>NC_087267.1:27257049-27892882 GCF_015220805.1 Pogoniulus pusillus | reverse complement strand
GATGGGCTGAGGCCAAGAGGATGAAGCTTAACAAGATCAATTACTGGGTTCTGTACTTTGATCACAACCACACCAAACAACAGTACATGGTCATGGAAGAGTGGCTGGAAAGCAGCCCGATGAAAAAGGATCTGGGGGTGTTGGTGGATGGATGGCTAATCATGAACCAGCAGTAGTTCCAAGTCAAGAAGGCAAATAGTATCCTAGCATCAAAAACAGTATGTCCAGCAGGAGTAGGGAAGTAGTCCTCCCCCTATAATGAACCCTGATGAGGTCACAGCTTGAGTACTGTATTCAGTTCTGGGTGTCACATTGAAGTCCCTGAGGGTGTCCTAAGAAGAGCAATGAGGCTGGCAAGGAGTTTGGAAGGCATGTCGTATCAGAAGCTATTGAGAAAACTAGGGCTGTTTAGTTTGGAGAAGAGAAGGCTCATGAGAGGATCTTATTGCTTTCTACAACTCCCTGAAAAGAGGTTGTAGTGATGCCTGTGTTGGGCTTTTCTCCCAAATAACTAGTGATAGGATGAGAGGAAATGATCTTAAGTTGTGCCAAGAGAGGTTTAGATTGAATAATAGGATAAAAAATATTCACTGAAAGAACAGTGAGGCATTAGATCCAGCTGCTCAGGGAGGTCGTAGAGTTACCATCCCTGAAGGTTTTCAAGAAGCATGTAGATGTGGTGCTTCAGTGTATATTTTTGTGGTCTTGGTAGTTGAGTTATGGTTGGACTCGATTTTTTCCATCCTTCCTGATTCTATGATTCTATATGAGATAAAGGGCAAAATTACAACGGATGATGTCATATGGTCAATCTAAATAGATAAAACAGTAATTAAGATTGGAATTGACAGATGTTCAGGTTTAATAGATGGAAAATATAACTCAGATTTTAACCCAAAAAATTATAACATTAATCTTATCACAAAACTTTAAGACTAGGGACTGCTTCAGAAGTTTTAACACAGATGTATGTCCCAGTGTTTCCTCAGGTCTGCAATGAGAAATAAAGGCTCTGCTTAGTGGCCACAGACACTTCCCAACTAATGACACAAACAAAAAAGTATTTGCATTTGGAATCTTGAAGTAAAGAATAACTTAGAACTGAAGATAAGAAGGAGCCACATATGCTCATATGGGAGAGATGCTGTACAAAGAATGATTTAAACTGACTGTAGGGGGAAAAAAAAGGGAATATGATGGCATTCCCTTTGGAGAATTTACTTGCATAAATTTACCTGAAATATATATCTGGTGGAAGGGCTTAGTTCTGGAAAAGTAGAATGCTGAAAATTATTTCATTACAATAGAGAATTGGACCCAATACTTGTGAAGAAATAGGGATACATAAAAGGGGTACATTAATCTATGTATCTTGCAGAGTGAAGAGTAACAGCCCATTTTTTTTAATATCAGATGCATCTGTCCTTGAACCACTTTACTCCATTTAAGAAGTTCATTATTGGAATGAGATAGGCAAATAAGAAAAATAATTTTCAAATATCTAAAGTAAGTATCAGCACATATACTGTGCAATTGAGTTATTACAATTGATTTTCTATAAGCTATACCAGCTTTACTCTATATCCTGTATGTATTTGGAGTCAAGTAATTGGTTGTCAAGGATCAATGAAGCACAAGTTCCCTGATCAATGCAAATAAAGGTTAATTGAAATTTGCACTAGTTAAATCTGCCTGTGTCTGAAATTAGAGCATCCTAACCAGTGAAAGCCATGTTTGAACTTGGTTGCACATGAGGCTGGCAGCAGTAAAACTGCATTGCTGCATTCTGACCACATAATTCTGGTGAAGTCTTATAACATGACTCATGAGAAAAACAGCATATTTACTGACTTCTTTCAAGGTCTAAATCATAGCAGCACAAATTCTTTTCATTTATCACTAGAGGAAAATTAGAATGATTTGACTGATTTCTTACTTGCCTGAGGCAATCTCTTCTTGTCAATTTATAGCTGTACTGAATGTGATGTTTGGATTTAACATTAACAAAACAGTGCCATTTTGCTGAAGCAGTTCACATTATAAAAGATGACTCTTCCTCTCTGTAGTAACCCAGAAGTGGAAAATCATTATAGATACACAGAGGGTGCTAGATGCTTGTTCCAGTATATAATTATGTCCATAGTAAAATGGTGTCCCTAATCATTAATTTGCAGTTTTGTGGTGTAAGTTTGAAACCAACTCATTGGCATACATTTCTGACTTCTAGAAAGAGTTTGAAAGACCTGTTGTGATGACACAAAAAATGTGTTTTAAATAATTCTCTGGAAATACGTAGACATATCCAGAGAAGGGCAACAAGGCTGGTGAAGGGCTTGGAACACAAACCCTATGAGGAGAGGCTGAAGGAGCTGGGGTTGTTTAGTCTGGAGAAGAGGAGGCTCAGGGGTGACCTCATTGCTGTCTGCAACTACCTAAAAGGGAGGTTGTAGGCAGGTGGGAATTGGTCTCTTCTGCCAGACAACCAGCAACAGAACAAGGGGACACAGTCTCAAGTTGTGCTGGGGGAAGTCTAGGCTGGATGTTAGGAGGAAGTTCTTCACAGAGAGAGTGATTTGCCATTGGAATGGGCTGCCCAGGGAGGTGGTGGAGGCACCATCCCTGGAGGTGTTCAAGAAAAGCCTGGCTGAGGCACTTAGTGCCATGGTCTAGTTGACTGGCTAGGGCTGGGTGCTAGGTTGGACTGGATGATCTTGGAGGTCTCTTCCAATCTGGTTGATTCTATGATTCTGTAAAACATATTGAAAAATATATATTAATATCACATATATATAAGAGATATAACATTTATATTCTATTTAAGGCAATAACATTTTAAATAAATACATGTGTATGCAGTACATTATTAACTTAACAGAGGAAGGAAATATGTAAGTTTTTAATATTTAGAAGAAATTTCATTAGGCAGCCAGAAGAGCAGAAAACTTTGACCAATTTTCACTTGAATTCCTCATGTGCATCTACAAATAGGAATTTCAACATGAATGAGATTCTGCTATAAAAGGGAAAACATATCAAAGCAAATTTTTTGCTTATTCTCAGTAGAATTTTCTCTCATCTCTAATATGACTACACCAGTACAAATATGTGAGGAACATTTTTTCAGTTATATTAGACCTAACATTTGTCTAAACCTGTTATCTTGTGATTTTTTTGAATTATTCTGATTTTGTGTGCCCACTAGACTACTTAAAGGTGTCAACTTGTACTATTTTCACCATATTGCTGCCATTGGCAACTCCTCCTGGTCTTTGATCTACTAATTCACTAAAAGGTGGTATATGGCTTATAAGAGGTTCATAAAATATATTATTTTTTTATTGCCATCTCCTTTTTATGTTTTTGTTTGTTTGTATTTTGGGGTTTGCTTTGTTTGGGTTTTTTTGGTTGGTTGGTTGGTTTTATTTTTCTAGTTAAGAGTAGTCTCTTCTGTCGCTCTACAACTCCTCACACAGTGAAGCATATGTTTTGGGTTCTCCAGTGTTATAATGAATACACCTGTTAATAGATGCTGATAATAGATAACCTAACTCTACTGTGAAATTGATTATTTCTTGGAAATAGAATATTTATTATATTGGAAAGTGTCAACAAACTGTGATGGTGCTTTAGTATCCCCTTGAATTCACTCAGAGCTAGTTGGTATAGTCCTGCACTTAACTTTATTGTATCATACAAAGGTACTGTAATCGCCTTGATAAGCAAAACTGAAGATCTGGATGTAATTCTCTGACTTTAATGAGAACTTTGATATGTTTTCCCTTTTCTTTAACAAAGATCAGTTACACATGAAGTAGTAAACCTGCCTTCTACAAAACCTTTTTCTGGAGGTAAATACCTAGAATCATAATCATAGAATCAACCAGGCTGGAAGAGACCTCCAAGATCATCCAGTCCAACCTATCCCCCAGCCCTGTCCAATCAGGTAGACCATGGCACTATGTGCCCCATTCAGGCCTCTTTTTGAACATGTCCTCTTTTAACACAGAGGATATTTTGTCAGTCACTGCATTGCCCCCTTCAGCAGGTAAATTAAATTATGTGCTTTAGCCAGCATTATTTGTCCAAATGCATATCTTCATTGTGCAATTTGAACTGGACATTATGTAATCAGCTTTGATTACAAGTATTGCTATCATCTGCTATGCTTGTAATCAATCAATCACCATTTAATTAGTTTCCTATGGTAACACATCAGATGTTACCAGGTGATGCCATTTGCTATTAGCTGACTACTGCAGTCTCCTCCCACCCCAGGTGCAGCCACTTTGCCCTCCCTGCCCACTCCCCTTTATATTCTGCCCCAGAAGGTCAAAAGCCCCAAGTTAGGCCCATTGTGGGCCAAGGGATCCTCTGCCTGATGTCCCTGGTGAGTCCCCATGGTGTGCACTGGGTGAATTGGTGGAGGATTTCAAAGGCCGGGGGGCCTGGTGGCCCCCCGGCTTGCTAGGGTTAGGCTCAATTACCATTGCAATGTACAACATCTTCCACAGGTGCTGGGTGTGTGTCCTTGCTGGAGCTGATTTCTTTTGTAGGGTATTTTCACAGTATCATCAGGGTTGGAAGAGACCTCACAGACCTCACCTCAAGTCCAACCCTTTACCACAGAGCTCAAGGCTAGACCATGGCACCAAGTGCCACGTCCAATCCTGCCTTGAACAGCTCCAGGGACGGAGTCATCCATATACCTGTCTGTATATGGATGACTGTATCTCAATGGTTACTACTAATGCATTCTAGAAGTACAAGTCATGTTAAAGTTTGAAAGATGTTCTGCAAAAACCCCAAATATACAAAAAACCATCCAAACACATACACAAAAAAAGCAAAATCAAACCCATCTGGCCTTTCAAGTATTACTCATCAGGCTTTTTGCTAGCTCCATTTGAGTAGAATTTGATTGCTTTTCTGAGACTGGGTTATTCTACCTCTTGCCTACACTGTGGTTATTGTGACCATGAAATGAAAAGCAAACAAATGAACAAACAAAAGACATAGATAACTATATCTGCCCTCCTACTAAAAGAATTATGTTGTTTAAGAGCAGATGGCTGTATTAACACTTAGTGAGAAGTACTGTCTTTTAGAATCAATTTTAAATTCTGTCAGTAATCCTGAAGTGTAACATTCACAGCCATTGCTGCTTTTGCAGCACATTAAGCTTTTATGAAAGTAAAAGTTAATTACATATGATGACTAAACTCCAGGGATCATAATTAGCTGAACTGAATGGCTGCACATCAGTAATTAAATGTCATTCCACTTCATTGTACTGAGCCCTAAACTCAAGCCTTGAAATGTCATAGGTATAGGAGTCTGTTGCAGCCATAGGACCATTTCTGCAGAAAACCAAAATGCAGAACACTATACAAAATATATTAAGTGGAAATAATAATTAGCAGTTAGTTGCAGCACTTTTGCATTAAGTAGATTAACCTTACAGTGGTTGTGTATGGAAAAGAGGTTGTAACTTTGACAAATCTTTTTTCTATTCCTTCATTGTCAGGGCCAGGATGACTGTTTAGCTTTTGCTTTTCTTTCTGCATGAATCCTTTCTCTCTCTCTTTTTTTTTAAATTTTTTTGTGTGTGTTTTGTTTTGTTTTGTTTTGTTTTCCCTGTCTGACAAAGTGTGTGACTTCTCTGCACATTATTTGGATTGTAGAATACACAAAAATAAATGGCCACATCAGTCTCTGTTTAGAGTTTGGATGGAGTATCAGAGTGAAGATTTCATGCAAAGAAAGATCATTTAAGTAGAGAAAGCGTAGTGCTCCACCACAAAGAGATGCTCCTGGTCCGATTTGTTATGTACAAATTGTCAGCTTTATGGGACATGAAAGGCTAAACTGTTTCCCTGCAATTTTGCTACACTAGCTGTCCATTTCAGTTGTTTGAAGATCCTGTTTACTCTCCTGTTCACAAGAAGTACAGATTTAGAACCTGGATCCTTATGCGACCAGACAGGAATATTTAATGTTAATTTTCTTGTTCTCTACTTTAAAAAAATGAAAAGAGTATTTTAAACCACTAAGGAACTCACTTATAAATTAATTTAGATGTTCTAAATGTCCCTTCTGTGGCACCTTTATTGACTATTATGGGGAACTTTTCATGCTATTTGTTAGACCCAAGTTCATAACGTAAACTTGTAAAATGAACCCTTTCCTTGCTCCTCCAACTCAGAATATGTTACAATTAAAAAAACAAATATTTTTATCCTAAAGACATTTACCTAATTTTTACAAACTCCTTAAAATATGTTAAGTCACTAAAACCTTTTAAATGGCATTCTGTATATTCAGTGCCTAAAAGATAAACTGTAATTGCTTTTATGTAGTACAATTTGTTTTTTCTTGGGCGGATTAAGCATCCTACTACCATATGTCACTATTTCTTCTCTTCCATTCACCACCTGAGACAATACTGGCCATTGCCAGTACCACAGGAATCCAGGTCCAGCACAAACAGATGGTCAAATTGTAGGAAAGCCAAAACTGGAGGACTTGTCAAAAGAGATTTTGTTGTTGCTGTTGTTGTTTGTTTTAACTTCATAGAAATACTTTGAGATTCAAAGGTCTCATCACATTCAGTGAGAATCTTAACCTAAAATCCTGACATATATCTTACAGAAAATCTAAATAGATAAGTTTACATTTCCTATGTTTCTGTCTAAATTTCCTTGAAAAAGAGCAGAAATAGAATAGCACTATGCTTGTGTTTATAACAACCTCATTTCTTTCTGACATGGCAAATATTAGTTATACTATCTAAATATAAGACTAGGATATTTGTGCAGTTATTATTGCTAGCAGGTTGCCATTAGCCATTGTGATATCTCCCTGTACTTTCTTGGGCTGCTATATAAGTTAATTAAGATCCATTGCTAAATATCAAATAAAATGCTTACTGGTAAGCAAAATCACATTATTTTGTATTGGTACAAGCTGGAAAATGCACACAGAGCAGAATTAATTACTATTGAATTACTTGCTATGATACACTAAGGCATTTGATTTTTTTTTGTTCTATATTTCCATTGTAAATGGAATATATTTTTATGTATATGAATCAAATAAATATCTATACTAATATAGATAGCTAGTTATGTGGTTTTGATATAATAGAATCATAGAATCAACCAGGTTGGAAGAGACCTCCAAGATCATCCAGTACATAGAAAAATAATTCATCTGAACAATACCTTTATCCAGGCATTATTTGTCTGATTTTCTTTCTTCCTTTATAAAAGACAATGAACCTTGCCTAAAAGTCGAATGAAGATATTCTTGCCATGAGGGCATAACGTAGATTGAGTCATATGTCAATTACAATTGAGTCTCATTTGGGATATTCATATCAGTATGGGAAATAGAGGTACATTTCTCTTCCATCAAATCAAAGTCATAGCTGAGTACTAGCACAGGATACCAGATTCGTCAATTTTGTGTATATATTTCTGAAGAGGTACATCTACATCTATTTTGGATTTTTTATTGGCTTGTATGTGACTAAAGATTATTCCATGCTATCAGTCAGAGTTATCTGCAACAGACTGTGCCACAATTCTATACATATTTGAGTTATGCCCTAAACCAGACCCTATCTATCTCTCAAAATTGCATTTATTAGTAATTATTCATTTCCAGTGTATACTTATAACTTTTGTCTTCTCTGAAATCACTGTACTTTGTCTTTCAAAATATCTGCTTGACCCTTTGCTATAGTCCCATTTTTCTTCAAAGATGTTGAAGATGTATCTTCATGTTTGTGGTGACACAACCAGTGTCTCACCAGGAAAACTGAGTTCTGCTTGTGTTCTCTTTCACTTTACAAAAATAGGAGTCAAGCACTTAACAAAAAGATATCAAATGGAAAGACTGAAGGATATGGCAGAAAGGGGACCTGCTTTAATAACTGTATTGTTTGGCTGAGATGGAGTTAGTAACTCGCATAACATCTTTCATGATGGTGTGTTTTGTAGCAGGTGTTGATAACACACCAGTGTTTTGACTACTCCTGGGCAGTGCTTATACAACACCAAGGCTTCCCCCATCCTCAACAGTAGGCTGACTGGTGGGCAAAAAATTGAGAGGGGAGATAGCTGGCTGAGCTGACCTAAACTGATCAAAGGAGTATCCCATACCATGAGTCACCAACCCTGATATGAAAGCTAAGGGAAATAAGGAAGTGTGGGGACATTCACCAGTGTCACTTGTCCTCCAGAGCAATTGCTGCACATGTTGAAGCCTCACTCCCTGGTGAGTGGCCAGGTATCATCTGCTGCTGGAAAGAAATAATATCTTTCTTTACTCTTTCTTCCACGTGCCTCCTTTGGTTTTGTTTTGCCTTATTAAATTGATTCTATCTAGACCTATAGGCCTCTTGTTACATTTCCCTCTCCCCTGTCCATCAAAGACAGGTTGTTGTACAACAGCTTTGGTGGGCCCCAGCCAGGGCTAAACTACCACAATAACAATGATGATGATGGTGATGATAACGAATTATTATTATTATTATTATTATTTCATTGGTAAAAAAAAAAAAGAACCAAACAAAAAAAAAAAACAAAAAAAACAAAAACACCAAGTAATAACAGGTTGGTCCTGGACTCTTAAACTCTTTGTATTTGACATAAGAAACTTCTAAAACACCCTGTGGATAATTCTAAATCATTGTCTTGACTCCTTAGAACCTGTATAAGTGTATAATTATAGGTTTGGAGATACCCAAGGACATTTTGAGGCATGTATTCCTCTAAGTCCTGCAGTCAATGCAAATTATGATCCAAGGATCCTTGATATTCATAATACAAGATTTGAAAATATATTTGTAAGGAGTCATGTTTATTTCCCTCATATTTGCCCCAACATTGTTTGTCCTGAGATGTTTGTACACCGTTGCCTCAGGAAATCACAAATAACATCCAGTTGGAAAGACCTCAAAGATCATCCATTCCAGTCTTTGACCTAGCGCTGAAGGGTCAACACTAAGCCATGTCCCTAAGTGCTTGAGTACCTCCAGGGATGGTGACTTCACCACTGTCCTAGGCAGACCATTCCAATCTTAGAATCATAGAATCATAGAATCAACCAGGTTGGAAGAGACCTCCAAGATCATCCAGTCCAACCTATCACCCTGCCCTATCCAATCAACTAGACCATGGCACTAAGTGCCTCATCCAGTCTTTTCTTGAAGACCCCCAGGGACGGTGCTTGATAACTCTCTCTGTGAAGAAGTATTTTGTAATACCAAGCCTAAACCTCCCCTGGCACAGCTTGAAAACATTTCCTCTAGTCTTGTTGCTTGACATCAAGGAGAAAAAGCTTGTCCCCTCCTCTCTCCAGCCTCCCTTCAGGTAGTTGTAGAGAGCAACTGTGTCTCACATCAGCGTTCTTTTCTCCAGACTGAACAACCTCAGCTCCCTTAGGTGCTCCTTGTAAGTCATGTGCTCCAGGCCCTTCATGAGTTGTGTTGCCCTTCCCTAAACGTGCTTCAGCACCTCAATGTCCTCTTGTTGTGAGGGGCCCAGAACTGAATGCAGCACTAAAGATGTGGCTTTACCAGTGTCGTGGAACGCAGTTTCGCGGCAGAGTTTATGGGGAAAATACGCGAGGCGTTGACTATTTTATCAGTGATTTATTGCAAAAAATGCGAATTCCCTCTTCCCGAAACTACACCACCACTGTGAATTCTTTTGATCGAGGTCAAAGTAACATTTCCGAAAATGGCAAATTAAAGAGTCTATGATGTTTAAAGAGAGTTCTTTGAGTCTCTGGTTTGAGTTAACAGTTCGTCAGCTACTCACAGTCTGTAGCTTGGTAGGGAGTCCCTTTCTCCCGGTGAGGGTCCAGGTATATGCAGGCTTTCCTGCCTCTGCGGCTCGGGGTATCCGCCCGAGGCGAGGCTAGATCAGCAAGCAGCTTGTTATCCGAGGAAGGACAGGAGCGAGGGTGAGGTCCAGAAAGGCAAGGGCGCAAGGGCCAAAAGCCTCGATCCTGGCCTGTCCACCATTTTTATAATGTTCCAAAATAGGACTAGCCCACAACTCGGACCACTTTTACGTTGTTCACATACATTGGTAAAAAACAATAAGCAACTTATACAATTGGATAACATTACCTAAAACAATATAAAGACCCCTCCTCAGGCCAGCCCACCTGCAGGTGTTGGGCAGGCCTGAGAAAGTCGTTTCTACTAACCAAAACAATACCTTGTTGTCTGGAAAGCAAGGCCAAGTGAAAGAGAAACATGGCCAGTGTTTATCTTTCACTTACCCTAGGGAGAAATCTTCCCATGGGACTGAAAGATTGTTTTGGTTTTTTCGATGCTTCTGGCTTGAATGTGAGGCATTAGAAATCTGCATGACATGGAGACTTTAGAGGGGCTTTTGCTACTCTCCATGACAACCAGTGATGAGTATAGGGGGGATGATCACCTCCTTGTTTCTGCTGGCCACTGTTTCTAATACAAGACAGAATGCCATTGGCTTTCTTGGCCACCTGAGCACACTTCAGACTCATATTTAGTCAGCTGCAAATTAATACTCGGGTTTCTCTCAAAGTCTCATCTTTCTGACAACACATCCCCAAGTCTGTAGCTTACCATGGCGGTGTTGTGACTCAGGAGGAGGACTTGGCACTTAGCTTTGTTGAATGTCATACAAATAGCCTTGGCCCATTTGTCTAACCTGTCCAGATGCCATTTTAAATCTTCCCTACCCTTGAGCAGAAGATCACCTGCAAAGTTGCTGAGAGTGCATTTCATTCCCTCATGCAGGCCATTGATAAAGATACCAGAGAGGACAGGTTCCAGTACTGAGCCCTGGGGAATAGCACTAGTGACTGGGCATCATCAAGATTTAATGCCATTCACCAGCACTGTTTGGGCCTAGCCAGCCAGTATTTTATCCACTACACTGCTCTGCACTTATCCAAGCCTTCTGCCATAAGTTTCTGAAGGAGAATGCTGAATCTCTTCTATGATTTCTGTGATTTCCTGAGGCAATGGTGTGAAAACACCTCAGGACAAACAATGTTGAGAGAAACATGAGGTAAAGTGTCAAAAGCTTTACTAAAATCCGAGTAGACAATGTCCATAGCACTTCCTTCATCCATAAGGCTGGTCACCTTAATGTAGAAGGAGATCAGATCAGTCAGACAGGGTCAGTGAGCACTTACTGTGGGACTCAGGCTGATAAACATAACACGCTGTAGCACAGGTGCTGACACCTTACCTGACCAGTCAAACATGCTATAACTGTGGTGACTGAATGAAGAACTGTGACCACATATGGGACTGGAAAAGGTGTAAAACCTCAAAGATAAGAGCTCCCTCACTGATCAAGGCCTTCAGGACCAGTAAGACATTGTTCAGATCTGCAGTGGTAACTATCTCTGTATTTGCTCTCTCTCACTTTTTCCCTTCTTTCCCATTTTTCTAAATTTTCCCCCTGTACATGTAAGAAAAATAAAATTCAGGTGCTTTTCCCAACCAGCTACTTGGTTCCTTCTTGGTTTCATTTGGGAGATCCATAAAAGACCATCTTTTGCTCTAAAGCAGATCAAGACAACATTGCATATATATGTCCTAGGGCATCTGGGAATATCCTTGAAAACCATAGGAAAGATCAAAAAGTAGTATATCTGTTACACTAAAGATACACACATGCACATGTGTGCCTGGATGAGTAATCCTAGATGATCTCATTTACCCTATCTAAAATCTATGTATAAAACAGTTTTTGCTGAGCTGACATAGAAAATCAATTCTTCAGTCTTTATTGCATAACGATTAACCCACTCAAACCTACAGTAGTCAATTCAAAATATGTAATGCAATTCAAAACCTCCCTAACACATTTCCCTGGTTTTGTGTCCTATTTGATCCTTACAATTTCTTTCTCCCCCTCCACCAACTCCCCTTTTTGTCCTCTCTTCCTCTGTCTCTGTCTTTTAGGGTTTTAATCAAGACTCAGGAGAATTTTAACTACTAGTAGGGGTTTCGCAGATGGTTAAAATAGGTAGGATGTGTCCAGAGATGCTGAAGTGATGAAACACAATGAGATGGCTTGCTACAACAGTAACAGGTGAAGAATGAGATCATTATTTGAAAGCATTGTGACTGGAATTAGCTCATCATATTCCAGAGATTTTCTCATGTTACACAAATTTTTGTTCTTGTTTTCCTGATGCATTACATCAGAAGATGAAGATGTTAATGTCTTACTTCACGAAAAGGCAGACTCCTCAGCTATATTGTCCCCAGGCAACTGGTCTCATCTTCTTAGATGCTGTAAGGTTTTTATCCTAACACTTTGAAAGATTTCTCATATCTTGAGAATGGGGAAAAAAAAGGTAACAGAATGAAACACTGAACAAAGGAGAGAATCAATAACTGATATATATGTGTGGAAGAAGAATACTCAACTCATCTTTTTTACTCCTAACATACAGGCCAAACACTACATTTAAAAATAAAGTAGCTAAATTGTTTTTGAGCACTGCTGAAGACTGAGAGCTTTTTTTCCTCAACAAAGAGAAACAGTGAAATACAAAACTAAATAATTAAAGTTAAACAGGATGGATGGCCCTTTTAACTGGTAATAAGATGGAGTATTACAGCTCTAGGTTACTTCTTAACATCTGTGACAGATCAGTACTGACAGAAAGTTTTACCCCTGACAGCTATTCAATGGCTTGTGTGAAATTATTAACTGAGTTTTGTCCCATTTTTAATGGACAAGAATCCACACTGCAAATGACATTAATTGGCATCCTTGTGTGGTAGTACAAGCAGAGACCAATGCCTAAATGTGCCTGAAGATTAAGGAGAAGACATTTACCCTCTAGAGATGGCCAGTCACAGTCAGAGGTCTGTTGGCAAAATCTGATGATCAGAGAGCTGTTTTCTTGAGAGGCATGTTATAATTACACCCCAGTTACAAGTTTTCAACATTCCTATGAATTCCCATGTATCTGTTTATTTTCGTAGCTTCTTAACATGCTGCTTCAGTAGATGCAGCAGCCTCACCAGTAGTTTTCCTGCAAAATCCACTATTTTACATCTTCATAATAGACACAAATTTGCTACCTAAATTTAATCTTTTTTTTTGTTTGATCAAACTGAGAAAACAGCTATTCCAAATAAGAATTTGGCATATCTATTCAACTTAATTGATATTTGGGATATCTATTCAGCTATAAGCTCAATTTCAGTAAGCTTATTCTTTTGGGCAGGTGATGTTAGTTTGATTCTTACAGAACAGTCACTCAGCTTTCTGCTTTACTTTACTAATATCTTGGTTTTGTGCCCTCGGTAATTAATGAACAAGGAAACATCCTTTGCTCAGACACTAAGCTAATGGTCTTAGCATAAAGTTTAGCTAATAGTCTAAATATTTTATTGTTAAATAGTAAAAACTTCATACTTTTATAAACAGCTGTGTTTTCCAACACTACAGCTCTCTCCATGTCTCTGTCTACTGCTGGCAACCAGTGACATTTGGACTTTATTTTGTTGTTAACTGGTCAGCCTGTATCCTGATATGTAGTTTAACAGTTGTTAGAGCAAAATCAGGCACGTTTGACAGATGCCACTTCTGATTAGGCTATAATACAGTTGAACAGATTCCTCTGTGATGGCCCATTAGAAGCATGGTTGTGAAGAATTTACTGATCCATAAAGAACTGTCTGTAGGAAGCCACACTGGTCTTTTTATATCACATGTCTTTTTTTCAATAGAGAAATATTGTCTGGTTCATTGTAATGAATGGATATTTAGCCTAAAACTAGCCAAAAAGTGTAAAATAAGAACTTTATTAAACCATTTCATCTTTTATATTATGCCATCTGATATATTAAAACCAGCTTCTAAACCAAAAAAATGAAAGTCTTTTTAAAACACCTCTAGAGTTACTGTCCTAACATTATAAAACAATCCAATCAGCAAAACCTGTAAAGGAATATAGACCTCAAGAAGAAATTGTTGTTCAGTTAAATTTTATATCAGGAAAATAAATGAGACAAAAAAAAAAAAAAAGTACTGGAAAAAATTAAAGGGAAGATAAATTTTCTACCCAAAAATACAATAAAATTACAATGAATATACCCTTTTGAAAGATGCTTCTTTACCAAAGCCTATTAATTTTTTATCCATATTGTTACCAAAACTCCCTAAGAATTAACTTCAAAAAATTCATTACAAATTCCAGAGGCAAATATGTATTTATTTTTAAGGAGTAGATTCACTGACAGGCACAAGTTCTGTCACTGTACATTGACTAAATGCTTTCAGGTCGAAAGAGGAACTTGTGTTTTCCTATCATCTACTATTTCAAGAGTTTGTTTACTTTTCTATGAGATGGAAGCTGCAGAAGTGAATCCAAACCAGATTTAATGTGTGTTGTAAGCACTAAGATATCTCACCAAAAAGTGATGCAGCCCTGGGTGCAATTTGACTTCTGGGCTTCAAGCACATATTGTTGACTCATGTCCAGCTTCTCAGCCACCAGAACTCCCAATTCCTTTTCTGGAGGGCTATTTTTTATCACCACATTCCCCAGTCTGTGTTGATAATAGAGATTGTTGCAGTCCACATTCAGGACCCTGCACTTGCTCTTATCAAACCTCTTGATGTTACCTGGGCCCACCAGTCTAGCTTGTCCAGGTTCTTCTGCATGCCATCCCATCCCTCTGGCATATCCACAGCATCACACAGCTTGGTATCATCTGCTGAATCTACACTTGATCCTGCTGTCTCTGCCATTGATAAAAGCATTAAACAGTACTTGTTCCAGTACAGACCCCTGAGAGGCACAATTTTCCACCAATCCATTTAGACTTTGAATCATGACCACTACCCTCTGGATGTGACCATCCTGTCAATTCCTTCTGCAATGAACAATCCATCCATCAAATCCCATCAAAACATGGAGTCTTAAGGAGTCAGCCACACATAAAGTATATACAATTTTTAAAAAATCAAATTGATATCAGAAAAAAAATATTCTGAATTTCGTAGTGGAGAAACAGGCTAGTAAAGTAAAATGTTATTACTTCATAATTCTTAAAAAGCAATTATTTCAATAGTTTTAAAGCTCAAATATCTATGGTAAGACTTTGTTCAGTTTCTGTTTCTAAGGCGTTGATATTCATAATATTTAACAGTCAATATGGAAAGTATTCAGAAAGCAGAAGGCTGTAACCCATTCTTTTTCTTTAAGAGATTCTAAACATAGCAGCTATTTTTTAAATTCATGAGGAATGCTGAGTGTATGATATTGAATATTACAAATTCTCAATTGATATTCATTGATGTGATCCTATGTTAGGAATCAGACCAAACTCTTATTTAAACTCACATTCTCTACTGAAAAATGTAATAGAGAAATGAACTTCACAGAGGATGTATCATTATCAGCTATATTTCCCTCATGGTTCATGCATGAAAAGACACAATTTGCATTTCCTCAAACATATAAAGACAAACACCTATCTAGATATTAATATAAAATGCAAGGGAAAAAAATAATGAATATTAATTAGGAGTTGGCCATAGTGCTCCTTCAGACTGTTTTCATAGACTCATAGAATCATAGAATCAACCAGGTTGGAAGAGACCTCCAAGATCGTTGAGTCCAACCTAGCACCCAGCCCTAGCCAGTCATCTAGACCATGGCACTAAATGCCTTATCCAGTCTTTCCTTGAACACCTCCAGGGACAGCAGCTCAACCACCTCCCTGGGCAGCCCATTCCAATGACAAATCACTCTCTCTGCCAACAACTTCCTCCTAACATCCAGCCTATACTTCCTCCAGCACAACTTGTGACTGTGTCCCCTTGTTCTACTGCTGGCAGAAGAGACCAACCTCCACCTGCCTACAACCTCCCTTCAGGTAGTTGCAGACAGCAAGGAGGTCACCCCTGAACCTCCTCCAGGCTAAACAACCCCAGCTCCCTCAGCCTCTCCTCATAGGGTTTGTGTTCCAGGCCTCTCACCAGCTTTGTTGCCCTTCTCTGGACACGTTCCAGCAACTCAACATCTCTCTTGAATTGAGGGGCCCAGAACTGGACACAGTACTCAAGGTGTGGCCTGACCAGTGTTGAGTACAGAGGAGGAATAACCTCCCTTGTCCAAGTGACCACACTGTTCCTGATACAGGCCGGGATGCCACTGGCTCTCTTGGCTGCCTGGACACACTGCTGGCTCATCTTCAACCTACTATCTACCAGTACCCCCATATTCCTTTCTTCCTGGCTGCTCTCCAGCCACTCTGTCCCCAGCCTGTAGCACTGATTGAAGTTGTTGTGGCCAAAGTGCAGAACATAATAGGAAACTGAACCTTTACTATCATATAATATAATACCAAGGAACATTATATGTTATGACTAAATCCAAGAACCCTGTAAGTGCACTCTATTGACAAATATGTTTTCATATGAAAGAGAGAAAAAAAAAAAGAAAATGTTTTTAATTATTCCCCCAACCAAAAGTTACAGGGTTGAGCACCATGGTAAAGCAGGAAAAAAAAAAAGAAGTATATTTTGGTTTTCACTCAGCTAGAATAGAACCACTGGTTATGATGTTGCATATAGTTTGTACAGAATAATAGGCAAATATTAAGACTACATTCTTACAAAGATAATTCAGATAAATTCTACTTTTAATTGCTATGAGAGAGAGAATCAAAGCTTACAACTTAAGTGTTAATAACACTTTTTTTTTGGGGTGCTCTTCAGGATTGATGAAAAAATGGTATTTTAACTATCATTCCTTGCTGTAGTCTTAGTTATTAAAACTGGTAAACAAACAGTATTAAATCATTGTTAGTTAATGTCTTGAAACACTTCAATAACGATTTGTAGAATATAATTTCATGCATTTAAAGAAAGTCATTTTTGAATGCTAAAACGTTTATAAAAGTGCTTTTGAATTACGAAGTTCCGTATCTGAGAAATACAATTACTACATTTAAAAATATGTTTCGACTGATTGTTTTCAGAATATGAGTTATCAGTATGGTTCAAGAGATGCACTTCGAAATTTAATTTCTTTCATATTTTGAGAGTTTAGCTGAAGATAACTAGTGCTTTAAACCAGGGATTTCCTGATAAGTTGGGGTTTTTTTGTATTTGGACACATTTGAAACTTTGTGAAATCTACAACTTTGAATTGGGGTGAAGGAGCAATTTGTGACCTGCGAGTTCTTCTTGTATCAGTTACTTATCATTAGTTGGGAAGTATTTTGGATTTTTTTTAATCTTTTTTTTTTCTTTTGTTTGGTTTGGGTTTTTTTGGTTTTGTTTTGTTTTGTGTTGTTGTTGTTTTTTCCAGTGGAAGCTCTCCTAGGGAGAAGAAAGCATTGTGTTCATAAATTGTTATCTTGGACAACTAACAAAATCCTTTCAAAACACCTGTGCTTAATTGTCTGTTCTAATTTACTGAGAAATTCCACATAGTGCTATTCAAAAGGCACTGGTTATTCAAGCACAGACTGAATTACTATTCTCAACACAGTGATATTAAAATGCTGTCGTTTAGGAACGGAGCCCCACTGCACTGAATGCTAGAGTAACAAAACCAAATTTATTCCTTGCTGAGGAATGTAATTTTAAAATTCTCTTTTCTGTTGCCTGTAATATAAAAGGATCATCTATTCATATGCATTTTCCTCTTCTGTGTCAGTGTTAAGTAAATGGACCTGATGCTCAGTTACGTCTTATTGGCTACTTTAAGCTTCACAAACTGGAACTAGAAAAATATCTATATGGTGTCCAGAGAAATCTCCTCTTTCCATTTGTTTTTGTACTCACATAAAGCTTTGCACAGTGGCAGTATCGTAGCCAATGAGGTTAATCCAAGGCACAATTATTGCTAATTGAAAACTTTTCCCAATATCCCTCCATGATGACTTGAAATACAATCAGCATTGGCATTTTTTGACAGTCTCTATGGATTTAAAACATTTTTTTGTTATGTGAGTCTACCGGGGTGCAGCCCTGTTTGACCTGCTGCTCACAAATAGAGAGGGGCTGGTGGGGGATGTGGTGGTCAAAGGCTGCCTGGGGTCCAGTGACCACTAAATTATAGAGATTTCAATATACAATGAAAGCAGGAGGGGCATCAACAGAACCTCCACATTGGACTTCTGAAGGGCAGACTTCAGCCTATTTAAGGAACTAACTCAGAAAGTTCCTTGGGAAACAGCCCTTAAAAACAAAGGGGTCCAGGAAGGTTGGACCTACTTCAAGAAAGAACCCCTGAAGGCACAGGAACAGCTGTGCCATTGTACAGAAGATGAGCCGATTAGGGAGGCAGCCAGACTGGATGGGCAAGGAGCTGCTGAAGGAATTAAAGATAAAAAAGAGAGTGTATCACCTTTGGAAAAAAAGAGGTTTCCCAGGAAGAGTTCAGGGAAGTTGCTAGGTCTTGTAGGAAAACAATTAGAAAGAAAAAAGCCCATGTAGAACTTGGCCTGGCCACTGCTGTTAAGGAGATTAAAAAATGTTTCTGTAAATATATGAATGGCAAGAGAAGGGGCAAGGACAATCTCCAGTCCTTGTTAGATAGAGAGGGGAATATAGTGACAAAGAATGAGGAAAAGACAGAGGGGCATGGTTTAGTGTTCATCCTTCAGTAGTGAGTAAAGGATTGGAGTGCATGATCTTTGAGGTGTCTTTCAACTAGATGTATTCTGTGATTACTTGGAAATACACCACCACTCCTACCATCTGTACATCTACCATGACACAAATATATATATATTTATATGATCATAGATGTATTTATCTTATCTGTATTCTCATCACTGTGATAGAATAATTTTAAGTTTTGCCCTTGGAGTTTAATCCAGATTATTTGTTTCCAAGAAACTATTGTAGAGAATGAATTAGTGTCTCTTTAAGATTTCAGGTTTACATTTCCAAATTTTCACTTGTGATATTTACATAAAGTATCTCTTGCTTTATTACAAAAGTTAAACATTTCAGACTCTCTCTGCTGTTGTACTCTCAGTCTAGATAGTCTTTTAGAATCCAACATTTGATGGTTTCAGTCTAGTGGTGGTGTGTGTGAAAGCAGATTATGGTGTGTTGTCAGCACCTGGAGTCCTTCACCAAAAGGAGTATGAATTTTATGTTGACATTTTTTGATTCCTCTTTCAGAGATTCACTTCATATCAGTTTTATGTGATTGGTACCATTCTGTTAAAGCTTTGCTCTTTCTTCCTTGGTATGAAGCTTCATGCTACATTCAATCTTTCTATAAATAGTTTTGGGTTTTTTTTTTTGGTTTTTTTTTTTTTGTTTGCTTGTTCATTTATTTTTTGTACATACTAGATATTATTTAATGTTTTCTTTTTATCCTTTATTGTCATGGGGTCTTCAATGTCAGCCAAGTGCCCCATCCCTTATCGTCTCATGCCTGATATCCCCTACTCTCCCCCATATGGGCAGAGTTGGCCTTGATGATCCTAGAGGTCTTTTACAACCTGGTTAATTCTGTGGCTCTGTGACTCTGATATACTGTGCTTTCCACATCATGTGCCATACTAACCAGTATACTGCCTTACTAGGATTTTGTAACAGGTTTATCCCAATATACATAGAATAAATGCTTGTTACTATCCATGTGAAGCTGTGGTCGTGCCACACGGAAAACAAATTAGCCTTTGATATTTGGTTAACAATAGAAATTGCTTTTATGATTAAACCAAGAAAAACAAAGCTAGAATCAAACCAATAATAATTTAGGGAGCACAAGCCTGACAATCTTTGATCCTGGCAAACTAAGTACAAATTCTGTCCTGTTACTAGCAATGGTAATAGATATTTCAGATCTACATGGCTGAATATTAAAGATTTCAGGAAATGTCTTGGTTCTCATCTTGTGCTCATAGTGTAGTCTTACAGCCTTGCAAAGTTGCCATTGCGAAGAGCTCACATTTGCTCTTTCAGCCCTTTGCTTGACCTGCCTCTAGCTTTGTTTCAAGCTGAGATGAAATCCAGGCAAAGGATACTATCTTCCAGAATGTTGCTAATTTTAGGAGAAAGGTGAAATTACCCACAGTAGATCAGTCCAATACATTTAAATAGAATGATGTTCCAAAGTAATTAAATTTATTGCTGATGACCCTTATTCATGCTGTTATATTAAAACTATTCTACCATCAATACAATGGCAGAGTGAAGCTCTTGTAGGAGTTAGCTGTCTGTTAGTAATTTGATCTAAGAAGCAGTGAGAACTGATTGAGGTGCAAATAAACAAAACAATAAATATTAAAGAAGGAATGTTCCAACATATAGGAAATTTAAAGCTGAAATTGGTTTGTGGCCTCACTATCCAAATTAGTCAAAAATAGGCCTGTGGATGAAAGTTCTTTGGAAGTTGAATATTGTTGAAAGATTCATTTTAAGTCAGGTAAAATATATCACTTTCTATAGACAAATGTAAATAACATAAAATTCTACGAAGAATTACATGCTCAAAAATCAATTAATGTATAAAGTAGTGGCATAATCTGTCTTCTTGTAATGGCTCACATGCCTCAGTCAGGGCCAGAGGCTTACTGATAATGCTTACATAAAGCAAAATGTGTGTTCATGCAAAGGAAAGTACAAGATTTATTCACTGATTGATTGATTTGATTGATTAAGATTCTGACAGAACAGACAGTTATGGATGAGTTGTAGGCACAGTAATGGAAAATTCAGAGGACAATGGCTCTGTGAGAAAGAGCAGATTCTTACAGCAGCTCCTAGTGATGACATTAAAAAGTGACATCCTTTTTTCACAAAAGAACTTTGTGGATGTCTGTGGTGAGGTGCACACAACAAATTGAGGCAACATTCTGTCTTGAACTTGTTCCATGCAGAATTGTAATTGATTTATATTTATCTTTCTCAACTAAAAAATTCAGCCTTGAATCTGTCCTCTTACATAGATGTCAGCTGTAAGTTCCAGATCAGTGCCATATCTCAAAGCATGAAAGCCCCCAAAATTTATCTGTAATGAATGCAGCCAAATTTTTTTATACACCCCAAAAATATTAGAAGAATTTTATATACATAACAACAATGACCAATTTTGCCATAGTTACAATTCAAGTGCTTTTTTCACATGAGAACTGTTACTCAAGTCTTAGATTTAATCCACACCATAAGCACTACCTACACAAGTAATATGCAGACCCAGATTTACATGTTGAGTTATACATAGAAAATAATAACAAATAATTTTATATTGTTCCTGTAGTGAGCTGTGCTAGTTTGAAGCAGGGTAGAATGTTTTGGTGAGAAGAACTAGATCGTAGGCTGTGAAAGGAAAAAACAATGGTGATGTCTACTTCCCTCAGAGTCTTGCTGAAGAAGAAATGAAAACATTAGATAACACTCTCGCCATTTTGTCGCACTCTGCTTTGGGCTTCTGACTGAGCTGCATCTCCCTAACCTCACCTTCCACTTACCTTTGCTTCTTAACCTCTTGGCTGAGCCTCTATTCTTCTTTAGGACTGGGGTAAGGTTGAGAGGGGCAGGGGTGGTTGAGAGCCCCTCCTGGGGACTCAGGTTTCTGGGAGGGGAGTTGTTTTTCTGCATTACTTTTACCTTGTCTATTTCTGTCTATAACTGTATATACTGTAAATATCTGCTTGTATATTGTGCTAGCAGTAAATAAATAGCTTCATTTATATTCCCAGAGCCGGCTGAGACTAGTCTGGGTGACTTCTAATGTGGGGGGGGCGGGGAACACCCAAACCATCGCAAAGCCTTTTCTGAAAAGTCTATGAAGGTCTTTAAAAAATTGTGAAAACTGACGAAAGACTTTCAGAAATGACCATTTTTAACCAGTTCTTTGACTTCATCATCTTGTAGGTACCTCCCTTTAATACACCCAAGAAAAAGATCACTAAGTCTTATACACATTATGTCTTGAACCCCAGAAATGCTTAACTTTATAGAAACCTAGCTTCCCTGGATGCAATCCTCTTGAGCAGAATTCTTACTGGCTGTGTGCTTGTTGAGCTGTAATCACTCAGAAGTATTCAGCTACATAGCAAGACCCTTATCCTTTTTAGAACTTCTTTGTCATCCATATGGTAAATCTGAAGAGAAAAACTGAAAACTTAAGAGTCCCTAAAGCATTCTGAGAGGAAGTCAAGGAGAGATAGAAGCACTTCTACAGAAACAAGGCTGTTACACAACCAGAAATAAAAGCACTAGGAGACAAAAAAGAAGGAAAGTATTTGTGTAATGGTAAGACTTGATGCTTAGGCTTCTTTTATGTGATATAGATTAATCCCTCTTTCTGAGAAAACGTCTCTACAATGCAGACTCCCAGTTGAGAGTTACCTGTCCATAAGGACTCTTTTCTGCAGAATATGAAGAGATGTTGTGGTAGGCCTGATAGGCCCAAAATAGGCTTATACATGTCCTGCCTTGCCTAGGCATGTTTTTCTGCTCCACCAGAGAGGCAAGCATGGGAAATGGACACAAAAGAACCTGCAGCCACTGAGTCTGGTCTGCCCAAGGTCCTGTGGTGTAAGGTGCACACACTTAGCTTGTGCCTGCCTAGTGCAAGGCCTGTGCTTTTCCCAACTTAGGGAAAAGAGAGCCTGTGGCTTTGCCTAACATGGTATGGTTTGGCTAACTGCCATCCTGATTGGCTATTCTGTGTCTAAAGGGCAATTAATCTCAGCCCACATTGATAAAAGGAGATACACATTTGAACAACCTGCTTTTGCTTTGCTGCTTTGCTTCCCTGCTCTTTGCCATGCTCTCTCTGCTGTGCCCAGCCATGCTGCTGTTGCACACTGCCTTACTGCTTGCCTGGGAAATTCCACTGCTGTGAGTTACTGGGAGCAGACCCTGGGTGTCTGCACATGATCAGCCTGTGTGACCAGCGTGACACTGTGCCGAGACTGCACGACATCTGCCTTCTGCACTTGAAGGTCCTGCTTAGAAGTCCTGCACATATATACAGGTCACCACAGAAGAAGCCAGGAGACAAGGTCAAAGATTGCTTGGGTCCTTTCCCCAGAAGCCAGGAAGATTCAAGTCTCAACATCCAACAAGACGGAGTCCTCTGAAAGCATTTGGGCACTGTGTGGACTGTGGCTAGCCCCCATGAGTGGGTAATAATTATTGTAAGTAAATGTTTAAATGCCTCTTTGTAGAGCAGAAAGAGCTTGAGCACAGCTACTGGGCCACAGGACTCTTCTCTTCCAGTTCAATTAATATTTCTATATTTTGCTGGTTATTACCAGATTTAGATATTATCCATAGAATGTTTCCATGACCATGTAAGAACTGAAATGTTATTAAAATTAGTGGTTGGGGATGGCGAGAGCTCTGAATAGCAAAATTAATAATCAGTATTAATTTGGGAAAATATAATCTCGCATCAATTAATTTCCCCTCCCCAACAAGAGATTGAAAGAATTCTTTTTTTCAAGCAGCAATGTTAATTCAGATTAATTTTAGAAGAGACCTAACAGGATGGAATACCCAATAGCTGTTCTTTGCATATGATGCTGGTTCCACATAGACTGGACACATTCAGATCTCTTTCTCAGTACATATGTGACTAGGTGATTTGAGAAGGTTTGAATCAGCCTCTCATTCTTAAGCTGTGCCTGGAGTTTGTAGTCTAGTGGGCCATGCTGGCTTTTAGCCAAGAATTTTAGGTGCATAATGGTAGAAAATTAGTTTCAAATTTTCATATTGAAGTTTCATTTTATTCTAGACATCATCCATTCAGGAAACAAAGGCATACCATGTGATCCATATGCCAAATAAATAAAAGTAACTGCATCTTCCAATGTTGAACACTCATAACAAACTGGCTGTGGATGAGGCACAGAAAACAAATCATTTGTGGAAATTACTCAGCAAATAAATTCAAATAAAGGATGCATTTGAAAATACAATAATCTGCTCACCGACAACTGGCAAACAGAAACAGGCAATATTTGTCAGATAAATGACACATTATGAATTATTCACTTAGTTTTGCAACATGTTGGTTATAGTCTGAAATCAAATACTGTGCAATTCATTTAACCTGTGAGACTGAGGTCTGGGGAAAAAAAACATGGTTTCACATCTCAGTATTAAGACAGAAATGAAGATAGTTTGTAAAACAGCTGGCTCCACAGATTTAACCTTTCCAAACATTTGTTTCCCCAGTCTGTCTCATTTGTCATGTAAGTCACAGCAATGATCATCACAAAGATTACTCTTTTTTTTTTTAATTCTTATTATTTTAGCTAGTCTGCTTTTATCTTTTTTATGTACTGTGCATTAGGGTTTATCTGGTATCATATGACATATTAAAGGAACTCTTGGCAGGAGTCCTGTATTCTCCCTATCCATACATGAAAATAAGCTCCATGCATTTCTGGAGATAAATTTATCTGATGTTAACAATGAAATAGGCAAACTGTACATTAGGCATAAATTTTATTCTTCCAGTTCTAACTGAATGTCAGCATTATCATTCAACCTTCAGAAAGATATGTAAGCACATCTAAAGAGTATAGAGAAATTATATATAGTAAGACAAAAACAAGGAACAGGCACAGGGAGGAGCAGACACAAACCAAAGCTCCATAAATATATCCAGAAAAATATGACAGGTGAGAGACACATACCCTTGTAAAATGACTTGAGTATCACTTTTGTCCCTGAATGACAGAATCTCTCTAGGGCTAAAGGAGGAATACAAATAGACCATCAGACTGCTCTGAGCTGTGCTGTGTGACAAATAGCATGATAAAGTATGCACTGAGAGAAGGTTGTGCTGCTCTTCAAATGTAGATCAAAATCTAAAAGGCTTTCTGCAAGTATAGAAACATAGAACGGTTTAGGTTGGAAGGGACCTCAAAAATCATCTAGTTCCAATCCCCTGCCATAGGCAAGGACATCTCCCACTAGAACAGGTCATACAAGGCCTCATCCAACCTAGTCTTGAACACCTACAGGGAGGGAGCAGCCACAACCTCCCTGGGCAACCTATTGCAGTGTTTCACCACATTCACTGTAAAGAACTTTTCCTAATATCTAGTTTAAATATCCCCTCTTCCAGTTTAAACCCATTACCCCTCATCCTGTCATTACAAGACATTGTAAATAGTCCCTCCCCAGCCTTTATGTAGGCCCCCTCGAGATACTAGAAGGATACTACAAGGTCTTCCCAGAGCCTTCTCTTCTCCAGGCCAAAGATCCCCAACTCTTGTAGCCCGTCCTCACAGGAGTGGTGCTCCAGATGTCTGATCATCTTTGTGGCCCTTCTCTGGACTCACTCCAACAGTTCAATGTCCTTGTGTTGAGAGCTCCAGAACTGCACACCGTACTCTAGGTAAAGTCTCACATGAACAGAGTAAAGGGGGAGAATCACCTCGCTTGCCCTCCTGGCCACGCTTCTCTTGATGCAGCCCAGGACATGGTTGCCGTCTAGGCTGCATGTGCACATTGTCAGCTCATGTTGAGCAGACTCCCAGGTTCTTTTCTTCAGGGCTGCTCTCCAGCCATTTGCTACACAGCCTGTATTTGTATAACAATGGTTCACTCCCCATGGCAGAAAGAAAAGAGCTTCCAAAATAAAGTATCACAGTACTATCAGGGTTGGAAGAGACCTCACAGATCATCAAGTCCAACCCTTTACCACAGAGCTCAAGGCTAGACCATGGCACCAAGTGCCACGTTCAATCCTGCCTTGAACAGCTCCAGGGACAGTGACTCCACCACCTCCCCGGGCAGCCCATTCCAGTGTCCAATGACTCTCTCAGTGAAGAACTTTCTCCTCACCTCAAGCCTAAATCTCCCCTGGCACAGCCTGAGGCTGTGTCCTCTCGTTCTGGTGCTGGCCACCTGAGAGAAGAGAGCAACCTCCTCCTGGCCACAACCACCCTTCAGGTAGTTGTAGACAGCAATAAGGTCACCCCTGAGCCTCCTCTTCTCCAGGCTAAACAACCCCAGCTCCCTCAGCCTCTCCTCATAGGGCTTGTGCTCAAGGCCTCTCCCCAGCCTCGTTGCCCTTCTCTGGACACGCTCAAGCATCTCGATGTCTCTCCTAAACTGGGGGGCCCAGAACTGAACACAGGACTCAAGGTGTGGTCTAACCAGTGCAGAGTACAGGGGCAGAATGACCTCCCTGCTCCTGCTGACCACACCATTCCTGATGCAGGCCAGGATGCCACTGGCCCTCTTGGCCACCTGGGCACACTGCTGGCTCAGGCGGGTATCAATCAGCACCCCCAGATCCCTCTCTGTCTGGCTGCTCTCCAGCCACTCCAACCCCAGCTTGTATCTCTGCATGGGGTTGTTGTGGCCAAAGTGCAGCACCCTGCACTTTGAGCTATTGAACCCCATCCCATTGGACTCTGCCCATCTGTCCAGGTGGTCAAGGTCCCGCTGTAGAGCCCTTCTGCCTTCCAACTCAGTCACATCTGCCCACAGCTTAGTGTCATCTGCAAACTTGCTGATGACTGACTCGATGCCCTCATCCAGATCATCTATGAAGATGTTAAAGAGGATGGGGCCCAGCACTGATCCCTGAGGGACACCACTAGTGACTGGCCGCCAGCTGGATGTGGCACCATTCACCACCACTCTCTGGGTCCAGCCCTCCAGCCAGTTCCTAACCCAGCACAGAGTGTTGCCATCCAAGCCATGGGCTGACAGCTTAGCCAGCAGTTTGATGTGGGGAACAGTGTCAAAGGCCTTGCTGAAGTCCAGATAGACCACACCCACAGGCCTCCCCACATCCACCAAGCGGGTCACCTGATCATAGAAGGAGATCAGGTTAGAAAGGCAGGATCTGCCCTTCCTAAACCCATGCTGGCTGGACCTGAGCCCTTTGACATCCCTCAGGTGCACTTTTATCACCCCCAAGATAACCTGCTCCATCAGTTTCTCTGGCACTGAGGTCAGGCTGACAGGTCTGTAGTTCCCAGGTTCCTCCATCCGACCCTTCTTGTGGATGGGGACCACGTTGGCCATTTTCCAGTCTCCTGGGACCTCTCTGGTGAGCCAGGACTGCTGGAAAATGATGGAGAGTGGCTTGGCCAGCTCAGCTGCCAGCTCTCTCAGCACCCTGGCATGGATCCCATCTGGTCCCATGGACTTGTGGGTGTCCAGGTGGCTCAGCAGGTCCTGAACTAATTCTTCATGAATTTCCAGGGCAACACACTGCTCCCCGACCTCATCCCCCAGTTCAAGAGGCCACTTGCCCTGAACTCCTCCCTCCTTACTGTTGAAAACTGAGGCGAAGAAGGCATTCAGGACCTCAGCCTTTTCCTCATCATCAGTTATAGTGTTCCCCTCCTGGTCCAGTACGCAGTGGAGGCTCTTCTTGCCCTTCTTTTTAGCACTGATGAATTTATAAAAGTGCTTTTTGTTATCTTTCACGGAAGTGGCAACCTAAGTTCTAGCTGGGCCTTAGCCTCTCTAATTTTTCTCCTGCATAATCTGGCTACCTCCTTAAACACATCAGGAGAAGCCTTCCCCTCCTTCCAGAGGTGATACACCCTCTTTTTTTCCCCCAATTCCTTCAGGAGCTGTTTGTTCATCCAGGCTGGTCACCTTCCCTGCCGGCTCATCTTTTGGCACATGGGAACTGCCAGGTCCTGAGCCTTCAAGAGCTCCTGTTTAAAGTAGGTCCAACCATCCTGGACCCCTTTGTTCTCAAGGACTGCTGCCCAGGGGACTTTGGAAATAAGTTTCTTGAGCAAACTGAAGTTTGCCCTCCGAAAGTCCAAGCTGTAGGTTTTGTTGTAGTGTCTCCCTACCTCCCTGCATATTGAAAACTCCACTATCTCATGATCACTACACCCCAGGCAGCTTCCCACTGTCACATCTCCTACCAGCCCTTCTCTGTTGGAGAGCAGCAGGTCAAGCTGAGCTTGACCCCTAGTAGGCTCACTTAACAGCTGGGTCATGAAGCTGTCCCCCATGCACTCTAGAAATCTCCTGGACTGCCTCCTCTCTGCTGAATTAAGTTCCCAGCAGATGTCTGGCAGGTTAAAGTCACCCACAAGGACAAGATCTGAAGATCTTGAGACAGCCTCCAACTGTTTGTAAAATACCTCATCTGTTTCCTCATCCCGGTTGGGTGGTCTATAACAGACTCCAACCAGGATGTCAGATTTGTTTGTCCTCCCTCTGATTTTAACCCACAAGCTCTCAACCCCTTCGTCCCTCACCTCAAGCTCTGTGGCAAGGAGTGACTCCCTAATATACAGAGCCACCCCTCCTCCTCTTCTCCTTTGCCTATCTCTCCTGAAGAGGCTGTATTCCCCCAGTGTAGCAGCCCAGTCATGCCTGTCATCCCACCAAGTTTCTGAAATGGCAACTGTATCATAGTCACCCTGGTGGACCAGGACTTCCAGTTCCTCTTGCTTGTTACCCAAGCTGCGTGCATTGATGTAGATGCACTTCAGCTGGGCTCTTGATTCCCCAGTTGTACCTAGTTTCCTTCCCACTCTCTCCTTCTCAGAGAGAGTAATTGCCTCACCCACCCCCTTCATATCTAGTTTAAAGCCTGCCTAATGAGCTCTGCCAACTCCAGTGCCAGGACTCTCCTGTCCCTCTTAGATAACTGAACCCCATCATGATCAAGCAGGTCTGGCTCAGTAAAAGTTCCCCCAAGGTCGAAGAAGCCAAAGTGCCTCCTCTTAAACCATCCCTTCAGCCAACTGTTGATGTCATAGGTTCTGCTGTTCCTCTCTGTGAACTCTCTTGCCACAGGGGGAACTGAGCAGAACACCACTTGTGCTCCTGCCCCATCTATCAATTTCCCCAGGGCCTTGAATTCCTTTTTAATTGCCCTGGTTCCCTTCTTCTCGATTTCATCCCTGCCAGCCTGTATTACCAGCAAGGGGTAATAATCAGAGGGCTGGGTTAGGTTTGGGAGTCTCCTGGTGATGTCCCTAACCCGGGCACCAGGAAGGGAGTAGACGTCCCTGTGAGATGGGTTGGGATGACAAATTGGTCCCTCCATCCCCCTCAAAACTGAGTCCCCAATGACTAAGACTCTTCTCTTTTTCTTGTTTTTTGTGGAGCTAGTAACTGTAGTGGGTGGGGACTGCTCCACCCTAGGCATCCTGGTTGGATGCTCCTCCTCAGCCCTCCCATCCTCCCTGCCCTCTTCATGAAGCGCCTCATACTTGTTATGCAAGGGCAGTGGAAGAGGAGGAGAGGGTTGGGGTGGACTTCTCTTACTGCCTTTGACAGGGATTTGTATCCATCCCTCCCTGTTTCCAGGGGCAGTTCCCTTATCAGGGGCGATCTACAGTGCCTGCTCCCACAGATACAGCTCCCTTTCATTTTCCCTTATCGACGTGAGCCTGGATACTTCATCCTTCAGCTCAGCCACCTCATCTTTCAATTCTGCAACCAAAGTGAGCAGAAAGTTCACCTGCTCACACCTGGCTCAATTGTTCTCCCCTTCCCCTTCTACAGTGAGTGAGAGGCTCCAGCACTCCCTGCATCCAGTAGCCTGGACTCCTGTGTGTTCCAGGGTCGAGTCTGTCTGTGTGCACACGCTTTTCCTGCCCTTCGTAGTGCGAGTGACAGGCATAGTGCACAGTGGTATTGACAGTCAGAAGGAAAAAAAAAAAAAAAAAGAATCTCCTAGCCACAGGCTGTGGCTCAGCAGCCAAAATGGCAGAATGGCAGGCAGTGTGCGCAGCACGCGGCCGGGTTTTAAATCTCCCGCGGCTGACGTCATGAGCCCCCGTCACAGCCTCGCTCTCTCTCGCGAGACAACAGCGCTGCCGTCCCCCCCTGCTTACCTTAACGTCTGTCAGAACCACAGAGAGCAGCAGAACGGAGCAGAAATAGTGTTTCATAGTGTGCTGTACTAACACAAACATTAACTTAAAAAGCAGGTGAAGAAGTCTTACCTTCTTTCTCTGACTTACACTAAAACAAGAGTCTGTGATTATTCTGTAGTTCACCACTCAGGGACATTACATGAGATGCAATGCACACCTCTTCCTAAGCAGACTTTTAAGTGGAATGTGTTCAGAGGAGGGCCATGAGGATGATCAGAGGGATGGAGCAGCTTTCCTATGAGGACAGGCTGATGAGAAGGCCTCAAGCAGACCTTATTGTGGTCTTCCAATATTTGAATGAGGCCTACAGGAAAGGTGGTGAGGTACTTTTTAGGATGTCAGGTAGTGAAAGGACTAGGGGGGATGGATCCAAGCTAGAGGTGGGTAGATTTAGATTAGATGTTAGGAAGAAGTTCTCCACTAGAAGGGTGGTGAGACACTGGAACAGGTTGTCCAAAGAGGTTGTGGAAGCCCCTTTCCTGGAAGATTTAAGTCCAAGCTGGAAGTCACTTTGGGAAACCTAGTCTAGTGGAAAGTGTCCCAGCTCGTGGCAGGGCAATTAGAACCAGATAATCTTTGAGGTATCTTCCAACCCTGACAATTCTGTGATTCCATGATTCTGTCTGGTTTCATACTGCATATCCTGAAGTCATCACTGTTAAAACCCTTAATGGAACCTATGGTTCAATGTGGAACCACAGGTAATCTCATGCTAAGAGAAACTAGATTTTTTTTAAGTGAAGCACCTGGCTTTCCATAAATGTACTGCAACATTTTTAACTATCTCAGTATGGCCATATGTCCCACATCTTCAAAGTGCAGGAAAATAGACAAAACTTCAACTGGTAAATTAGCAGCAGCAATACAAACTATGGGGTTTCTTTGCGCTATTATCCTCATGCAACAAAAATAGTTTTAGCTGTCATAATGTTAACAAAAACTCAGTCTTAACAAGGGACTGGTTGTTCCCATTTGCCACTGGGAGCAGAACCTGAGAGGGACATACACATATAAATGCTCATTCAGTATAGCATGGGTTTTCAATCATCAAACAGCAAATATAATACAAAATATGGCTTATGTTCAGTGAATTATGTTTAAATATATCCTAACATTATAGAACAGACTTAGCTGAATAAAGACCTGTCTGCTGAGAGACTTTAGAGGTCTTGCAAAATTATCCAGTCTGATTTGATTATTTACTCCAATTAGAATATATGGAAACTGTACTTATATCAGTCTCAGGCCTGCTTCATTATATCCACCATTGAAGAAAGTTATGAGTTCTTCTATCTTACAGTATTCGGTGAAGTTCTAGGCTAAAGGGAGGCTCCCAGTAAATTAAAAATCCTGGGGGCTGAAGAAATTTTGAAAGCTAAATGGACCATTCCTTTGATGTCTTAGATCCTGATTTAAGAAAGGATAGTACTAACTGGAGCTCATTCCAATATTAAATGGTGAGTTTGAGACTAATCTAATATACAAGAAATATAAAGCACAGAAGAAAAGATGGCCTAAGGTTATTAATGAATACTGTTGCTAGTACTTCTTACAAACAGAAAACATTTGCTTTGAGCAAAAGCAAACTATCATTGCGTTGTATTTCTGTGTAGCAAACTGGTCTTGTTACGAGGTAGAAAATCTGCCACCCATCAGTGATGGTGGTAGCTCTTCTGTGATAACATATTTGAGAAGCAGGGAAAATACACCTGTGCAACACTAACAGCAATCAGAAGAGAGGAGTGAGAATATGCAAGAGATACAACTCTGCAGACACCAAGGTTGGTGAAGAAGAGGAGGGAGGTGCTCCAGACTGGAGCAGAGAGTTCCCTGTAGTCCATAGTGAGACAGACTGTGCGTCTGCAGCCCATAGAAGAACACGTCAGAGCAGGTGAATGCCTGAACGAGGCTGTGATCCCATGGGAAACCTGAGCTGGAGTTCCTAGTGGAGCACATGACTCCATGGGAAACCCATACTAGAGCAGTTTATGAAGGACTGTCTCCTGTGTGAAGAACTCCACAGTGGAGTAATTGTGAGGCAGAAGGAGTGGCAGAAACAATATATGATGAGCTGATTGCAACCTCCATTTACTGTCTCCCTGTGCTGCACTGAGTGGCAGATGACAGAGAACTTGGGAGTGAAGCTGAACCTGGGGTGAAGGCATTGAGTAGGGGGAAGGTCTTTTAAGATTTGAATTCTTATTAACTTACTCTGATTTTATTGCTTGTTGCTAGCAAGCCAATAAACTGCTTCAATCCTCTTTTGAATTAAATATGTGAATGCGCTAGTTTGAAGCAGGCTAGAATGTTTTGGTGAGAAAAACTAGATCATAGACTGTGAAAGGAAAACAATGGTGATGTCTGCTCCCCTCACAGTCTTGCTGAGATGTATGGGAACGAGAAGGGTAAACATTAGATAACACTCTCGCCATTTTTCACAGCACTCTCTGGCTGGGCTCTGGCTGAGCTGCATCTCCCTAACCTCACCTGCCACTCACCTTTGCTTCTTAACCTCTTGGCTGAACCTCTTTTCTTCCTTAGGACTGGGGTAAGGTTGAGAGGGGCAGGGGGAAGGTACAGGGGTGGTTGAGAGCCCCTCCTGGGGACTCAGGTTTCTGGGAGGGGAGTTGTGTTTCTGTATTACTTTTACCTTGTATATTTCTGTATATGACTTTATATATTGTAAATAGTTGCTTGTATATTGTGCCAGTTGTAAATAAATAGCTTCATTTATATTCCCAGAGCCGCCTGAGTCTAGTCTGGGTATTACTAAAGTGGGGGGGGGGGGGTGTAACACCCCAACCACCACAGTGAACCAAGCATTTTTTGCCTGAGACACTAGATAAACAATTTTAGACAGACATACTAAACATTCACTATATGATTAGCATCCAAGATCTTAGGGAGAAGCAGACGAAGGCATCTGTCACATGTGGTACTTCAATTTGGTAAGGCAAACAATTGAAGAGACTGTCAAAAGTGCAAACCAGCTGCAGAAGGCACGTATTCTCAATGGGTATGAAAAACATGTAGGGAGCTTTCAAAAAATTCAGCACATTAAGTTCATGTGCTCCTTACTTTATGCATATCTTAATGCATTTCTGTTTTAAAAATGCAATACTAAATTCTAAATCAAAATTTTTACTTAACAAATAATTATAAAATTCCAATGGCAAAAAGTTGGAGGATTTTTTAATTAGTTTTAAATATTTCTTTGATAGACATCTTAATTCTTATATTATTCGTCTGTGCATTAACAATCTTTCTCTTAGAGTAGTTTTTACATGCCACAGTAGGGATTGGTGACAAGAGCTACAGATATCAGAAATGATGCAGTTACAGCTATAATTATTATACCAGCAGAAACTGTGAAAGCTAATCTTCCACTAAGAGTAGCTTTTGGATATTTTTAACATAATAATTTGTTCTTAAATGAAAACTGAACTTAAAAATCCAAATTACTTAAATGAGAACATATTGTTTTACCTGATTCAGGTAAATAACAACTATTTTATACAGCAACCCAAAAATCTAAGAACACCAATGGAACTATCAGATGTCTACTGTTTCCATAATTATAGTGTTAAATATTGAAACTCCTCAATTCAGGAGAGATGTTGAGGTGCTGGAATGTGTCCAGAGAAGGGCAACAAAGGTGGTGAGAGGCCTGGAACACAAACCCTGTCAGGAGAGGCTGAGGGAGCTGGGATTGTTTAGCTTGGAGAAGAGGAGGCTCAGGAGTGACCTCATTGCTGTCTACAACTACCTGAAGCGACATTGTGGCCAGGTGGGGAGTGGCCTCTTCTCCCAGGCAACCAGCAATAGAACAAGGGGACACAGTCTCAAATTGTGCCGGGGAAAGTATAGGCTGGATGTTAGGAGGAAGTTCTTCCCAGAGAGAGTGATTTGCCTTTGGAATGGGCTGCCCGGGGAGGTGGTGGAAGCACCGTCACTGGAGGTGTTCAAAAAAAGACTGGATGAGGCACTTAGTGCCATGATCTAGTTGACTGGCTAGGGCTGGGTGTTAGGTTGGACTGGATGATCTTGGAGGTCTCTTCCAACCATTCTATGATTCTATGATTCTAAAAATGCTTAAATTGAAAAAAAAAAAAAGTGTTGGAAATCACTTCTTCACTACTGGTAATATTCAGCATATGCTAAATTTATTCCTCTTAAATTAGAATTTGTTCCTTTAAAAATCTTATTTTATATAAATATTAGATTCAGTATTCTTTTTACAAAATTAACACCATTTTAGTCATAATTCCATTTTATTGTTTAATAAGAATTTAGAAGTGAGTATTATTAAATTTATATTTAAAAAAAGGTTTTGGCTTTAGAGGAGACTGACATCATGTGAATGGAAGCAGACCTTAGAAATCTAATTTTCTTTATGTCATTCACAAGCCATTCAACCACACACTTGAATATTTGTGTTTATTTCATAAAGTTCAAAGTAATGCAAATGAGCTGTTCTTAATAACATTTATAGGCTTTAAAGAAGTGATACTTTTTTTTCTTCCATTCTGAAGTAGTAACAATTGATAAATACTTACTGGTTTAGATACCTGAAGATGCAGATATCATGGAAACTAACACCTAGATGACTTAAATGGGCAGTCTTTATGTCTCTTTGCATTTGATGATAATGAAGAGGAAACGTCACTTTTCTACTTTGAATTAAAAAATAAAAATACAAAATGTAATGAACTTGCTAAAAAAACCTTAGTCTTTTTTGGGGATGGGAAATTAATTGATGCAAGATGATATTTTCCAAAATTAGTACTGTTTATTAATTTTGATACTCAGAACTCTTGCCACCCTGACCACTAATTGTAATAATATTTCAGCTCTTACACGGTCATGGAAACATTCTATGGATAATATCTAGATCAAGTAATAACCAGCAAAATATAGAAACATTAATTGAATTGGAAGAGAAGATTCCTGTGGTCAAATGTCACTTGTGGCCAGTATACCACTTGCCCAGTAGATGGGCTCAAACTCTTTCTGCTCTATGGCAGAAGGCAATAGCGAACTACAAAGAGGCATTTAAGCATTTGCTCACAAATTATTATTACTCAACTCATGGGTCTTAGCCACAGTCCAGACAGTACCCAAATGCTTGCAGGGCACTCTGTCTTGTTGGACGTTGAGACTTGAACCTTCCTGGCTTCTGGGGAAAGGACACAGACAATCTCTGACCTTGTCTCCTGGCTTCTTCTGTGGTGACCTGTATATATGTCCAGGACTTCTAAGCAGGACCTTCAGGTGCAGAAGGCAGATGTTGTGCAGTCTCGGCACGATGTCACGCTGGCCACACAGGCCAATCATGTGCAGACACCCAGGGTCTGCTCCCAGTAACTCGTGGCAGTGGAGTTTACCAGGCAAGCAATAAGACAGTGTGCAATAGCAGCATGGCTGGGCACAGCAGAGAGAGCATGGCAAAGAGCAGGGAAGCAAAGCAAAAGCAGGGAAGCAGAGCACGTTGTTCTCCTGTGTATCTCCTTTTATCACTGTGGGCTGAGATTAATTGTCCTTTGGACATAGAATAGCCAATCAGGATGGCAGTTAGCCAAACCATACCATAAGCTCACTTTTCCCTAATTTGGGAGAAGCATGGACCTTGCTCTTGGGAGGAACAAGCTAAGTATGTACCTTACATCACAGGACCCTGGGCAGGCCAGACTCAGTGGCTCCAGGTTCTTTTGTGTCCGTTTCCCGCGCTTGCCTCTCTGATGGAGTAGAAAAACATGCCTAGGCAAGGCAGGACATGTATAAGCCTATTTTGGGCCTATCAGGCCTACCACAACACTCCTTTGACTGAATAAGTACAAACAATGATGAAGAAATATTTATTTTCAATCCTGCTTTTATCTATTTTGGTTTGTAGTTCATTCTGATGTTTGTTTGTATCTATGAATGCATGCACACAACTTGAAGTATATTATTTTTTTCATAAATCAGAACTTCAATATCTCTACAAGTTTAAAAAGTTTCTCTTCATGTGCTACCATGGTTGTATCTGCTTTCACTTTTAAACAGCAATTTAGTTAAGACAGTTTGTGCTAATTATCTCTGCAAAGATGTTCAAGTTACTCTGGGTAACAAACTTCCAATTTATCCCTGACTAACTATTGATTTCTCTCTTGCCAGCTATAATTAGTAAATAAACTAATAAACAATGTTTGTTCTTATCATCAGTTCAACAGTATTGTTTTCTGGCAAGCATCCCCATAGAACTTACCCTTTTCTGGTAAGAGTAATAGCTAACTGGTGTATGAGCTACCTCACACATAATTTCCAATAATAATAGAATAGTAAAGTGAACCCCAAATCAACATAATCCTGCTTTGGAAGTCACGTTCCATTGTTTTAGTTTTATTTTAAACCAATGTTTGCATTGGTTTACAGTTTAGCATCCTAATTTGTTGGTAATAGAAGCTGTTGTCTAAGGACTATGCGTCGATATGCTAATTTACTCTTCTCTCACCTTCAAGGAATGCTGTATTTTTTTAGAGACTAATTCTGAATTATTTCAGCACCCTTTAGATTTGACTCTACTATCTTTGATTTCTATTTCTCTTAGAAAGCAAGAAGCTTTGAACTACAGCTCTGTCTTGGTGACATAGTGCTGACACAGCTGACAAGCACTTTATACATGAACATGTTACCAGGTCAAACTTTTGAAAAGGTAGATCTAAGATCAATATAAATCATGGAAATTTGTTTTAATGTTTAGTCCTTTTGCAAATGTGAGCTATCTTAAAGAGATTTATATTAACTATACACTATGACTCAGCTGGAGTAGGACCTTTTTCTTGGATCTTTGTCATTTGAGGCAGGCTATTTCTTGTTGAGTGAGAAAGGCTCTATACTTGAGATACAAAAAACATACCTTAAATTTGCTACTTTAAATAAAGTGTATGAGTGGTGAAAATCTGGATCTTGTGAATCCTTACATCAAAATACATTCTCTTCACCTCAGACATTTAATTAAGGATTACACACTAGGAACAGTAAGGTATTAGCCAACAGTAATTCTAAGATATTTTAAACACCTCCTGGATGTGGTTTGTTTCTTTTTTTTTTTCTTGTAACATTAAAGACAAGTGATTTTTTTTTTTGTGAGGTATATATATATGTGTGTGTGTGTGTATCCACACACATATATATAAAGATAAAAAATGTTGAGATTTCTACTTTCTTTCAGAGGGAACAAAAATAAAAAATCAAGATCTAGATATTTTTTGCAGAAAAGAACAATCCATGCTTTACACCCACCCCTAACTACACATGTCTCAAATGAACTGATCTTTACCCTAGGAAACACAACCACTGGAAAAGTACTTGATTTAGTTTTCAATATATGTATTTAAAAAGAGACATAAATCTGATATTAAAAGCATTGGTGTTTACCAGTATTCATTACACAGCTGCTAAGCACAACTGCAATGAGGAAATGGGATAGCTTTGGGATCTCCATCTGAAGATTTCCATCTCTTAAACTCTTTAGGCTTCTCCCAAGCCTGACCTCCTGAATTTCAGCCCTCCAGAGTTCCTTCAGTTGAGTGTTGTGACAATATCCCTGTTACTATCAATTTGTGCTCCAATTTCACTGCAATATTTCTGTTTGTACATCTGCTTTCCAGGTACATAAGATGTTCTGATGTTTACATATAATATATATAGATTCCAGCTCCAAATCCAGATTGAAACAATAGAAGTCACATTAGTTTTAAGAATTCACATGACACTGATGGTTAGAATAGTATTTTGAAACTATCTTATCAAGACTTTCACACCTTCAACTATGACCATGAAGTGAAGAGGAATAGGACAAGCCAATCAGAGAAGTATCAAAAACATCCAGGGAAATATACAACATTGATCATTTTGTGACACAAAAAAATGCACAAATTTGTATTATGAACCTATATGAACAGTAGCGTTGGAAGTGAGGTTGGTGGTGGAGTGGAACATGATGATCAGTTCTGTCAAAGCATCCTGTACAATAGCATCTAGTAGTGTTGGTACTGGGAGGACAAATTTTTGAAGACATGATCTACTACACATTCTGTGAAAGTTGTTATGCCCTTTATGCATATAGACTGCAACAGTAAAAGTTGAATGTATTGAATGTAGTGACGATTTATATTAAAGGTTACTGGTTTTATCTGGGGAAAAAAATGTTCCTGCTATTTTCCTGTTAAACTGCTATCTGAATATCGTAGCCTTGTACTGTGTTGCTTACCAAAAATTCTTTTTAAGTTGCAAATGGCAGTATCTCACATTACAATTCAGTGTAAAATTTTCAGGGTCATTTCCCTTTACAAGAATTCTGAGGTTTCCCAGGCTCAAAATACATCTATGCCTCACACCATCAGTTTCCCTAATACAGAAATTATCCACCTGGTCTGAACTACTGTTTCTGCTGTAATTGCTAAATTATTAATGTATGTCCCTGCAGGATGGTAGCATGACCCCTGTACTCATTAACGGGCCTCTGCTCTCCTTTTGCAGTTGATTTAACTAGACGTTTCACTGCAAATCTAAAACTGTTACAGGAGGAGGCATTTGTGTTATAATAACCTCTGAATCCCTCTGACAGCTCCTCCATCCTGCAACTCTGAACAAGGTTTAATGTTTTCAGATGAATGACTGTACTTTTCCATGAGGATAATATGTGCTTATATGGATTTTTAATTAAGAGCTGCCCTAGGTGTCCCTGAACACAGTAGCAAAATGTCATTAACTTTATGGGTTAGGATAGGGCCTCTATTATACAAAAAGAGGGAAAAATGCATTGCTTTGCTCATTTCCACAGCGGTTGAATTCTGTTCAAAAATGCAGTGCACTTGTAAGAGAAATGTGTCTTCTCTCTATTCATAAAGTTAATAACCTCTAGACCAATAACAGAAGGTTCTTTCCCTTTTCGTATTCAGTCAAGAAATTGATGCAGATTTCCTTAAATCAGTTGGGTCATCTTCTTTTAGCATAAAATGGTCTTTTGAAGCCTGCCTGCTCTGCCAGTATCTCAAGCTCTTGAGTCGCTGTGATTCATGTTCTGGTATTATCTGCCATGCTTTTTTATTGGAATCATTGGTACTGTTGTAGCATTGTAAAATATAACAAAATATATGCTACAGGTCAAATGGAATTTACGAGATCAATATAAAAGTTATTAGATGAATTTTTGGCATTACACATGAAGCAAAATTTAGCAGGTCATAAATCCTCCTCCTTGGTCTCAGAATCTGTGGAAATAGCGAGAATAGTTGCATAGAATTTCATCCAATCACAGACACTCCTTGAATCCATACATCAAGGTTAAAATTATTCTATCAAGGTGCACACAGATTGCAGATCAGATTTTCAAAAGAAATTATCTTCTGCTTGAGCAATTAAAAAGAATCTGGATTTTCATAAACCCCAAACACTCAGCTCACACAATCTGTTTGCTAACTTTTTGTGAACTGTTTTTAAGGTACAGCTCTAGCAAAACTAATTGCAGGTTTTTATGGTTGTATAAACACATTTTCTGCCCTGCGAGGAATAGAATGGAGCCATTCACCATGACATTTACCTTTGATGGCTGACATCCACACTGGACTCTTAAGCCAAGAAGTAAGAGTACGTATAGTAAGGGCATGATCACCTGGCCTGTTTTGGACATCATCAGTAGCTTATGGCAAATGGCACTGTTGAGGAATGCCTGGTTTAGGTGACTAACTTTAGTACAGCTTTATATGTCTGATCAAATAAACCCTTGTCTAATTGCACTTGCACCAGAAATGCAGGAATTCAGGAAGGATGTAAACTGAAGAAGAGGAGACTCAGGGGGTCACCTCATTGCTGCCTACTACTACCTAAAGGGAGGCTGTAGCCAGGTGAGGGTAGGCCTCTTCTTCCAGGCAACCAGCAACAGAACAAGGGGACACAGTACAGTCTCAAGTTGTGCTGGGGGACGTATAGGCTGGATGTTAGGAGGAAGTTCTTCACAGAGAGAGTGATTTGCCATTGGAATGGGCTGCCCAGGGAGGTGGTGGAGGCACCATCCCTGGAGGTATTCAAGAAAAGCCTGGATGAGGCACTTAGTGCCATGGTCTAGTTGAGTGGATAGGGCTGGGTGTTAGGTTGGACTGGATGATCTTGGAGGTCTCTTCCAAACAAGTTGATTCTATGATTCTATGATGAAATTGAGAAAATATTTATTTCATTTCTAATAATCATATTAATAGGTGGTATTTTCTAACCAAAGCATTAGTTAATTGTCAGTGCAGCTAACATGTGCTAGTTTGAGACAAATTGGAATATTCTATTGCGAGAAATTAAATCCTTATCTGTGAGAAGAAAGAAAATGAAAACAACATGTACCCTATATCACCCATTCTTCTGCTGAGAAATGCAAATGCAGCTAGTCAAAATATAGATAAGATGGTCACTTCTCACACACTGCTCAGCTCTTACTTCTGGCTGTACTTTCTTTCTGGTGCTCTGGTCTCTATGGCTGTCTCTGTCTTACCTCTAATCCAATCTAACCCTTTTTCCTCTAATCTCCTTCTCATCTTTTTGACATCTCACCTCAGATCTCTTTAGATTTATCACGTGAGATATACAGGGACTGATCTGGTTATTTCTGAAGGGAGGGAAAGAGGGAAGGAGAAGGGGGTTTGCGTCGGGAGCCCATCTGAGGACTCCAATTGTTTCTGGGAGGGGTACTGTGGTTTTGTATTACTTTTAACATGTACAGCTTAGCAAAATATACAAGCATATATATACAAGTATATGCAATTATATACAGCTTTTAACTTGTAGATCAGTGCTAATCTTTACTACAGGAAATTAGTGGTACTAGTCTAATCCTTGAGTACAATGTATGTACACACAATGTGGTACTATTTTAACAGAAGTGACTTCCGTTATTCTTCCCATACACCCCAGGGTCCCATTGGCCAAGGCCAGTGTGATCTTGGGGTGTATTAGGAAGAGTGTGTCCAGCAGATCAAGGGAAGTTCTCCTTCCACCTCTACTCTACCTTGGTGAGACCCCATCTTGAGCACTGCATTCAGTTTTGAGCCTACCAGTTTAAGAGAGACAGGGATCTGATGGAGAAGGTCCAGCAGAGGGCTTTGAGGATGATTAGAGGACTAGAGCACATGCCTTATGAGGAGAGGCTGAGGGACCTGTGGCTTTTTAGTCTGGAGAAGAGAAGCCTGAGAAGGGATTTAATAAATATTTATAACTACCTGAGGGCTGGGTGTCAGAAAAGGGGGACAGGTTGTGTCACTTGCTTCCTGTGATAGGACCAGGAGCAATGGATGTAAGCTACAGCACAGAAGGTTCCACCTCAACACAAGCAAGAACTTCTATTACTGTAAAGGTGAGAGAGCACTGGAACAGGCTGCCCAGAGAGGTTGTGGAGTCTCCTTCTCCAGAGACTGTCAAGGGCTGTTTTGATATATTCCACTGTGACCTGAGCTAGATTATGGTTCTGCTTTGGCAGGGGGGTTGGTCTGGATGATCTCTTTGGTTCTGTTCCAACCCCTGACATTCTGTGATCCTGTGAGTCTCTGAAGTGATTTTCTCTGAGGGAATTTACTTCCACATATCTATATCAATATATTTTTTGAGGGTAAATATTTTCTTCTTTCTCAGCTAAATATTTGTGCACAGTTGTACACTGAAGTTATAAACTGAAGTTTGGGAGAAGGGAGAGAAAGCCCTAAACAATAATAGAAATGACAAATTTTGGACACTGGCAGTGAAACACTACTAGACCTGAAGCCAGAAACTAACTATTTGAGATGATGCATGAAAACATCTTCTGACACCTGACAACTGAAACCAATTGTGCCTTGAGGCACTAATGTTGGTAAGTACATGGAGAAGTGCCTGGTTGCATTTCCACAATGCCCTAACAAGGTTTCACATGAAAACAGCTAGTGTCAAATACAAAACTATCTGGTCTAAAACTGCTGTTTATCTGCTAAAAAAAATTACCAACTGGAATGCTTGTTCTTAAATTGACTATATTGCAATGCAAGGAAGCAGTACACATGTAGTAGTTCATTCTAGAGGGGTTATTTATGAGTTGCAGAAAACCTTCCTGAGGCAACAGTTTCAAGAATGTAAAACAGTATTCAGGCTTCTGGATCACAAGGGGATAAACTGGGCAAAAGACTTGCAAGCAGCTGACAAACCTTTAGGAAATGTGTTTAAAGTGATTGCTTCAGACAGACTCTCTTTTGTGTTTAATGCTTAAATTTGAGATCTCTGATAGTGAAAAACCCTCTTCTGTAGATCATTTTACAGTAGAATAAGAATGTGAGCTATTCTGTTTAAGGAAGCAGGCTTTCTTCCTCTAGCCTCTCACTTTGTCATCCTTTGTCCACTTGTATATGATCATAAAGGCTTATAATTCTCCATTAAAATTTACAAGTTCCTTGTTAAGTGTTAAGCATTCACCATTGAAACTTGCTATTACATATGGACAGTTAGAAGTATGGAATAAACCTATCTATGCTGATACAATAAAATTTGATCAATCTTTCTGGTGCTGTTTGACAATAGTAGGTGATCAAAGGGGAAAAGACTGTTTCTATACCAAAGGGCTTTATTAATATAGCTATTGTCAAAAACTTCTGTACTTCAGATTAAATTTTTAAGTAAAAGAATTGAAGTGCTAGTTAATCAGCTTCCCCTCCCTTTCCTCGCTACAGATAGGTGTAGTCTGGCAGGACTCTTCTGTCATACAGCTGTGCAAAAAGGATCAATGGGTGCCAGCTTGAGGGGAGACTATATTGTAGCAGTCAGCACTGCTCAGGCAAGGCAAGAGGTTGCTGAGTTTGGCTCCTACAGATGCTTAGAAATTTTATACTATATGATCACTGGAAACAGAAATAATTTTTTAAAAAGTGTCATTACCTTCCCTCACAGAAGTATTTTCACTTGCCATGAAATTGCAGATTTTCATTCTTTCTGGATCCAGGAATTACAAATGTCTTGCTGAAATGTGTTTCATTAAGAGAGATCAAGAACACTCCATTTTGCTATCTCTTGTCCAGGCCTGCTAGCGGCTTACAGGTTCACTGTTGAGACAACTTTTTGAGGAAGGGAAGTTGTGAATTTAGGTGGTGTAGCTATGGTGGACAAGTATGAGAGCTTATACAATTGAAGGATTTATGAACCAAAGTATACAAGCTGGGAAAAGGCACCCATGAGTTACAATAGTGAAGCATTGTACCCCACAGAAAGCATAGAGGATATTGGCTTCCTTGTCCATAGACAGCTATGTCAGATCCAGTAATCTGTTTCTACAAAATTGTAATGTACTGACACAATCTGCTGTTTCCATATTTCACATGGAAAGCAGTACTACTCTTTGCTTGCCTGTTAAATTTCATTTGATATTATAAAATGAATTTCACAGACTTCCAAAGTCAGTAAAAGTTTGAAGCAGAAATGTAAGACTTCAGAGTTCAAATACGCTCTAAAATCCACTGAATTGATAGCTAACAGAGAAAATGGTGATAGGTCCTGAAGGAGCCATATATGCTCAAGATCTTCTTACATACTTTGGGTGTCAATATAGGAAAAAGGTCAGAACTGATGTACCATGTCAAGGAAATTACTCCGCACACTGCATCAACTCATTTCTTTCCTCAAGGAGATGAATTTATGGATTAAATAGTTCGTCTGAGCTCCTGCTCTGATAACTATTCATGCACTATTCATGAAGGGTTTAAATAAAGCTGTCCTAGATAAATCACAGCATTTGGACATTTTCTTTAAGAACAAGTTTAGACATATACAAATGATGTATGTGTTATTTAACTTGAACTTATTCACACAGAACAACACCACGACCAAGATCAAAAACTGACAAGCAATAGACATATGTTTACTTTTGTGTATCAATTTCTTTAATCTATTCTGTAGAAGGACTCATGTGGTTAAAAATCAGTGGATTTTTGTCTTTTCTCTCTGTGACTATGAATTTGTTGCAAAATATAGTGGAGTATGGGTGCACGTGGAAATGAGTGTACAATGTATTAGAAAATATAGACCAATAATCAATTAGAACTTTGTCAACTTCTTCTTTGTAATTTGATTTTTATTTTTCATTTTCATTACTGATTTTTTTCTTGGTAGACTTGCTGGTTTTCAATGTAAAATATATCCTGCATGAAATCTAACACTGTTTAATGTGTTAAAATTACCAGACTCAGCGATGGCAGCTAACCATGTGAACACACTTTGTTTATTGCCAATGTGAAATCTAGTGCTTTAGCACAATTTAGAACAGAGTTTTCTTCATTGCACTTTAAAATCATAGAATTATAGAAAAGTTTCCATTGAAAAAGACCTCTAAAATCATTGAGTCCAACTGTCAACCTAACAGCACCATGGCCATTATACTATGTTCCAAAGTGCCATGACCACACATTTCTTGAATACCTCCAGGAACAGTGACTCTACCACATCCCTGGAGAACCTGACACATGAAAACTTAAAACAATTTTCAATGCCCTTGGAATTTTTAATCTGATTCAATTCTCAACCCAAATCAGATTATTTTCAATTAACTGATTATGCTTTAGTTTTATCTTAGAGCATATAGTAAGAAAACTAGATACATGAACAGCATATGTAAGGAAGTGTCAGAAGTGGTGTATGAGTGCTGTTCTTCAAAATATGTGAACATGAGTCTGGCTTATTTGAGGTAAAGCTGGTCTTACCCAAGCTAGGATTTCACAGATACAATACAAACATACATATAAAGGAGTTAGGTTTTTGCAAAGAATGTCACTGATATTAAAAAATAAAGGAGTAAATTTTGCTGCAACTGGATCCTCTGGTTTTAGTCAACAAAAATTAAGCAATTGAGAGAAGTTAAAGAAACAAGCAAATGTTTAATAGTATTTTAGAAGATTGGATTCATAGTGAAAATACTGTATTGTATTAATAAGCAGAAGAGATTACATAGCCCACCAGAAGGATTGTCAAAACAGACACCTTAATAAATAAGTTTAATTACTTACATCAATGAATCTTTAACAGAAATCAGCATACTTCTGAAGCAGGCTGACAAGAACAGTAGATTCTGGTTACTTTTACAGCTTTATACATTTAAGATATTATTGAAGTTGGACAGTTCTTAGGTTTTTCTAACTAAACTATGAGTATATAATAACCTTTAAAGATTATTGGTTTAAATTAGTTTTCCAAGAAGCAATGTCACAGTATCACAGTATCACAGTATCACCAAGGTTGGAAGAGACCTCACAGATCATCAAGTCCAACCCTTTACCACAGTGCCCAAGGCTAGACCATGGCACCAAGTGCCACATCCAACCTTGCCTTGAACTGCCCCAGGGACGACGACTCCACCACCTCCCCAGGCAGCCCATTCCAGTGCCTAATGACTCTCTCAGTGAAGAACTTTCTCCTCACCTCGAGCCGAAATTTCCCCTGGCGCAGCCTGAGGCTGTGTCCTCTTGTTCTGGAGCTGGCCACCTGAGAGAAGAGAGCAACCTCCTCCTGGCCACAACCGCCCCTCAGGTAGTTGTAGACAGCAATAAGGTCACCCCTGAGCCTCCTCTTCTCCAGGCTAAACAACCCCAGCTCCCTAAGCCTCTCCTCGTAGGGCTTGTGCTCAAGGCCTCTCACCAGCCTCGTCGCCCTTCTCTGGACACGCTCAAGCATCTCAGTGTCCTTCCTAAACTGGGGGGCCCAGAACTGAACGCAGTACTCGAGGTGTGGTCTGACCAGTGCAGAGTACAGGGGCAGAATGACCTCCCTGCTCCTGCTGACCACACCACTCCTGATACAAGCCAGGATGCCACTGGCTCTCTTGGCCACCTGGGCACACTGCTGGCTCATGTTCAGGCGGGTATCAATCAGTACCCCCAGATCCCTCTCTGTCTGGCTGCTCTCCAGCCACTCCGACCCCAGCCTGTATCTCTGCATGGGGTTGTTGTGGCCAAAGTGCAGCACCCTGCACTTTGAGCTATTGAACCCCATCCCATTGGCCTCTGCCCATCTGTGCAGGCGGTCAAGGTCCCGCTGCAGAGCCCTTCTGCCCTCCAGCTCAGTCACATCTGCCCCCAGCTTAGTGTCATCTGCAAACTTGCTGATGACTGACTCGATGCCCTCATCCAGATCATCTATGAAGATGTTAAAGAGGATGGGGCCCAGCACTGATCCCTGAGGGACACCACTAGTGACTGGCCGCCAGCTGGATGTGGCACCATTCACCACCACTCTCTGGGTCCGGCCCTCCAGCCAGTTCCTAACCCAGCACAGAGTGTTACCATCCAAGCCGCGGGTTGACAGCTTAGCCAGCAGTTTGCTGTGGGGGACAGTGTCAAAGGCCTTGCTGAAGTCCAGATAGACCACATCCACAGGCCTCCCCACATCCACCAAGCGGGTCACCTGATCATAGAAGGAGATCAGGTTAGAAAGGCAGGATCTGCCCTTCCTAAACCCATGCTGGCTGGACCTGAGATCTTTGCCATCCCTCAGGTGCGCAGTTATTGGCCCCAAGAGAACCTGCTCCATCAGTTTCCCTGGCACTGAGGTCAGGCTGACGGGTCTGTAGTTCCCAGGTTCCTCCATCCGACCCTTTTTGTGGATGGGGACCACGTTGGCCATTTTCCAGTCTCCTGGAACCTCTCCGGTGAGCCAGGACTGCTGGAAAATGATGGAGAGTGGCTTGGCCAGCTCAGCTGCCAGCTCTCTCAGCACCCTGGGATGGATCCCATCTGGTCCCATGGACTTGTGGGTGTCCAGATGGCTCAGCAGGTCCTGAACTAATTCCTCATGAATTTCCAGGGGAACACACTGCTCCCCGACCCCATCCCCCAGTTTAAGAGGCCATTTGCATCCTCCTCCTCTCTCCTTACTGTTGAAAACTGAGGCAAAGAAGGCATTCAGGACCTCTGCCTTTGCTTCATCATCAGTTATAGTGTTCCCCTCCTGGTCCAGTAAGGAGTGGAGGGTCTTCTTGCCCTTCCTTTTAGCATTGATAAATTTATAAAAGTGTTTTTTGTTAAATTTCACGGAAGTGGCCAGCCTAAGTTCTAGCTGAGCCTTAGCCTCTCTAATTTTTCTCCTACATAGTCTGGCTACCTCCTTAAACACATCAGGAGAAGCCTTCCCCTCCTTCCAGAGGCGATACACCCTCTTTTTCTCCCCCACTTCCTTCAGGAGCTCTTTGCTCATCCAGGCTGGTCGCCTCCCCCTGCGGCTCATCTTTCGGCATGTGGGAACTGCCAGTTCCTGTGCCTTCAAGAGCTCCTGTTTAAAGTAAGTCCAACCATCCTGGACCCCTTTGTTCTCAAGAACTGCTGCCCAGGGGACATTGGAAATAAGTTCCTTGAGCAAATTGAAGTTTGCCCTCCTAAAGTCCAAGGTGTAGGTTTTGTTGAGGTGCCTCCCTACCTCCCTGTATATTGAAAACTCCACTAACTCGTGGTCGCTACACCCTAGGCAGCCTCCCACTATCACATCTCCTACCAGCCCTTCTCTGTTGGAGAGCAGCAGGTCAAGCTGAGCTTGACCCCTAGTAGGCTCGTTTAACAGTTGAGTCATGAAGCTGTCCTCCATGCACTCCAGAAATCTCCTGGACTGCCTCCTCTCTGCTGAATTAAGTTCCCAGCAGATATCTGGCAGGTTAAAGTCACCCACAAGGACAAGATCTGAAGATCTTGAGACAGCCTCCAACTGTTTGTAAAATATCTCATCTGTTCCCTCATCCTGGTTGGGTGGTCTGTAACAGACTCCAACCAGGATGTCAGATTTATTAGTCCTACCTCTGATTTTAATCCACAGGGTCTCTACCCCTTCATCCCTCACTTCTAGCTCAATGGCATGGAGTGACTCTCTAATATACAGGGCCACCCCTCCTCCTCTTCTCCCTTGCCTATCTCTCCTGAAAAGGTTATATCCCTCCAGTATAACAGCCCAGTCATGTCTGTCGTCCCACCAAGTTTCTGAAATGGCAACTACATCGTAGTCCCCCTGGTGGACCAGGACTTCCAATTCCTCCTGTTTGTTACCCAAGCTGCGTGCATTGGTGTAGATACACTTCAGCTGGGCTCTCGATTCAATTGTCCTTAGTTTCCTTCCATCTCTCTCCTTCTCAGAGAGAGTAATTTCCTCACCCACCCCCTTCAGACCTAGTTTAAAGCCCGCCTAATGAGCCCTGCCAACTCCAGTGCCAGGACTCTCCTGCCCTTCCTAGATAACTGCACCCCATCACAAGCCAGCAGGTCCGGCGCAGTAAAAGTTCCCCCATGATCAAAAAACCCAAAACGCCGCCGCTCACACCATCCCTTCAGCCATTTGTTGATATCATAGGTTCTGCTATTCCTCTCTGTGAACTCCCTTGCCACAGAGGGAACTGAGCAGAACACCACCTGTGCTCCCGCCCCATCTATCAATTTCCCCAGGGCTTTAAATTCCTTTTTAATTGCCCTGGTCCCCTTCTTTTCAATTTCATCGCTGCCAGCCTGTATTACCAACAAGGGGTAATAATCAGAGGGCTGGATTAGGTTTGGGAGTCTCCTGGTGATGTCCCTAACCCGGGCACCAGGAAGGGAGCAGACCTCCCTGTGAGACGGGTCGGGACGACAAATGGGTCCCTCTGTCCCCCTCAAGATGGAGTCCCCGACAACTACAACTCTTCTCTTTTTCTTGTTTTTTGTGGAGCTAGTCACCACAGTTGGTGGTGACTGCTCCACCCTAGGCAATGTCTCAGTGGGGTGATCCTCATCGCTCTCACCCGCTGTATGCAGCGCCTCATACTTGTTGCGCAAGGGCAGAGGAGGAGAAGGAGAGGGCCGGGGATGATTTCCCTTACTTCCCCTGACAGGGATCTGCACCCATCCCTCACTGTTTCCAGGGGCAGATTCCTTAGCAGGGGGGATCTGCAGAGCCTGCACCCACAGATCCAGCTCCCTTTCATTCTCCCTTATTGACCTGAGCCAATGTCAGTGAAGAGATATGGAAACATAGAGTATCAGATTATTTTAATAATTTTCCTTGACCAGTAAAGTTTTGTAAAATCACATAATATTGCTAATAGATCAATTTTTATTGAGAAAGAAATGCATTTTACAATTGTTTCCATTGAATATGAAACAGAGCAAAGCATGGCTATGTTTTATTGCTGTTAGAATAACCTCACATCTGGAGTATATAGAAAAAAAAGAACACAACAGAATGTATAGCAAAAAAAGGAGTAACAATAATAACTAAAAAACCCAATAGACATAAGGAAGAGGAAAAATAGTCAATACTAAGGACTGTATAGGGAAAAAGTCATAAAATCAGAAGTCAGACAAGAAACAGGCAAATATGACAAAATAGAAGAAAAAAATAGGGACCTCATGTACTTAAAATATATTTTCATCAAGAATACAAGAACAAAGGACAAAACTGTTTATCCATCTAATCAATAATAACACAAAACATGCATGGATAAGGCACCAAATGCCTTTAGAAACAGTCATTTTATGGCATTCATTTATTCTGACAGGTGGAAAAGCAGTGCATATTACCTTACTTTGCTACAGATGCTGTTTTCTGAGATGAAATGGAAGAAAACTAGAAGAATGTGCTGATTCCAGAAGTGATGACACAACAAATACCAATGGAATGTCTTCTGCCTGCAGTAAAACCTAGAGGTGTTTAACTTGAGATGATGATTTCCTTTTCATCCTGACTTTCAACCTGGGATGCAGACTTGCAATGCTGATGAAGGTATGACCTGCATCACTCTTAATGAGTATTATCATAATTTCAGAAAACTTTAAGTCCACTAATTACAAAAAATCTACAAGGTCAGCTAGATGGTGTCTGACTACATGATGACCACCTCCACTTGATTAATGCAGTCAACTTTGGCTATTGAGTTGTAAAATGAAGCAGTTTGTATACATTCTGCTTTACCCAGAGGCTATCATTTTCAAAGTCATTTTTGGCACCTAATACAACACAGAAATTGAAAAAGTTGGAGCCAACAATCTTTCATTTGGAAATGTCTCTTTTAAAGTTGGAAGATGCATATTTAATGGTTCACCTGAAGCTACAGTTTTCTATTTTATGTTGCAACAGTAACTAATTTATATCAGTGTTTTGGATTTAGGATGCAAGAGACTACCTGTGGTTCATAAGAAAACTTTTCAACTTGATCTTGTCTTGTCATAAATTGCATTTTCATGTCTAATCATGGCTTAATGTTCCAGTATATTTAAGTTGATGTAAAGTATTTGATGTAACTTATTAATGACTATAATGGTGTCATATCCACTTTGTTATTTGTGATTAAGTGTTCTTTTGATTGAAATTTATCCAAAGATCTCAACAAATTAGAGTGTAAAAGGAAAAAAATAGGTATTTACTTTTTTTTTTTTTTCTTTTTAGGAGTTAGAGATAGTAAATAGTGAATGCTTAAAGAACTAGGGGCACGTGTAAAGATCACAAGTCTCTGCAGTAGTGTTACTGTGGTCAAAGTGCAAAAACATAGTACATTGCCATTGTCTTTGTCATTGCATCAGTAACTATATCCAGCCTGGACACAAATAACTCAAATCACTGTTTTTGGACATGAAAATAATGGTAGCTTATATTTAATGTATACATACTTCCAGAAAAAAAAATACAGATTATGTCTCATCATGGATAAATCCATTGTTTTCTTCAAATTCCTCCCAACAATTTGTGCAGATTAGAGAAATTAAATAGTCCTCTGTGGTTTCAAGGTATTTTAAGCACATGATAACATCTCATGACCACTTCATACTATATTTCCATCTCAATGGTGATGAATGATACATTGACTTTTCAAAGGTATTAATCATCAGAAAATTTAACTTCAGTGCTTCTAAAAATCTAATCATAATTATGGAGTAGTTCTTTAATAGTATTTACTTCAAGCAATGCTTTCTGACTTCTAATGAAAAAAATAATTCAATCCTCTTGCAGAAAAAATAGTGACCTATGTTCTTTTCTGCAGTACGCAACTCACTCTTCTTTCCTAAGAGATTTTTGGGATTTTTTTCATTAATCTCTCTAATTTCTCAGTACATGAATTTCCTACTGTTTGACAAAGATACTAAGGGCTAATTATCTCTACCTTAGCACATCCAAACATTGAACAAAGGAAGTGTATTACAAAAAGTTACCTGTAAATTAAAAATATAGTGAATGTCATTGGTTGTGTTTTAAAACCAGTTGAAACATGCCAACCCATGGGAAGTTAAGATGGCTATAGGACAAATACATAAGAAAGACTTTCTTTCTGTGAAGGCTTTCTATGAATTTGACAGAATGAAACAGAGTAACAATATGATACAAAGCTGTGTGATCAAAAGAGGTGCTACACACAGATGAATTCACAAGGGCCAGGTATTAAAACTTACTGTAGGCAGAAAGTTGCTGGAGTTGCACAAGCAATTGTTTATCATATGTTATAAAAAACAGGAAGCAAAAATGAGGAATAACATGAGGAAAAAAAATGGAGATGAAGTAAATATAATTGAAAATACATGAATGGAATGTGTTACAATGATTGGTTAGGTCCTAGTACCATTTACACATATTGTGCACACATACTTATATAAATACTTTATATGTGTGCATATGCAAATATATTCTGTTTGTGATAGGCCGTGGTTAAGAAAATATAACTAAACACAGCTGAGAGACATTTGGGGAGGGAGGATCTGGTTTAATGAAATGTTTTTAGACTAAGAATTTTACAGTTTAATACAGTACTGGCTTATTGCCAGAGAGTGTCAGAAAGCTGTTGTTGTCTCCTCTTTCACTGATATGATTTTTTTTGGTCAAATTTAAGAATCAAAGAGGCATTATGGAAGTCTAGACATTAACTTTAAGAGAAAGGCTACGTACTGAATGTATACTGCAGCAATTTCTTTTTTCTGTGGGAGTATACTCTTACCTGGATATTTCCTCGTACGGAGTCCTTTCCAATTCACTTACTAAAAAAGTGGAAATAAAAATGAAGTTTAAGTTGGACAGAAGAATACTATGTGGACAAAAATTAGCCAACTCAAATATTCCTCATTCAAGACTCCTGCTCCTTTAAAATAATGAGAAAAACATTTTTATATGAAACACTTTTTGTTGTGGGATCAAAGTTTTCTGCATGCAACTCAAAAAATAATTTAGACTCATTTAATCATATTTAATGTAGTTTCTACAGAACACAAGTTATTTATTTTAAATTAGTATAAAGTTTGTAAAAAATATGTAAAAAGATGCACTTAAACATGTATAAATATATATAAATATAATATAAATATGTTATATATACTTACATGTTATATATACATATTTATTTATATAGTATATATTTATTTATATAGCATATATTTATAAATTATATATATCATATATAAATATAAGTATAAAAATAAATTGGTAATTTAACATGTCATGCTAGTCACACACCATCAGAAATTATCTTGAGATTTATCTGATTAATATTTACATCTATTATGAATTATTCTAATAGGGTATCCTAACAGGATATTAAAATATATAGAAAGATGCACTTAAACATGTATAAATATATATAAATATAATATAAACATATAATATTTGCACATTATATATTTATACTATATCTTTATTTATATATTATGTATTTATATATTATGATATATCTACTATATTAATATAAGTATAGAAATAAATTGGTAATTTAACATGTCATGCTAGTCACACACCATCAGAAATTATCTTGAGATTTATCTGATTAATATTTACATCTATTATGAATTATTCTAATAGGGTATCCTAACAGCATATCAAAAAGGTTACATATGTTGCTCCAGATAAAGGTTTGTAGTTAGGGGAAATGAAAGTACAGCAATACTAAGAAAATAAATTTCTGTCAATTAAATTGTCAGGTCAGGGGAATATTATACCTTTCTGCTACAGGCATGTGGTGGAGGGTCTTGCAAAACCCTCATTTATACAAAAAATTGTGGCTCAAAAGGCCTTCCATCGAGAAGTCAAAATACTGCTTTCATCTGCTTGTATGACGGCAGCCGCTGTCCCAGCAGCCGTTACAGCCTCTGGGAAGATTTCTCCCCCAGAAGGCAGAAACTGTAAACATAGGCTATTGTTTTGGGAAGAAGACCTTGGGGTTTTAGACATTGTGAGCACCCATGAACACCTGCTGGGGGCTGACCCCTGGGTGGTGCCACAGGTTGTTTTTGGTGAAAATTAGCCAATGTATGAATTAATTGTAACTTTGTACCAATCTGTAAAGTTCACGTAAATCCGCCTGAGTTGGCTAACACACCTCTTCTGAAACACTATAAAAGATCATAGACTCATAGAATCATAGAATCATAGAATCAGCCAGGTTGGAAGAGACCTCCAAGATCATCCAGTCCAACCTATCACCCAGCCCTAACCAATCAACTAGACCATGGCACTAAGTGCCTCATCCAGTCTTTTCTTGAAGACCCCCAGGGATGGTGCCTCCACTACCTCCCTGGGCAACCCATTCCAATGGCAAATCACTCTCTCTGTGAAGAACTTCTTCCTAATATCCAGCCTATACCTACCCTGGCACAACTTGAGACTGTGTCCCCTTGTTCTATTGCTGGTTGCCTGGGAGAAGAGGCCACCTCCCAACTGGCTACAATGCCCCTTCAGGTAGTTGTAGACAGATGCTGCATTTGCCTTAATTGGGCACTCCCTTTTGCTTATTACCCTTTCTGCTTACTCTCCTTTTGACTGATACATTTGCTCTCACGCACATACGCATTGGCACAGACCAGCACTTGCTCAGCATTTGCATAGCACTGCAGCATCAAAGCTACAGCCGGCTCAGGACAGCACGGTTACAGTCAGCGCTCCGATCCTCGTCAGCCTTCGGACGCCAGCGCCCGCTTGACTGCGCCCGCAGAGGTTCGGACAGCACGCCTCAGTCCACGATATTTAGAACTTTTCTGAACTGAATCCGAACAGTGAGTAACTGACAAAACTTAATATAAAGACTGAATAATTTGTCAAGTTTCAAGTGAACTCTCTCAAATCACAGACTCTCTTCATTTTTAGTCATTCTGTATTTTAATTTGCAACCACAGACAAAGAACTTATGTGGGATAGTTATAAATAAGTTTGGGAAAGGGGATTTCTAGTGTTTATAATAATAACAAATATTTTACATTCTTTCAAATTCAGCCTCGCATTTTATTTCCCAAACCCAAAAAAACTTTTCCTCTCCACAACAAGGCAAAGCTCTGAAATAAAACATATGTCAGTTTGAATAATATTTGAGGTCTGAGGAAGGAAAAAAAAAAAAAGACTATAAATCTAGTAAAGCACACAGAAATAGTTTCATTCCAAGATTTGATCTCAGTGTGAACAATTACAAAACTATAGTTTGGGTTCATTAAAAAAAATGGAGTTACATTCTGTAGGCTACTGTCGTGGAGGGGATTTCTCTTATTCTTCCTCTGTTAGGGGGAGGTGAGAAATTAATTTGAGGTGGTATTAATTTTTATAAAATTATTTATTAAAATTAATATTTACAAATCTGTACCACCCCCAACCACTATGTAATCAAGTTATTTGTGCAAGGCTATCAAAACAGTTGGGATATATTTACAGGGATTGGATTATTAAATGGAAATATCAAATTATCAACAACTATAGACAGAGAGAAAGATTCCCTTAGGATTAATGCTTCTTAACAACTATATTGTCTGCACAGCAAGGGCTGAAACTGTGTCTGCTCTTAAGACAGAGGTAACTTATATTACAAAGGAATTAAAGCTTGCTTAAATATGTTGCTCTTAAGTATTAATTATTAATCACCCTCCTGGGATTATGTCACAGCGTGTGCCCATTATTCGGGTCTTGATAAAGCTGGAATCTGTCCCGATTTGCAGATGGATGATAAGGTGTTCCCAGTCTCTGGGGTAAACAGGATTTCTCTGACCTTCTCTCCTGGTGAAGTGGTCTCTGCCTCAGTGCTGCTGTTTCTTCTGGATGCCATGTGTGTCCAGGGATGATCAGCTGGCAGGGTTTCCAGGTGCAAGAGAAGGATTTGTCATCTGTGCAGCTTCTGACATGGTTGTCTGTACAGCTAGCAGGCTGTGTTTGTAGGTTTCGCAGACATTTGGGAAGGTCTGCTGGGCCTAGATTCTCCAGGGTTACAGGGCAGTTGGCAAGCAGGATCTGCCTGGCTGCAGGGAGACTTGAGCTCCATAGATAAATGCAAGATAGCAAGCCAGTATGTACGGCTGCTCTAGGCTTAAGCAGGGGGCTCTCGGCTCCCCATATATGTACCAAATGCAGGAGTGCATGCGCTCTGCTTCTCAAAGGGTACGCAGACAGCTTAACTGTGCCTTGAGATCAATTGCAAGAGGTCTGAGCCTCAGTAATGTTTGCAAGGGAGGGCCTGATCCTGTATCTAGGCCGTTGTGCTAGTTAGAAGCAAGCTGGAATGTTTTGGTAAAAGAACTTGATAACAGGCAGTGGAATGAAAAACATGGTGTCTCCTTCTCTCACAGTTACACTGAGAACTCTGGGAAGAAGAAGTAAACATTCTCCATTTTGTCTTTCCTTCTGCCTTTGCCTTCAGACCTGGTCACATCTCATTAACCTTGCTCCCACTAACCTTGCTCCCTAACCTCTTGGCTGCACCTCTCTTCTTTCTGAGAACTGGAGTAAGGTTGAGAGGGCTGGGGGAGGTGTTGGGGTGGTTTGAAAGCCCCTCCTGGGGACTCAGGTTTCTGGGAGGGGAGTTGTGCTTCTGTATTGTTTATCCTTTGTATATTTCTGTATATAATTGTATATAACTGTATATATTGTAAATAGCTGCTTGTAAATTCTGCTAGCTGTAAATAAATTACTTCATCTATATTCCCAGGGTCCGTCTGAGTTAGCTGGGGCAAAGATAAAGTGTGGGGGGGCGGGTAAGAGCCCAAACCATCACAGCCGTGCAAGCAGATCTGTGCTGCTATGTGGATCAGAGAGCTGAGCTTGAATATCTGAACACTCTGAACTCTCTGAACACGTGGTGCTCCTTTGCACTCCTCTTTATAGACTCTGAGCCGAGATTTGTGGCTCATTTGGCCATCTAAAGTGACCAATCAGGCTGGCAGTAAGCCAAACCCTTACCTTAATAGGCAGTAGCTGTTTGCCTAGACCCTCCAATAGGGGATTACCTGGGCAGACCCCAGGGGTACACTGGGCGTGTGTGTGTTACACAACCTGTTTACTGCCATGAGTCCTGGCAGAAAAACATGTCCAGGCATGTAAAGGCATAGAGAGGCCTCAGTTTTGGGGCTGCAGCCCCTCCATCACAGCTACCCTCAGGAGATATGATGCAAGACCTGGTGTGCTGAATAGCTACCCGGGAAACATAAAATTTTAGCCGATATCTGTATTAGCCGTTTTTACTAAATGCACATCCTAAGGTGGATGTAGAATTAAATTTCGAATGAAGAAAAATTCCCAGAATTTCAGATGCTGGTCACATGACTTGCTGTCAGAAAAAATCAGCCTCATTGCACTGTTATGGAACTGAAGTACAAAGGGATGGAGAGGAGGGGTGTGTATGTGTGGATGCATATAAATCAGGGTTTCTCAGCATGTCAGAAGAACCTTAAATAACTAACACTGTTTCTGGAGTTATACTTTTGTGTTTTTCTTCTCAGTATTTTGTTACATTTAAACTTCCTTCCTTTTTTTTTTTTTTTTTTTTTCCCCATGCAATGGTCACTATATGCATTGTAGAGGTGAAGAAATTTGTATTAATTTGTCAGGTCATTTACCCCCTATCTTCCCACCTGTGGTGGTTTAGGTGTTACCCACTTTAAAAAATACCCCAGCTGACTCAGTCGGACTCTGGGAATATAAATGAAGCTATTTATTTACAGCTAGCACAATATACAAGCAGATATTTACAGTGTATACAGTTATATACAGAAATAGACAAGGTAAAAGTAATACAGAAACACAACTCCCTTCCCAGAAACCTGAGCCCCCAGGAGGGGCTCTCAACCACCCCTGCATCTTCCCCCTGCCCCTCTCATCCTTACCCCAGTCTTAAGGAAGAACAGAGGTTCAGCCAAGAGGTTAAGGAGCAAGGTTAGTGGCAGTGAGGTTAGGGAGATGCAGCTGAGTCCAAAGCCAGACAGAAAGTGAAGACAAAATGGCGAGAGTGTTACGTAATGTTTACATTCTTCTTAGTCGAGACTCTGAGGGAAGGAGACATCACCATTGTTTTCCTTTCACAGCCAATTATCTACTTTTTCTCACCAAAACATTCTAGCCTGCTTCAAACTAGCACACCACCGTAGCACGTTTATCTGCCATAATAGTTTTAGGACTAAAGGCTTTGCCTGATTGGGACTGCGTTTTCTCAGGCCAGCAGAACTGACAATTGGAGGATGCTCAGGCTAACCAAAGTACCTAAAGCGATGTTCATGAGCAATGAAGGATTATTCTGGGCATGCCACTGACTCATCCTCAAGGTGATAAGGAGAAAAATTTCTTGCAGCCATCTGTCTCTCAGGAAACTATTTGATATATTCTTTGGAATAGCTAATGTTAATCTTGTGTTTTCATGAATATCACTGCTAATAACAGATTTGGGATTCTACTCAATGATCCAGGAATACAAATAATGTATTTTGTAGACTTGACTTCTTGAGCATTCAATATATTTTTTTTTTCTATATCCAGCCATACTGCTGTATTAGAAGTATCTAAGATGCCTTAAAATCCTTAGTCATGCCAATAGCTAGACACATGTTCAGTTTCAGAGATAATATTTATTTTTGGTCAATTTCATTCATGCTGGTCTTGTTCCTTTTAAATTTAAATTGCTATTCTAGGAACACATTTTTACTCTCAAGAGGTGACTTTTACAATTAATTGCATTATGTCCCTATTCTTTGAGACACATATGAGTATGAAGGCAGAAAAATATCAACCATTTCCCAAGAATATAATAATTCAAGTCTTTCCTGAATTCACAGGGAGAAGTTGTTAGTTTGTGAAGCATATTACAATTTGTTGACCAACACAGAAAAATTACTACATATTTTATTCATGTTCACAATCATATTCAGAAAATACCTGGAAATGTCTACTCATAGTAGCTCTTATGATTTATGAATCTCCAGATTTTGAGCAAAAGTCACAGTGTAATGCTTATTACAGTCAATGGAGTGCCAGACATATAGTCAGCTTTACCACCGACTGACTGTGCTCACACCTAAGTATCATCTACAAAATGATTCATTTCTCTGTGGCTGGACACCTGGTGTTATTTGGATGTCATAGAGGAAGCTTATTAGTTCCACAGGTACCATAGGATGACACTGAACTGTTTGATGTCTTTGACTTAACCAAAAGAATACTGTTCTTATTTCAGATAATTAATATAAGTTCATCTCTTGATTTCAAACAGAAATAAATGTTGTGTAGAAAAAGGATAAATCTTCAACTTCTGGAATTTATTTCTAGAAAATGAATATTTAACCTTTCTGCATCTCTAAGCAGTCCCTGTTTATTAAAATAGTTTGTAAAATGTCTTCCACATGTCTATATCCAAATAATAGTAATTTCTGATATTTTTGAAAAGTTCTCTACTGTAAACATTTTTGCGTAAACATTTTCGCATAAATTTTTCATTGATCCTCCAAATCTGCACTACTTATGGTGGAATTACCAATGCTGCTTGATAATCATTGATTTTTATTCCAAATCAACTTTAAGAACCTCTGAACCTCTGGCTACAGGAAGGGGGAGAAAAATCAACAAAGAACCAACCAACTAACCAGATAAACATATTCTTGCAGATTTTGAAAAATCCCTAGTAAAAGAATGTCTGAATAACCTAAAAAAGAGTGGATGAAAGACAGGCTAAAGCTTGAATGCTAATGTATGCCACTTGCACAGAAAGCTGTATGGACACAAAGATGTATGGCAGATGGTAAGTTTTTTAATTGGATCTTGTTCAGGAAATATAAACACTGAGCATCTGTGGTCAAGTTACTAGTTATGTAACTGTCGGTGGACCAGACACCTAAAATAAAACAGAGACTTTCTTCCAAGGAAGCACTGACAGCTTCTGTATAGAAAATCTCAAACCTGTGCTTCCTGACATTAAGTTTTAATTTTACAATGTTTGCTTTCTTTATGTGTGTTGTGGTTTAATGCTAGCCTGGATCTAAGCACCACACAGCTTTTCACTCGCTCTACTCACACTAGAGCTGGGGGACAGAATTGGAAGAGTAAAAGTGAGAAACTCATGGGCTGAGATAAAGACTATGTAGTAAGTAAAGCAAAACCCATGAGTACAAGCCAAGCGAAACAATTAATTCATTCACTGCTTCCTAGTGTCAGGCAGGTGTTCAACCATCTCCAGGAAAGCAGGGATCCACCACATGTAACAGTTATTTTAGAAGGCAGACAACATGACTGTGAATATTCCCTATTCCTCCTCCTTCTCCCAGATTCTACTGCTTTCCTCCAGCTTTTATTGCTGAGCATGATACCACAGAGGACAGAATATCCCCTTGGTCTGTTGAGGTCAGCTGTTCCAGCTGTGTCTCTTCCCAACTTCTTGTGCACCCCAAAACTGCTCATTGGTAGGGTTTGTGAGAAGCAAAGGCCTTAACACTCTGTAAAAATTGCTCACCAACAGCTAAAATACCTCTGTATTATCAGCACTGCTTTTAGCACACATCCATAGCACAGGCCCATGAATACCACTATGAAGAAAATTAATTTTAGCCCAGTGTCAGGAGTTAGGGATGGATTGGGCACTTAACTACTGGCAGACAATCTTGAGTAACCTCTCTCCCTTTACAAAGAGTAAAAAAAAAAAGGGAGTAAGGGAGGGAGACTTATGAATTGTGAAAGACAATGAAATTACTTTAGTGAGAAGAATAATACAATTAAATATGTGCACAAATTTAGAAAATCAATGTTGAGCTCAACCCCTCTGATGTCAGCACCTGATGTTCAGAAATCCTAAACTGGATTGAATCAGAAGTCCCAAACTGGACTGAGTGGTACACAGAAATCAAATTCAGGATCTGAGCTCTGGAATTGGATTCAGGAACACACAAGTTGGGAATAAAGGCAGAAGGGACAAAGTCCTCCTTGAATGCTGGCTGTTGAAGAAAAGAGCTTAACCCTCATGATTCCTCAACTTTATATTAAATATGTATATGGAATGGGACACCTAATTGGTCACTTTAGGGTCACCAGTTTTGTCTGCCTCTCCCTGCAGACACATTTTTTTCTCTGTTCCCCCAACATAGTGCACAAAAAACAGCACTGACCTTGACCTTCACATGAATCCTTGATAATGACTAGAAACTGAGCATTATCACTACTAGAAGCAGACAATATCTGTCAAGACATGGCACTAATTTGAGAAAGTACAGTTACTTAGAAAAGGATGAGGTGAAGAGTAGAATCACTTAACAGAATTAGTTCTGTTCTAATTCAAACCATGACACCAGACCAAAACCAGCACACATAAAAATCTTATATTGATACAGATGAAGTCATGCAACACTATGGATTAGCATTTTCTTCAATAAATTTGAAATAAATTGGATTTAAGGTGTATCTTTCCATTTAAAATGCATTTAAAGATATCTCAAATACCTCATACAGACAGCAGATCAGATGTTGCCACTTCAAATTTCCTAGGGAACTGCAAAAATAATTCATCTTCTTATGAAAACTATATATTCAATGTGTCACTTCATGAGACAGACACAATTTTAATATTCAGTTTAAGCTGGATTTCAGTATGAAGCAAAAATATCTCCCCTGATCTCCTTTTAAGATCAGGTTACCTGCCTGGTGAATGTGGAGAAGGCTGTGGATGTAGTCTACCCGGACTTCAGCAAAGCCTTTGACACCGTCTGCCACAACAAGCTTCTGGTAAAGCCAGCAGCTCGTGGCTTGGACAGACTCACTCTGTGCTGGGTCAAGAGCTGGCTGTAAGGCCAGGCCCAGAGATATGGTGCCATATCCAGTTGGCAACCAGTCACTAGTGGTGTCTTCCAGGGATCAGTGCTGGGCCCAATCCTGTTCAATATCTTTATTGATGATCTTGACCCGGGGATTGAGTCCAGCATCAGTAAGTTTGCAGATGACACCAAGCTAGGAGCAGGTGTTGTCATGGAGGGCTTTGTCTGGGTTTTGGGGGGAATGAAATATGAGGCCAAATTTTAAAAGGGTTTAAATAATTTAATATTATATTATACAAGGACAGCCCCCCCCCCCCCCCCCCCCCCCCCTTCCCCAAACTTATTTACAGCTACCCTACACAAGTCCTTGGTATGCGGTCGTTGTCACGGACAGGAAAGTTTGTTTGGGGGAGTTTGGGAATGATATGCGAGGCCGATTTTATAAAGGTTTAAACGATTTATTGCTATAACCACCAGAAATCCCCTTCCCCAAACTTATTTGTAATTATCCCACATAGATTCTTGGTTCGTAGTTGTGAATTAAAATACAGAATGGCTAAAATTGATGACCTGGATGAGGGGATTGAGTCCAGAATCAGTAAGTTTGCAGATGACACCAAGCTAGGAGCAGGTGTTGATCTGTTGGAAGGTAGGAGAGCCCTGCAGAGGGACCTGGACAGGCTGGATAGGTGGGCAGAGGCCAATGGGATGAGATTTAACAAGGCCAAGTGCAGGGTTCTGCACTTTGGCCACAACAACCCCAAGCAGCGCTATAGGCTGGGGACTGAGTGACTGGAGAGCAGCCAGGAGGAAAGGGACCTGGGGGTACTGATAGATAGTAAGCTGAAGATGAGCCAGCAGTGTGCCCAGGTGGCCAAGAGAGCCAATGGCATCCTGGCCTGCATCAGGAACAGTGTGGCCAGTAGGACAAGGGAGGTTATTCTTCCCCTGTACTCACCACTGGTCAGGCCACACCTTGAGTACTGTGTCCAGTTCTGGGCCCCTCAATTCAAGAAGGATGTCGAGGTGCTGGAACCTGTCCAGAGAAGGGCAACAAAGCTGGTGAGGGGCCTGGAGCACAAATCCTATGAGGAGAGTTTGAGGGAGCTGGGTCTGTTTAGCCTGGAGAAGAGGAGGCTCAGGGATGATCTTATTATTGTCTACAACTACCTGAAGGAACATTGTAGCCAGGTGGGGGTGGCCTCTTCTCCCAGGTAACCAGCAATAGAACAAGGGGACACAATCTCAAGTTGTGCCAGGGTAGGTATAGGCTGGATATTAGGAAGAAGTTCTTCCCAGAGAGAGTGATTTCCCATTGGAATGGGCTGCCCAGGGAGGTGGTGGAGGCACCGTCCCTAGGGGTCTTCAAGAAAAGACTGGATGAGGCACTTAGTGCCATGGTCTAGTTGATTGGATAGGGCTCAGTGCTAGGTTGGACTGGATGATCTTGGAGGTCTCTGCGAACCTGGTTGATTCTATGATTCTAAGAGAGTCTATAATTTTAAGAGAGTTCATTGAAGTCTTGAAAGATTATTCAGTCTCTAAATAAAGTTTATCAGTTACTCACTGTCCAAATGCAGTTCAGAGAAGTTTCAAAGTCTTTACAAATTTTAAGGTGCATTGTCTGAGTCTCCGCGGGTCTGGTCGAGCAGCGCGCTAGCTCCTGAAGGCTGGCAAGGATCGGGACCCTGCCTGGAACGGTGCTGTCTCAAGCTGGTTGCTACGATGCTAATGCCGCGTGTGTGTGCGTATGTAATCAGCGATCAGGGTGACGAGCAAAAGAGGGGTTAAAGTAGAGCGGGGTAAAGAGCGAGGGGTGAGAGACTCAGTTAAGGCAAATGTGGCATTTTTTATAGTGTTTTAGAAGAGGTGTGTTCAGCTAACTCAGGCAGACTTGCGTTAGCTTTACAGATTGGTACAAAATTATAATCAACTCACACAATTGGATAATTCTTACCAAAACAACCTATGGGACCACCCAGGGGTCAGCCCCCGGCAGATGTTCGGAGGGTGTGAGAACCAAGGCCTTTATTTCAAAACATAGCCATGTTTATGTCTTTGATCCTCTGAGGGAGAGATTCTCCCAGGGACTGTACGTCTGCTAGTACAGCAGCTGCGTCATTGCAGGCAGGTAGAAATATTGTTTTGACTTTTTCGATAGAAGGTACCCGTGTGAGCCACGACTCTGTGTACAAATGGGGCCTTTGCAAGAGGGTTCTGCTCCTTTCCATGACAGTCGTGAAATAACTTTACAGAATGTCTTATTTACAGCAAAAAAAAGAATCAGGAATTTAGCAGAGGGTTTAGAAAGGCTTGGATAGAAAGAGTCTAGTGACATAAACATGCCACTGGTAAAGTTTGAAAGGTTATGCTGTCTTAGCTCGAGTTTGCTCAGTTACTCACTGGCTGGAGTCAGTTTCGATGGTCCCAAATGTCGTGGGTTTGAATAGATTAGCTCAGGGGTTATTGGGGTGCGCTGTCTGGAGCTTCCACGGGCACAGTCAAGCTGGGAACGGCAGCTGGAGCGGCAGCTGGCCGGGAGCGCCTTGGTCATTTCCCTGGGCTGGTGCCGTGGGCTGGAGTCATGCAGCGGCAGTGGTCCCCAAAAGCGGCTTGAAGCGGCTAGGAGCAGCAGGTGGAGGAGGGTGGCAGGATAGGAGCGAGGTGTGAGATGTGAGATAGAGAGGTAGCAGGGACACTGTATTGTCCCTTTTTATGAGTTTTGACTCCACGATTGATGGTCCTTGGGCCACAATTCTGTCCAATGAGGGCTTGGCAACAGGCCAAAACATGCCAAATAAGGTGAATTCAGAGGGTCCGGTACTCCCAAATATGGAGAGGGATCAGGTGGATTCCCCACCCTAGGCACATGAGCTTACACAACGTGTTTACTTCAACCTTTGAGGAGGCAACCCAGACTCAAAGGCACCAAAGCTATTGTGTCCCTTTGTCCCCCTTGATTTGTTTACCCCTAGTATAGGTAGGGCAACACCCTTTGGGGGGACAACATGTCCGGGCATGAATAGGTTTGTAAACATAGTCATTTGAGGCCTGTGCAACCCTCCACCACAGGTGTGAAGCAGTTAGAGGATAGGAGAGCCCTGCAGAGGGACCTTGACAGGCTGGATGGGTGGGCAGAGGCCAATGGGATGAGATTGAACAAGACCAAGTGCAGGGTTTTGCACTTTGGCCACAACAACCCCAAGCAGTGCTACAGGCTGGGGACAGAGCATCTGAAGAGCAGCCAGGAAGAAAGGGACCTGGGGTCAGTGGGCTGAACATGAGCCAGCAGTGTGCCCAGGTAGCCAAGAGAGCCAATGGCATCCTGGCCTGTATCAGGAATACTGTGGCCAGTAGACGAGGGAGGTTATTCTGCCCCTGTACTCAACATTGGTAAGGCCACACCCTGAGTACTGTGTCCAGTACTCCAGTTGGCTGGAGTTAGTCTGATGAATCAGGGGCAGGGAGGAAACCCTCAATCACACTTATCTTTTCAAAATGTACTGATGCTTTTTAACCTAGCATCTTCAGACACTGTGGTGGCTTGGCCCTCACCTGGAGCCATACACCCACCAAAGTCACTCTATCACTCCCTGTCTTATAATAACAGAGGAGAGGGGAAAATATAATGAAATCCATAAAAGTAAGCAAAGCAACAGACTGCATGGAAGCAAGAGCAAAGAGAGATGTTAATCTCTACTTCCCATAATCAGGCAGTGATCAGTCTCAGAGAAGCAGGTCTGTCTACATGTAATGGTTCCTCTGGAGGGCAAACACCATGGACAAATATCTCACAATTCCTTCTTTCACTTCGTTCTTGTATCCGAGCTGACTTCATATGACATGGAATATCCCTTTGGCCAGTCTGGGACAGCTGGCTTGGCAGTGTCCCCTCCCAGGATCTTGCTCACCCTTCAGTGTAATCTCAGGGCAGGGAAATATTGGGAAAACACAGCCTGGATTCTTGTTCAGCAGCAGCCAAAACACTGATAATGTTACAGTACTGCAAAACACAGCACTAGGAGGATGCTTTGAGAAGAACTCCAACTCAGTGAAACCCAATACAGATATGAAACCTTTACTAAAACATTAATAATTTCACTGTAAGGCAGCAATGGGATCCTGCAGGGTGAATACCCTGCAAGGTGGATGAGCCAGGCGCCATGAGTGATCTCTGTCATAACTGTGCCTTCACCAGCAGATCCTACCCCACAGACTGTCAGTAATCTGAGACGCTGCCATAGTGGAGACAGAGATCAGTAGCAGACAAGGGGTTGGACTAGGGTGCAAGAGAGGAGAGGAAAATAGAGATAAGTTTACCCATAAATTAATAATAGTGTCAAGCAACAGAGATTATTATGAGAATGGGCCAAGTGTAATGAGCAGGGTGGTTGTTGAAGACTTTCCAAAATAACTCTGCATTTCTAAGATATTGCCCAGAAAAAAAAAAAAAAAAAAAAAAAAAAAAAAAAAAAAAAGTGGGAAGGTTAAAGAGAGATACATCTAGAATCTTGTCTGCCATCATTAATAAAGTGTTGGAATCTACAGATTTCCCTAAAATGAAGGTATGTATACATGGGACACCACAAGCAATAACCTTAAACGTGAAACTCTTCAAAATAAGGTTTCCCCTTCGGTTGGTAAATGGTGTTTTGCTGTTATTTCCTCTAAGAAATGATATAGCAAAATTCAACCATCAGTTGAGGCACATGGGTTTTATGTCATTTTTGCATTGTAGAAACTATGCAAATAATCACTAATTGCTCTCTGGAGAGCAGCGTGCCCTCTATTTGATCTATGTATTTATCCTGCTCTTTCTTCTGAGAGTAGAGAAACGTTAGAGGAATTGCATGGTATGCAGCTTGAAAAGAAGGTTTTGAAAGATAAGATGCTCAGGAATTTAAAGTCTATCACAAATTAGAATATTATTTTTTAACATATGGATAGTGAAACTTGAGGAAACATTATGTGATGCTTTTAGCTGGATAACCCAACAATTGCTTTTGATGAAACATTTCTTATTCATGCTGAAAAAATATTTATAAGCCATTATTCCTCAATTGGTATGGTTGGTTGAATATAAGGTGTATATTCTGAATTTTAACTGTTACTGGTGTTTTCAAAAATTGATTATGGTTCAGTTGTTCTCTAAACAATTCCAGAGATTGAAAGCCACAGGCAAGAAACAATAATTTGCACAATGCACTGTAAACATTAGAACTCTGTTTGGTAACCTCAGTGTATAAAATAAATTTAGCTTTTCATCATGTGTCACTTCAGTGCTGCTCCCATGCTAAAACTACTGTTGTGACTCTCGGCTCACTGAGGAAATAGTTGTGGCAGCAAACTAAATCTCTGGATCTACATAAAATTGCTGGCCTTTCTTTCTGTTCTTAAAAATACAGGTAAGACTGAATCATTATTCCAGGTTCTATTATCTGTTCTTTCTATGTCTGTCTATTTTAAAAATATATTCATTTGCTTTTCTTCAGCAGCAATACACAAAATCTCCTGTGCTGTGTTCTGTTGCCCAAAGTGTAGGCAGTCCTCCCATGGTGGAGCAACTGAAAATAGATAATCTTGCCTCTGTAGACACCAAGTTATCAACCAAATTAATGATTTACACTTTAACAGCTTTTCCTGTCTTTCTTTCAAAGAGTAAGAAATTCACTTACCGAGCTGTTGATCATTAAAATATATGCAGCTTCATAGTTGCTAGTGTAAATTAGCTATGAAAATACCATTATCCTAAGGGAAAATGACAGTGACCTAGCATGTGATCATGTAATTAAATTAAGTCCCTCAGCTTCAATAGCATACTAAAAATACATGCATTCATAGTAAGAAATACTCTGGGATTGAGCCAGTCCAGGAATTAGAATAAAAATTACTTTCTTAAAGAGCAGAGGAATAATGCTAGTACACATGGAGAATATTTAACTCGGAAGCAGAATAAACTTGCTAAAATTGTAACGTCAATTAATGTAGAATTGAATAGGACCTCAACTGGTGTAAACTGGCATAATCTCATTAAGGAAAATGGAAATGTATCCATTTGTATGTGCCTAGAATCTATCCTTAGGGTTTTTTCCTCTTATACTCATTTATTCATGGAGCCCTAAATACCACTTCATTAATAATAACAAGGAATATGTTCCACCAACAATTTCAGTCATCGACAGCTTTTAAAGGTCATGTCCAAAACCTGTTCTGTAAGACAGAAACATAGCTCCTACCAACATTTCCTAATTGGGCCATTCCTTAGGAAATTCCAGGAAAATAAGCAGTATGACCTTCCTTATGCTCCATGTATGCTCACAAGAGAGAGAAATATGTCCATCAAGAAGTTGTCTCACAAGCATGTATTTCATCAGCTTGTTTTCCTTTTTAACTATGATGACTCAAGTTGTGATTCAATCCAAGACTTAAATACTGGACAACAAATTAATTGGAAGCATTCAGACATCTGTTATGTCATGTTCATTCCTATCCCTCCACTTTAAATACAAGAAGTGTGGGGTAGGATTGGAGACATTTTGTTTTGGTGTGTGTGTATTTTTCCAGGTTTTAGACACTTTGTTTTGTCTGGCATTTCAAAATTCAATTTTTGTCAACCAACATCAGAACATGACAGATGCCTTTTATCTGGCTCAATCAATATCCTAGATGTGCAAGGGGTCAAGTGTCTTCAGTCAGTACACCAACTGGTTGATATAGCTTATTAAAATAGAACTAGCTGAAAGACATCGGTATCTCTTCCATAAACATTAAATGTTTATCTTCCCCTAATTTCATGAAATGTCAAATAAATGTTCTCAAATTCAGCCTTTCACTGATAATTGTGAGAATGTTCCAGTCTAGGAGCTGTTACAAAGGAGTAAATAAATTGTTTAACTTTAGATAGAAGTATTTTCCTTATTTTCATCTTAGGTCTTCTTCCTCACTTTTCTAAATATGTTCTTATATGACCTTCTTCCTTCCATAGGCTTATATCAAAACATATGGATTGAATCCTATAATAGAAACTGTAGATTTCCATGTAGAAATCTTAGTTGTTTTTTTTTAATACTAATAAATTGCAAGAAAACTCCAAATACAGTGATTATCAATTAATCCTCATAAGTCTGATAGTATGATTAAGAGATTGATCTGTGCAGTTTTGAACAAGAAAAGAGGAAAATAAAACCAGCTAACAGAGAACTCTTGCAGGAGCTGTGCTGAAAGTGCAGAAATTGCTGGAGACTCATTCACCTTGAAAGGTTAGCTGAAATGTAGTCAGTTCCTTGGTTATCTTTCTTTGTTGTGTCACAAGCAGAGTGTGCGAGGTTTATATTCCTTCCAGAATGGTGATGCAAATCCAGGAATGTAATTTCATGTTAGTTCATCACTGCTTATCAATGCAGCTACCCTCCTCTCCCAGTGTGATGGTAGGCCTGATGGGGCAAACATGGGCTTAATCCATGCCCAGACATGTTTGCCTGCCCTCCCTCCTTCTGTGCTGGGGAAGCAACCTTGGGAGGGGAGGGCGAAAGCCCTGGCTTTGCCTAACATGGTGAGGCCTGGCAAAGTGCCATTCCGATTGGCTAATCGTTGTCCAATGCCCCACTAGTCACAGGCTGGATATTGATAAAAGGGATGAGCAGGTAGCAAGAGGCTGCTGCCACCACATTTTGCATCCTGAATTTGCCTGGAGAGCTTACCAGGAACAGGCTCCAAATGCCTGCATGCGGTCTCCTTGCATAGCCCCCAGCATGACACTGAGCTGAGACCATGCACACCTCAAGACATCCTGCCTGCCTCTGAAAGTCTTCCTGCTAAGACTACAGGTCCTGGAGATACACAGATCGTCCAGAGGAGCTGGGCACAAGGTCAGGGATTGTCTGCCTCCTTTCCAGAAGCCTGGGAGAAATCAAGTCTCAGTGGCCAATCGGACAGACTTTCACCTGCTTTGGGTACTGACTTATAATTTTGTGAGCAAATACTTAAAGGCCTCTTCCAGTATAGTATTTGCATTTGTCACTTTAAAAAATAAGTGATCGAGTTTTGCCTGTGCCCTGTCTGTACAAATTAAGATTTTTGAACCTGTGAATAACCTACTTTTTTGAACCTGTGAATAAGTTTCTGGCAAGTTTTAATGTTAATAAACATTTTTCATAGTTATTAACTATTATTACCTGGATATCAAAATTAATACAGATTATTAATTTCATGTAATCCTTCACATCCACTTAATACAATAAACACATGCAGACTGTTTATGCATTGGCATCAGATTTATTGTACTGTGAAAAACCTGGCAGACGCTGTCAAAACAGGGGTTTAGGTAGAGTTGACACAGTTAAGTATATGTAATTGCTAGATGTGAGGATGGAAGAAATTCAGAAAGAAGGAATTTGTAGTAAAGGAATGGAAGGAATTTGGATGAAGAAAAATTCAATAGAACTCCAATATAATATGCATGGATCTTATTTTCAGAAGACTTTTAAACAAATCAGAAAGTGCTGAAATACACTAAACAGATATTTTAACAACCTGCTGTGCATGCTATTTAAAAGATTCTATACAGGAATTCTCTTAAAACTAAAATCAGTTATAGTGCAGGTAAATACTAAAGGAAGTATCTAGATAGGTTTTTTTTGATGCATTGTGCTAGTTTGAAGCTAGCTAGGATGTTTTGGTGAGAAGAGCTAGATCATAGGCTGTGAAAGGAAAACAATGGTGATGTCTGCTTTCCTCAGTCTCGCTAAGAAGTTTGGGAAGAAGAAATTAAAACATTAGACAACACTCTTACCATTTTCGCTCACTGTCACTTGGGCTGCTGGCTGAGCAACATCTTACTCCCTAACCTCACCCTTCATTTGGACTAACCCACCTTTGCTTCTTAACCTCTTGGCCAAACCTCAATTCTTCCTTAGGACTGGGGTAAGGTTGAGAGGGGCAGGGGAAAGGTGCAGGGGTGGTTGAGAGCCCCTCCTGGGGACTCAGATTTCTGGGAGGGGAGTTGTGTTTCTGTATTACCTTTTACCTTGTCTATTTCTGTCTATAACTGTATATACTGTAAATAGCTGCTTTTATATTGTGCCAGAGCCAACTGAGTCTAGTCTGGGATGGGAGACACCCAAACCATCACATGCATTTAGGCAAGGGATGAGATTTGGTTATGGTTCCTCCTAGCAGAGAAATGAACCTGATTTCTTTCATTTGGGTTTTTTTTTTTTTTTCATTTTGTCTTCTTGATTTTGTTTGTTGGGGTTTCTTAAAGACAAATCTCAATAACATTGAAGAAGACAGAGCTGCTAACATATTGATAAGAATCTGCCACCCATATGATCAAATATGAACATCTCCACGAGTTTTCCACTACTTTTCCTCCATAATTCAACAAAAACTGAGGGAATTTGAAAGAATAAAGTGAAAAAAACCCTAAACCATAATATTTCTGGGGCTTATAATCTTCACATTCCCAACTTCCATTGTCTATAGAAGCAAATATTTAGAAAAGAGTTATTTTTTCCCTGATCTTTTAAGAACTCTTCTTTTGCCTTTCTTTCAATTTTAGGTACATTTCAGAGTATTGACTTCTCAGCCAGAGACTGAAAAATCTGCAACCTTGATGTAAAGAATGTATTATAATAACTGGATAGTGATAATTTATAATTCTGGTATTTATAAAATTTTAAAATATAGGCATGATTTTAAATACATATTTATAACTTGATAAACTAAGGGAAGAGTTACCCCTGCGGAACATTTCCATTGTTGATTTAAATGACGTATCTCAGTGAAGATAACAATGTTCAGAAGTTTGATTTTTACAACAGGTTCAGCAACCCTGGAGGAAGAAGTAATGATGATAATTTGTAAGGTTCTTGCTGGTAGCAGAAAATACCTGTAATTTGCAACATCATATGTTTTAAAGTTAGAACTGAAATATTAGCACTTGACAACTAAGTGGAAGATAACATTTTACATGGTATGTTTAACAAGCTAATGATAGCAAGATATTTTATTATTGGATACCAAAACACAAGGGATATATATGAGAACAAAGTTGTATTTTGGTTGAGGAAAGCACTGTAACACTCATGTGCATTTTGGTTCAAGGTAATTTCTGCAGTGCTCTAGTGTGACTATTATGTCATTTATCCACAGTCAATAATCTAATTTCCATTTCATCATCAGCATTGCACTGAATGATATTCAAAACATTTTATGATTATTAACATGAGAAATATTAATAGAAATTAAAATTCAGACTAACAAATTTCTTGTTTAATTTCCAACAGCTAGAAATGACACATAAGCTTTCCTCAGACTTCTGAAGAGTTTATAACATGCATAACTTTTCCAGAAAGCAATCAAATGTTAAGGCGGAGTTCAGCTGTAGACATTCATTTAAATTAATATTTCCACATTTCAACAAAATATTTATGAAGTATTAGCTTTGAAACTAACTCTCCATTTTGTGATGCATTATAAAGATTAAAATATTACACTGAACAGTATTTTGCTTTATGAAGGAAGTTTCCTTCTGTCAAATGTTTACATAAATATGAGTTAATGTGAGTTATAAGAAAATACTTACATCTGTTTCAGTATATTCCATGAATCTTGAAGGATGTCCAGGGAACACATTGAAGGCAGTGACCTTGAATAAACTTTATTTAGCCCAGATGTTATTGAAATAATGCAGTGCTCTTCAGAGATGATACTATGACTGTAGAATATTAAATACTCTTTGAAAAAAATATTTCCTTGCCAAAATAGTTATATATTAAATTCAACTCTGTTTCTACTGCAGCTACTTTTAATTCACTAGTGAAATGAATTAAATTGAGACAGTAGAAAATACGAAGGACACTCATTTTGCCTTCTATTAGGGAGTGATTGTGTCTCTGTACTTGGCACCGGTGAGGCTGCACCTCAAATGCTGTGTCAAATTTTGGACTGCTCACTGCAAGAAAGATATTGAGTTGATGGAGCATACCTGGTGAAAGGTCTAGAGAACAAGTCTTAAGAGGAACAGCTGAGAGAGCTGGGATTGTGTAGCCTGGACAAGAGAAGCCTGAGGAAAGTCCTCATTGCATTTCATAACTACCTGAAAGGAGGTTGTAGTACATTTCTTGTCCCTGGTATCAGGTGGACATCTGTCTCTTTCCCCTGGCATCAGGTGATAGGATGAGTGGAAATGGCCTGAAACTGTTCTAGTGGAGATTCAGATTTAACATTAGGAAAAATGGTCATGGTGGTGTTAGGTTGATGGTTGGACTCAATGATCTCAGAGATCTTTTCCAACCAAAAAAAATTTATGATTCTATGACACTGTTGTTCGTGTTTGGCTGAAGACCATTTTTATATGCAGTCACTGCCATTTGCACACTCATGGAGTCAGCAACATATAAAAGAATAATGTGATGTAAATAAAGGATTTAAGAAGATGATCAGATCTAGGGGAGCTTGAGGAACTATTTCTAGGTAAATTGCCACTATACAGTTGAAGAACCTAAGAAAAAAAACCCAAACAAACCAAGAAACAGCAAAACTGACAAAGCAACGGATCTATACAGAGTCACCTCATTCAGCATTTTATAAAGCCCTGTAGCAAATAGCTAGAATCTCTTCTACCTTGTATTCAATCTTTTAGTTGTTTGTCACATGTAACATTTATTGCAAATAATGAATTTTCAAGCTAACATTTTTCTTATGAGTTTTTCTATGCTTTTAAAAAAATGCAGTTGTAACAGTTAAGAATTAGTTAATTTGAATAATCTATTATTAAAATCTGTGGTTCTATGCAATCACTCAACTATGTAATGACTAAGTAATCATGTTCCTGGCTGTGAGAACAGAGTGGCTGAAGAATTTTAAAGAACAGCAAAGAGCAGGCAGTGAGTAATTCAGATATGAATAACAGAGAGTTTTGCTCTTATTCTGATGTAGCTTACTTTCCTGTATTTCTGGTTGTTTTCTTTAAGAATCTCAGTGTTAAAATCCTCCCTAAAATTAGATCAGGAAAAGGATATTAAACTTGTATCTAACACATAGCTAATACATGGTGTTTGGACACTTCATTCCTATGTAAAAGCTTTTTCTATGCCATAAATTATATCTTGAATTATAAATTATATCTAGTATGTGACCAACATCTTAGGTCTCCTTCCCTACTTTATGCATCTATTCTATACAAATTTCCAACAGCAAGTCTTCTGCTGCCTTTTTATATCACCCAACAAAAGACAGACCTTGGCCACAGCAGCTGTCCTGGGTTCTGCTGGGATGGGGTCAGTTTTTTGCAAGAAGCTGTGAAGGACAACACTCAGGATAGCCAAACAAAGCAGCCAATAGAATATTCAATACCATATTGAGGTCATGTCCGCTATAAAAGGGGAGGGCTGGCTAAGAGCAGGCCAAGGATTTCTTGGGGCACAGTGATGACAGTGAGGGCTAGGCTTCCAGGGCGAGCATCTACATCACTAGTCCTTGTTTTTGTGGGGAACTTCAACACACTGGATATCTGCTGGAAATACAGTGCAGTATACGGGAAGCAGTTCTGGAGGTTCTTGGAGTGTATGGAACTTCAGCATCTGCAGTACTGTTTGCAGTTTTGCTCTATCACTATAGGAAGGATACTGCAGTGCTGAAGCATGTCCAAAGAAGGGCAGTGAGGCTTGTGAAGGGCCTGGAACACACAACCTACACAGAACATTTGAGGGAGTTGTGTTTTTTTCAGTCTAGAGAAGAGGAGGTTGAGAGGAGACCTTATCACTCTCTACAACTACCTGAAGGGAGATTGGAGTGAGAAGAGGGGCAGTTTCTTCTCCTTCATGACACAAGACAGGACTACAGGAAATGGTTACAAGCTGCACTAGGGGAGGTTTAGGCTAAATATTAGGAAACACTTATTCACAGATAGGTTTATCAAACATTGGAATGGTCTGCTCAGGGTACTGATGGAGTCACCACGCCTGAGTGTGTTCATGCAGCATGTGGACCTGGCAGTTAGGGACATGGTTTAGTGTTGACCCTTCAGCGTCATATTGACAGTTGGACAGGATGATCTTTGAGGTCTCTTCCAACCAGATATATTCCGTGATTCTGTGATTATACTGAAAAATGCTAGGTGTCAAACATTTTTGAACTTTTGAGATGATTTACATATTTATAAGCTGTTTCATATTTCATGCCTATATCTACTGACTTCATTTATGGACAGTTATTAACTGTCACAACTGCAAGGCACTGAAACAGCTGATTGATGACACACATGAATGACTCTCTGATAGCAAATACCATGCATTTTATTTTGCATATTCTCAAGGATACTCTGAGAGAAGATAAGGAATCTTAAAATTATTTTTATGTCAAGAAAGGGGGAAGCATAAGAAAGACCTCCTTTATTTTATAAGGCCACAATATTATTCATTTAATTCTTACAGATAGGACTATAATTTTTTTGCCCCCCACTTTTTTTCTTAATATAACTCAACTAATTTCCTTTAGGATATTCTTGATAAGCATGTTTGACAGAAGTTATCCTCACATTTTCAGGTATAATATGTGCTAAGTTTAACTATATGTACTAAGTTTAACACGTTTAAGATCTCTATTTTTTTTCCTTAGTTTTCAGAGGAGGAAAGTGGCCTGATAGTGGTATTCACCATCTATCCAAAAAGACAATGTGATGGACCATATAGTGTACTTGACAGCTATGGTGATGACAGATCTTCAAGACAATGCTGAAAACAGCTCCACTATCTTCCTTCAACTAAACTGTCTTTGGATGCTGATAGCATGCTGAGTACATACAGACTTTATGGTAATGTAGTAAAAAAGAGAATTTAACTGTTTTTTCTAGGTCTGGCTCAGCTTTCTCAAGTCATATTGCTCCCAGCTTAGCTCTGTAAAAAGGCTTCTGCTGAAGGCAATGCTTGGCACTCTTGGCAATTTAGAGGAGTTCCAGTGCAGTCCTAACTTTAGTTTTAATTAGCAGACTTCAGAAAGCTAATTTATACCTGGTTGAAACATATAAACTAAAATACAATTACTATTTTTTATGGTTTTCTAGTCATAAAGGTTTCATAGAAGACTACTGTCATTAATCATCACATTTTCTTTTTCAGATCAGTTTAAGATAAACTTTCAGTTCTTTAAGCAACTTGTATTGACTTATGCCTCCCATTTTATTCCATAAGATTTTAATGGGTTAGGAGCATGAGGCAGTTTTCTACTGCACCTTTTATTACAGTAATTTACATATCCTTTTTTACAGAACTATGAAATCAGGATTATCATTTCAAGTAAGGTACAGTTTCCAGACATAAAAAATAATTATGAGGCATAGATAAGATCAGGCATTAGATCACCTTTCTTGGATTTCCTTAAATTACTGTGAAAATTGTTCCACCCTGAAACAAGGTTCTTGGCAGTCTATGCTTTTTTAATACAGAATAATTTTTAGAATTCTACTGCACAGCATCAGAATTTTAAAAATTAGATAGCTAATGCACAGCTAATGGATGAAAGGCTTCAAAGCATGATGTAGCAGAGCTTTTTACAGAGCAGCTGGGAAAGGTCACTGTTGTATGTGGCTATTTAAAAACTGTGTGAAACTGCAGTGTCTACTTAGTCATAGGCCATCAGAGCGAGGATTGAGAAACATTTTTCTCACATAACAAACTAGCAAAGATCTGTGTGATGTTGTTATATGTTTGTTTAGTTGGTTTCCCCATTTATGACAACTATCTTTCACAATGGGTATTTAGAAACTGGCAGTCTTTACCTGAAAGCACCCAGGCAGGCTTCCACTGACATTAAAGATCTGACTTTCGTTAGAGTGCTCGGATTTTCTGTGGCTCATGTTACATTCAAGTTTGCAATTGGTTTTGTGTTCTTCTTTCTAGACAATACCTGTCTATGCATGTCCGGGATGGCTCTGCAATATTGCTGACCTTCACTTCTAGTTGTACCCACAAACAGGAAAGCAGCGCCAATGTCCTTCAGCCTGGGTAGAGACTCTGGGTCCCAAGGCTGGGTGTCAGGACATGGGCAGGAGGAAGACCCAGAACTTCTGGAGTAGGAGGCTGTTTTTAACTACTTCCCTATTTAAAATCACTATTTAAGTCACAGATAAATTTGAGTCTATAAGGCAATCCTATGATTTTTTTTTCCCCTGTGGAAATAATGAGCATAGCATGGTTTTAGCACCACACTTAGGAGAAGAAAAAAATGGCAACAATACATAACAAATGTAGGTCAGAACCTATATAGCTCTAAAATATCTTATCCTCTTTTCAGTCCAATACACTTGTCTATCCTTAACAACAAGAGCCTCCCCTCTGATTAAGGGGTTTTGAGTAATTAGCTTTACCTGAAAGTAATTAGCTTCCAGTTGGCAGAGCTCAACTAAGTGGTACTGAATAGTGCTGAATTCTGTAGAAAGAAGGAAAGCAAAACAAAACAACACAAAACCAACCAAACAAAAAATCCCCAAAACTTCTTTTCAAGTTGTTTATTGTCAGTGACTTTTTGCTCATTGCCTCTCGACTTCTACACTTGGTACAATAAGTGGTATTTCAATACTGTTTGGGATCACTTTTTGTTTTACTAATCAGCATTGCCATTGCTAGTATGGTATTCTGTTGACTGCTTGCATTCTTGAATCTTTCTTCTGACTCATTTTGTGAATTCTCTTGAGAAAGAATAATTTTGTTCTGTCTTTAAGTCATATACTTTTAAAACATCCCAAATCCATGCTTACAGCTTTTCAATGTTACAATAAGAAAAATAATTAAAAGCATTTCTCAATAGCCACAGCAATAATCCAAGTGAATACTAGAGATTAAAAAGCTAGAGCAAATAAGAAAGTTCTTTACTAACAGATGCTATTTAAAAAATCAAAGCCACTCACGTCTCTAGCTGGCAGACATTCTTAATTATACTTCAAAACTGTCTAATTACAAGTGAATTTGTTTATTTCTTTTGCAGTGACAGTCTTGTTTATGGGCAAAAAATAATGACCATATGGATAGACAGAAATATCTGTATAGGCATACAAATGAAAAAAATATGTATAAGAAGCTGTACATATACACAGATGTGTAAAATTGAGATATTATTTTTAGTATAATTGACATTTTAAGAATATAATTATTATTAGTCCAGATCAAAATACTTCAGAAAAAGAAAGACTAATACTCATTAAGTTGTTACAGGCTGAATTTTAGTCTGTTGCTCTTTACACCATCCTGCCTCATGCCAGGTTCAAAAATTAAAGTTCTGATTGAAGCAAAGTATTATGGGACTTCAAGTTCAGATTTTAACGTGGGAGGCTTTCTGTTTTATTTGCTGCTTCTGGGTTTTGGATGTTCTGAGGGATGCTGGCTCTCTTCAGCTGAGAAGGCAGTGAGACAGAAAGGGAAGTGGAGTAATTTTCTGGCTCAGCTTTTACTTCTCTTGCTTCTGTTTGCTGCTGTTTTCCAATGTGCTTTAAAATAGTTATGCATTTTGTACTATGATGATCTGATTTGCTCAGTAAACTCTTATCTCACTCTCGTTGTTTTTCCATCAATTCTGTGTTGGGGAAATTAGGTTAGCCTACTGGTTTGGTTTAATATGTTTGTTTTCATTTAAATCATTACACGTATGCACACAACTTCCTTTGTATTCTTTCTCCTTTGAGACGAAGAAGAGTTTGTGCATTTTTATTGCATAAACAGCATGTAACCTTTTTGTGTCTGTGGTCAAATTTCTTTATTGATTTTAGTTTTCATGAAGTAAGTCATTCTCATCATTCTAGAGCTAACAAAAAGTAAATCTATCTCTTCCTCTTTAATATTTTGCTACAGTCTTTGGCTTGTTTTTGGCTTCTCTAAAATGTTCTGGTACAGTTTATATGCTCTACACTAAGTGGACAGTGCAAAAACTTTGTAACTTTAAGGAGACTTTTAAAGATTGAATCCCAGAGACCCAGTTCTTCCCCAAATTGTCTAATGTAGGAGTGTTGTGGGGGACTATATTACTTTGTAGGACCACATTTTTTCCAGTTGTGGCTTACGGTTTTTGGGGTGTGAGTCTTTTCTGCTGGACTGGCTATGAGCATAGGAGCTGGCTGGCTTCTGCTATTGCTTCTGGTTTTACTGTGCTTTTTTGAGAAATAGACTAAAGTAACTAACTGTGCATCATATCATTTCATCAAACTCCTTATCTCCATACAGAGTTTTATTTGTTTTTTTACTTTCCCTTTCTTGTGTGTGGGAAGGGGCTTGCTTGTGAGAGTGGACTGCCTTCAACTCGGACATACAGTGACATATTCAACTCAGACATATTTTCAACAGTATAGGAATTTTAGTTGAAGGAGACATTTGAGACATGTAACTAAGGTAAAGAGATAGAGACTTTCCTGAACTTCCCTCAGTTTTCTAACGACACATTCCAGTATATCCACTTCATAGCTAAAAATTAAAAACATTAGAAAAAACATGAAACCTAGACATTTAGAATTTTTATTTGTAATGCATAGAAAGTACATTCAAGCCTTGCACCATTTAACAGAAGGGGTTGGATATGGCCTTCAGTTTTCCAGGGGTTGGATATGGCCTTCATTCTGTTGCACTCTTATTTCTACAAAGTAGAATATTTTCTTGTGAAACAGTAAATTATATTGTCAGCCTAGTAGAGAACTCCCCAAAGGCAGTTGAGCATAATCCACTAATCTACTACAAACCTAAAAAAGCTGCAGCATCTCAAAGTTGTTTCATGTAGTGGTGTTGATTTTCTAGGCACATCAAATCAAAATATGTTAAAGATTAAAATATTCAACTTGTCTTTTTTCTCTAAAACTTAGACAATTTATACTGGATTTTTTCCTCCTGTATATCTTTAAAGGACACATTCTTATTTACTTTCCCACTAATATGGATATCAATAATTTTTTGTTTGCAGTTGCTTTCATAGTTTTTTCAGCTTATGTGGGGATTGACAGTATGGGTTTTGCTAAAATATCCTACTTTGGCTGTGCTTTCTGGTACTAGTCTTCAGAGAAATCCTGCATAATCAATTCTAAACAGTCTTTTAGACAAATGAAATCATACCGGGTAAATAGAATACATAGCTAAGCTCAGTGGATAAGAATTCAAGCATATTCTTTTATTCCTTTTTAAATTGCTAATATCCCCTAGGAACTATCCTGCTATGAATGAGATCCTGTTTCTTTTTTGCTTATCATTTGTCTTCATTCATTACAGCTGTTGTAATTGCACAGCAAAATGGTTTTGAGTTTGCATTTTTAGAATATCTATTGTGCAGAAGGCATCAGCAGTTATAATAACCCAAAGCTGATTAGACTTTAAGGTGTGAATATGTCAAATGATTATTGTCTATACTGCATCTACATCATCTCTCTAGGGAAAAAAAAAAAGATGACTGTAGGAAAGGGGAAAGGAAATAATTTTGGAGGGATTTTTAAGTGTTTTTGTCTTGCTTATTTGAGTGTTCTGAGGTTTTCATGGCACGTGCTGTATATAGTTATCAGCAAGCCTAGGCACTTTATAATAGCATAAAGTTAAATGGATTTGTAGCATTGAACAACCATTTAAAAATTTAGTTTATGTTTAGTGAATTGTTTTTCTGTTCTACTTATAGAAAATTGCAGTGACAGCTATTTCTGAAACAGAAAAATACAACCAATTAGAAAAAACAAACAAAACAAAACAAAACCAACTGAAAGGCAACTAGGGGAAAAACAATAAAAATATTTCTTGATTATATTTATTCTGAGGATAAATAGTTTTTGATAATAATCTTCTTGTTATGTATGATGAAAAGATATTCCTGCGGAAATATGATTGAATTAAACTACCAGTTAATAGCATTCATTAAAATCAGCTGATATCTAGAAATTCGTTTCTGGATACTGTTAAAGCAAAGATGATGGTCACAGATCTCCTATATAGGAGGATTAAAGTTACTGTTGTGGTAATGAGATGTTTCCCATTGTGTTGTTTCAAAAGAAGTGCAGGCAATAGTCACCTTATGTGGGCAAAAGATTTTTCTGTGAGACAACAAAGATTATATCTTGACAAAAGGACACATTTTTAACAGGAAATTCCCTCCAGCAAGAGAGTCTTGTAGTTAGTTTAATATATTTAATCTTGAGTCCTACATTTTTTCTCCACAGGTAACTTCTGAACACTACTTGAAAGAGGAATACTGGAATATTTCTGGTCAGTATGCATTCGTTGTATTGTAGTAAAAGTTTTACCTTCATATCATCAGTCTTACTTCATCACATAACAGCAAACATAAGGTCTTTCAATCATGTGTAACCCAGCTCCAGTTTATGTGTCCCATATATTTTCATAGCAATATTCTTTTTCTGTCTAGACTATGCTTGTCCATATAAGTTCACTTTCACTGAATGCAGAAGAGATATTTTTATTCCACATGTAACTTTGTTTCAAAGGAGAAGAGAATGCAACATTTTACATCTCAGCTGTCTGGATGTATTGTTTAATAACATAACTCATACTGGGCATAATTCATAATGGCCCATTTTCCATTTTATTTTACACATACATTTCTGAGGTTATAAATCTTTGACCCCCACTTGCTGTTTTCTTTCAGCCCTTCAACATCACCAATATTTATTTTTGCAGATACTCCCTTTTCCCTCAGTCAAGTAATTAGCTAATGACATGGAACTCATACAAAGCACTTCAGTCATACCTTGTGTAATAGCAGTAAGGTATGAGTAATATTTTTCAAAATTGCTATAGGCTATTAATTTTGATATTCAGAAGTCTCACTACCAGCCACATTTTTTAATAATAGGTTCTTTGCAACAGTCATGAAAAGTAGTACGTAGAAGGAAATGGAGAGTCTAGAACATTTGAGAAATAACTAGCAAAATACAACTAATATTAAACCATTAGAACTGGAAAGAGGTTCCTGTGGTCAATTATACCGCTTGCCCACTGGAGGGACTTGAGAAGCTCCTTTCTGCTTAAGGCAGAGGGTACTTGGTGAATTCAATTAGAGAATTTCTTACAGTTTCGCAAAGAGGCTTTGAGTATTTACTCACAAAAGTATATGGATTCCTGGGGCTAACTACAGTTTCCAGACAGTACCCAAACACTTGCAGAGAGTTCTGTCGATGTCTTCTTAGCCGTTCAGGCTTGCAGGTCTTTCCAGGCTCTAACAAGGGTGCTGGGAGAGAGGCAGATGATCTCTGACCTGATCCTAGTTCCTCTTTGATGATCTGTGTCCTTTCCAGGGCTCTCAGTCTCGGCAGAAGACTTGCAGGTGTGCAGTCTTGGCTCGATGTCACATTGGCTAAGCAAGCCTATTGAGTCAAGGCACTTAAGGCCAATCTTCTGGTAAAATGAAACAAGGCAGTTTCCACGCAGAGAAGCCCAAAGTATCAGGGCTTGCTGTTATGTAGCAGAGCTAGCTTATAGCTTAGCAAAGCATGGCACGAGGCCACAACAGAGACCAATGGCAGAAGCCTGGTACTGCGGCAGAGCACACTGAGGCAGAGCACATTGTGTTTATCTGCTCATCTCTTTTTATTAATGCAGCCCAAGACTAATCATTCCCTTTGCCACAGATTAGCCAATTAGAATGTCACTTTGCCAAAACTGGCCATATTAGGTGAAACCAGAGCTTGCTTGCCATTATTGTGAGCAAAACACAAGAAGTGTTGTCTGGTTACAAGATAGAGTTCAAATAGTGGTGATTAATGGTGCCAAGTCCAGCTGGAGAGCTGTAATTAATGGAGTCCCCCAGGGATCAGTGCTGGGTCTGGTGCTGTTCAATATCTTCATCAATGACAATGATGAGGGGACAGAGAGTCTGCTCAGCAAGTTTGCTGATGACACCAGATTGGGAGGCTTGGCTGATACAGCTGCAGGCTGTGTGGCCATCCAGTGAGACCTGGACAGTCTGTAGAGCTGGGCGAAGGTGAACCCAATGAGGTTCCACAAGGACAAGTGCAGAGGCCTGCATCTGGGGAGGAATAATAAACTGCACCAGTACAGGTTAGAAGGTGATCTGCTGGAGAGCAGTCCTGTGAAGAGGCACCTGGGAGCCTGGCAGACAAGAAGTTAACCATGGCACATCAATGTGCCTTTGTGGCTAAGAAGGCCAATGGGATCCCGGGGTTCCTTAAGAAGACTGTGTCCATCATATCAAGGGAGGTTCTCCTCCCCATCTACTCTGCCCTGGTGTGTGGAGGCAGGAATTAATGTGTGGCCAAGTCAGGAATTTTATACAAAAATAGTTATTTTATTTTCCCAAAAACCCACCCCCAAAACTGTATATACAAAGATTAATTTAGTTTAATTAACAGATTCAGTTGCTTGAGAATATCTACAGCGATGCCATTGATAATCTGACTATTTTGGAAGTCAGAAGTTGGAAAAGTCTTTAGCTATTAATTAATAGCATTTTTCTTACTAATAAAGTTGAGCCAAAATAACTCATGATCAGGCTGACTTCCTCGTTAGGTTTGCCTCTCTCGTTCCCTTTCAGCAGCTGCAGGTGGACCATTAAGGGTCGTTAGGCTTACAAAGAGTGTCAATAGGTGAAGCAGTCTTTGAAGATCTCTCTGCATCCAAGGTGAGGCGAGTGAGGTGGGGGAGCACAAAGGTCCAGGCAGTAACGAACTCCAAGCAGGACGAACTCCAAGGCGGGAACCCCCAAAGGTGGGAAGCCCCCCAATATTTATACCCTCTCTAGACAAAGGGCAGAGTTACCACTTCCTTAGGCATGAAAGGGCACAGCCAATCCCAGACCAATTCCAGCGTGGGCACTTCACAGGGCACTCCTCGTTCAGGCAGGACCCCTTTGCTCACCCCCTTCCACACGTGCAGGGCAGGCGAGGGGAGAGGGGGAACCAGACAGCTTTCTCTCTCCCCCGAAGTCATGGCAGGAGAGGAATTTAGGGGTATACAGGACTCCAGGACACCTGGTGAGACCCCATCTTAAGTACTATATTCAGTTTTGAGCTCCCCAATTTAAGAGGGACAGGGATTTGCAGGAGAAAGTTCACTGGAGGGCTACAAGGATGATTAGGGGACTGGAGGGCATGGCTTATGAGGAGAGACTGAGGGACCTGGGGCTTTTTAGTACAGAGAAGATTGAGAAGGGATTTAATAAATGTTTATAACAATCTGAGGGCTGGGTGTCAGGAGGAAGGGGACAGGCTCTGCTCACTTGCTCCTGTGACCAGGAGCAATGAATGTAAGCTGCAGCACAGGAGTTTCTACCTCAACACAAGAGAGAATTTCTTTACTGAAAGGGTCACGGAGCACTGGAACAGGCTCCCCAGAGAGGTTGTCTCCTTCTCTGGAGACTTTCAAGGCCCATCTGGATACATTCCTCTGTGACCTGAGATTCTCTGTGCCCTGCTCTGGCAGGGGATTTGGACTCAATGATCTCTTTGGGTCTCTTCCAACCCCTGACATCCTGTGATCCTTAAGTGTATAAACATGTGAGGGTACCCTATTTGCAAGTTAGAAGGGGACATGAATGTGACTCAAAGGTATCAGGCCTTTTGCCTTCCTTTCCCACAGTTGCTTCTCTCATCAGCAGGCAAGAGGGAGAGCAGAAAACATATCTGGGCAAGCCAGGACATGTTTAGGTCTATTAGGCCTTCCATGTCACCTTGAAGAATGTTTGCATCTCTTCCACTCACCTTTTCTCATGAGAAATGAGCAAAAATTGGTAGAAAACTGGATTCTGCAAGAACATATGCTTACCTACGTGTGGGAAGGTTCCAAATTATGATCAGAGTCATGATTTATGTGTGTTGGCCACATTCCTGAATACGATTGTTACATTTTATAAACATTTTGCGGAATTCCTGGAAGCCTACTGTTATGCTTACTTACATCTAGCACACCACTTAAAATGTTTGCAGCCACGCAAAGGGTAGCAAGTTATGTATACATCCTCTGATGGATGGACATAGAGCAGCAGTATTTTTCTAAGCCACAACTATACAGTGTGATGTGAACATGACTTCAACAATGAACTTAAAGTTTAGTTGCAGACCTGTGTATCTCTTTGCCTATGACAGTTTTTATAAGGAGATCACAGAATCACAGGATCATAGTGTCGTGGAACGCAGTTTCGCGGCAGAGTTTATGGGGGAAATATGCGAGGCGTTGACTATTTTATCAGTGATTTATTGCAAAAATGCGAATTCCCTCTTCCCGAAACTACGCCACCCTTGTGAATTCTTTTGATCGAGGTCGAAATAACATTTCAGAGAATGGCAAATTAAAGAGTCTATGATGTTTAAAGAGAGTTCTTTTGAGTCTCTGAGGTTTGAGTTAACAGTTCGTCAGCTACTCACAGTCTGTAGCTTGGTAGGGAGTCCCCTTCTCCCGGTGGGGGTCCAGGTATGTGCAGGCTTCCAGCCTCTGCGGCTCGGCGTGTCCGCCCGAGGCGAGGCTAGATCGGCAAGCAGTTTGTTGTTGTTAGAAGTTCGAGGAAGGACAGGAGCGAGGGTGAGGTCCAGAAGGACGGGAAAAAACCCAGAAGGCAAGGGCAAGGGCGCACGGGCAAGGGCGCACCCCGATCCTGGCCTGTCCACCATTTTTATAATGTTCAAATAGGACTTGCCCACCAGTTCGGACCACTTTTACGTTGTTCACATACATTGGTAAAAAACAGTAAGCAACTTATACAATTGGACAACATTACCTAAACAATATAAAGACCACTCCTCAGGCCAGCCCACCTGCAGGTGTTGGGCAGGCTTGAGAAAGTCGTTTCTACCAACCAAAACAATACCCTGTTGTCTGGAAAGCAAGGCCACTCTCATCCCACTTTGACGCCAAGTAAAAGGAAAACATGGCCAGTGTTTACCCTCTACTTGCCTTAGGCCGAAACCTTCCCATGGGACTGAAAGATTGTTTTGGGTTTTTCGATGTTTTCTGCTTGAATGTGAGACATTAGAAACTACACAATATAGCAAAAGCTGAGAGAGCTTTTGCTACTCTCCATGACACATAGGATGTTAGGGGTTGGAAGGGACCCAAGGAGATCATCAAGTCCAACCCCCTTGCCAGAGCAGGACAATTCCATCTAACAGAGATCACAGAGGAACACATCTAGACAGGCCTTGAAAGTCTCCAGAGAAGGAGACCCCACAAGCTCTCTGGGAAGCCTATTCCAGTGCTCTGTGACCCTTATAGAAAAGAAGTTCCCCCTTGTGTTGAGGCAGAACCTTTTTTTGCTGCAATTTACACCCATTGCTCCTCGTCATAGATCCCAGCTATACAAAGAAAGATCTCATTGTCAGTGTTCCCTGACCATTTCATCTGTAGCTAGTAGAGCCTCAGCTCAGTAAAAAAAACACTTGGTAGCTTACAATGACAGCTGAGACAAATTATTTGATTGTAAAAACCAAACAAACAAACAAAACCCTGAAATATTTTATTTTAACAAGACTTACCCTAGAATCATAGAATAGCTTAGATGGAAAGGACTGTCTTGGGTTCAAATGCAAGTTCCCAGAGACTCTTATAAATTCAGTAGACCCAATGACAATTTATAGAATTTATAGAGTGCCCTCCCCTCTTCCCCCTCCTTTCCCCAAAAGACAGGGAGAGAGATAAAGGTAGGGACACCCAAATAAATCAATCTCACTCGATTTGGAAGTTAAAAAGGAAAAGTTTAACAATAACTTAGAAAAAGGTATTGGAGGTAGGGGAGTTTACAAAGGATAAGGAAGGGAAAACAGCAAAATACAAACAGGGATGGATACAACCCGAGTGTGTGATGGTGTCTCTGCCTCGTGGCTGCCACGTGGTGTGCTGGTATGCAGTATCAGTGTGTGTGTGATCATGAACGCAGGAAAAAGAGAAAAAGAGCAGAGACAGGAAACTCCTGTCTCTTTTATACCACAGGAAGTGGGGGGAGTGGGCTAACCATCACCTGGAGTGTGGCCCACCCCTGGGGAGGGGCCAAGACCCCTAGGGTCAGGTTCAGGGTCACTCCCCCAGGAGTGTTAACCCTATACAAGGACTCTAGAGATCATCTACTCCAACCTACCTGCCGTGGGCAGGGATGCCTCTCAACTAGAGTTGGTTGCACAACCTGACCTTGAACACCTCCAGGAAGGGGTCATCCACAACCTGTTTGGGCAGCCTGTTCCAGAGTGTTACCACCATTCTTCCCAAAATCTAGTCTAAACCTACTCTCCTTTAGCTTCAAATCATTCCCCCTTTTTCTATCACTAGGCACCCTTATGAAAATTCCCTCTCCAACTTTCCTGTAGGTTTCCTTCAGTTATTGGAAGGAAGCTATATGGTCCTTCTAGAGTCTTGTCTTCTCCAGGATGAGCAACCCAGCTCTTTCAGCTTATCCTCATAGCAGAGGTGCTACAGCCCTGGCCAGTGTCACCCCCAGAGCATTTGGGAACCACTTGCCACACTGCCAGATGTGATTACTTGATGCCTGGACCCCAGAAACCAAACTACCAGTGGTGAGGAAGTTACATGCAGGGTTCTACTGCTGGCCCTAAAAGACTGAGTAGAAGAGGAATGTTATACTGAACTGTCTTTTGGGGAGTGCAGAGTGAGGAGAGAGCAAGCTTACTGATGAATTGTTAAAGTAAGAAACTCAAGATCAGTTTTGTCCAGCAGTTGTTTGATAAGATTATGTGACATTTTTAATTTTCCTGAGAAAAATCTAAGTTTCAAGTGGAGAATAAAAGCATGAAGTATGATTTTACTCAAGCCTCTTATAGCCCATTTGCAAGACCCAGGTAATAAGTACAGGCATTTCTACAGGAGTTACTCTGATGTCGTGATAAGGAAATTTAAAAAGGGGGGGAAAATGAAATGACAAAAAGTAATGGAAGGTTGTTTAGTTTTGGGTTTTTTTTTCCTGTTAATTTTATTAATTTATTTTTTAAAACACACATCTGTTCTGTGAAAATGTGGCTTTATTCAGACTGAGGCTGTGGATCGTGTAAACTCCAGATTATTGAGTCTAGTATGCTGATGGTTGGGTCACTTAGTTTTAGTTTTGCACATTGATGCATTCTGTACTCGTGTACCTTTACCAAGTCTACACATACATAATCCTAATTTTATATTTCCTTAAACTGGAAGGGCAAAGATATTTTATTTTTCTCTTGGACCTTGCTATGCTTTGCAGCTTTTCCTGTATCTTGGGCTGTAAAGGCTTCTTTGACTTTTTTTACTGGAAATACTTCAAGTTTCAGACAATGGCAATATTATTTCTGTCCTTTATCTCACTTCCTCTTGATGTATCTCAGAATTTTAACGCTTCTTTGTGGTTCAGGGTGCAGCTCTTTGGAGAGGAAGGTTCTAAATAGTTAGACAATGAAGTTTCTGGTATGACAGCACCATGTATATCTCTTCTATTTCTCCTTAAAGCATTTCATCCAGTATTCATATTAACTCTTTTCTGTGATGGTCCTTTTTAATTCCATCTATGATGCTTTATCACAGCAGCCTCTCACCAACTTGCTATGCCAAAGCTAAACAAGTGATCTGTGCCAGTGTCATGAGAGTATTCTAATCTCCACTGACACAATGCTCTTTATTGAAAATACTCTTGCTGCTGAGTGTGTGAACAAGCAAATGTAGGCCAACATGTGTCAGGATTTCTTCTACTGATGCAGCATTCCAGTTCCATGGTGATGTAAAAAAAAATTGCTGTCTTAATTTACAAATACATCATGGCCACAAATTTTTCATATTTAGACAAAAACTGATGTTGCCTGTTTAATCTGAGTTCATTGTACTCAGAATTGAACAAGACTATACAAAGAAACTCTAAATAATGTAACAAATTAATTGTTAAAGGCAACATGTATAAGAGCATAGAACAATCAGTAAAAGGCAGTTATGGGCAATGAGTCAGAAATTCAGCTGATGTATATTGCTATAGGCCTATCAGTTGTATTAGAAATGCACAGTCCACTACTCAGAAAAGATCTGCTGTATTTTAAGGGCTCTTGCTGGATGTACTGCAGTAGCCTCCTGTTCATAGGCCTGTTCCTAAGCAGAAGGCCCTTCCCCTCCTCCTTTTAAAGCCACCTCGCTGAAGGTACTTCAGAATGGTTGAGCAGAATTATCTGATAAAATAGTGACTCCAGGAAAATGAACTCTTATGTATTGTTTTCCAGAAGCCAAGTTGTGTATCTTGATTCTTTTGTCTATGCATCCACTAGTAATATGTACCATCCTGTCCCCTGTCTTGCACTTCACTTTGTGCTAGTCATTGGCAGTTGAGATATATTACTCTATCAGTTAGCTACTGGACAGAAACTTCCAAATTTTATCACTCTTAATCTAGTATTTACAAAACTACTACACATGTATATGTCCACTATTCTAGTTTGCATTCAGGACTGAATTTTGATTCAAATGATGGTTATATATGGCTACACAGCTATCTTCAACATTGTCATTCAATGTTATTAATAGCACAGAAATATGAAATTAAACAGAGGTCTGAGTCAAGAAATTCTAATTTCTTGTCATTTAGACAATGAGGCTGCTGTTTGAAATTGACTGCTGCAGACAGACTGCCTCTACTTTTTTCTTCTAAAAAGAAAAGGAAAATGGTCAAATCTCTTATGGTCCAGTTTCAGTATACATGAAAAATGTTTTGCTGACCTTTCTGACCTTTCTGTGGGTTAGTGTTTAATAGTTGTTGACCTCTGGGTTCATTATATTTCTCTTGAACTGTGCTCATGTCAGTATCTCTCTTTATTCAACTAATTTAAATTATTTTTTTTCACTGGAGGTGACATACCTGCCTGACTGAGAAGTTCCTGATAAATGGTGAGTAGGCTCCAAGAGGACTCCGATTGAGGAACACTTATCTTGTATTACTTGTGAAGTCTCGTTGAGTTGTGGAGTTTTCCCTCTGTGCTTTTAAAAAAAGATCTCAAAACAAAACCCAACACAGTGACAGAATTTATAAATTATACAAAAATCGACTGAAAAAAGAGAAAGAAAGAAAGAAAGAAAGAAAGAAAGAAAGAAAGAAAGAAAGAAAGAAAGAAAGAAAGAAAGAAAGAAAGAAAGAAAGAAAGAAAGAAAGAAAGAAAGAAAGAAAGAAAGAAAGAAAGAAAGAAAGAAAGAAAGAAAGAAAGAAAGAAAGAAAGAAAGAAAGAAAGAAAAGGTGCTGTAGAATTAGAGAATCATGTAGTGAACTGCAAAAATGGATGTATATTCAGTACAAGTAAACTCAAAAGTATACATCAAGGGATGAGGCTGAAATGGTATTAATTTATGTGTGATTGGAATCTTATTGGGATGCCAGGAAATACTGCAAGGGAAAACATAATGATTTCATAATTGTAGTGTAGCTGTAAAAGCAAGCTTTCTATGTAATACTCTTTTCTAAGAACTCATGCAGTCATTCAAAGGAAAAAAAGACCAAAAGTGTGGTTTATCCTTTGAACCAAGATGAGTATGGAAATCTATGTTCAGTTCAGACTTGCAATTTAGGAAAGACGATATGAGGGCTTCCAGAGAAAATCCCAGAGAACAGTGTAAACTAAACTGCTTGTGCCTGAGAAATACATACAGAAAATAATTTAGTCATATATATAAAATTTTACACATAGGTATTAAAAAGAACTGCAATCATTCTGAAGTCTTTCTACCGAAAATATAGTTATGTTCTGAATTAGTATGTTTCAATAGCTCGAAGTGCAGGGTGCTGCACTTTGGCCACAACAACACCATGCAGAGATACAGGCTGGGGTCGGAGTGGCTGGAGAGCAGCCAGACAGAGAGGGATCTGGGGGTGCTGATTGATACCCACCTGAACATGAGCCAGCAGTGTGCCCAGGTGGCCATGAGAGCCAATGGCATCCTGGCCTGCATCAGGAATGGTGTGGCCAGCAGGAGCAGGGAGGTCATTCTGCCCCTGTACTCTGCACTGGTTAGACCACACCTTGAGTCCTGTGTTCAGTTCTGGGCCCCCCAGTTCAGTAAGGACATTGAGATGCTTGAGCATGTCCAGAGAAGGGCGACGAGGCTGGTGAGAGACCTTGAGCACAAGCCCCATGAGGAGAGGCTGAGGGAGCTGGGATTGTTTAGCCTGGAGAAGAGGAGGCTCAGGGGTGACCTTATTGCTGTCTACCACTACCTGAAGAGTGGTTGTGGCCAGGAGGAGGTTGCTCTCTTCTCTCAGGTGGCCAGCACCAGAACAAGAGGACACAGCCTCAGGCTGCGCCAGGGGAAATTTAGGCTTGAGGTGAGGAGAAAGTTCTTCACTGAGAGAGTCATTGGACACTGGAATGGGCTGCCCGGGGAGGTGGTGGAGTTGCTGTCCCTGGAGCTGTTCAAGGCAAGATTGGACATGGCACTTGGCGCCATGGTCTAGCCTTGAGCTCTGTGGTAAAGGGTTGGACTTGATGATCTGTGAGGTCTCTTCCAACCCTGATAATACTGTGATACTGTTTTATTTGTAATTTTGCCTTTTGTATGGAAATATTATGGGTTTGTTCATAGAAATATCTGGGACTATATAATTTTGAAGGCATTACTTTTTCAGGCAAATAAATCTTAACAAACTGAGACACTTTTAAGAAATCTGTAAGATCTGAAGCCTCAGTAAATATTGATCTTTACTTGAATGTTTACTCTCCTGTCTATTTAGGAGTTACACAGTACACCAAAGGTATATGTTAAAACAGTGTGGCCAGTAGGACAAGGGAGGTTATTCTTCCCCTGTACTCAACACTGGTCAGGCCACACCTTGAGTACTGTGTCCAGTTCTGGGCCCCTCAATTCAAGGGAGATGTTGAGGTGCTGGAATATGTCCAGAGAAGGGCAACAAAGCTGGTGAGAGGCCTGGAACACAAACCCTATGAGGAGAGGCTGAGGGAGCTGGGGTTGTTTAGTCTGGAGAAGAGGAGGCTCAGAGGTGACCTCATTGCTGTTTACAACTACCTGAAGGGAGGTTGTAGGCAGGTGGGGGTTGGTCTCTTCTCCCAGACAACAAGCAACAGAACAAGGGGACACAGTCTCAAGTTGTGCTGGGGGAAGTATAGGCTGGATGTTAGGAAGAAGTTCTTCCCAGAGAGAGTGATTTGCCATTGGAATGGGCTGCCCAGGGAGGTGGTGGTGTCACCAGCCCTGGAGGTGTTGAAGAAAAGCCTGGCTGAGGCACTTAGTGTCATGGTCTAGTTGACTGGCTAGGGCTGGGGGATAGGTTGGACTGGATGATCTTGGAGCTCTTTTCCAACGTGGTTGATTCTATGAAAACTGTATGCATATACGCATAATGTGGTTTCATTGTAATACATTTCTCTGCCATGCAGTCATCAAATGTAAATGGAAACCATGTAATGCTTCATTTTGTTTTTAGCAAAACAGTTTGGTAGCTTTAACAGAATGAAACAACATTTCTATAGATCACTAGAAACTCTCTAAGGAATAATATACACGGCAACAGCTGTTATGCTAGCTAAAATATGCCTTTCTTTTGCATTGCTCTTGCTTGATTGAGGAAATTAGTTTGGCAGAACAAAGTCTATTAGTTCATGAATGTATAATGATAAATTAAATACTGTGACTTGGTTTAAAAATTGAAAAAAAAATGAACTGACTTTCTCTGAACACCTTTGGAAGGTTTATCCATAAAAGTTATGAACATTTTAATTAATAAATGGCACATTGCATCAAATTCAGAATCTTGAAATATGAAAATGCTGCTTTACACATATGCATATAATACATCATTTTGAAGTGAAAATGAGTACAGCTGAAGACATCTTTCATCATTATGGCTGCGCTTTTACTTCTAAGTGCATTCCAAATAGAGGGATTAGAGAGCCCAAGAAAAGTACAGGAAAAAAAAAAAAAAAAAAAAAAAAAAAAAAAGGAATAAATACTTCTAGTCATGCCTAAGATAGATGTGTTGTAAAATCTAAAAAAATACAGGATTTGTTGCTTGTTTTTTGCCTTTTGTTGTTGCTTGGTTGTTTTTTTTGTTTACTTGGAGGTTTTTTTCAGAAATATTTACCAACTCGTAGTGCTTATCTTGATCTGTCTTCTGAAAATGCCTTCATCTCATGGAGGTGCTTTAATTTTCCTATATTTATATTAGTAATTTTATTCATATTACTGTATGTTCCTCCTATAACCATAGGCTACTAATTTGAGTGTAGGAGTGTAGCCTACAGGGAACCATTTAAGGAGTTACAAATAGAGAAATAAATAAATAGATACCTTTTTTTTTTTTTTAATTATGCACTGAAATTAAGCCTAACAGTATTTGTCTGGTTTTGCAGCCTCTGAGCACTAATCTCCAGCTATTTTCTGAAGTTGCTGAATCTTGCATTTGTGGAAGTGTTTAATTGGCTTCTAATGTTAAATATCAACATTGAACAACTAAGTAATTGATGTTGTGCTTAGCTTCTGTGAATGTGGATTCACATCTTACTTAGGACCAGTGCTGACAATGATGCTTTGCCCTAGAATATCTTTTCCTAAGGCTTTTTAGCTTTAACAATTGAAATAATTTTACTTTAAGATTTTGAAACTATTTTACTTGAAAGAATGCAACAATAAAGCTAAGCTTCAAAGCTATCATGATGGCTCTTGGAACCTCAGTCAAATATCACAGTGCAGTGGAGGAAATGCATGATTTTAATTTGTTAATATAACATTAAGTTATTTTTTAGTGTCCCCTTAGGTTTACACCCAGAAGTATAGGAACAATTTTGTTTACTCTTTCAGTTTGGAAACTATTGATTTCCTTTAGGAGCTTGTCCTTGTTGACTGAGAATTAGTCCATTTATTCTGCATTCCAACCATCATTTATCTTTATAAAATACACTGTATTTTTCATTTGTCAAAGAGCCATATTTAATATTCAGTTACTGATATCTTCAAATTAAATATAGATAATATGGAAAAGTTTTTCCCCATTTTGAAGCATAACTGTAGTGATGGCTGGACCTGCCTTAGTACCATCTAAATTTGAGCAGAGGGAATGTTTGTTTTATTATTTTTCAGTAGGTGTATTTACTGTACTAGAATGATGTTGAGGTACCAGAGGGTGTTCAGAGAAGAGCAATGTGGCTGGTCAGGGGTTTAGAGGGAATGTCACATAAGGAGTGGCTGAGGGTCATAGTAACTGGTTTAAGGGTCATAGTAACTGGTTTACAGTTGGTCTTGATGATCTTGAAGGTCTTTCCTAACCTTAATAGATAGATAGATAGATAGATAGATAGATAGATAGATAGATAGATAGATAGATAGATAGATAGACAGACAGATAGAGGGATAGATAAACAAACAAACAAACCACACTGCACTCACATTATTTTGAAGCTCTTATGCTGCGCCTTAAAGTGTATGGACTGCCAAGTTCCTCTAGACAAGAGTGCTGCATAAAGTTTACCTATAATATTTAGTCTAGATTAGATGTGGAACTCTATTTGGGCCTATCTTACTTACCTGTACAGTGTCCCAAATGACTTTTTTGTGCAATCACTTTCTTCTTCACAGTGTATGACTAGAATTAAAAAGAAAACCCCAGCCTTGATTACTACAAGCAAAACTGTGAGTAGAGGTATCACAAACCATCACTTTGGTATTTTACACACACTGTTCTCTGTATCTTTTTTTATTGTTATGGCTGTTCATCTATAATTTTCTGTTTGTACCATGGGTTCCTAACTACTAATGTGAAATACTATTTTACAAAAAATTATTTGTACATTAAAAAAAAGATCTTGCCAATGTTATGCTTTTATGTAAGAGACAGATGTAAGAAGTGGTGGGATATTCTTCCCTGCTATTAGATAAATAAAGGTACTTTACAGTAGAGATCCACAGCAGATGGAATGTCACTTGCCCAGGAAATGTTGCTCACGCCTTCCTACCTGTAATGGTAGCGGGAGACAGATGGAATCTACAGATGAATTCTCTGTCAAAATTTAGCAAGGTTTGAAAGCCTTGTATAAAGTCAGATTTCTCTAAATTTTTATCACAGTGCTCATTCTTTTGTTCCCCCACACTATCCTATTGAAAAATGTTCCAAGAGTCACCAAATCAAGTAATAAATATTTAATGGAGCTAAAAATACTGTTATTTTCAATCCGACAAATGGTAAAACATTTCTGAAAATGTAGATTGAGGAACTAGAAATCATAAGCTTTAAACCATGTTAGAAGACAGCTTTTAGGAAACTTTCAGTATGGCTGCAATTAGCATGAGTAATACAGACTTGTCTCAGATTTGTCTTTTGAGGTTTTTCCCTACTGTCGTATTGCACTCGATATATTATTTTATTTGATTTGCTTAATTTAACTGCAAGATGCGTTAATTACTTTTATCTCTTCTGACCAAAATCTAGACCTCTGTTGACTATGTCTATTTTGCAAGGGAATAAATTATTCACCAATGAGTCAGATAGAAAAATTAATACATATTTGTGTCAGGACAGGTTAACATGACATGTAGCAGAACGAGTTAGTTGGGAAATGGTCCATTGTTTGTCCATGAACACTTTTGACTGCATAGGCAAAACACTGTTCTGAGAGAAGGAACTGGCAGGAGGGAGTCTTGAAAACAAGGTTGATTAGGTACCCACGTAAGGATAATTGGGAAAACAACAGCTGGAACTTTAATATCCCCACCAGTGCCTGTGGCCATCCCAAACCTATCAGATATATGCTCAGGAACTTTCACACTGATGTATGTGGAGGCAAAATTTGGTACTTCTCACCCCAAGCTGTGGCCAAATGTGCAGGGACAGGCCACAGCGATGCCCATGAAGAATCACACCTACTGGCCTCTGACCGGTGCTTTTGTTCTTAGTATTTCCTTGATGAGTTAGTAGCGTAACATGTCTCTGGACCCACAGCTAGCATAAGATAATTTTGAAAATCTAAATATCTTATTTACTAGAATGTGTTATCATTAAATGCATTTTCAATTAATAGAAACTGTGAGAAGTCGTAGTTCTCAGCTGATGCATTTTCCTGATAACACGCACAGTGCAGAGGTTTGCAGAATGTCACATTTTTAAAGGAGGCAGCTGCACTGCATTCCTTTCTTACTGACATCCTCTAACACCATAGCAGATTAAGATCTTTCACAGTTTTCATCGCCATTAGGATATGCTTCTTCATTTACTGTGTTTAAGATAAACATTTTCCAGCATCCACTGCCCTTATTTCTGTGTCATTCTAGACACTAGAAGGTGAAGCAAACAACAACAAATTGATCAGATTTCATATATGTATATTTCATAAATGACAGTTCCTTCCTTACAGAAAGCTTATCTCAAAGTCTGTGAAAGTTAAAAGTACTAAAAAAAATTTCTTCCAAATACTTCCCATGCCTAAATTATTTATATTATAAAAGCAATTTATCAGTGAAATTCTTAAAGAAATTAGAAGAAGAAAGAGAAAACAATTGTTAATGACAGTAGTATTCCTTATTAGGAGACCTTTTTGGCATTTTGATGTAGAAATTCCCTTCTTGAGATTCAATTATTTCAAAATGATAGAAATGTATTAACTTTCATGGAATTGTTTAAAATCATAGTCTGCTTTCATTAATCAGTAGACTACAAATCAATCTATACCAACAACCTACAAATATCACTTTGTATGATTTTCCTAGTTGAACTCTGAATTTTATGGGGTTGGTTTACATTTGAAACTGTTATGAATGAGAGAAAACAGTGTATTATTTATTGTTAGCCTAGTAAAAAAACTTGCAAATAAAATTGAAATGCAACAGTCCAATTAAAATGAGAGTCACAGTCACAGTATAAATGAGCACAAGAAAAGCTATATAATATTAATACACTTTGGAAATAAAAAACCTCCAGCTTTCTAACATCTACCCCTTTTTGAGGGTGGTTTGCTTATCCTCCTAGTGTCCCTCCAGCTCTCAAGGCCAATGGTGTCACTTGGCTAGGGCTGTCACAACAAGTCTTAGACTTCCTGAGAGAAATGCAGTGCTACTGGTAGAATTTCCCTCATCTGCACTGCTGGAATCTACTCAGATATAGTCTTTTTTTCGCACTGTGCCTGTGTCCTGGAGTCCTGTATACCCCTAAATTCCTCTCCCTCTGTGGCTTGAATGGGAGAGGAAAAGCCACCTGTTCCCCCCGCCCCCCCGCCTTGCCCTGCAGGCATGAAGGGGGAGAGTAAGGGGCCCTCCTGGCACGAGGGGTGCCCTGTGCAGTGCCCACGCTGGAATCGGGCTGTAATTGGCTGTGGCCTTTGCGCCTAGGTGTGGTAACTCTGCTCTTTGTCTAGAGAGGGCATAAATATTGGGGGACTTCCCGCCTTTGGGGTTCCTGCCTTGGATTCTTCCCCGCCTTGGAGTTCGTTCCTGCCTGAGCATTCGTACCTGCCTGAGAGTTCTCCCCCCTCTCGCCTGGCCTGGATACAGACAGAGCCCAGTGCTCCAAAGGACTGCTACAGCCATTACCGTCCTTTGTTGTGATGGTTTGGGGGTTACCCCGCCCCCCCACACTTTTGAATTTGCCCCAGCTAACTCAGACGGACCCTGGGAATATAGATGAAGCAATTTATTTACAGCTAGCAGAATTTACAAGCAGCTATTTACAATATATACACCTATATACAATTATATACAGAAATATACAAAGGATAAACAATACAAAAAGCACAACTCCCCTCCCAGAAACCTGAGTCCCCAGGAGGGGCTCTCAAACCACCCCAACACCTCCCCCCGGCCCTCTCAACCTTACCCCAGTTCTCAGGAAGAAAAGAGGTGCAGCCAAGAGGTTAGGGAGCAAGGTTAGTAGGAGCAGGGTTAATGAGATGTGACCAGGTCTAAGGCAAAAGCAAGAGTGAGAAACAAAATGGAGAAAAAGTCTTTCTTCTTCCCAGAGTTCTCAGCGTGACTGTGAGAGAAGTAGACACAATTGTTTTTCATTTCACTGCCCGTTATCTAGTTCTGTTACCAAAACATTCCAGCTTGCTTCAAACTAGCACAATCCACCCCTTGTCTACTTCGCTCAGAGTATCGCTGAGAATTATCCAATCTAATCTAAACCAATATTTACACCAAAACTATATATACAAGTTCAGATCACACTTCAATCAGATGTAGGTGATTCAAAAGCTCAGAACAGGGACTCCCAGATGATGTTGGGTTTGTGCTCACGTACTGTAGATTCTATCGTAGATTCTCTCAGTGTTGGGCGCCGATGTTACCTAGAACAGAAAACTCTTAACAGCTTGAATTTAAACTCTCTCAGCTAATGTTAGATTTCTCTGTGGAATACACTGGATTTCACCATTCTCCTGCATTACCCAGTATGTATGACCAGGACCTTCAGCAGAAACCACCCCTCGGACAGGTTTCCCTTCGCCCGAAGGAGAAAATACCCAAACAGTTTTCCCTAACAGATTCTTCTCACGTACAACAGGAACTTTATCACCGTCTACTGTTTGGACCAAATCTGATTGTGCAGGTCCTGCTCTGTTTACTGAACCTCTACTATTTACCAACCAGGTAGCTTCTGCTAAATGTTTGTCCCAGTTTTTCAGAGTTCCACCCCCCATGGCTTTTAGGGTGGTTTTCAGCAAACCGTTGTAGCGTTCAATCTTCCCTGAAGCTGGTGCATAGTAGGGTATGTGATAGATCCATTCAATACCATGCTCTTTGGCCCAGTTTTTCACAAGATTATTCTTGAAATGAGTACCATTGTCTGACTCAATTCTCTCTGGAGTTCCATGTCTCCACAAGATCTGTCTCTCCAAACCAACAATGGTGTTACGTGCAGTAGCATGTGGAACTGGATAGGTTTCCAACCATCCAGTGCTGGCTTCTACCATCGTTAGCACATACTGCTTGCCAGAACGAGATCGAGGTAAAGTGATGTAGTCAATCTGCCAGGCTTCTCCATACTTGTACTTTGACCATCTCTCACCATACCATAAGGGCTTGATTCGCTTAGCCTGCTTAATAGCAGCACAAATGTCACAGTCATAGATGACTTGGGTGATAGCATCCATGGACAAGTCAATTGACCTATCACGAGCCCATCGGTATGTTCCATCTCTACCTTGATGTCCAGATGAGTCATGGGCCCACCGAGCTAAGAACAACTCACCTCGGTGTTTCCAATCAAGGTCAATGTCAAGTTCAGAGTTGGTATCAACTTGAGCAATCTTAGCAGCTTGGTCTGCCTTCTGGTTATGTTGATGTTCCTCAGTGGCTCTGCTCTTGGGCATGTGTGCATCTACGTGCCGCACTTTCACTGGAGTTTTCTCCAGCCGTGCATCAATGTCCTGCCATAGATCAGCACACCAAATAGGCTTTCCTTTCCTCTGCCAACCATTCTTCTTCCAGTCCTTTAGCCAACCCCATAGAGCATTGGCTACCATCCACGAGTCGGTGTAGAGGTAAAGGATAGGCCAATTCTCACGTTCAGCCACATCAAGAGCAAGTTGAACAGCTTTTACCTCAGCGAACTGACTGGATTCTCCTTCTCCATCTTTCGTTTCGGTAACTCTCCTGGTTGGACTCCAAACTGCTGACTTCCATATTCGCTTGTTCCCAACAAGACGACAGGAACCATCTGTGAAACAAAGCATAGTTCTTTTCCTGATCAGAGAGATCACCATAGGGAGGAGCTTTCTCAGCACGAGTTATTTTCTCCTCTGGAGGTTTGGAACAGTCTGTGCCTTCCGGCCAGTTGGTGATCACCTCCACCAGACCAGGTCGGTCAAGATTACCCATTCGTGCTCGCTGGGTTATCAAAGCCATCCATTTAGACCAGGTTGCATCTGTGGCATGATGTGGTGATGAACCTTTGCCCTTGAACATCCAATTAAGAACTGGCAGTCTAGGAGCTAAAAGCAATTGTGACTCAGTTCCAATCACTTCAGAAGCTGCTTTCACTCCCTCATAGGCTGCTAGAATCTCTTTCTCAGTTGCAGTGTAATTTGTCTCTGAACCTCTGTAACAACGTCCCCAGAAACCAAGTGGACGACCACGTGTCTCATTTGGAGCTCTCTGCCAAAGACTCCAAGTTGGACCATTGTCACTGGCAGCCGTGTACAGAATGTTCTTAATGTCTGGACCAGATCTCACAGGACCCAAGCCCACTGCATGGACTACTTCTCGCTTGATCTGATCAAAGGCTGCTTGTTGTTCAGGTCCCCACTCGAAATTGTTTCTCTTACGAGTCACATCATGCAGAGGTTTGACAATCTGACTGAAACCAGGAATGTGTAGTCTCCAAAATCCCACCACACCAAGAAAAGAAAGTGTGTCCTTCTTACTGGTGGGAACTGCCATGGTAGAGACTTTGTTGATCACATCCTGAGGAATGTAACGGCGACCATCCTGCCACCGCACTCCCAGAAACTGAATTTCTCTGGCAGGTCCTTTGACCTTGTCTCTCTTAATGGCAAAACCTGCTTGCAACAGAATGTCAATGATTTTGTTACCTTTCTCGAAGACTTCCTCAGCAGTTTGGCCCCACACAATGATGTCGTCGATGTACTGGATGTGCTCTGGAGCTTTACCTTTCTCCAGTGCATTGTGGATGACTGAGTGACAGATGGTTGAGCTGTGTTTCCACCCCTGAGGCAAACAATTGAACTGGTACTGGATTCCTCTCCAGGTGAATGCAAACTGAGGCCTGCACTCCTTTGCTATGGGAATAGAGAAGAAAGCATTAGCAATGTCTATGGTTGCATACCATTTAGCCTCCTTTGATTCCAGCTCGTACTGGAGTTCCAGCATGTCTGGCACAGCTGCACTCATGGGTGGCGTCACCTCGTTGAGGGCACGAAAGTCAACTGTCAGTCTCCAGTCGCCCGTAGGTTTACGCACAGGCCAGATGGGACTGTTGAAAGGTGAATGAGCTTTCTCGATGACAGCCTGACTCTCCAGTTGACAAATCAGCTGATGAATGGGCAACAAAGAGTCACGGTTAGTTCTGTACTGTCTGTGATGAACAGTTTGAGTTGCAATTGGCACTTCCAGGTCCTCTATGTCATGATGTCCCACAACTGCAGATTCATCAGAAAGTTCAGGTCTAACAGACAATTTCAATTTATCATCCTCAATCTCTACAGATGCTATTCCAAAAGCCCATTTGTGACCCTTAGGATCTTTGAAACAACCTTGTCTCAAAAAGTCAATTCCCAAAATGCAAGGCGCATCAGGACCAGTTACAATAGTATGTGTCTTCCACTCTTTACCAGTTAAACTGATCTCAGCCTGTATCTTAGTTAACTCTTGAGATCCACCAGTGATTCCAAAGATAGAAATGGACTCTGTCCCTTTGCAATTTGATGGCAATAAAGTACATTGAGCACCTGTGTCAACTAAAGCCCTGTATTTCCGAACTCTTGAACTGCCAGGCCACCTAATGAATACATTCCAATAGATTCGGTTCTCTCCACTATCCCTTTCCTCCTCCTGGCTGGAGGCAGGGCACCCCTAATGCTGAACATGGCATGTAGGGTGTACACAATGATTGGTGTTGTTGCGAGAGGAACTGCAACTGTTGGAACAATTGCAGTTGCTCTCGGGAGCTGAAGAAGTGACAGCTACTTTCCTGGCATTGCTGCCTCTGTTTCTGCCACTCTGCAGATCCCTGACCCTCTTTGAAAGAGCTGAAGTAGGTTTACCATCCCATTTGTTCATGTTCTCACCGTATGTGTCACGCAGAAGTATCCACAGTGACGCACGTGATTGCTGCTGTCTGGGTGGAATTTGTCTCCTCCTGGGCTGGAATTGCCTTGCAGGAGGTGGGCGTCTGTTCCTGATGGCAGAAACATGCACCCATTCAGGTGATGCAGGAACGGTATCCCTTACCAAATTGGTAATGTTTTTAAGATCCTCCTTCAGTTCTTTCATGCTCTCTTTGATGCCATCCCTTATCTCTGTACCTAGAGTTTTTATGGCAGAGACTAAACCAGAATGTGACAAACTGTCCTCAATCTGCCTGAGCTGGTCAGTGAATTCACCAACAGTGAAAGATCTTCCATTATCACTCCTTGCTAGGAACTTGCTGGCCAAGATGTTAGCATAGGATGAAGGAGCAAGCTTAATCAGCTTCTTCATGAGACCTGTTCCCAAAGGAATATCGTCAGGCTCATGAGTGCCATGATCTCCATAAAGCACTTCCTTCACAGCAAACTCCTTCAGAAGCTTAATTCCCTGCTCAACGGTGTTCCACTTCTTGGCGGCCCATGGCAAATCATCTCGGGAAGGATATCTCATAGCCACAGCCAACAGAAGGCGTGTCCACAAGCTAACCCTACCAAGAGGACTTGCTAGGTGTTTGTCCACTCCACTCTCCTTAGTGAGTGGTCCCAGCTGCTTGGCAGACTTGTCTCCTACCTGCAGAGCATTAGCACCAATGCCACGGCATCTCACTAGCCAGCTTAGGATTGGCTCACCTGATTCCCTTGTGTATTCCTTCCTAACTTCCCTGACCTCTCTGAGTGGATCCTTGGAGCCTTGGATGTCATCTTCCTCCTCCTCTTCCTGTTGTTCTGGTGGTGCCGGGCCTAACACAATCTTCCTCATAGCATTCCTAAACTCATGGGAACCATCCTCTCTCTTGGCAGCTAACCTCCCAGCACTCCTCTCACTTGAGTATTGTTGTCTCAGCACATCTACAAGGTCTCGCAGACTAACTATCTCATCCTCCTCCTCTTGCTGCTGATCACCAGAGGTTCCATCTCTTACATCCTCCTGCGAACCACTCTTTGTCTTAGCTTTTGCCTTAGCAGGTGCCAGAAGGGCCTGAGCAGCAACAGACTTGGATGTGTCTGCTGGAGGATTTGAATCTTTAGGAGTCTGACTTGGAGGGTTTGAATCCTTAGGGGTCTGACCTGGAGCATTTGAATTATTGGAGGTCTGACTTGGAGCATTTGTATCCTTAGGGGCCTGACCTGGAGCTTGTGAGTTCAAATCTGCCTTGCTTTTAACAGGAGGATTTTGGTTCTGGTCTGCTGGCTGGGGGTTTGAATTGGCTGAGCTGGTGTCATTAGGATTTGGACTGACTGGGCTAGCGTTACCAGCACTAGTAGTATTATTAACATTAGTGGGATTATTTGCCTGTCCTCCTGGGATGCCTGCCAATCCTGCCATGTTTTGATTGTTGCTAGGACCATTCTGATTTTGGGTACTTGCCTGTCCTCCTAGGGCTCCTGCTAAACTCTGCTGCTTGTTTTGGTTATCCTTATCATTGTTTACGTTAGTGGCGGGAACGCTGGCTGTGTTCCCAGCACTTGGAGAAGGAGGGGCAGAGGCTGGCAAGGGGGAAGCCGACGACTGTGTTCCCTTGTTTTGCTGTGAAAGAGACTGCTTCTGAGACACAGAATTTTTCCTAGTTCTTATAGAAGCTGGTTTTGAATTTTTTACCAATAATGCCAAAATTAATATGAATATTAAAATCATGAGGCAAATATTAAAAACTGTGAGAAGAAAAACAGTTTTACACGAGCATGTACCTATGCAAACAGTTGGAATTCCTGTCTTTGGCTGAATAACTCTCATTAGAGCCATATTTAAAGCAGAATTTCCATTGATTGTCACATTATTGACCAGAGCTCCTGTAATGTCCTTGGTAATATTCTCAGAGATATTAAAACCAGCATAACCAAGAATAAAATCACCCCAGCTCCAGAACATATCTGAAACCTTAGCTTTAGCCTTATTATAAGCCAGATCAATGAAATAAGCAACAATTTGAGCTTTTATCCAATTAAATGCCAAGTAAACAAAACCAGACCAGAGCAATGCACCAACCAAATACAATAGCTGCTTGATTAGCTTCATCTTAATTCCCAGAGCTAATTTCCAGTCACTGAAATATCTAGCCCCACGTTGGGCGCCAATTAAAAATGTGATGGTTTGGGGGTTACCCCGCCCCCCCCACACTTTTGAATTTGCCCCAGCTAACTCAGACGGACCCTGGGAATATAGATGAAGCAATTTATTTACAGCTAGCAGAATTTACAAGCAGCTATTTACAATATATACACCTATATACAATTATATACAGAAATATACAAAGGATAGACAATACAAAAAGCACAACTCCCCTCCCAGAAACCTGAGTCCCCAGGAGGGGCTCTCAAACCACCCCAACACCTCCCCCCGGCCCTCTCAACCTTACCCCAGTTCTCAGGAAGAAAAGAGGTGCAGCCAAGAGGTTAGGGAGCAAGGTTAGTAGGAGCAGGGTTAATGAGATGTGACCAGGTCTAAGGCAAAAGCAAGAGTGAGAAACAAAATGGAGAAAAAGTCTTTCTTCTTCCCAGAGTTCTCAGCGTGACTGTGAGAGAAGTAGACACAATTGTTTTTCATTTCACTGCCCGTTATCTAGTTCTGTTACCAAAACATTCCAGCTTGCTTCAAACTAGCACATTTGTGCAGACCTGAGTACCTGCTGCTCCTGCAGCTTCTGAAAGAGAGCGAGAGGGACAGGCTGCAGGACGAAGTCAGCCTGACCATGAGTTATTTTGGCTCAGCTTTAGTATTAAGTGGGAAACACTATTAATTAATAGATAAAGCCTTTTCCACCTTCTGACTTCTGAAATAGTCAGATTATCTATGGCATCCTGTAGATCTTCTCAAGGAACTGAATCTGGTAATTAAAATTAAATTAATTTCTGTATATGGTTCTGGGGGTGGGCTTTTGGGAAAATAAAATAACTCTATTGTTGTATAAAATCCCTGACTTGGCCACATTAATTCCCCCTACCTCCACAACAGCCTGATGCCTTCTGGATGCTCCCAGCTGAGTATGAGGGTGGCCCTTACAGCCTTCTTAGACTCAGTCCCCCTACAGTCTGGTGTTGGTTGGGCAGTAACCCCTGGGTTTACCAGACTTTTCCCACAGAGAGACTGGCAGAACTCAGAATCAGGCAGGGAAGGCAACAGACACTTGGTGCTGAGGCAAGAGCTGAACCCATCTTAGCTCAACTCCAGCCAGGCCAGCCCTGAGGTCTATGCTCTGTAGAATCCTGTATTAGGAGTGACAGAAGTCACCAGCCTGGAAATGGACTTTAGAAACTCTTAATAAATATACCTATTTCCAGTAATTTCTAATGTACACTGCCCATAAACCCAGCACAACCAAGCTGTAAATAAATTCTCTTGACTTTTTTTTTATATCTAAGCAGTTACTCCACTGCTTTTCTGTTGACAGAAGAGATAACTTTTTCAATCAAAAATGATTGATATGTGAGAAAAAATCAAGAACCTAGAGTTGAAAAACAGTGAGAGCAGAGCAGACATAAGAAAAAGTTGTTTTAAGGTGAAAAGGAATAGCAACAAAGGCAGCACATCAAAAAAAGGAAAAAGAAAAAGAAAGAGCTGCACTTTTAAAGAAAACTCACCAGCATGCTTCCACAGCTATTTTTTTAACTAAATATTGAAACTTTAACTAAATATTGGAAAATGAATATTTAACTAAATATTGAAACTAATAGAAGTATCTGTTGCTTAGCTAATTTTTTTTACACCATCTTGCTACTAAAATCAGTGTCTGTTTTTTTTGCAAAAAAATACTTGTAAGAGCATGATTTCCTGCAGTTATTTAACTTTAAAATTTATTTTATATTTCACATTTTTAAAACTTATCTCCAGCACTATTTCTCCAACACTAATTCTTCAGCAGATACTTAAAATAATCCCTGTTAAAATGTAATTGTTAAGAAGTCCTTAGCACGTAGCACCTTCAGTCCATACTCTTTAGTAGCAAATCATCCATACACAGCTATTTTTTTTGATTCTTGAAATCCTTACAATGGAAAGATTGTATCTTAAATTCTAGACTGACAAACAGGGACTAATTTGGGATTCTATCACATAAAAAGAAGTTATTAAATACATTGAGCAGAAATGTCTTGATGGTTATACGTACCTAGGATGAGTCTTTGCTTCAGTCTTTACCATAAGTAGAACCAAAGTATTAAAAACAGTCAAGCCTATCTCAGGTATGAGCATTCAGTAATTTGTTACAGTGCGCTCTCAAGAATTCCATTCTGGAGTTAAAATGCCATGCCATTAATTTTTTTGCTGCAACAATGCTGATCAGTTCTGCTTCCAACTTACTTTCATCTCTTCCTGATCATATTCACACCTGACATAATTTCTACAAAAGTGTCAACTTTGGAGGCCATGTTTCTTATCTATCAAAATCTAGCAACAGAAAGAATATCATTGTGCTATATCACACGGTATCATCTCTTTAGAAATGAGTGAAACATCCTGAGGGAGATCTCAGAACGGGATTTAGAGAATATTTTGCTGATCTATCACACTATTATAACATCAATTAAACTGGAATTCAATTGCCACAGGATGAAAGTAAAAAATACAAATTAAATTAAAAAGCAATTAGGGATATCTATGTCTCTAAAGTCCTTCCAGATGTCTTAAAGAAGAAGATAGAAATAGAAACTTTAACTCAGAATATGCCAATACTACAAACTGTTGGAAGAAGAAAGAGAGTATACTGGGGAGAAGATGACTCTATACAAACCCCATTTTTATAATGGCTTAAGCATCTACCACTTGCCACAATAAGCACAGAATGCTTTTTTTGATTGATATTTGTCCTTATTTAATACAACCACTTCTAAAAGTTACATTTAATTTCTCAAAGTAGTTATTAAGTTCCAAGCAGTGACAAAAAAATACATATATGCAATAAAATTAACATCAGAAGCAATCTGTGCTTGTTCCTTATATGTTCATGTCATTGAGTCAATTGTTTCAGGCATGCTTTAAGTATGAAAAGCTTAACTTAGCTGCTTATAAAAAGGACAAGAGAAGAACCTAATGAAGTTCAACAAGGGCAGTAAGATCCTGCACCTAGGGAAAGAATAACACTAAACATCAGTACAGATCTGCTGGTTGATCTGCTGAAACGTAGCTCAGCTGAGAAGGACGTGGGAGTCCTTGTGGACAAAGAGCCAACTATGAGCTAGTCATGTGCCCTTCTGGTGAAGGCCAGTGGTATCCTGTGATGCATTAAGTATGGTCAGCAGATCAAGGGATGTTCTCCTCTCCCTCTTCTCTGCTGTAATGAGGCCGCACTATAGTATTGTGCCCAGTTCTGGGCCTCTCATTGCAAGAGAGACAAGGAACTACTGGAGGGAGTTCAGGGAAGGGCTACAACGATGATTAGGGGACCAGAGCATCTCTCTTAAGAAGAGAGGATGAGAAACCTGAGTCTGTTTAGCCCAGAGAGAAGAAGACAGAGAGGAGATCTTATCAATGCTTAAAAATATCTAAAGAGCAGGTATTAAGAGGATGGTGTTAGTCTTTAAGTGACAGGACAAGGTGCAACAGGCACAAATTGAATCAGAGGAAGTTTCATCTAAACACAAGGAGAAACTGTATTTTGAGGGTGACAGAGCTCTGGAATATGCTGCATGTATAACTTGTGGAGTACCCTTCTCTGAATAGATTCCAGACCTGCTTGGATGTGGTCCTGGGCAACCTGCTCTTGGTGAACCTTCTTAAGCAGAAAGGTTGGACTAGATAACTTCCAGAAGTCTGTTCCAACACCTACCATTCTGCAAATCTGTGAATCTGCTAAAAAGAGGACATAAAAAAAGTTATTTGTTGTTTAGCTAGGATTTTTGAAACTTAATCTGGTTGAGTGCTACAACAAAAAGCATTCTTAGAAACTGATCAATAGTGGGGACTAATCAACAAACTAAGAAGGCTGAAACCCAGTTAGTTGACCCAAGATATTTGCAAAAGGCAACTTGAAATTCAGTAATCTAGATAATTTTACAACCTAAGCAGTGCTTAGATGTTTTAACAACCTTTGCAGTGCTTAACCTTCGGGTTCATATTAAATCCAAAACACACATACTCCAAAACTTTAAAAGCAATCTGTTATAAATTTTACTCTGAAATGTCAGTTGCTGCTCTGAAGTCTGAAGCTAGCTGGTGACAGCACTGGAACCACAAAGGAAACAAAAGGTGGATGATGGACTCGAAAGATAGTCAGTAACACAGCTGGGAAATGTATCTAAAAAGTAAAAAAAATTCTTCTATAGGAAGAATTATATTCTCAGTAGCATTGTTGACTAGCCAGGAGAGAAGTGTATTTGCCTAGGAGCTATGTTTAAAGTACATGAGAGATTATATGGACATCATTGTGATTGATTCTTATAGCATGCTGGATCAGCTAAAGGTTCATACTTCAGATAGTTGTGATTTGTATACGAGGAAAATGGATTTCTGTCCTCCTGCAGGAGCGTAAGCATCAATAGAAAATATTGCACATTAACAGGAAGTACAATTCTACACTGCAAACAGTGTTAAACATTATTCTATAGGAAATGTTAAACCACTTTTCTTGACATAGTCTTTTATGCACTCTGTTGTACAATTACTATTTCTGCATGTGTGTACTACATAGATCAATGCAAGATCTAGTAACTGCATTTCACTGTGCTGCAGATCAGCACGTAATAATTTTGCATGAGGTGCTGCTACAGTTATGAAAGAATGGGGACAGTTGTAATGTTTAATGATCTCTAAATTCCCATTCTAGTGTGTTTGCATATTGGCCTCAGCTCTACATACATCAAGTTTCTGATTCAGACATTAAAAAATAGGAAAAAAAGAAAGCTATTTGCCTGCCCATGCTTAATCTCCTCTAGTAAGTTTCTCTATCTTCATTTAAGAATTCTGCCACTATTTTCTAAATCTCTCAAAATGAGAAAAAATTAAATAAGACTGTGTTGCGGAGAGCAGGAATTAATATGTGGCCGAGTCAGGAATTTATCAAAAATAGTTATTTTTTATTTTCCCAAAAACCCGCCCCCACAACTATATATACACAGATTAATTTAGTTTAATAAGCAGATTCAGTTGCATGAGAATTAACCTACAAGAACACCGTCAATAATCTGACTATATTGGAAGTCAGAAGTTGGAAAAGGCATCGGCTATTAATTAATAGCAGTTTCTTACTAAATTAAACTAAGCCAAATAACTCACTCAGGCTGACTCGTGTGGTCTGTCTTCCTCCTCCAGCAGCTGCAGGTGAATCGTTAAGAGGTCATTAAGGGTCGTTAGGCACACAAAGGTGTCAATAGGAAAGCAAATGCTTTGAAGGTCTCTCTGCAGTCCAGGCGAGGGGGGTGTGTGCGCTTCGGCAGACACATATGTCCAGGCACAGGCAAAATCCAAAGCAGGAACCCCAAAGGCAGGAAGACCCCCAATATTTATAACCTTCGCTAGACAAAGGGCAGAGTTACCACACCTTAGGCATGAAAGCGCACGGCCAATCCCAGCCTGGCTCCAGCGCGGGAACTCACGGGGCAGTCCCCACCCCATTCACGGCTGCAGGGTAGGTGAGGGGGGAGGGAAACCAGGCGGCTTTTCCTCTTTCCCCCCGAAGTCCGGGTAGGAGAGGAATTTAGGGGTACAGGACTCCAGGACAGACTGAATAAGTTTTTTCTAGGAAATTTGCTAAGTGAAGGACCAATTATCACCATATAGTTTAAGACAGTATAAATGATCTGTCTTGATCTGACTATTTTAAGATGAGATTTGCCCTGCAGGCAGTACTTTTGTTCCAGTAGTATTGCATATTTATATTAATCTTACATATGTGCTTATGTATTTGTGTTATATGTATACACTAAGCATATAAACCAGCTGCTATGAATTAGCATTGGCTCATATAACATGTATTTCTTTTTGTATGAATATCTGCATAAATATTTCCCATAAGGTTTTCCTACTTTCTAATTACTGTGGATATTCTTTCACTTGTCACAGTCATAGAATGGTATAGGTTGAAAACAACCTCCAAGATCACCTATTTCCAACTCTGTGCCATTGCAGGGGCATGCTCCACTAATATCAGGTTGTTCAAAGCCCCATGTAATGTGCCATTGAACTCTTCCAGGGAGGGAACCATACATAATCTCTCTGGGCAACCTCATTCCAGATCCCTTCCCATTCCCTCCCAATGCCTGAATTCATGTGAGGGATCATAGAATCAACCAGGTTGGAAGAGACCTCCAAGATCATCGAGTCCAACCCAGCACCCAGCCCTAGCCAGTCAACTAGACCATGGCACTGAGTGCCTCATCCAGTCTTTTCTTGAAGACCCCCAGGGACGGTGCCTCCACCACCTCCCTGGGCAGCCCATTCCAATGGGAAATCACTCTCTCTGGGAAGAACTTCTTCCTAACATCCAGCCTATACCTACCCTGGCACAACTTGAGACTGTGTCCCCTTGTTCTATTGCTGGTTACCTGGGAGAAGAGGCCAACCCCCACCTGCCTACAATGTCCCTTCAGGTAGTTGTAGACAGTAATAAGATCACCCCTGAGCCTCCTCTTCTCCAGGCTAAACAGGCCCAGCTCTCTCAACCTCTCCTCATAGGATTTGTGTTCCAGGCCCCTCACCAGCTTCGTTGCCCTTCTCTGGACATGTTCCAGCACCTCGACATCTCTCTTGAATTGAGAGGCCCAGAACTGGACACAGTACTCAAGGTGTGGCCTGACCAGTGCTGAGTACAGGGGAAGAATAACCTCCCTTGTCCTACTGGCCACACTGTTCCTGATGCAGGCCAGGATGCCATTGGCTCTCTTGGCCACCTGGGCACACTGCTGGCTCATCTTCAGCTTACTATCTATCAGTACCCCCAGGTCCCTTTCCTCCTGACTGCTCTCCAGCCACTCAGCCCCCAGCCTATAGCGCTGCTTGGGGTTATTGTGGCCGAAGTTCAGAACCCTGCACTTGGCCTTGTTAAATCTCATCCCATTGGCCTCTGCCCACCCATCCAGCCTGTCCAGGTCCCTCTGCAGGGCTCTCCTACCTTCCAACAGATCAACACCTGCTCCCAGCTTGGTGTCATCTGCAAACTTACTGATGCTGGACTCAATGCCCTCATCCAGATCATCAATAAAGATATTGAACAGGACTGGGCCCAGCATTGATCCTTGGGGAACACCACTAGTGACTGGCTGCCAACTGGATGTGGCACCATTCACCACCACTCTCTGAGCTCTGCCATCCAGCCAGTTCTTGATCCAGCACAGAGTGAATCTGTCCAAACCATGAGCTGCCAGCTTGGCTAGGAGCTTCTTGTGGCAGACAGTGTCAAAGGCTTTGCTGAAGTCCAAGTAGACTACATCCACAGCCTTCCCCACATTCACCAGGCGGGTAACCTGATCATAAAAGGAGATCAGGTTGGTGAGGCAGGACCTGCCCTTCCTAAACCCATGCTGGCTGGGCCTGATCCCTTGGCTATCCTGTAGGTGCTTTGTGATGGCACCCAAGATGACCTGTTCCATGACCTTGCCTGGCACTGAGGTCAGGCTCACAGGTCTGTAGTTTTCTGGCTCTTCCTTACGACCCTTCTTGTGTATGGGAATCACATTGGCCAGCTTCCAGTCTTCAGGGACCTCTCCAGTGAGCCAGGACTGCTGATAAATGATGGAGAGTGGCTTGGCCAGCTCAACTGCCAGCTCTCTCAGCACCCTAGGGTGGATCCCATCCGGTCCCATGGACTTGTGAGGATCCAAGTGACTTAGCAGATCCCTTACTGCTTCCTCTTGGATTAGAGGGGGACTGTACTGGTCCCTGACTCCATCCACCACTTCAGGAGTCCAGCTGTCCTGGAGACAACCTGTCCCACTAGTGAAGATTGAGGCAAAGAAGGTGTTAAGCACCTCTGACTTTTCCTCATCCTTTGTCACTATGTTCCCCTCTCTATCTAGTAAGGACTGGAGGTTGTCCTTGGCCCTTCTCTTGCCATTCATATATTTAAAGAAACACTTTTTATTTTCCTTGGCAGCCGTGGCCAGCCTGAGCTCCAAGTGGGCTTTTGCCTCTCTAATTTTTCCTCTACAAGACCTAGCAACCTCCTTGAACTTTTCCTGGGACACCTCCCCTCTTTTCCAAAGGTGATACACTCTCTTTTTAATCTTTAATTCCTTCAGCAGCTCCCTGCCCATCCAGCCTGGCTGCCTCCCTCGTCGGCTCATCTTCCGGCTCAGTGGCACTGCCTGCTCCTGTGCCTTCAGGAGTTCTCTCTTGAAGCAGGTCCAACCTTCCTGGACCCCTTTGTTTCTAAGGGCTATTTCCCAAGGAACTTTCTGAATTAGTTCCTTAAATAGGCTGAAGTCTGCCCTTCGGAAGTCCAGTGTGGAGGTTCTGTTGATGCCCCTCCTGGTTTCTCCATGTATTGAAAACTCTATAATTTCATGGTCACTGGACCCCAGGCAGCCTCCAACCACCACATCCCCTACCAGCCCCTCTCTATTTGTGAGCAGCAGGTCAAGCAGGGCTGCCCCCCTGGTAGGCTCACGTAACAGCTGGGATAGGAAGTTGTCTTCCACACATTGCAGAAACCTTCTAGACTGCTTCTTCTCTGCAGTGTTTAAGTCCCAGCAGATGTCTGGTAGGTTAAAGTCGCCCACCAGAACAAGGGCAGGTGATCTTGAGGCAGCCTCCAGTTGCTTAAAGAGTAATAAATCAACCTCTTCTTCCTGGTTGGGTGGTCTGTAACAGACTCCAACCAGGATATCAGCCTTGTTGGCCTTCGCCTTAAGTCTCACCCATAATGACTCAACATGAACATCTTTGATTTCTACCTCCACGACATCCAGAGCATCCCTAATATACAGAGCCACTCCCCCGCCCTTTCTCCCTTGCCTGTCTCTCCTGAAGAGTCTGTAGCCATTGATTACAGCACACCAATCATGTGAGCCATCCCACCACGTTTCAGTGATGGCGACAATATCATAGTTTTCCTCCAGCACCAGAGCTTCCAGCTCCTCTTGTTTGTTACCCATACTGCGTGCATTAGTGTACATGCACTTCAGCTGGGCTGCTGCTTTTACTCCTAGCTCTAGCCTACCATCCTCAATTCCCTTTGATTTATCTCTGGTGCTGTCATGTTTAACCCCCTCCCCCTTCCATTCTAGTTTAAAGCCTTCTCAACAAGCCCAGCCAGCTTATGTGCCAGGGTCCTTCTCCCCTTCTGTGATAGTTGTGTCCCATCTGCTGATTGCAGACCTGTGGCAAGATGAAGTTCCCCAATATCAAAGAATCCAAAGTTATGTTGGATGCACCAACCTCTGAGCCACTTGTTCATCAAATATGCTTTCCTGTTCTTCTCTGTATTCCAGCCTGTGACTAAGGGTATAGATGAAAAGATTACCTGTGCCCCTGCTCCCTCAACTGCTTTCCCCAGTGTCTTAAAGTCCCTTTTGATAGCTTTTAGCCCTCTGTTATTAATCTCATCATTCCCTGCCTGTATAACTAATAAGGGATAGTAATCAGAGGGCTGCACTACAGTAGGTAGCCTCCTGGTAACATCCCTGACCCGGGCTCCAGGGAGGCAGCAGAGCTCCCTGTGGAAGGGGTCTGGCCGGCATATGGGGCCCTCTGTTCCCTGCAGAAGGGAATCACCAATAACAATTACCCTCCTCTTTTTCTTCTGGGTACTTGTTCTGATGCGAGGGGGCAACTGATTTGTCTCAGTTGCCCTCCCAGCCGGTGATGCTTCTGCCTGCTCCAGGATCACCTCATCCTCAACCTCTAGTGCCCTATATCTGTTATGTAAGGGCAGCTGGGGATGTGAAGATGGCTGGAAGGGTTTTCCCTTGCCCCTTCTGGCAGGCACATGCATCCATTCTTCTTGGTTGCTCTGTTCGTCTCCCTCTGGCAAGGGGGACTGCAGAGCATGTTGCTCTTTTGTACCTTCCCTTTCAGCCTTCAGTCGTTCCACCTCTCCCTTGAGTTCAGCCACCAGGTTAAGCAGACAATCAATCTGCTCACACCTAATGCAGCCAGTGCCTGTGTCGAGTGCCAGGCTCCAGCACTCCTCACATCCAGACGTCTGGACGCCTGCACTCCTACAGGTGGGCTCTGTTTGGGTGCCCACAGTTTTACAAGTATTATACAGCTTGGACCTAGTTCGAACCATGTCTGCTATCCTGAAGGTCCGCTGCCAGTTGTTAGGTGTGGTGGTGTTTTTTTTTTTTTTTCTTTCCCAGCGGCGCGCGCTGCGCTGAGCAGAGACAGCAGCGAGCTGCTCGTTTGAATGCGCCGCTCGCCAGGCACCGCCCTCTGACTCACCTCCCTGCGAGTACTTAGCGCCTGCTTGCCGCTCCCTGCCTCCCTCTGGGCTCCTCAGATCGAGAGAGCCTCAAGAAAAGAGGAGAAAAAAGGCTGCGAGAAAGCGCGTTTCAGCTGAGCTAGCCTGGGTCCTGCTCTCTTGCCGAACCAGGCTCCAGTGTTTCATAGCAAGTATTTTCTTCCTTATATGTAATCTAAGTCTGAATCTAAATCTACCCTCTTTTTAAAACTGGTATCTCTCAGCCTATCAGTACACTCCATGATAAAGAGCACCTCTCCATCCTCCCTGTTGGCCCCTTTTAAATATTGGAAGGCTGCTCTAAGGTTTCCTCAAAGCCTTCCTCTTCTCTAGGCTGAGTAATCTGAACTTTCTCAGCCCATCCAGAGAAGGAGAAGTGCTTCAGTCCCTTGTGGCCCTCCTCTGGATCTGCTTAAACTGGTTTATGTCTCCCTTATGCTGTGTACTCCAGAACTGAACACAATACTCAAGGAGGGTCTGAGAGGAGTGGATGAGTGGGTGAAAAGCATATGCTGGCCACAATGCTCTTGCTGTGGCCCAGGATACTGACATACCTATAGAAGCTTGCTTTGTTTTCTTTGATGACCCATGATGTGGAATTTTAATTTGATCAGAGCTTTGATTTTCCTAATCTAGTCCCTGGCTGCTTGGACAACTTCTCAGTATTCCTCCCAGATTACCTGTCCTTGCTCCCACCCTCTTTAGGTTTCCTTTTTGCGTTTGAGTTTGTCCAGCAGCTCCTTGTCTATCTACGTAGATGTCACAATGATTTTGCTAGAAGATATGTGTAACAGAAATGAAAAAACAAGGAAATAACCATTGAGAACTGCAAGGACTTTACAGAGTATTACAGGGCACACAGGAATGAAGTTTGAAAATCAAAAGCTTAACTGAAATTGAAATTGGTCAGAGATGTCAAAACCTACAAGAAAGGATTCTTCATCTATGTAAACAGAAACAGAAGGAAAATCTTGACTCACTGCTAAACAAGAAAGATGAATTAGTCACCAAAAGCTCTGGAGAGTCAGAGATTAATTTCAAAGTACAGGTTGTTCAAGGTCTTACTCAAGGTTGGAGATTTTGCATTCTCTCTAGGCAACCTGTTTTAGTAGTTAGTCATAACTATGGATATTCTGCTTTTACGAAATCCAGTTTATAATTTGCTGCAACTTGCACACATCATCTCTTTTCCATTAGGTTTTTCTCAGAAGTTTGAGAGAGTGGCATCAAAATTATGGTAATCAGACTGCACTCAGGTACATCCTGCCCCAGCCTGATGGATGTGTGCATATGCATTATGACCATGTAGACCTTAACTTGGTCAGCCTTTATTTTGGGCTGTACTTTAATCCCCAAAACTTTGTTACTACATATGGAGTTTTGGACTCCAAGTGCCTAGCCTGAAGTGCAAAAATAGGTTTTATTGTCCTGACCAATCTCACCTGGGACCCCAGCCATGCACTCACAGTAATGAGTTTAGGTTCAGTTCTGAACACCCAGTGTTTGCCTGGGCTAAACTGCAGCTGTAGTCAGTCCTGTTGCCTATTGCTCCTATCTTGCAGACTGATCTGCAGTTTCAGATTGAACTTGAAGATGACTTTGAGATTGGAGGAGGGCAAACATCACTCCAATCTACAAAAAGGGTGAGAAGGAGGACCCAGGTCTCTATAGACCAGTCAGCCTCACCTCAATCCCTGTAAAGATAATGCAGCGTCTTACCCTCAGCGCTGTGTTTAGCCATATAAAGGACAAGAAGGTCACTGGGAGCAGTCAGCAGGGTTTTACAAAGGGGAAGTGATGTTTGACCACCCTGATAACCTTCTATGAGGATGTGACCAGGTGGGTAGGTGACAGAAGAGCAGTGGATGTGCTTTACCTTGATTTCAGTAAAGCATTTGACTCCAACTCCCACAGCATCCTCATAGCTAAACTGAGGAGGTATGGTGTGGGTGATGGAGTAGTGAGGTGGATTGGGAACTGGTTAAAGGAAAGAAGTCAGAGTTGCTGTCAATGGGACAGAGTCTAGCTGGAGACCTATAACTAGCAGAGTTCCTCAGGGGTTGGTATTTAGTGCATTCATTAATGACTTGGATGAGGGCATGGACTGCACTGTCATCAAGTTTGCTGACAACACCAAGCTGGATGGAGTGGCTGTCACACTGGAGAGTTGTGCTGCCACTCAGAGAGACTTAGACAGGCTGGAGAGTTGGGCAGGGAGAAATTTAATGAAATTCATCAGGAGCAAGTGTAGAGTCATGCACGTGGGAAAGAACAATCTCATGGATCAGTATAGGTTGGGGACTGACCTGCTGGAGAGCAGTGAAGGGGAGAAGGACTTGAGAGTCCTGGTGGGTGGAAGGATGGCCATGAGCCAGCAGTGTGCTCTTGTGGCCAGGAAGGCCAATGCCATTCTGGGGTGTATTAGAAGGAGTGTGGTTAGTAGGTTGAGGGAGGTTCTCCTTCCCCTCTACTCTGCCCTGGTGAGGACTCATGTGGAGTAATGTGCCCAATTCTGGGTTCCCCAGCTCAAGAAGGACAGGGAGCTGCTTGAGAGAGTACAGAACAGAGCCACAAAGATGATTAAGGAAGTTGAACACCTTCCTTATGAGGAGAGGAGACTGAGGGAGTTGGGGCTTTTTAGCTTGGAGAGGAGATGACTAAGGGGTGACCTGATTAATGTTTATAAATATGTAAGGGGTGAGTGACAGGAGGATGGAGCCAGGCTCTTCTTGGTGATGCCCAGTTACAGGACAAAGGGCAATGGGTGAAAATTGAGGAATAGGAGGTTCCACTTGAAACTGAGGGAGCGTTTTTTCACTGTGAGGGTAACAGAGCACTGGAACCAGCTGCCCAGGGAGGTTGTGGAGTCTTCCTCTCTGGAGATATTCAAGAACTGTCTGGATGCATTCCAGCGTGATGTGCTCCAGGTGATCCTGCTCTGGCAGGGATGCTGAATCAGATAATCTTTCGAGGTCCCTTCCAGCCCCTGACATTCTATGATTCTATGAATCTATGATTTTCACCTTGCTTTGCTTTGTCTGGTGATTATCAGACTATCACCAGAACTTGCCAGTCCATCTCAGTTTGGATATGCTGAACTGCTCTCCATCGGTGAAGTCTATGTCCTTATCATGAAATAATAATCATGGTATATTATAGGAACATAAGATTCTGCAATGTTGTAAGTTTAGAACTCTTGTTTTTCTTTTTCTTTTCCTTTTCCTTTTCCTTTTTCTGTTCCTTTTCCTTCTTTTTTTTTTTTTTTCACAATATTGAATTGTACTGACAGTATCTCAATATATTGCAGAAGTGTAATTTCTTGGTTATTCTAGTTTGATGGTGGAAGATAGAGAGAGAGTGGGTCAGCAATATCTTCCAAGCTTTCTCACTCTCCTCAAACACCCTGGAGGTGATGTTTAATGGTCTTAAAAGAGAAGACACACTTTTTACTGCACTAAAGTATAAAATGAGACATACTGTTAAAGTGACCTCTTTTCTCCTCTGGTTCTTGTAGATAGTGAAAAGGAATAATGGCATTTTGAGCTGAGTGTGTGCCTCTGTGTATGCGCTGGGGCAGGGATAATAAATGAGCAAGACATAAACATAGTGGTCTCTTAACGCCAAACAGGGGTTCTGTTACTTGTTCCAAATACTTTTCATCCAAATATGAAATACCTACAAATTTAGCTGGAGCTAAACTGAAGTCCTAGCATCAGACAGATCAGAGTTTTATTCCCAAAAATATAATCTAAAAAAAACCCCCAAACAAATGAACAAAACAAAACCAACTATAAGATCTTTTTGTTTGCTGCCCTTGTAAAATAGAATTCTTGCTTGAGTAGCTACACTGTGTTTCAGAAGAGAATGGACTGACCAGAGATACCCACTTTCCTCTTTGCTTTTTGGGGGTTTTTTGTTGTTGTTGTTTTTATTCATTTGTTTGTTTGTTTGCTTGTTTGTGTGGTTTTGTTGTTATTGGGCTTTTTTGAGGGGGGGGTGTTTTGTTTTGTTTTGTTTCATTTTGGGGTGGGTGTTGATCTGAGTTTGTTTAGAGTTGTTTCTGTTATTTGATCTGTGGCAAAGGTGTGTTTAGCTACCTCAAACTAAGAAAATTCTAGCACGTCCCATGTGAGCCCAGTACTAGATTATTAAGCAAGAAATGGATAACAGGGGAGGGTCAATCAGTCTGCATCTCTATAGGCTGCACAGCAATGTTCAGTAAACTCTCCCACTACCCAGAAGTTTATTTTTCTCTATATAAGCTTTTTAGGGAAAACAGACATTTGAGTTAGACTTCCACTCAACCCTTCCACCCACTTTAGCTTATTAAAATTCGAGTTAGCAATAAAGTTAACCTCTAAAATGAACAAAATTTAGTATTTAGCATATATTACTAACAGATATTAGACACTAGAAAAATACCAAGATAAATGAATAAAGCCCAGAAAGACAGAGATATAGAGTAGTCAAATGACAATGTTTTTTGTTAAGTTAACATGAAAAGGAATGGCCCTGCAATGTAATTACTAGAACAAACTACTACCTGTGTGCCACAAGACTGTTTTTCTTTTTTTCAAAATTGTTTTTTATTCCCCTGTTATACCAGTATAGAAATGTAGCCTGGGTACAGTCCTGCTCTGCTAACGAAAGGCAATATTTATTTTTCTAAAATTGTCTCAGCTGGCTGCTACATATTATGCTTATTTTCAGTATTTTATATACTACTAGCTGTTTTGTAATTGTCAGGTGTTAGTGCCTGACACTATAAAATTGTCACATAGTAGTAGTATAGAGGTTCATTTTCAGGTTTGTTTCTATACAGCAAGATAGTTCAGAACTGAGGAGTTTTCAAAATCCACTTTAATAAGAAAACAAAAGCTAGCTCTGCATGATAAATAATCTAGACAGAAAACAGAAAGGTGATGTGTATGTCTTTAACAAATGGAGACTTTTCACATAACAATGTGGTCTAAGAGTTATATGTACATATGCCTGTCGTGCTAGGCCTGATAGGACCAAAATAGGCTTATGCATGCCCTGGCTTGCCCAGGCATGTTTTTCTGCTTTCCCTCCTTCTGTTTTGGGGAGAAGCAACCATGAGAAAAAAGACAAAAGAACCTGGAGCCACTAAGTCTAAGGACTCTGGCTTGCCCAGACCTATTTTACATCCTGTGGTAAGCAAGGTACACACACTTAGCTTGTGCCTGCCTTGTGCAAGGCCTATGCGTTTCCCACATTTGGGTAAAGCAAGCCCATGGTTTCACCTAATGTGGTCAAGCTCAGCTAACTGCCATTCTGATTGGCTACTCTGTGTCCAAAGGCTCATTAGTCTCAGCCCACACTGATAAAAGAAATAAGCAGGTAAACACAGTGTGCTCTGCTGTGCTCTACTGTTCTATTCATGCCTGCTGCTGCTACTTCTGCATTCTGCCTGCCCCCTCTGCAAGGCTTCTGCTGAATTGGGAATCAAGAGGAACCAGGTCAAAGACTATGCTATAGATTCCCAGCTTCCTGAGAGAAGAGCCTGCGAAACTCCAAAGCCTTTAAGAGCTTTGAGACCACCAAGAACAACCTCTCCACGTGTTTTGATTACTGCCTGATAATATTTTGTGAGAAAATACTTAAAGCCTCTTCTAATTCATTAATTGTGTTCTGCCATAAGCAGAATGTAGATTCCTATGCCCTCTAGTGGATAAGCAGTATAATTAACTGCAAGAATCTTCCAGAAAAATGTTTGCCTTTGCCGCTTTAACAAGTAAGTGTTCTAGTTTTGCCTGTTCCCTGCATATATAAATTTCCCAGTCGTTGCATTTTTAACCTTGTGAGTAATTTTTCTGGCGAGTTTTAATGTTAATAAACAGTTTTCATAGTTATTAACAATCTTTGCCTGAATATCAAAATTAATACAGATCATTAATTTTTCATAATCTGTCACAAGGCCCCTGTTAAAAAACAAAACAAACAAAACACACCCCCCAAAACCAGAAAAGTTTATAATCAGTTATATGGGATTTGGCTAATATCAAATCCCAAGAATTTCACTAATCATTAGAGCATGACTTACCTGATGTTTTTTCCTGAAAAAAAAAAATCAGAAACCAAAAAGTTAGAGCTGAGTTTCAAACAGCAAGTAATTTCATTGTAATGCTGTAAAGCAGACTGTGAACTAAAAATGGAACGTTACAAATTATTCCTCTTGTTTGTCAAGGCAGACGGACAATAAATTGCTGTTATATTCAATACTTTTTGGAAAGAAAAATTCCCATGTGGCTACCAACTACACATAATGCTTCTGAATCTGGTACATCTACAGTCATTCCTACAAATATATCATGAAGCATTTGAGGTTGAGCCTCGGTGCAATCATGGTAAAATGGGATTGTTAAAACATCTGCAACTATGTAGGAACTGATAAGTGGAATTTATACTCGAGAATGTAATGAGAGTTGACACCTATTTGTGACAGGACTGTATCATAGATTGCCTGCAGCATGATAGCATCACCATTTCTAGCAGGCAAAGATGTATTTGCTGAAGGTGAAAATGTCATTTAAACAGTTGATACCTTTCAAACAGTCTAAGCCAGAGCCATGTACAGTTCTTGCCTTTTCAGAATAAGCATACACAACTTGAAATTCTGGGTAAAGAAATAACATCTCTGATTATTAAGTCAAGCCAGGCTATACATTTGCACAACATACATGACTATCTGTAGAAAAATTTTATTTGTAGTGGCAAAGATTCATAAGCAAATATTACTACAAGTCTGTGTATAATAATTTGATATCCTGAGTGTATATATCTTACAAATAAAAGCTATGGAGCTGTTTTTAAAATATCATTTCATTTAGATGGATCTAACACAATTGTCTCATCTTCTACAATAGAGAAAAAAAAAAAAAAAAAACAAGAGAAATTACAAACTTGCTTTCATATGAGAAGTAAACAAATACATGTTCACAACTCGTACCAAAAAGAAGTTTGAACATAAATTAAAAGTAATGCACAAAGATGTAAATTCAAATATTATGTTTATGTAAGAAATTATATTTAAAGGTGCACAAAACTGATTGTTCCATTCAGCCCCATTTTTAAAAGATGAAAATGACATGTTTAGTAGCTGCTTTATCTCCACCTCCCAATCCTGCTGTTCTGTCCTTGGTTCATCAGTTTGTTAACAAAACAGTTCTCCAACAGATCAGCTCCTGGTCTACACCATTATATGAGGTTGTTTTCTCCCAGAGACTCTACATTTATCCTTGTTATATTTCATTAGTTTTCTCCTTGTCCAACTCTCCAGCCTCTCCAGGTATCACTGAATGGCAACACAGCCTTCAGATGTGTCAGCTGCCTCTTACAGCAAACTTGCTAACAGTGCACTCTGCCTATGTCCTTCTTATAGTGAGACGTCCAGAACTGAACACAGTATTGGAGGTGTGGCCTCACTGGTACTGAGTACAAAGGGACGATCACCTTTCTATTCCTTCTGCCCACAGTATTTCTACTACAATGGTATAATAACAATAATAATAATAATAATAATAATAATAATAATAATAATAATAATAATAATTATTATTATTATTATTATTATTATTATTATTATTATTATTATTATTATGTCATTTGCCTTCTTGGGCATTGAGCATATTGCCAATTCATGTTCAGTGCACTATCAACCAATACCCCAAGCTGCAACTTTCCAACCACTATATTGGAAATTATTAATCAGTTATTAATTATAAATAATAATTTCTATATAAATATTAATTCCCTGAGATTCTTTGGATTTACTTAGAAATATGAATGAAATCTTGAAAGTTTGTTTTTTCTTTACAAACTTTAGCCCTTTCCTGTACGTGTGATAAATGTTTGTACGTTCAAGCCCCAGAAAGATATGTCCTTGAAATTCCAAGTAGTTATGTGTTATTTACATACTGCATTGAACTCCAATATACTCAATCTAGTTTTTATTTACAACTTTGAGGAAAATAACATGTAATGATTTCAGTTCTATTCTTAGCACACTTTTCTCTACTTTAGGTATTGCTACTTCTCCCGTCAGCAGGAAAAACAAGGGGAAATAATTTGCTAATGCCATAAGCCCTTCTGAGGAGCATTTATTTTAATTTTTTTCTGTGTTATCCTCAATGTCAGATTGTCATTCACACCACTAAGAGCAAATACAATCAGATAAAAATTTGAGAATATACAAAAAGAATAATAGATACATGAGCAGACTCATTTTAGGATCAAGTACTTTGTAAGATAATCTAATTTTCTAAATTAGCTTCATTAAAATCTCACTTGAAGGTATTTAAGTATTTATCATGTTTTCTACATGTAAGACATAAGACAAATACTACATTAATAGTACAAATACTAAACACTAAAAAGATGCTTCATGTAGATGTAACAAATGAATAGGATGCAACATACAGAAGCAATAATATTAGCACATACCTGGGATTAAAAAAATGAGCAGTGTGTGAGTATGGTGGAAATTGTTGCAATGATGGAGAGTTACCTGACTGAAAAAGACAGAGATGATAAAGATAGTTTCAGAACTGCTGTAAGGATGTTACCATGTAATTTCTAACATTCATTTTTAATTATCTTATCAAAAATCCACAGTAGTTTTATTTTCTATTAAAAGTATATCCAAATATAAAAAATAACACCTCTACCAAGTTCATTTTGCTACTTTCAAAAATCCTACAGGGCCAAGAGAGATTTTTTTTTTCCCCTCTTGCTCTAGTCACCTGGGATTTACACAGTTCACAGGAAAATACAGTCTAGAATTTCTTCTGCCTTAATTTATACTTAGAGAACATTATATAGGTCATGATTTATAGACAAAGGGGAAGACATTATAGCCATAAAGTCTTCCTAAGGAATGGCACATTTTCCCACATGCTACCAAAGAACTATTAGCAACTGATTGCTGTTGAGCCCCGACTTCTCAGGCTGAGGCTGCCTATGCCCTATTTCGGACTCCAGTATGGATTTGTGAGCAAGTGTAGGGTTTACTCATTGGCAGGCCTTTCAAACTGTCAAATTTAATAACACAGACTATGTCAGCCAAATTATTACACTAAGTTCCATGTGAAGAAAAGATAATAAGCAGGTTTTTAAAATGTTATTCACAAGGGAATGATTTCTAGTCAAAAATTGAAGAAACAGCTTTTGTTTCTGTTCTTATTCTTGCAAGTGACCCTAATAGTGATGCCTACAATTTATCTGACACTTTTCCCTTGTCATACTCTGTTTTCAATTGCTTTTAGTCATGCCAGGCTTCGAGTATATAAGTTACCTTGGGCTACGTCATTATTTATTTATTAATTTATTAATTTATAAGATGCAAGAAAAGCAAGTACCTTTCTATGCCTGGCATGTAGCCACTGAGGGGTGGGTGTCAAGTGGATTAAGTCAATCTCTTTTTGGTGGTGTACAGTAATAAAACAAGGAGCAATGGGCACAAACTGAAACGTAGATGATTTCACCTCAACGTGAGGAGAAACTTCTTTACAGTGAGGATGACAGAGCACTGGAACAGGCTGCCCAGAGAGGTTATGGAGTCCCCTTCTCTGCAGACTTTCAAATCTCATCTGGATGCATTCCTGTGCAGGTTACCCTAGACGATCCTACTTTGGCAGGGGGGTGGACTCAATGATCTGTGGAGGTCCCTTTCAATATCTAATGTTTGGATTTTAGAAGTATGGGAACAGAAGTCTGAAAGTATAATCTCAAGTCTTTAATGGAGGAGAGAGAGAATGATACTTGCCAATCACGTAGATATGCTGCATCACATGAAAAGGAACATTCATTTGCCAACTGATTCTAACAGAAAGTTTCCGTTTCCCTGAGTCTCCCTCCTCAATACATGAAAACAGGGTGCAATTCAGAGCTCTTCGGTGAGGCTTGGTGCTTCGGGGCTTTTCATTTTTGAAGGACTGACTTTAGTAAATTAAATGTTATGATTTTTAAACTTGCTTATGCTTTTTTAAAATTTTATTTATGTACCATTGAATTCCATTAGCTGCTGTCACTTCTGGAGAATGTAAAACCTGAAAGTGTTGACAAATTATGGATTTTTTTTTGTTTTAAAAAGCAACATGAACAGGGCAGTGATAAGAATGCTTCTTTCCAATTACATGACTGTATGGCTATTCTAAAATCCATAAATTCCACATTGAGAGAATTTTTTAATGTATAATGCTGCTTTGTGATAATATGTTCAAAGTAGAGATTATTCATGCTCTCCAGCAGAGATGCAATAGAAAACTCTCATGGAAACATCTTTGACATTGAGATTTCTCTTTCACTTGAATTGAAAAGGGCAGATTTTACAGGAATAGAATCATAGAATCAATCAGGTTGGAAGAGACCTCCAAGATCATCCAGTCCAACCTAGCACCCAGCCCTATCCAGTCAACTAGACCATGGCACTAAGTGCCTCATCCAGTCTTTTCTTGAACACCTCCAGGGACAGTGACTCGACCACCTCTCTGGGCAGCCCATTCCAATAGCCTGCTACTATCCCTCTGAGAAATTTTAGTTCAGAGAAGTACAACATAAATTCTTGAGTTGCAATATTTTCAAGCTATTGTATTCAATATATACTTTGTTCAGAAGTAAACTCTTTCCCCCCGCATTGTGTAGGGATGTGTCAAGTAAGAATCCCTACATTTTATTGGGAATTCTTATTTTATTCTTGTTATAGACAGTATCAATCAGAAGTTATTGCCAAAAGCGTGTAGTAAAATCCAACAAAGTTTTAAACTATAGTTTTGTATTTTCCTCAAAGCAACACTTACTGTGATATTTTCAGGAGCAAAGGCAGATGACCACGATTTTAAAACAGACAATGAATATTGCAGGCCGAAACAGAGCCTTATACTAGTTGAGGTTTTTTCCTTCCATGTCCAAGGTTGTAAGTGTCTGATAGGAAATATCTCTAATTAAAAAGGTATTTTCCCAGTGTTGCTGCCTTTAGGTAAGTTTAAAATTAGATTTCGTGCCAACCTCTTCATTCCCACACATAATTTCTACTAATTCAGCATTTTTCATACTTCCCTGATGCTTAAGGGAAAACCACTCACACAGAAGGACATGGAAAAGAAAAGAAGAAAAAAAAAAAATCCTACCCCAAAACCCTATGAAACAGAGATTTAATTTCTGGAATAAATTATTCTTCATATATTTTTCGCACTACTCAATTCATCTCTAGATTTAGCCCACACTGTATGTTAAAGTAATCTTTGGACCACAAAGGATTCTAGGAGACTGTTCTACTCCTTTGTTAAAAATGGAAAATACATTTTATCCTACAGATTTGATAGAGATTTTTCTTCATTTAACAGAGAAAAAAAAAGCTATCTCTTGACAACTTCTCAAACTAGTTGGCATACATTAGTTGGTAATATATTATTGCTAATTTCTTAGCAATACACCAGGCCATGTGAGAAAGGGTCTTCTAATTAAAAAAAAAATACTGAAACTCAGCACATGGGATTTTTATTTTTCCCTATATGGATTATTATGCTTAAAATAATGTATTTGTATCACTTATATCTATCAGTCGCATCCTCACGCTTTATTTGCTTCATATTCAGTTGTTTTAAAGGGACAGTTCAACTGAGATCAGACAAAACCTTGTTCTTTCTGTCAGAACACATTCTTTTTCTCATTTCGCTATACTTGTGGAAACAGAACGGATGAAGCTGTCTTTAGGGCAGGAATGTATCATGTGTTCTAAGCTGTTATGTTCAGATTTTATTGCCTCATTTCCAACTCATCTCCTACTTACTGCATAAAATCCTGCCCAAAGCTTATCTTGGAACAAAATTTTAAAGCAGAGGGATGGCAGTAAAGAAAGAGAGGGAGTATAATAAAGAAAAATCAATCTAACTTTTTTCCAGTTTAATAAAGAAATGTAGCTTGCTAGTGAAGCAGATCATTACTTTCTTATCTGCACGTAATTAATTCTGGCAACTATTTTACTGTTTGTACAGTCTTACTGCTCTGAAAATACGTTTTCATCAAGTGCAGTGGTCAGTAGCATACAATTCCAAACAAAACTTGGTTTTCAAGGTGTATAACTGTTGCAGCTCCATATCTAAACATGTAATTTTCTTTTGGAGCCTGAATGCATTTTTAGTCTTCTGTTCAGCTTAGAAAATGGAATCTTGATGGGTCTGTGTCATCCACACTACCTTTCTGCATCTGTCTATTGCAAAAGGCATGAAATGGAATGCTCTGCTCTATCATTGATTTGTTGCCAGCATAATCTGTTTTATTCAAGTCACAGTCCAACTGTTTCTCCACCACCACATTATTTTGCAATTTCTCATCCCCAAAGCTGACCACGCATTATGAACAAGTCAAATGTGTACACTCTGCTTTGATTTTTATACCTCTTTTAAATCAATACCTCAGTGATTGATCTTCTAAAATTTGAGAGTCAGTGGACTGTATAACTGAAGTGGCAAAGAGGGTAGGTGGAGGATTTTCAGTCTTGATTGAAATGAACACCAGGTGCTATATTGTGATTTTAATGATTCACAGAAACAAATTAGATGTGCTGCAGTATCATTTGTTACTGTACCTGCTCTCTTTATCTGAATAATGCATTGGGCCATTCTTAGTCAGATTAGAGACTAACAGGGAACAAAGCATATAAACACTCATTTCAACTGTCTTCTTATAGGCATTTCACTTTAGTGGCAATCTTTTTCTTAAGCCATTTTCTTTAGTTAATTACTTGGGTATTTTAGCCACTGCTACCTAAACATAAAGGTGCCTACGACAGAACAAATCAATGTTCTACCAGTTCAGTATCCTGTCTAGCAACAGTTAGCACCGGACACTGCAGAAGGACATTAAATTCATCCAGCTGAGAAGTAGTATAACCTTGAAAATTTTTAGTTAACTTCTTGAGCATTACTAATCTGTGAGGATTTCTTGAGTGGCTATGTAAATTCAAACATAATTTCATTCCTATTGGATATGTTACATAGCTCATTTGAAGTTAGTAGAAAAAATTTTGTCACTCCATGATCCAGAATAAATTATTTATATGTCTACATTTTTGTTATTGCAGTTACTAGGAGAGAGCAAGAAGCACCTAGATGGAATTCTATTCCTCCTCTTTATGTTACCTGTAGTCACTGTATCTTTTCTTACTCTTTTGTAAAGCAAAATATTTCTTCTAGGCTATTTAAATTAACACTGTATAAATCTGTCAGGAAGAAAAATTCTATGTGCCTAATACTCTAATCATAATAACAGTGCCCTTGAAACAGTTGCACATAGACATGTTCTATTTTGAATATGCTACTTTTAGTTGAATTTATGAAGTTGAATTAAATAAATGAAGTATTATATAGGAGGGCTTTTTATAACTTATTATTGTTCTTTTTTAGTATATTGTTTATTTTATTATTTCATTTTCAGCCCAATCTTTATTCCAGAGTGAATAAGGGTATCAGAAAGACAAAATTAACTTTTTTTTTCAAGGAACTTAAGTACAAGCTAGTGAGAACATTACTTCCTATTTGTATGTTCCAAAATAGTCACTTGAAATACTTTATTCAAATAACCTTTTTTTCCCTGATTTTTTTTCTTCAGTATTTTATTCTATTAAATAATGCTTTAAAAAAAAATCAAAATCAATTTTCTATTGGATTTATGTATCGTGATTTATAAACCGTGGTAGAAAATGAAACCAGACGTTCTCCTCAGCTGAAGACCTTGTTAGCAGGTATCCTGCAGTTTCTATTTAGTCCATTTAATGGCTCTACTGCAAGAATAATTTGTCGATTACCTGGTGCTGGCAAAACTTGCTATATCTGATAATGTGATGAATATTACACTCAGAAAACTTGATTCATCATTGTGTATTTCAGGTGCCATCTGGATGTCTTGCCTATGCAAAACCTGATAAAAAAAAAAAAAAGCCATGTTTTAGAAGTTATTAAGCTTACTATATTTATCCCAGCAAAGCATTCTATGAAGCACAGTTACTTTGTAATTCACGAGAGCCTTCTACACACCTGTTTTTACATCTATACAATTTCAAATAGATGTTTCCATTAAAAATTGGCAAGGCAAGCTTTTTTTATAGAATTTTCGAATGTTTTAGTGTGCTGGTTTGATCCAAGTATGAAGATGGGAAGATGCACATGTACTCACTTGCCCAATTCCTTTTGCTGTACAGCTTTCTCACATAGAGAATGCCTAGAATCCTGTTCATTGTGATATATGCCACGGAAGTTTTGTGTATTGCAAACTAGAGAATATGTGAATAGCTCTTAGAAAACAGCATGATCACCATTTTGTTCATGACATAAGTAGATTCTGAATTTTTGTTTTTGCTTCTGAAAAAGAAATGCACTAGATCCCTGCATCATCTGGCAGCACAACAAAAATCCTCATGGGGCAAAGAAATGAAAACTGCTCTTTGACTAAACTGGAAATACAGCAGTGTTCTCACCAGTTACCTGAACCAGCACTTCAGCATCATATAGATGTACCAAGGTTGCTTATATCGACATCTCCTGACACTTTAGACACACAGGATTTCCTGTAAGGAAATCTTTCTTACCTTCCTAGGTAAGGCATAAGTATGTTTTGGATCATTTACGGGGACGAATGTGACAATGCACATTGTTTTGTGGAGATTAGAAGTAATACAAAGACCTTGTCATTTTAGTTCAAGAAAGCGATTTTTTAATGGATTCAGTTATCTGAGTAGGAGGTTTAAGTTCAGGAGAAAAGCAAAGATTTTTGAAAGTACCTGTTTAAATTTTGAAAGCCTGTTTAAAATTACAGAATTACCTTATTAGCCAAAGAGCTGCTGACAGCCATGCACATCTGAGTTCTTACAAGGTGGCAACACTAATAACAGGGTTTAGACAAATACCATCTGTAATTTTCATTAGACATTGCATTTTCTCTAGTAATGTTTCTGGCTTCAGAATTACCTCTGTACTTTGGAAAGTTTATATAAAGAAGATAAAATGCCTTTAAAATGGTGTTTCTGTTTTGGCTGGAACAGAGCATAATGGCTCATATGGTGCTATGTTTTGGATCTGTGACCACAATACAGTCTGTCATTGAATTTGGACTGTCATATAAGAAACTGGTGATTGTCAATGTTATACTGTGATGATAAGCTTTCCCAATGCTCTGAACAGTAAAATTTAGATGTCTTCTGAATTGTAGCATCACTCTTGCTAAACATCTGTAGGCCTATTGATAGCATTTTATCAGTTTAACTCCCAGTTCCCCCCAACTTTGCAATTATTTTTTTCTAGTTTTGTTTTTCTGTGATCAAAAGGTGTAAAAATAGTAACACTGAGTGTTTATTTTAATGGCTTTATCTGTCTGCATATAAGCAATGATATCTAATCTCTTGATAATGGCTAAAAGAAGAGCAAAATGTGACAAGAGAGGAACCAAAACAAAAACCCACACAAACTTAATCAGCAGTCTATAATCATAGAAACAAATATAGAGAGAGAGAATCATAGAATCAACCAGGTTGGCAGAGACCTCCAAGATCATCCAGTCCAACCTAGCACCCAGCCCTATCCAGTCAACTAGACCATGGCACTAAGTGCCTCATCCAGGCTTTTCTTGAACACCTTCGGGGACGGTGACTCCACCACCTCCCTGGGCAGCCCATTCCAATGGCAAATCACTCTCTCTGGCAAGAACTTCCTCCCAGCATCCAGCCTATACCTCCCCCAGCACAACTTGAGACTGTGTCCCCTTGTTCTGTTGCTTGTTGTCTGGCAGAAGAGACCAACCCCCACCTGGCTACAACCTCCCTTCAGGTAGTTGTAGACAGCAGTGAGGTCACCCTTGAGCCTCCTCTTCTCCAGGCTAAACAACCCCATCTACCTCAGCCTCTCCTCATACGGTTTGTGTTCCAGGCCTCTTACCAGCTTTGTCGCCCTTCTCTGGACACATTCCAGCACCTCAACATCTCCCTGGAACTGAGGGGCCCAGAACTGGACACAGTAGTCAAGGTGTGTATATGTATGTATATATATATAGATATAGATGAGAACATTCTATTTGGAATTACACTTTCTCAGCAGCTGTGAAAGACCAGAAGTAATAATGAAGCCCACATTGACTTTAGAACAGATTTTCAGGGGTGTCTAAAGAAACAGATCAATTACATGCCTTAAGCAAAAATTCCTAAGCATGCTATAGAGCTTATTAACATTTAAATAAATTGCAATGCAATTAGGACTGCTACTATGATCTTCATTTTCTTTATCTGTACCAGTGATTTATATAGAATATTTTTTGCCTTTTCCCCAAATTTTCCTTTTTTTTTTTTTTTTTTCCCCCAAATAATTAACCTATGCAAAATTATTTTCTCAGGAAAGACTTCAAAACAATGGTTTTCCTATAAACATTTCTGCAGTGTGGAGATCATAAGTCAGGCTTGTCAGCATATTATTGTTATTGCATCATTATAAGGGCAAGTAACACCAAAATGTTAGAGTAAGATGCCCATTTCATAATGAAGGAAAAAAACATAGTTCTGTTGGCATGAGGGCACGTAAGAGATATGTGAACCTAAGCCTACTGTCTATGAAATAGTAAAAAGATGCTGTCTTTTCTTATTTGTGTCCAGCCCTGAGTGAGGTAAGAATATATTGTTTATGTTCCTGTCTGGTATTTTAATCAAAATTATGGTGTGTTGTGCTACAAACATAGGTTAATTTTCCTCTTGGAGTTTAATTCTTCAGTGAAGAAACGTAACAGGAATAGAATACAACAATAAATTCCTCATATCAATAAGGTGCAGAAAGAAGTGCAAAACATATTACCTCCCTGTCTATAAATAAAGCCAGCTATTCTGCTTCTACACTTCTCTGAAATCCCCAAAATTAGATGGTGGGAAAGCTGCTTGAAGGCAAGTTTCTTGTGATACAATGAAATTCATCACTGCAACCAGTTTGTTAAATTGATTCAAGAGATGTTCAAAAAAGTACTAAAGAAAACAATCAAGGTTGTTACAAAATTTTTTAGGTTTTTTTTTAATGCCTTTAAGACAAGACATACTTCTGTCATCTATTTATTTCCTTCCATTCTCCTAAGCTTTTCCTGTTTATCTGACTGACCTGTTGGCCTGAAATCAGCAGGTGCAATTCAATTGAGACAGATTTTCATTTTCTGATTTCCTCAATTGTGATTCTTCCAAGCAACTAGGCTTACAGCTAAAAATATGCCACCACTCATAGAAATTACATTATCTATATTATCTCCAGTTCACCCTTCCTTTACAGTCCTACTAAAGGATTTCCTGCTTTTAAAATTACCCTGGGCAGTTCCATAACCAGAGACATTTACTGTGCATTGCTTCCAGATTGTGATTTAAGTGGGTCATAGGGGTGAGGACTGGACTGTGTGTGTGTCTTGTGTGTGTGTGTGTGTTTGTGTTTGCTTGGTTTCTTTTTTCTCATTTCTTTATTTTTTTAAGAATATTGTGTGTTTTCACTGTCAAAATTAATTGCTGCAACTTCTCTCTTAACTATGTAGAAGGTGATGTTTAGAGAATCTCAAAAGCAGGTGATCTGAATTACAATTCTCTTGCACACAAATGCTATGGCTGCCAAGTTAAATAGTCTGACTATGGGGTTGGTCTCTTCTCCCAGGCAACCAGCAATAGAACAAGGAGACACAGTCTCAAGTTGTGCCAGGGGAAGTGTAGGCTGGGTGTTAGGAGGAAGTTCTTGCCAGAGAGAGTGATTTGCCATTGGAATGGGCTGCCCAGGGAGGTGGTGGAGTCACCATCCCTGGAGGTGTTCAAGAAAAGACTGTGTGATAGGTTGGGCTGGATGATCTTGGAGGTCTCTTCCAACCCGATTGATTCTATGATTCTATTATTCTGTACTTTGTTAGTCATTTCTACCATTCATACGACTTAAATTAATCCTATTTGTTTCCTGCTCAGTATTTTAGTGCAATCAATTTCATAACATACAGTGGAAACTCCAGCTGACTTTTCAGTTTGTTTGAAAGCAAAGGTCAAAATTACTATTTCTGATTTTTATATCCATTTTCTACTGCAATCCTCTCCTGGCACAGGGATCTACATTATTCTGATAGTTACAAGCAGTAGATGAACTGGATTATTGTATAGTTTTTCTTGCTCATCTTAAGAGCTCCCCTTTATGCCAGGCTTCTGCAGATGACTGAGTGGAAACTAAAGAACATCCACCATTGTAATATTTTAACAAATGTGGCATCACTTCAATACGAACTTGTGAAGTGAAAGTCTAAGTGAGAGAAACAAGAATTTTCCTGGGAGTACGATTTAAAACAGTTTTTGAGATCTGAACAGAATATCAATATTTGGAGCAAAGCAGACACACTTCAAAGGTTTCCAGGACCAGCATGTGGACAGCTGCCTCAAAACTAAGAACAAAAATTAAACTCTCATTAAGGTATCTGCAGAGTAATGCATACTTAGCTTCAATGAGTGCTGTGGGATTTTTTTACTGTTTAAATTCTTCAGGGGAAATACTGTGTTTGCTGTTGGGATTTAAAGTTGCAAAAATCATTAATAAACATGGCTGTGCTAATAAAAGGTAAGAAATAGGAAGGTTTTAACCTATTGGCAATGTGTATGAAATCCCTTGAGGATCTGTCATCCAGCTGCCATTTAGCAGAGGTGAAATGATAGAACGCCTTTCAGAAATGTGGTGCATCGTTTACTTATGTTTGTGTAATTTTTGGCACTCAGAGCTTCCAGAATAAATTCCCTGTTCTGGAAGTGCTAAATTCAAATCTAGTAGATGCCAGACTCCTTTGTGTTCTGTATCTGGCTTTCTTTAGATGTCAGTCACTGCTGTGAACTTCATTGGCAGAGCTGAGTGCCATAGCTTGGGCTTTGTAATGCTTGGCATCACAAGCTTGAAGGATCTCTTTTGGATTCCTGCCACTAAAACCTATCATGAGCATAGGAAACCTGCTGAGTCTTACAGCACGGGTGGAATACACAATTGGCCTTGACTCATGTTCTTTCACAGCTATCTCATATAATGTTAATGTGGCTTTTACCCTGCTCTGTGAATTGAAACTGTGATTATCATCTTTCACTACAGATGGAGGCATGGAATAAGGGAGAGACTACAATTCTCTCTGTATGCCAACTGGCAGGGCTTGATCTTCAAAGAACTTACAACGTAGCTGAAAGCTGCCTCCATAACCACCTCACTTCTCTAAACGTCTGACCTGTCGCCATATTCTGAGTAAGTTACGTACCAGTGTCTCCCGACTTCGTACCAGAGTTAATATTTCATTACTGGTTCAAAGGAAAGGAGCAGAAAATGGCTCATGGTTTGTACTTCTTCAGAACCACCTATCTTTAGCTTTTGTCTTTTTTCAGACTTTGGAGGCTTGTGAGCAAAACATTTTTACTACATTAAAGAGAGTAGAATATGAGTATAAAAGAAGATGTAGTAAAAACGTAAAAGAAAAACGTGGTAAAAAAAAAAAAAAGACTGTACCTCTTGCCAAATATACTCTTGTATTTCTGTTTTCCTTGAGTCATGGCAATGAATGTTTAGATTGGAAGAAAATTTTCCTTTGAAAAGTAACAATAAAAACACTCTCAATTTTGTGCAGGCATAGTGATGCAGCTTTTACTTACACAACTGACCTCTCTTTTTTTTTTTTAATGTTAAACCTTTTCCTCAGTCAATATGCAAAATGAATGCTGCTTTCTTCACAGGTCACAACTAATCAATCTCCCTTTTAATCCCCTTAATTAAATCTTGCCTTATTTACAGCACAGATCTTAAGTCCTGCACCTTAGTCTGAGAGTCATTATCATATCACAGAGACAATAGTCTTTTTTTTAATTTGTGTGCCTCATGAAGACATGCAGGGTAGGTATCACCATTTGCAAATGGAAAATTAAAACATGGAAACTAACTCCCAAACTGTCAAAACTCTGCATTGATGTTCCATTCCCAGGTGTTCCTGTCAGTTATACCTAGATGTGTTTAGTTCTTCAGGGTATTCATAGTATTAGAAGGCATATTAACACTCCAGTTAGAGAAATAAGGTTCTAGCAGTCCACATGTATGTAGAAAGAAGGATGAGAGCATTTTCATTACTGACTGTCTGTAAAAAGTTTTCCATATGTTTCATATATATGAAATGTGGTAGATTTTTCTAGCATGACTGACAAATAGAAATAGAATTGCCTTTCCTTCAGTCAAAATCTTTATGTGATTCCCTGTCCCATTTACTATTGGTTTGGTGAGTATATCTTTCCAGTTTGTAATGAGGTCTTTTTTAAAAAATATATATGTTTTAATTTTTTTAAAAAATAAAATGAAAACAAAATGAAAAATGACAAACAGATAAACAATCAAGTAAACCAAACAACAGAAGACTTTTCATTTCTTTCAGGAATAAAGTTTAAAGGTTCTACAGTAACATGGAAATTTAGAAATGAACTATCTGAACAATATGCTTTGTTTTGTTTTCCCATTTCCTGATAAAAAGAAAAAAATTTTTTTTTCTTAAGAAGAACTTCCATGTAACTTTCATCTATTAATACATACTCTTTTTTTTTTTCCCCCAGTAATTCTTTCCAGGGAAAAACTATGTTGGAAATGACAGTGCATTCAAGTTACAAAGACTCAAATTTAAAGCAGGAAAACAACAACAAGAAAAAAAGAAAATACTGTGTCATCTGGTGAGACACTGGCACAAATTCCTCAGGAAGGCTGTGGATGCCCCCTCCCTGGAGGTGCTCAAAGTCAGGTTGGACAACTTAATCTAGCAAAAGATGTCCCTGCCCACAGCTAGAGGCTTGGAACTAGATGATCTTTTAGGTCACTTCCAATCCAAACCATTCTATGATTCTATGATGATGTAATAATATTCCCACTTAAATAATTATACCATTTTTTGAAAGTTTTCTGAAAGTTTGAACAAAGTTAATTTTCACAGAATGCCTAATTGTCAATGTTGGCAGAGATCTATGGAAATCATCAGGTTCAGTGCTCCTGCTCAAAGCAGTATCCTCTAGAATGAATTGCCCAAAGCCATGTCCAGTTGGTCCTCAGATATCGCCAAGGCTGGAAACTCCACAACCTTTCCAGATATCTTATGCCACTGTTTGACTTCTCTCACAATAAAGATTTTTTTTGTCTTGTTTTCGTATGGAATTTAATATATATTAATTTCTAACCTCTGACTCTTGTCCTGACATCATCTTTTTCTTCTCTTGTAGAGGGCTCTCAGGTTGGTCACATACAGTTTTCTCTTTGTAAATTCATGCTGACTCCTCCAAATCATCTTCTTGCTTTTCATGCACCTGGAAATGGTTTTCAGGCTTGATTTTTCCATCACCTTCCTAGGGACTGATTTGGGCTGCCTGGCCTTTATAAGCCTGCATCTTCCTTTTTTTTTCTCTTTTTTTTCTCTTATTAAGGAAGGAAAGACATTTCCTTAACTTCTAAGTTTAACACATTACTTCTACCTTCAAGAGGACCAAACCTGTAGAGATTCTGCTAACAGATCTCAATGAAGCATAGAAAATCTGAGGCCCATACAAGGGTTTTATTAGAGCTGTTTCACACAGACAGAATTTATTTCTTTAAGGAATAATGGATAAAAATGAACTCAGAAAGGATGGGTTTTAAGTATAAGCAAATATCAGAGAAAAAGGACAATAATTGTTTCATTTTTACATCTGTCATTTCAAAAGAGTGTCTTCCCTTAATAAAAATTTAAAGTGCATTTGAAGTTACTTTCAAAAAATAGCATTTTCAGAAGTAATAGTGACATCTTTACATCAAAAGCAGAAGAAGCTGTGTATTAATTTCATTTCTGGGGAGATGGTACATTTCTTCTTAGAAGCATATCATGTGCAGAGGAAGATGACAGGTAGAGAGAGTGAAGCAGAGCCTTAACAGATCATCCTGACTATATCGGCAGCTGTCAGGTAATTTCATGGGCCTGAACTATCTCCAGGAGATATATGTGGAGGGGTGACATGCTGTGCATTGAGCTCCCTCTGCAGCATCCTTCCCCTTCCTGGCTGGCATCGAGAGCTTGGCTGATTTTCAGCTCGGCTGAGACTCCAGATTCCATCCAGGGATCCACATTGCCCTGGGCTTTGTGCAGCACAGTTAGAGAAGCTGTCTCGTCTCTGAAAGAAGCAGCTGTTCCTATGCACTGAGCAGCAGCAATGGAAAGAGCCACATCAGGTTTTGGGCTTGGGTTGTTGTTGGGTTTGTGGTTTTGTTGTTTGTTTTTTTTAATATAAATTTTTCAAATCACTAATGAGAAGTGTCTGTTATTACTCAGAATGGTCTAGGGAAGAATATCTTCAGTGTATTTCCATTCATTTATCTCACAACGAGAAAATAATCTATCCCCAGAAGTAATATTTGACCATTCAGAAACCAGGGCAGTGTTTAGAAGTTGATTAGATAATAATGATAATTACAAAAAAATGCCCATGAGGCCATTAGTAGATCAATTTTGCTGGTAGTAATTATGGTAACTCCTGCAACAAACCTACCTTGTGTAGTCATATAAACTAATTAAAATGCAATTTCCAAATCTAAAAATGTTTTTGCCACTGGCTGCATTCAAATGGAGTTTTTGAGCGTACTACAAGGAATCCTAAAGTTTGGATAACTCACTGTTTTGATATCCACATTATGCTTCAGGCCCTTCCACCACTTCTGCAAGTCTTTCAGCAAACAACTACCACCATGACTGCATACCAATCTAGAAGAAAAAGATCCAATATTGTATGTTAGTAAAGAGGGAAGAAAAGTGACCAAAGCTTGACAAATCTTGGTCAATAACAGGCAATGTTTTCAAGCATCAGTGTCTCAAATCTAGGGGCTTAAAGTATTAAAGAGCCTGTTCCTCAGTAACACACAGCTTATTTTGCAGTAACTCACAGATAATATATATTTATTCCAAGTGCCAGAATACTCTCTTTCAAGGAATACTTATTCACTGGCTGTGGATTAGCTGGAGCTCAACATTAATTCTGGAAAACCTGTACTGCAAAGCAAAGAAAGTACCTGAGCAGTAGGCTGATGTAAACATTGACAGTGTGATCATGGACAAGAAATGGACAGCAGGATCAGGACTTTGAGATTTCTAATGCAAATGAATATATTGCAGGATTCCATCTACACATAACACATATTCAGCTGCAACAAGAATGACAAAACTGTATCCTTCAGACCAAAATTAGTTAATATCAAAAAGTCAAGGAAACCAAGTCCTTGACTGATTCACAATAAATACATATACCAGATGAAGTTAATACTCCTGTTTTCACTGTTATTTTACATAGACTAACTGGATTAAAGGCCTGTTATGTCATTCCACAACAGAATGAACAATAATAGACATGGATATGGGAAAACGTGATGGGTTTTTGGTTTTGTTTGGGGTTTTTTTTTGTTTGTCTAGTTTTTTCCCCTCTAATTGATAAGCAAAATAATCCAGCTACAGACACAGTTAATGAATATATTTTCAAATTCTTAGAAGACTTCCAATTTGAGGTGCTCCTGAGTGCAAAAGGAAAAACAATATTTTAATCATCACATGACATTTCTGAAAGCTACTTAACATGAGAATCAGGAGTTTGTACACAAACACTACATAGAAGCTAAATGTTTTCCTGAGGGAAAATGGGATAAAGAAAAAAAAAAAAAGTTATTTTTGTCTCCATTCATAACATTCCTGCACTGCAAGAATGTCAGGGGGGAAAAGCAAACATATTGAATGATGAATATTCCCTTCCTGTGTTGGCTTTAGCTGACTGCTTTCACAAGGAGGGATGAGGGGGACTTCTTGCCACCCTGCAGTGGCACCACGGAATCTGAGCCCACTACTGCTGAAGAAGCTGAGGGCAGAGCCAAGTTGCAGTGTCATGCAGAGGTCACGCCCATTGGAAGAGAAAGGATCTGACTGGATCGAAAGGGATTTATGGGACTTGGAGTTCAGCTTCTGTTTTGTAAAACTTCCTGTTCTGTGTTTTTCTTGGTTTTCCCACGCTTCCCAGCTGGGGTGCTTCACTCTTCCCTTTGTTCCCTTGTACCATATGGGTTTAGTCTGATCTGTAGACATAAAAGTATCAGATTTGCAACTTCTCTTTTTGAAGTTCCCTGTTCTGATTGAACATTTTGTCCTAATTTGTCTTCTGACATTGAGTGAATGAAGAATGTTTACATATATTCCATGTAGGGTTTTGCTGATAGCATCAGGGTTTTCATGTGATATATACTTCAGGTACTTTCTCTTCCTGAAAAAAAGAGAGAAAGATTTTGGCTCACAAACTAAAACTGAGCTTTGATTGTCACCATTCCTTCTTCAGAAGACAGAGTTGAAAGAAAAGCCGATCATACAGTGAATAGTAGCAGAAATCAGCATTAGTATGCAATAGAATAATCAATAGCAAAATTAATCTGTGGTTATCAATATATTTTTAAAAAATAATAAATTAAAATCTTAAGGCATTGCAGCCTAATTCCTGTACTTACTCTTTGTATTTCAATCTAACACTGGTCATATTTGAATTTATACTGCAGTTTTCAATAGATACTGAACACAAACATGCACACACACACACATTTGTTGGTTTTTTTGTTTTGGGTTGTTAGCTTAGTTTTGTTTCTGTTTGTTCGCTTTGAGTTTGTGGGATTCATTTATTTGTTTGCTTGCTTGTTTGTAAAACAAGCAGATACTAGTTTCACTGAATTAAAGCTATGAGCTTCTTTCTCACAGTGATGTACAAACACACAGGATCATCTCAGTGATCCCAGATCCCATTATCTGCAGTCCTGGTGTGCTGAACAGTGACCAGGAGGAGAAAAGACGGTGGATGTGACAACTCATCTGCATGTGCTGTTAACATTTAGAGGTATCTCTGTACACAAAACTTCATTCCTACCTTCATAATCAGGAAGCAGAGCAAACTGATGTAAATTCCTTAGAATGTTACAATTCCACAGATATTATCCTGAAAGAGAACTGAATCATGCATAAAACTGTTAAATATGATGTCTAATGAGTATGATGCCTTGTCTAAGAAAAAAAGAATATATTGATTCAAGCAAGATAAGACAAGGCAAGTGTATTTTTCTCAATATTTTTTCCCTAAAATTACAGTGGAAGAAAAATTTAAAACTGTTAGAGGTCATGTCTGATTGCTGAAATTGCACTGCTGCATCATATTATTTTTAGGGAAAGCATAGTCTTGGAAATGCACTACCTGAGCATTTAAAATATTATTCATCTTAGAAAAGTGTGGGGGAAATGGATTAATTACAAACTCTGTGCTCATATCTCTTCACTTTTGATTTATTTAAGAAACCATATGTTGAACTCAATAGGCTGTACAACAGTTTCAAGACACCAGGGTTGAATACCATGTTGGTTCCAACATATCCACACCATCTGTTTTAGATAATTAATTTGTGCCTATGCATGTCTTAAGTAATTTTTGTATTAATCCACTTATTCTGTAATTTCTGTAAAAAAGAAATGGAAGAAGAGGGGAGGAGATACAGAGAAAAGGTTCCAGATTTCAATGTTAAGCTTCCTAATGTCAAAAAATTATGTCAAGACAGGTAAGTGAAAAACTTCTGTGCTAAACATTTTGCTTATTTAAGAGAAGTGCACATGTAGAGAGTTTTCTTTTAAGATTCTTTATCCATTAGTGTTTGTTATATTTAAGTAAATTTAACAAGGCTTTTGACTAGAGCAAAGTTAGGATTTCTTATACTAGTTGCTTGAATGTGGTTGTACACACTAATTTCTCTCTCCTACATATGCTCCCTGTGTCCCGATTTATATGATGTTCTATTAAGGTCTGATTTGGCTTGGTTATGTCAGTTGGAGTTCTTTTCAAACACATATCATAATATTAGTGTAACATTTGGATAGTGCTATTATTGGTTAATTAATAAAAAACATTTACAAATAATTTTCCCCACAGCTGTCTGTTATGTTTTAATTTACTTTTGATTTTTATTAAATACTTGGGATGGCATTCACACATTTTATGTTTGTCTACAGCATGACTTATCTTTGCAAATCTGAGCAAAAACATTGATATTTCTATCCTCATGTAACAGTTGCATGACCTTTATCAGTTACACTTTGCCCGTTAATTTTATCATTCCAGAAACATTTTTCTAACACAGCAAAACTCTGAGCAACTTCAAAGTATGTTATGAAAAATCAGTTTAGTAAAAACAGTCTATCTTTTTTTTTCAATATAATGTTTCTTACAAGTAGGAGCCTGTAGCATTTTAAGAGGTAATGCTGTATTTTGCTTCTAAATTATAAACAAGAGAGGGGAACTTTCTGGGCATTGCTTTGAACATAGATGAATTAGAAGGGCATTGGTTGTAAAAGGAAAATAACAATAAAGTCTATATCATTCATTGTTTTGCTAATTGGTATAAAAAGATAATATATAAACAATTTCTCACTCTTTCTTCCCTTTGTCTTATGCCTTCCACCTCCTTCACTGCTCCGCTGTGAATGGCTAAATACGAACTTTGACTGAACTCATGAGATCTTGCTGGTTTTCTATCTAGGGGGAGAGAAGACGGTGACGTTGTCCCCTTATGGTCTTTCTTTGTTCTGGGATGGAAGGATTGGATTTCTGTATTATTTCTAATTTGTAAATAATTGTAAATACATGTGTGATGGTTTGGGCTCTTACCCGCCCCTCCACACTTTTGGAAATTGCCCCAGCTAACTCAGAAGGGACTCCAGGAATATAAATGAAGCTATTTATTTTACAGCAGCAAATATACAAGCAGCTATTTACAATATATACCGTTATATACAGAAATATACAAAGGATAAACAATACAGAAGCACAACTCCCCTCCCAGAAACCTGAGTCCCCAGGAGGGGCTCTCAAACCACCCCAACACCTCCCCTTGCCCTCTCAACCTTACCCCAGTTCTCAGAAAGAAGAGAGGTGCAGCCAAGAGGTTAGGGAACAAGGTTAGTGGCAGCAAGGTTAATGAGATGCAGCTTCATCAAAGCCCAGAAGCAAAGTGAGTGACAAAATGGAGAATGTTTTACTTCTTCTTCTTCCCAGAGTTCTCAGCATGACTGTGAGCGAAGAGACACGATTGTTTTCATTTCACTGCCCATTATCTAGTTCTTTTCACCAAAACATTCTAGCTTGCTTCAAACTAGCACAACATGTAAATATATGTGTATATATATATATATATATATATATATATATATATGCTTGTGGATATAGCTCACTGTGAAATACAGCTTTATCTTATTTCCAAACCTTCTGAGCTAACCTGGTGATTTCAATTTTATTTGGAGGGTAATTTCTCAACCCAACACAGAACCACAAAACTGGAAGTATTACAGTTAGATATTTAGCTATACCATGTGTGACATGATAGTTATCAGTGCTGAATAAACATTTCCTGATGTTACGCATAGAGCAATATATATAAAAAGAAAAATTCCTGTGACTTGCCAACACAGAAGAAAGTCATAGAAGAGTTGTCCCTGTCTTTTGAATAAGTAAATGTAGAAAGAGGATCTCATGGAAATACGTAGTAGAGACAGGAGAGGACTCTGAATCTCCTTAAATTTACCTCATCATCTTAATTTAAACAATATTAAACAATCCTTACGACTTTTTTCAAGTGACATAAACAAAGTCCTACTTATAATTCAAGCTGACAAGAAGTTTTATGTGTCTTGAGTGAACCAAAATAGGGATGACCTAATGCTAGATGTGAGATATTCAGAGCAGAGTGAATGTTTTACTGCACAGATTTTCCACAGTTTGCAGCACAGAGAACTGTTGCTCTCTCCTGCCTCAAACTAATATGTCATTTCCTGCAGTGGCAATGGCCAGGAGAACAACATTTAGGTTCTTTTTGGGTCTTTTGCTTCAAATTCACATTTACCTCAGAAAGCCAAGATAACATTTATGGTATTCCCACCTTCAAAATATCCTTCTGTAAATTTACTGCTTCTTAAGTTGTTTTGGTTTGGCTTTCCATCATGTCCCTGATCTGGTATTGGGAACAGTATTGACAAACTCATTGTGGCCATTTGAGCTAAAAAAAACAAACCACAAAGTTGAAGATCTCCAGAAGGTAGAGAGGTCCAGGAGGTGTCTTGGAAAGTGTAATCTTTGTATTTCATATCCTTAAGTCCTGTCTCCCTATAAAACTGGTTGCAAAGTTATTTACTCTTTCTTCTCTTCTGCCACAGAAGGCACCTCTCATCTCCTGGTATGTTTACGATGTGCAGTTGTGGCCTAGGGATGGAGGGTGTAGTGCGGCCTTGACAGGCGTCTGGAGGGAGGAACGAAGTGGGGCAGCTGGGGCCTGGCCAACCTGAACCATAGTGCTGCACACTGATCAGCAGTGAAGAGCTTGTGTGTTATAAAGTGGTTACTCCTTGTAATCAGAAAGAACTTCTAATGCCTTAGGTACTACTCAGTGATGATGCTAAAGAGTGATTTATGACTACCACAAGATTTGCACATGTGGATCTTACATACAGATTTCAATAACCATTCACACATTCAGCTGTGACCTGAAGAATACCTTTGTGATGAGAACTGAAATAAATTGGAACTGTGATAAGAGCGAGCTTAAAAGTAGCATCAGGAAAAGTAGTGCATGTTTCTTCCTCTGAGTTACACATTGCGTATAAAAATTACATGAAGAAAATGCATCCTGGAATAAAGGGTAATTTTATTTGTTGTTTAAAAGCAATAACCACCATTCAGGTAAGAACTGCAAGACTATGTATTTATCTGCAATTAGGTTTTGTTAACTTTTGCACATCCAGGAGCTCCTGGTGGTGCTACAGTCTTCTCCTTTGGATCCTATTCTTATCGGCAATCAATAAGCGAAATTGCTGAATTTCTACTACTGTACTGATTGACGTCAGTCACAAATCTGATAGAAGCTCTAGCGTGGACTATGTGCATTTAGAAGGAGACAGTTCTATCACCCTCTTTTCTTTGTTCACCCACTGTTCACCTAGTCTGATCTTGAATACTTTTAAGCTGAAATTTTGCAGTTCCTATCTTCTGTAACATCCACAGTGAACTATAGCTGTCTCATCTGATTTCTTTTATCCAAAAGCAAGAGTCGTAACTTCCGTGTGATCACATAGAGTCTCATAGCAGACTGACACACAGCTCCAGCAGGGAAGCAATGAGGAGTTGATTTCATCAGAAGAGTATAGCCTGATAAGGTCATCAGCTATCATTGTCAGTGAAGCTTACAAAAGAACTTCCAGTGGAACCGAGCATTAATCACAGATGTCTTTTTAGACCCTGTCAGATCCTTTGTGAGATTTTATGTAACCTATGCTGTATTTTAGGGATTGCAAATGTTTTCACTTGATCTAACAAACAAAAGGAATTACACCATGACAACTGGATATTGCTGAGACTGATAAAGACTACAGAGAGTCAAAAGAGAATGCACCTTGACTGCCATGTAAAACAAAGTTTTGTCTGACTAAAGTTTATTATTAAAACAAAAAGTAAGTGCAAACCTGATCCAAAGTCTCATATTGAAAATCTGTGATTTATGGTGAAATCTAGACTCTCCATAGAAGTTTCCTATGAAGGCTTTCTGCATGACTTTGCTTCTACCATAATATTTCTGAATTAATTTTTAAAGAAAAAAATAGTGGAAAACCGATGAAGTTTTAAGCTAGGGGGTATTTTCTCTCTTTGATTGTTTAAAACCTGTTTTAAATCACTAATATAAAATAATTGTTTCAGAGTTTGAGATTTTAATATTTCATCATAGAATCATAGAATCAACCAGGTTGGAAGAGACGTCCAAGATCATCCAGTCCAACCTAGCACCCAGCCCTATCCACTCAACTAGACCGTGGCACTAAGTGCCTCATCCAGTCTTCTCTTGAACACCTCCAGGGATGGTGCCTCCACCACCTCCCTGGGCAGCCCATTCAGATGAGAGATGTATATTCAGTTATCTATATAAGCACAACTGAAGTATTTATTTTTGCATATGTATTATATCCAGTGATAAAAATCCATATGTAGTTAAGCATGTAGAAAATATTCTTCCTTCTGTTTTTTTTTTTTTTTTTTTTTTTTAATAGGATTTGGAATCCCTCTAAGTTATCATGATTCATTCACAATCAAAATGTTCAACTATTGTACTTTAAATCGAGTCTTAATATCTAGTTTTGAGAGGAGGTGTACAATTTGACTACCAAGAGTCCTCCAGTTCAGCAGATTTGATCTCTTAATATTGTCATGCTAAATACAAAGAATTTAAAGCTGGCTTTATAAGAATTAGGGTATTTTAACTTTTATATCTAAATGGATGTCCAGAACTCATTGCAGTTAAGCCTATAGCATTGCAGAAAGATGGTGCTTCATAGCTATTTATTCCTACTTTGTGGCTGGAGTTACATGGTATTGTGGTGCAGAGCACAGAGATTTCTGACCCAATCACATTGGACTGGCACATGTGTCCAGTGCAGTGCTAAGAAGCACTGGCTCAGCTTCCTAAAGAGTCAGAGCTGTGTAAACAACCTACTGCCTGGTTTGACATGCATCACCTGTTACCTGGCTTGCACTGATCACAGTTATCACAGGAATCACTGGGCTATGCTACACTGCACAGTGAAGCACAACATCCTCCTATACCCATATACTGCATGAACTTTGTGATGCATGCTGGGTCATCATCCCTTACAGAGTCCCCACTCCCTCACCATCCCTTTTGAAGCAAGCTCATTTCTGTTACTATGAACACCCCTGTGGAGGCAGCACAAGAAAAAAAAATTCCAGATGCACTCAGTTGATTGCATTGTTGGTTTGCGTTGGATCAATTGCATGCTTAATATTATACCAGCTTTTCTTCCATTGTGTATTCCTTTGTGTTTAATGGTGCAAAAAGACTTAGGTCTAAATTACCATAATCACTTTTACTTTAATACTGAACATAGGGTTTTATTAGAATAAAATAAATTTCTCATTCTTTCTGTTCACTATAGACAACCAGTGGAATTCATCTGAGAAAATATAAGCATCTATAAGGTAGATTTATGCTTCTGAAAAAAACTGTCTAGCTTTCCTTTAGAGATGATAGGGAGGAACAGGATCATCTCAGAAGCAATCTATCTTATCCTAAAATAGGCCTCTAAAATAAGTCAGATGAACTACATCTTAAGAGTACTTTTTTTATCTCCACTGATTGAAACTGAAAGGTCTAAAGCAGACATCCACATTGCAGAAGCCTAGTCAGAAGAGACTACTCTGTCTGCAACTTTCCTATCTTTTTTTTTTTGCCAGTCTTCCTTCTTCAAAGGAACATTGCACTTTCCCTTACTGTCTGACTCAGTAAACAAACAGACATGACGAGCACAAACAAAAAAAAGAAAAGATTTATAGCAAAAATGTAGGAACGTGTTCTAAGCAGATATTTGCAGTTCTCTATTTAGTATTACAGTCTTAAGAGTGGATTTGATAATTAACATGTTCCTTCAGTACTACACAGATGTCAGTGGTTTGTTTTTTTTAGACTGCCACAGTAACTACAGCTGTGTGAGAATGCTAGATACCTTTAAAAGAGATCTCCTTATTGATGTGCTTAGCTTACAGACACCACAGTTTGTGCTCTTCTTAAATGAAGGCAGAAAAAAACCACTTTTTTTTTCATTTTAATGGAATAAGAGTTACTGTTTTTTTACTTTCATGTTTAATAAATAATGAAATTCATAAACAGATTTTCAAGAGCTGTTAAGAAAATTGTGCACATAAGTATCTGGTGTATATGAATTGAGTTTGAAAAAAAGCAATAGTGAGGAAATCATGAAGCTTTGGTAGAGGATTTTTTTTCTTTTAATTATTGTATTAACATTTTCTAACATGTTTATATTTACTCCATATTTATCAATGTTGCCTGCAACAATTACCTGAATTGTAATATGTAGTATATATTTGAAGGGGAAGGACCTTTCCTCTATAGGCAGCATTGGATATTTTTTAAGTAATGTCTATAAAACCTGAAGGATATTTGATACTCCACCTGAATGAAAAAATAGATCCATCAGAAATAACAGTCTTTAAGGAATTAGTGTCATCAAACTAATCAAAGGATAACTCTCTATGTTTGTGTATGTGTAAGACAGGCCAAAAAAATCACTGTAAGAAATCATTGTAGCTAGAACTTTCAAAGAGACATAAAGAAAACAAGATATAGATCCCTCTGACATTTTCAAAGCATGTTAAGAGTGATAAACACTTAGATGTATGATTTGTGTTGTAGTGTTTTCAAAGCAAAGGTTTTGAATTTGATACTGCATTGACCTCTGTCATGTATAATAATGATTTAAGGTGGTACAAAATAGATTTTGAATCTAACAACAAGAAACCTATTGACATTTTCTAATACAAACGCCAGTTCTGTCTGCTCTGTCTGATATGTCTCACAAACTGAGGAAAAGTCAGTGCCAGTGGCTGTTTCACCTTCATAAGTAGTGCTGGAAGTGATTCAGCAGCTGATGGTTCAGTATGATTCAGCCCTCACCCAGCACACTCCTACCTCGCCTGTGTAGAATAGCAGTTAAAAATGTAAAGCTGTACCTATTGAAGTTATTTTGAAATCATATAGCACTTTCCAGAAGTGCTTTTGAGAAGTGGTGTGAATAGTTAGACCACAGAGCAGCATGTGCATACTCTGGTCTAGAGGAATATCCAGGACAGTGAAATGTATTTCTTTTAGAGCTGCCACAGCATCTCCTTTCAATATTAGTTGAACTGGAAGAGAAATGTTCTTGCAGCCAAATACCACTTGCAGTCATGTCCCAGATTGAGGCTATAGGGTTAAAAACTTTTCTGGGGACTAGAAGATTGTTATTCAATCCCATAATTCTGCTATCTTGTTATAAGCTCACAACAAGGTCAGTTCATTCTCCTTTCCTCCTCCTCCTGCCCTGTGTGTGTGGCAGGAGCCACTTTGTCAGGAACATGTAAGCAGTAGGCCTCTTTGGATGGCATTGGGCAGGGAGAGGAGGACTGGAGCATTGGGGAGTGTAGATTTTAGTTTTTGGGAATGAGGGAAAATTCAATGGGGTTTGCATGGATGGGGTAATTGCTTTATAATGTCTATCACTGTATTTCTCTCTCTAAATACAATTCTGTATTTTCTCTCCAATTTGATCTGAGAGGTTAATTTCTGTCACCTCTCTTTAAAAACCCACGACAAGTCAATATACAGCTTGACCACTAGATGGACTCAAGGAGCTTCTTTCTGCTTATGGCAGAAGGCAATGGTGAGTCCCAAAGAGGCTTTTAAGCATTTATTCATAAAATATTATTATGTGGCTCAGGGTGGTTAGCTACATCTTTGGACAGTATTCAAATGCTTTCAGGGAATTCCATCTTTCTTGTCAACTGCTGAGACTTCTGATTCTTCCCAGGCTTCAGAGTGCTGGAGAAAGAAGGCAGACAATCTCTGACCTGGTCCACTGGATGATCTGTGCATCTCCAGGACTTCCTGTCTTTTCAGGAGACTTTCACGTGTAGGCTGGAAGTCTTGCAATGTGCAGTCTTAGCACAATGTCACACTGGCTATGTAGGCTGATTGTGTGGAGGCATTTAGAGGCTGTTCCCAGTAAACTTGTGACAGTGGAGTTTCAAAGCAAACAATAAGGCAGTAAGCAATGGCAGCAGGCAACAGCAGACACAAATAGAACAGCAGAGCACACTGTGTTTATCTATGTGTTTCTTTAATCAGTGTGGACCAAGACTAATGGGTGTTTGGACACAGAATAGCCAATCAGAATGGCAGTTAGCCAAACTTGACGATATTAGGGGAAGCCATGGGCTTGCTTTATCCAGATTTAGGAAAAGCATAGGCCTTGTATAAGGCAGGCACAAGCTAAGCCTGTGTACCTTGTTTACCACAGGAGAAAAACGTGCCTGGGCAAGCCAGTACCCAAATATTTCTGGCCCATCAGGCCTATCACGACAAACACAGGAAACACCTTCAGGATAAACAGAATTCTAAACCAAACACTAAAATTGTCACACAATCATAAATACCTGGGAATTGGGGAAAAAAAAATCTTTATTTTTTCACTACTTCTGCTAGAAATGTCTTCTCAGCCCAGGCAGAGCACCTCTCCTTTTTCTGTTTCACCAAGCACCTAAGGGGTTAAAAAGATGCTGTACAGCATTACAGTGCTGTACAGATCAATAGATCAGGTGTTTTACCTTGTTTACACTAACATACTGCTAGTCTGATCCAAAAATTGTGAATAAAGTTATGCCATAAGAATAAAGAACACCACATACGGTGGTATAATATTTTTTTCTATGCATTTAGTCTTTGTATGTGCACATTTAAGCTTTCTTTTTTTTTTGCTTTTGTGGGAAGAGTAAATCTGTATTTGACCTCAGACCTTTCTGAAAATTGAGCTGACCTGGAATCATAGGTAGGTAAACCACAGTAATAATAGAAGTTGAAAATCAATACACTGCTTTACAGGGTCATGCCGAAGTCATTTTGGTTTCAATGATAAAATGATATTTGGATTTTGTAAGATTTCTTTCCATTGTCAATTAACTTCGCAGCATCCCTGTGTCAACACTGAAAACGTTCTTGACAGTTACTTTGTTTCACCTAAGGTTTTAAATTTTGTGACAGACTCACAGCTAACGAATAACTGTCTAACACCAAAATATTCTATGTCACAAATGAACTGTTTCAGTATTTATTACATGTAAAATTTGTTCCAGTTGTATCACACTGAAAATAAAAATAATTAAAAAAACCAGAGTTAAGAGTATTGTATGTAATACAATGGATGCTGTGTAGTTTTAAAGTCTTTTGCTGATTTCCTGCATGAGTCTCTTAGAATAGCTTGACAAAGAGAACATTTGGAAAATAAAACATATCCTCAGCTAAAACTACAGTAAGTTGAAAATGTCCCTGAAATAGGGAATATGATCTGTGCTGTGTGCTATGCCTGAGTATACAAGGCAAGACAAGGAGGGTGGCACTGCACTCTCACTCTTAAATACCTATCAGATAGGACCTCATCAAACACCTTCATGGGTGCTGCAATTTTCTAGCATGATACAAACTCTTTGGATTTACAGTCAATCTGCAAAGCTGATGGACTTTATGAACATTTCCAAATCCATTTTCACTTTTTCAGGCAGAAGTGCTCTGATGCCTTTGTGACCTGTAAATACATTTCCTTTTCTTGTGACAACAATCTGCTCTTGCTCATAAGGCAATTCTTCCCTTCTTGTCCCTTTTTGAATATTTGAAGTTCACAGTGAGTCAGATTTTCTCAATTATTCAGTATGGGACTAAATTTATATTTACTAGATTTGCAAACCTAGATTACCATTTATTTCAGAGTTCTACCAGTAGTGAAGGCTTTTGATAAATCCTGCTCTGAACTGTTTAATTTTCAACAACACAATTATTTTTGTGATTAAATGCCAAATTAAGGCATATCTTCTGGCTATTTTAATCATAAATAACTCACACGTGCAATTGCAAAAGAAGAATAAAAAAGACTGAATGAAAATGGTAGCAACAGCCAGATAAGCGTTGCTCACAGGTGTTTCATATAAAATTTTAATACTAACATAATTCTTGCCTTCATTAATCATCCTACTCCATTAAGCAGTAACAGACAAATTTAAACCAACAAATTTTGTCCTATTTTCGACTACCATTAATTAACTGTGGTTAGAACTGATGACAGAATTTCTACCTGATGAATAAAAGGAGCATTTCACATTTGTCTATCTTGACAACTAGTTTTTAAGATTAGCACTCCTTGAAAATACGTCCTTTTTTAAAAAAAAAAATTGCTTTGCAGAAAAATCTTCTGGTTTTCAATATTTTTTTTTGCTAAAGTAATAATCAAATTAGACCTTGATTAAGTCAGAAAGAATAAATGCAGCTTCCTCATTCTGCTGTCATTTTTATTCCAATCACATGCTTCATCTCAGTAGCAGTGAAAATTTATGAATCAGGAATGGAAAGACATGAACAGGAGGTATGTAGAAAGTGTTTTGAAAGTACTCTGCAGTCCTGTAGTAGTGCAATGGCTTTGGCAAGATGTTTAAAGCTCTGTCATGGAGACGTATTCTGCAACCTACGCCAATTGTGGCGGAGGGGAGAAATTAATTGATGCAAGAGGATATTTATAAATATATATATATGTATATATATATTTATTAACTTCAATGTTTTCAACTCTTGCCACCCCCAACCACTGAACTTTAGTATTAATATTTATTCTACACGGTTATGAAGACATTATGGGAATATATATCAAACATTAACTATTATAACTAGAATACATTCAACCTATTAACAGAGAGAGTTTTCCCGGTGGCTTAATGCTGCTTGGGGTCATATACTACTTGCCTAGCAACAGTGCTCTATGGCAGAGGTAATAGAAATTACAGAGGCATTAAAGTATTTACTCACAATTCTGATTAATCAATAATCACCCTCCAGTGCTACGCCACAGCCTATGCCTAGTGTCCAATTCATCAGGGTCTCTGCCTGTGGACTTTGAGGCTGGAATCCTCCAGTTTCAGGAGAAATGACAGTCTCTTGTGCTGCTGCCTCCTTCTGGATGCTGTCCAGGGAAATTGTTGGCAGGATCTCTAGGTGCAGAGGCATGCCGTGCAGTCTGAGCATGGGTCTAACGCTGGCTCCTCAGGCCGATCGTGTGCAGACAAGTGGGTCTGCTCCTGGCAACTTGTGGCAATGGCACACACCAGGTAATCATAGAAAGGCAGGCATAAGTGAGTTCTGCAAGTATAATTTACAGACAGGCAAGCAAGCAATGTGGGGAGGAAACACACGAGCCTGTGTACCCCCATATATTAAATGTGGGTGAGAGTTGATGGTCTCATTGGCCACTCGAATGACCAATCAGGTTGGCAGTCAGCCAAAACTTACCATACTAGGCAAAAGCCACAGGCCTGGACTCCAAATATGGGAATCACATGGGCCCAGCACTAGGCAGACACAAGCTGCGCGTGTGGGGACTTACACAATCAGGTGTCCTGGGCAACTGACTTTATGGCCCTGGTCTGTTGCGCCCCTTTGTGCTCGATTAATATGTTTACCCCTGGTGCAGGCAGAGAGACATGTCCAGGCAGGGCAAGGCATAAATAAGCCTGCTTTCAGACCTACAGGCCCTCCACAACAAGCTCTTGGAAGTTTCAAGGGTTTTGGTTGGGGTTTTTTGTTTGTTTGTTTGTTTGTTTGTTTTGTTGTTGTTGTTGTTGTTTTTTGTTTGGTTTGGGGTTTTTTGGTAGGTTTTTGGGGTTTGTCTTTTTTTTGGGGGGGGGTGGTTTTGCTTGTTTGTGGGTTTTGTGGTTGTTGGAGATTTTTTTTAGGTAACAGTCAAACACGTATCAATTTCTCATTGGGACTCTGTACAATGTTGTGACTTTACCTCAGGCTGAGTAAGCTGTGATTCTTAGTACTCAGTGGGCCAGATTTTGAAAGGACCCAGTAATTCTTCATTGTCTGAACAGTGGACTTCAATAAAACTGATCTGCTTGGCTCCACCACTGGACAGCCCTCAACATTTTTCTACCAATATTATGAGCATTATGCTAATATCTGAGAAGGAAATTAATTTCATAAAAGCCATCAAAAATCCACTGTGGGTTTTGAATACCCTTCGATCTTTCTTAACATTTTATTTCATGACTTCTAATGATTTTTTTTTTCTTGTTTTTTTCTCCTTTTTGGAGAAATGATTGACAATAATTCCCTGCATTGTGATCCAGCAAGGTTGGATTGTGGTTTCACAAACTGCCTGCTTGCAGTATATGTTTGGTGGTACCTGTATTCACAAAAAAGACATCTTCAAGTAAATCAGAGTCAATCATGCATTATGTTAAGTTATGTCTGTTATAAGTTGCATTTTCAGTTTAGTATTACATATATTTATATTTCATGCAACACAAATAAGTAAACCCATTAATTTGACATTTAAATTATTGAACAAAAATTTAGTCTACTGTCTGTGATTTGGAAATATAACTTAATATATCCTGTGTATATTTGTTTTCATAGAATTTATTTATTTAATCAAGATTTCATGAGATATTTTTTGAGTATCGCACTCTATAATAATTTCCATTGTTCTGTAACTTATGGTCAACATGAAATTCAAATCTCAAGTCTATGAACTTGAAGAGGCAATCAGCTACAAAAGCCATTATTCCTCACCTTCTAATTTGAATGACCAAAAGTAATGCATATTATTTTGTCATCTTGAACTTCAAGGAAACTGAATTTGCTGTGTACATTCACTTGTCTGCAATTCTGGAGTATTTTATGACATTAAATATTTAGTTTTGTCCTTAAATTCAGTTTCCTAAAGGCAGCACCTTGTTGTTAATAACTTGCATTCAGTGCTGTAGCTACTCGTGTTAATAGCAAAAGTACATGAATTAATTTTATCACTCACATTCAGATCCTATAAAATATGAATATATTTTAAAAATAATGTTTATCACAGGATATTAATATTTCTGTCATTGCTCCAGAACAAACAGCTAAGAAATGTGATTATTTTTCTTACTCCAACAGAATTGTTTATTTAGCAAGGAAAAGGCATTTCATAATTGTCAGGAAAGGGAAAACATGAAAGCTTGGAAACCACATAGGGATAATTTGACGTGTGTTGATAATACTATAAGAGCAAACCGTACCTAAACTGACGGAACAGGCAAGTGGTGAAGTAAAGTATCCTTTTACTTTTAAAAGGACTGCTTTTGATGTGGATGATGCCTAGCTAGAGTAAATAGGGAAACAACTCTGATACTTGAACAAACTCATTCCTCAAAGCAAACCCATGGTTTGACAGCTGATCTTGGGATTTACTTTCTGTAAATATGTATATGGAAGAAAAAGAATTTCTCTTAGATTGTGGACAATTCACTTCCACTTTCAGAGAGATAGTTCAACTGTTCTAATGCTTTTTTAAAATGTCAAAATATTTACACACAGGCTGCCGTTTCAAATGCATGCATTCAAAATAACAATGATTCATCTCCAAATAATGGGAAGAGTTGTTCACCTCTTACGCTAGTTACAAGTGAATAAATGGAATTTTCATGAGCAGAAAAAACCCTGAGAGATATGTAGCTTTTCAAAACACATAAATAAAATACTACAGCAACTTAAGTTAAATGCATCTTTGGTATAGACTGGACATGTCAGTAAGTCCTAAGGGATTAGATCTGTTACTCTAACTGCATAGTAGTGTCTTATATTGCCCTTCTCACATTAAAACAAATCAACAGTCTGTGGTAAATGTAGCTACAGTGTATGTCATCCATGAAAATAAGGGATTTCTTTATGTAAATCTAATCCATTATATAAAATCTGTTTAAGAGAAATCAGGATGACATCTGCAATTAATAATATTTTCTATTTTATAGCAGATAAAAAGGTTATAGAAATGCATTCTGTCTGAAGCAAAATGATTCATTTTTACAGTGAGTGACAGCTCATTTTTACATTGCCTTAAAATGCTGAAATAATCAAACCAATCTCCATTTTCCTTTATCTACTGCCATAAAAACACATTAATTTTCATCTAAATTCAACAACAACAACAAAAAAAGTTATGTTTACAACAAAATAGCAGTTGGAAACAGAAGTATAAAAAATGCAGTAATTTTGAGAGATTTTTATAATCCTGGTCTGGACAACAATTTTGCTTTTCCACCATGGATAGTAGAAGCTGGATGCACATTTTTAATTTACTTTGCAACTTACAAATATCCACAGTTGTTGTTGCTTGGGTTTTTTGAGGTTGTGTAAAAATACCAAAACGTTTATGCAGTGTAGAAATATCCATATATCATAATACAATTATCACACAAATGACAAGAGGAAAATGTCCCCCTTGCATTAACTTAAATCACCAAAAATAGATTTTTTTTAAATTGAAATCATAGTAATCTAGCTTGTTTGTTTCAAATAAAAAGTAACCTTACATTTTCAGACCATCATACTCTTTCACAATTCTTACATATTTTTCGTCAGATTGAAACTATCTAATAAATTTTTCTCACTTGTTTTCCTCCTATTACCTCCTCCTATTCACCTGTTACTGGTGAAAACCATCTCATTCCTTTTCACACTGAGTCCTATTAAAACAAAATGTGAAGAATATTTTGTGAAGGGTGCTCAACCCTCAGGCTGTCAACTTGAACAAAAGAAAAAGAAAGCCTGAGCAACGTGAGAGTTCCAAAGAAAGTAGTGAAGATTATACAATCTGACTAGGTAATAAAATCCTATTATATATTTATTTCAACAAGAATTAGCTGAAAATAGTGAAAGAAAATAGAGGGAAATGAGTCAGCGCTGAGGCAAAGTTCTGGACAAGTGCACATCCTTTGAGCAGAAGCTGGAGTACTTCTCCTATGAGGACAGCCCATGACAGTCGAGGCTCTACAAACTGGAGAAGGCTTTGAGGAAACCTTGTAGTAGCCTTCCAGTATCTGAAAGGGGCTTAGATAAGGGCTAGGGAGAGACTATTTACCAGGCCTTGTAATGACAGGATGAGGGGTTATGGGTTTAAACTGGAAGAGCGGAGATATAAACTAGATGTTAGGAAGAAATTCTTTTCAGTGAGGGTGGTAAGACACTGGCACAGGTTGCTCAGGGAGGTTGTGGATGCTCCCTCCCTGGAGGTGCTCAGGGCTAGGTTGGATGAGGCCTTGAGAAACCTGCTCTAGTGTGAGATGTCCCTGCCTATGGTGGGGGGGTTGAAAGAAGATGATCTTTGAGGTCCCTTCCAAACTATACCATTGTATGATTCTATGATTCTTCCAGGGTCTTCATGTCAGATATCAAGACATATCAATCTCATAACACTCAATTTTTCTATTACTTAAGATATATTTAATATTATTTAATTTTATTACTTAATAAGTCAAGATCCTAGTCTTGATTTTTTTTTGGGGGGAGGGGTGTTTGTTTTTGGGGAGGTGGCTCTTTTGTATGTTGGTTCTTTTTGTTTGTTTTTGTTATTTTGCTTGTCTTTGAATTCTCTTAATTCAGTTGTATTTTGCAAAGTGAAGGAGCACACAATTTAATCATTCTCATTCTTAGAAGGTTAAAAGAAGAAAGATAATTAAGTTTTCTTGTTTGGTTAATATTTGTTTACAAAAATTTCAGGGGTTCTGGAACATTCTTTTTTTTTTTTCCAAAAAGTAGCAAATAATATTTTTTTACAAGCATGTTCTTGTTACGAGACATAGCTCTATCTGTTAAAATTTGTCAAAATTTGCTGCTATAGTAATTTATGACATAACATAACTCAGAATATGACATGGTGATCGATGTGGAAGCTGTGGTGAAATAAGGCATCCGTTCAGATCATTTATCAAAGAATTTATAGGTGGTTTGTTTTGTTTGCAAAGCAAGTAACAGAATAATAAATGGTGAACAGCAAAAGTTATTCCACCTTCCTTGAACCTTGCTCAATAAAAAAGCATTGTGCATTCCACAGACACTTTCCCACTCCACTTCAAAATAACACAGTGTCAGGCAACATGAGATTATTTAATCTAGCATGGCTGTAAATTTAACATATATAAGAAAGTCCAGGGCCTTTGTATGACAGCAAAATTGCCTATTATGTCACTTTACTCCATAATTTTGCTAGCAGTGATGAACAGCTCACTCTTATATGGCAGACTACCATGGACATCTAAATATTCTGTATTTATCCTCTGTTTTATTACCTTACTGGGGAAGAAATACTTGATTATTGTCTGAGTCATTCTGGCAACTCACTATCTTTTACTCAGGTACCTTGTAGTAAGGTACAAATCTTAGCACTTTGATTTTTTTATACTTATTTTTTCTTAACATTACTGAGTCCTGCACAGTCATGTACCTCTGTAATAAATGTTCGTGTTCCTAATAGGATTGGCTAGTAGCAACTATTGTTCTGATTTGCTTTTCCTTCAAAAGAATCAACCATTGTAATATTCATCTTACAGGGGAATAATTGTTGTGGGATCAGATAACTTTTAACTCATTTTTTATAAAACAGGCAAAATATGAAGCAGAAATTGCATTATAAAGAATTTTTTTAGCCCCAAATTTACTCACTGTTGGTTTTTTTTCAATAATTTAATTGTTAAAAAATACTGTGCAAAAGCTGAAAGTAGCAAGTATAGGCAATAAAACCTCTAAAAAGTGGGGACATGAACTTTTTTACTGAAGATGCATAAAATGTTTCTGTAAAGAATATAATAGATATCTTTCACATATCTCAATCAACATTTAGCCATTGGTAAAGTCTGGTTCTATGATTCTGTGACTCTGTGAGTTGGATGTGGCTTTTAAAGATCATCTAATCCAACTGCTTTACAATGAGGAGGCATGCCTTCAAATCCAAGTGATTTCCAGGGGTGGGATGTCCACACAGTGCTTGAACATCCTCAGGGTTGATTACTTCACCACTGCCCTGGGCAGATGCTTCCAATGTTTGTTAACCCTTTTGGTAAAGAAGTATTTCCTAATATCTAATCTAAACCTCCCCTGGCTGTCACAGCCTGTAACAGTATCCTCTAGTCCTGTCACTTGTCATCAAAGAGAAGAGACAGGTCCCCTCCTCATTCTGAATTCCCTTTAAGTATTTGTAGAGAACTAAAAGGTCTCCCCTCAGCCTCCTTTTCTCTGGACTGAACAACTCCAGCTCCCTAAATGCTCCTCATAGGCCATATGCTACAGGTCCTTCAGGGGCCTCATTGCCCTTCTCTGGATATGCTCCAGCACCTCAATATCCTTCCTGTTGGTGAGGGGTGAGAACTGAATACAGTACTGGAGGTGTGGCCTCACCAGTGCTGAGTACAGGGGGATGACCACCTCCCTGTTCCTGCTGGCCACAGTATTTCTAACAGAAATCAGGATGCCTTTGTCTTTCTTGGTCACCTGGGCACACTGCTGACTCATGTTCACTTGACTGTCAACCTGGTCCCTCTCCAAGTTGCAGCTTTCCAAACACACATCTTCTAGTCTGTAACATACCGTGAGGCTGTTGTGACCCAAGTGCCCAGGGCCTGGCACTTGGCCTTGTTGAACTTCATACAACCAGTCTTGGCCCATCAGTCTAACCTGTTCAAATCCCACTGTAAATCTTCCCTAGCCTCTAGAAGATTGACACAGACACACAGTTTGGTGTTATCTGCAGACTTACTGAGGGTACACTTAATGCCCCCATTCAGGTCATTAATAAAGATATTAAAGAGGACAAGCTCCAGTACTAAACCCTGGGGAACACACACTAGTATCTTCTTGCTACCAAATTTAACTCCATTCACCACCATTCTTTGGACCCAGACATAGATGGCAGTTTATTATCCAGTGCAGATTGTGTTTGTCCAAGCATTTTAACACAAATTTCTGAAGGAGAATGCTCTGGGAGAGAGTGTCAAAGGCTTTGCTAAAATCCAGGCTGACAGTAGCCATAGCTTCACCCACTAGGCAGGTCACCTTGTTGTAGGAGATGAGGTTAGTCAGACAGAACCTACCTTTCATAAACCTGTGCAGACCAGGCCTGATTGCCTGCTTGTCCTGTATATGCCACGTGATGGCACACAGGATCACCTGTGCCATAACCTTTCCTGGCACCAATGTCAGGTTGACAGGCCTGTGGTTCCCTGGATCACCCTTTTGACTGTTCTCATAGATATACATCAGGTTTGCCAACCTCCAGTCAACTGGGACCTTCCAGGTTAGCCAGGACTGTTGACAAATAATCCTGAACCCCTCGCTGAGCACATCTGCCAGCTCCTTAAGTATCTCTGGGCAGATCCCTTCCAGTCCATAGGCCTGCATACATCTAAGTGCCACAAGAGGTCATTGATCTTTCCCTCCCAGACTGTGGGGGCTGCTTTCTGCTCCCCATCTCTGTCTTCAAGTTCCAGGAGATGAACCCTCAAGGAACAGCTGGTGTCAATGACAAATACTGAGGCAAAGTAGCTGTTAAGCAGCTCAACCTTTTCCTTTTCTTTAGTCACCATGTTCCCTCCTAAATCCAGTCATGAGTGGACAGTCTCTTTAGTTCTTCTTGTATTGATTTTAGGTTTTGTTTGTTTCTATAGTTTTTTTTTTCTTTTGTGTTTTACTAAAACAGATGTGCAGAAATTTACTATCATTTAAATTCCCGGAAGATATCTTGCAGTTAAAATAGTATACCTGTTCAAAATGTCACAAACCTACACTGAGACAAGGTGACTTTTGGTTGTGTCAGACAAGTTCTATTGTCTTGATGGACAGAGACTAGGTATTAGTTATTCATTTCTTCATCACATTCTGTCTAAATTATAGCAATCAAATAGAACTAATCACAGAGCTGACAATCTCTTGAGAACTCTATCTACAACCTGTCTTCTCAACAACTGAGACTGCAACAAGCACGAGAAACCTGCTAATTTTCACATTCAAAAAGCATATTGAGCCCAGTTTAAAATCTCTGCTCTTATCTTTAATGTATTTTTCATACTTTCCCCTTAAAAATCATATAACATCTTAGGATTCAACTTTTAGCTGATAAACATGCAGTTTCAATGCAAAGGAACCTTCTGTTAGAAATATACAATTCATTCTTTCACACATATCTGTACTGTGAAATGTAAATAGAAATCAATTAGTTAACATTCTTATTTATTTGAAATAGGATAACCTATTTCTGTAGTCAGCCCTCAAAGTTAAACAAATTTGGGGAACACAGAATCAGAATTGAAATAGATTTTCTGCAGGCATCTGTTTGCTTGCATATGTCAACTTGCAGTAACTTAATTTCATTCATACGTTGCTGGACTCAAACTAGTAGTCTTATGGAGTAGACACTATTAGTTCTGATGCAATCATGCAAAAATATATGTGTACCAATTTTGAATATGAGCAGCAAGGTGATGTTGTACTTAAAAAATTTGTTTTCTTCTACACAGGTGCCAGTTTTAAGTTTATTGGGAAATACAAGCACATATCTTACCACTTTCCTTTTGTTAACTCTTTTTAGTGTAGACTATGGTGTACGTACTTTAAAAATGCATAAATAAAACTCTGGATTAATTCAATACCTCACACTAATTTCTGGAGGTGCTCTGGACACTGAAACAGAAAGTGAAGCAACAACCACTAGCCACATGACTTAATGAACACATGGATTGTTCTAATGCACTTAAAAGCAAGGTTAGCTTTAAAAACCAAAACAACTAAATGTGCTAGTTTGAAGCAAGCTGGAATTTTTTGGTAAAAGAACTTGATAACAGGCAGTGAAATGAAAACAATTGATGTCAACTTCTCTCACAGTCTCGCTGAGAGCTCTGGGAAGAAGAAGAAAACTTTCTCCATTTTGTCTCTTCTCTTGCTTTTGCCTTAGACCTGGTCACATCTCATTAACCCTGCTCCCTAACCTCTTGGCTGCATCTCTCTTCTTCCTGAGAACTGGGGTAAGGTTGAGAGGGCCGGGGGGAGGTGTTGGGGTGGTTTGAAAGCCCCTCCTGGGGACTTAGGTTTCTGGGAGGGGAGTTGTGCTTTTGTATTGTTTATCCTTTGTATATTTCTGTATATAATTGTATATAACTGTATATATTGTAAATAGCTGCTTGTAAATTCTGCTAGCTGTAAATAAATTGCTTCATCTATATTCCCAGGGTCCGTCTGAGTTAGCTGGGGCAAATACAAAAGTGTGGGGGGGGCGGGGTAACCCCCAAACCATCACACTAAACTAACAAAAAAAAAAAAACACCAACCAACCAAACAAACAAACAAAAACCAACCCACACACAAACGCCCAAAGTGATTGCATGACTAAATGTGAGAATTTATCTTCCTGGCAAGCCAAACTTTAAAGTTGTCCATATTTTTACAAAGTCTTCTCACTACTGGGATTTTTTTGTCAAGATGAGCTAGTGAGGCAATGAGCTTTAAAAAAAAGCCTATTTTGAAGCATGAATCAATGCTTTCAGTAATTAGGGGAAGATTCCTCCAGGATAGAATTGTATGCTGTCATGTTCACTAATTAGAATTTTAAGAGAGTACTAGGCTCTAATCTACCACAGATACTCTATCCAGTTTGAGCACAAACATTTTAACTTGGATTCTAATTACCCTTTTCCTCATGAAAATTATGTTTCTGTTTGAGTGATGTTTCTCTGCTCTTCAGAGTTATCTATGACAAATGTATTGCTTCTGCCAGGATTAACATCTCTTAAAGATTTTTTTTTTTCTGATTTGTTCCTCAATCATGCACTGCAGGATACAAACACATATCATATTTCTTTACTTGAGTTCAGGACAAATAGCCACTCTCAGCAACTTCCTTACTTGTCTCTCAAGCCAGTTTAACAGAAATAGTTGTTGATTTGTAGTGAAATTGTTAGCAAATTTGTAAGCTACAGCTCCAATATTTGTGAATTTCATTGTGTTAATTCTCTAATGCTTTTCAATCACTGGCAATGCATAAACTCTTACAAGCCAGAGAAGACACCGTTTTTACTATCAGGACTGGGACATACCTCAGAAGGTTGCCTATTTCATCTCCTATCTGTACTGTAAAAAAGTCATTACTCATACAAGGTTTTCTTATGTCTTACAGAATAATAAAGACCCACAACTGGGCAGGCAATCTATTCCAGCACTTCATTATCTGAAATAGCATTAGAAGCCTTACCTACTGTCTAACATAAATCTGGTTTATTGCAATTTAAGGTCAGTGCTATTTGCCTTGTCTTCCACGTGGATAGAAAATGAGAGTATGACTTTCCTCTCTGTGGTACTGTTTATGTGTCTGATAATTACCATCACATTTACTTTTTGTTTCTTTCCTTTGTCTCCTCAGATTACATATCTTTATTCTTTGATATTTGCTAAACTTTTAATCATTCATGTAATTTTTTTTCAGACTATCATCAGTTATTCTATACCTTTAATTAATTAGAACACAGAGAGGGAAACAGTGCTTGAACTGAAAACCTGTCAGTAACTAATGAAGAAGAAATACTTCCTATCGTGAAAGTACTTTGACTACTTTTTTGTTTCAATCAAAACAAAATTACTGTCATGTTCAGTTTGTAATCAGATACTGCACTGAAATAATTTTATTTACCAACCTCCTTCTGGTTTTCAAAGGTACAAGTGAACCTAAAGGGGCTGAAAGGCCAATGGGGGTATTTAAAAGCTCTTCTTCCAATTAGAATGTCCAAATGCTGCTGAATACATCAAGCCACTTTTAGAATGTAAGTGATTGTCTGATACTTGCAGGTATTTCAGTGCCCAAGGATATAGTAGATGACTGGTCATATTTTTCTAACACCACTAAGCAGACAGAGCTGATGCAGATCTTTGGATTCCTATGAGGATCTGGGCACAGCTGGCTAATTCTCACAAGTATTCACATGAAATAAGTATCTAAGAGTTTGTTTTGGTTTGTTGGTTTTTTTTTTTTCCCAGAAGCTATCATCTGAATATTTTGATATCAAAATATTAAAAAAGCATCATCTAAGTCTATAACCTGTAACAGTTCCAAGCCAATCAGGTCTCGATTCTAAAAATTTCCATATTGCTGTTTAAATTTACCACAGCAATTAAATCTAGTGAAGAAAATAGAGACACAACATTAAATCCAGCTTTTGTAAGGATTTTGGCCATGCTCCAGCACGTGGCTCTTCCAGCAGTTGCAGTAAAAGAAAGGGAACAGCATTCTCTTACTCCACCTTTCAAAGTGTGTGTAAACAGGAAATAAATTTTACAGAGAAACCAGAATAAAATGTACTTTATTTTTTCTCAGCCCCTCAGAATCAAAAGAGATATAATTTTTATCACAAACACTGAAATAAAATAGCTCAGCTACCAGAAGAGGAAATGAGCTAGTGCCTTCACTGACAAATCATCAAAATGCAACTTATAATTCACACACTGGAAGTCCATGGTTAGTATATATCATATATGCCTAAGTAGCACAGGATATATAAAAAAGCTTTGGTTTTACCTTTAGTAGGAAAATTCTTGCATGTGACAGAGAACTTTTCCAGATCCTTAGACTTTTCTAGGGAAGGTATAAATACATGCACAAAATGTCAAACAAGAAACTGAGTAGGTGATATTTAAAAACACATTTATAATTTATTTATAAATGTATTGAAATGCCCATGACATTAATTTTAAAGCACACATAGAAGTATTGAAAAATTTAAACAACTGTTAGGATTACTTCATAATCTCAGAATGAAAGTCTTACATGTGTCCTAAAATGTATTTTATTTAAAGTCCAAAGAAATCATGACTTGGTGGGAAGATAGCCCTAAACAACAGAAACTGAAATAACCAAGTTTCTAACAGATGCATACCATCATTTAAAACATTTGTATTTATAGTCTTTTAATAGTTTGCTGCTCTCTTAGAAGTTGGAGAAAACTTCATTTTCATTTCAAGATATGACATTTGTTAAATTGAACCACACCATATAATTTAATTCAAAATGCATGAGATAGCTTTTGTATTGTAGTAATTCTCACTGTGTACAATTGTCATATCATTCTAAAGACCTAGAAGAAAAGTGTTGTACAAAATGATGAATGTGGACGAATTCTAAGCGGTGTTATTGGCTGCCTGAAACTACAGGTATGCTATTAAAAAGGAGAAGAAGTTTTAAAAATCTAGTCAAGTGTTTAAGGTCACTAGAAATTGGGGAAAAGGAGACACACTAAGTAAAGCAAGAAAATGAACTAGAAGTTTCCTGTCTCCAAGACAATCTTTCTAAGATCCCAATATATTCATCATGAATGTCCCTGAAGACTTAGCATTTCTTTTGACAGAAGAAAATAGAATTCTAGAAAATGGATCAAGCTATTCAACCCAAAGATTTCTGCAAGTTTTACTACTGGGATGATTTAATGACCCCTCTGAGACTGCTATTCTAACTTACTCTACTATATAACCTTTGGTAGTTATAGACAATTTGAGAAACACAAAACTCTCATTTGAAACAAAAGAATATAACAATCTCTTGTCATCTTTTTTTCTATTATTTCCCTTCCTATTTTTCCCAAAAGATATCACTCAAAAAGTCTCTCACAGACAAATCAATTTATCTCACCCTGTGATCCTCTCTAGTGCATTTCTTAAGATCATCCAAATAATGGGAAAAATGCCTCATCCCTATCACTATTTCCCTGGAAGTCTCTAGTAGAAAAATATAGATGGTATGAGATTAACCCAGTACGTAGAGAGATGGCTTCCTCTGCCCCTATTCAGTACATAAAATCTCAAGACAAATTGACCACTGATAGTTTCCACATTTACTCTTTGAACTCTTACCACTTTAGGAAGGTGGGAATCATATATCCACATCTTTAGCAATAGAATGCAATAAGAGGATATACCAACATTCACATAAATCTTTCACAAGGTTACACCTTTCTGTCAAAGTAATACTCTGCCTTCTGCAACGCAGTCCCTGAGCTACCATCTACAAGCCTTTAATGAAATATGTGAAGAAAAACTAAGAGATTGAAACTGATATTGTCTCTTGAGAGTCTTTGCTAAAATAAGCAGCTCCTGTACTGATACCTTGTACACTCTCACAAAGGAAAATATGGGTTTGTTTCATTCCACTACTGATTTTTCTTCTTTTTTTTTTTTTTTTTTTAAGCTTATCGATTTATTTTTCCCAAAAGTATGAAACCAGGGTAACCAATTAAAGTTATGGCAAGCAGAACCTAAAAATAAGACTGCAATAATCAAGTTCTCCAATGAGAAGAGCACAGAGCCAGGTGGAGTCTGTACCTTTTTTGTTCCTGTTCAGTTTAAATATAAGCACCTAAAGCATCACTTTAACATTTAAATATTCAAATATATAAGAAAAACTACATTCCTATTAATATAATACAGTATTTGAAGATGTTGTCTAAACATCTACCAACTTAGAGATTACAATTTTTACTACAAAACTTACGGCTTATCTGACGGAGTTGGACTACATCTGGAAAAGGGTAAATAAAATACTCAGGTCTTCCTGATCCATTTGCTGTTATGAAAACTGCAAACATATTATCTTAGTAAAAAACACTGCTGTTTCTATGCATTAGTGTGAAATAATCTTGTTGGGTTTCTTGAAGGTCTTTTGTTACTTTGAATTTCTTTCTTCCCAGTACCCATGTCTCTTCTCTAACTTACTATGAAATTTAAAACGTCAAAGCACTTCTTTACAATTTACTGTAAAAGCATCTATTACAGATCAAAGATCTGCTATTATAGTATCAATCCATATATAAATATTTGTTTACATGTATTTTAAATTTGGCAATAATGCAGTCTTTTTTATTGTCTACCAGATACCACTACATTTAAAGTGAAACACATGCCCTATGAGGAGAGGCTGAAGAAGCTGGGGTTGTCTAGCCTGGAAAAGAAGAAGCTCAGGGGTGACCTCATTGCTGTCTACAACTACCTGAAGAGAAGTTGTAGCCAGGTGGGGACTGGTCTCTTCTCCCAGGCAACCAGCAACAGAACAAGGAGACACAGTCTCAAGTTGTGCCAGGGGAGGTATAGGCTGGATGTTAGGAGGAAGTTCTTCACAGAGAGAATGATTTGCCATTGGAATGGGCTGCCCAGGGAGGTAGTGGAGGCATCGTCCCTGGCGGTGTTGAAGAAAAGCCTGGATGAGACACTTGGTGCCATGGTCTAGTTGAGTGGATAGGGCTGGGTGCTAGGTTGGACTGGATGATCTTGGAGGTCTCTCCCAACCTGGTTGATTCTATGATTCTATGAAATTATTCCATTTAAATTGGATGTGGAGCTTATTTTTCAGGCTAGCAAAATACTCCAAGTACTATAAACTGAAGTTACAGTCCATTGCATTAATCCTCCACCAGGTATGATCCTCATAGCCAAGCATACTATCATACTTCTCATCGCTCAATCATCTCTGGATTACACATAATTTTTTTCATGCTTTTAAACATCCTGCCTTAACTGCTGTAAAATGAACCAGTGAGTATAATACAGAATACTGTAATAATTGATACATTAGATTGATATGTGGGTATTAACTGTGACAGATAGATAAAATTTGTTCTAATGTATTCTTATGAAGGGACTATTCAACACAGAACAGTGATCTGGATGGCTTTGCTACTTTCCAGAAGAGGCAAGAGTTTACATTTAGTAGACTTTAAGAGATGAAAACGTTCCAATGTAAAATTAGTGCAATGTTTTACCACCTTACCTAACACTTCAGAAACAGGTATATTTAAAAGACAAAATGCAAAATACAAATACCAACTTTATACATTTTTTTTTTCGAGAATAACCAATTTAATTTTCTGGCAAACAATGATAGTCTACATATCTTGGAAATACTTCTCATCGCTCAATCATCTCTGGGTTACACATAATTTTTTTCACGCTTCTTCATGTTTTCTTTTCAATGTTTGTGTTGATGTTATTGCCAGACTACTTCAAGTTCTGGACAATTGTCTGCTCAGTCAGTAACTGTCATGCCGGTGACAAAATTATTCTAAATGTGTGCTTGAAACCCTTAAAATCATTTTTCTATGATGATGACTAAGAAAACTAGAGTAGAATAGAATGTAGTAGAAGAATCAGATCAATGTGTCAGAAAGAAGTTTGTTTTGATTGGTGCTGAGCTACTGAAGAGATGGATGCATGAGGAGAACATAGGTAATTAATCACCAGTGTTGTAGGATGCTGTTTTTCAAACTAAGCAGAAACATTTAATATCTATTCAATCACAAAAAGTTATAAGGCTTCTGAAGTGTTTAAGGCCAGGCTGGATGGGGCTGTGGCCAGCCTGATCTCGGGTAGGGTGTCCCTGCCCATAGCCGGGGGGGGGTTGGAACTAGATGATCCTTGTGGTCCCTTCCAACCTGACTGATTCCATGATTCTAGGATTCTATAACCTGATGTAGTTGGGGATATCCCTTCTTACTGCAGTGGGGTTGACCTCTAGAGCTCCCTTTCAGTCTGGTGCATTTTGTGATTATGAAAAAATACTTGATTTAGCAAATAATAAGTTTCTTGTTAAGGTTAATTGTGTGAAAGGATACTTTTGCATATGCAGTCTAGAAGATAAAAAGAAATAATACTGAAACTATTCAGGGATCTTACCTTTGTTAAAAATCTAGGAATTTGGTCTCTTATTTTCAAAAACACAATTTTGAGTATCTTTTCTCCTCACATGTTATACACTACAGTATATTTTTTTCTTCTTCTTTTCTATCCATAACAGTGCATAGAGAAATTGAATGTCATTCTTACAAACTTTTTCCTTTTACTATTTACCTATTTATAGCTGTATAGGTTAGAACATAACTAGTTGAGAAAATGTTTTCTGTTCTTCTCTTCCAGCAAAATTCTCAATGTTCCACACATTGCTTCAATATTTTAATAGTATCATCACTTTATATTTGCCACCTGAAAGCTGGAAATGTTTTGTTAATTTTAGCACAACAGGAAAATGACAGATTCTCATCTGAAAACTCTGACGGCAGTATCATTGATCTGTATAGAATAACTTTCCAAACCTGCTCTGATATTTGGTATTTCTGTAGTGCTTGGAGTAGTAAGTAACCTATGCACCAGTTTCTAAGGCAACTTTTTCATGTATATGTAATTCCAAAATACGATGATATCTGTGACCTTACAGTCCTGTGACTCAGTATTTATTTGCCAAAAAGGCATTGCCAATTAACCTCTCAGATCACAAAGCCTCAGGAAAAAATTGGTTGTGATTTCTTTATACATTTTCATGGAGGTACAGCACAAGACAGTGTACCCTGTTTGGCAGGTCCCATCATGAACTGCTTTCAAAGCAACTAGCATTGAAAACATTATTCTCTAGCTGATTATTGAATCTAAAGTTCATAATTTTTTTCTCAAGTGGAATGAGGTTTTTTGTGACTTTTGTGATGTCTGATGCTTTTCTCTGAAAGCCAAAGATCGATATAAGTCTATATTAGCTTTTGTCAGGAGCATAAAGTCTGAGCATTTCAGAGGAAAGATAGAAGACCTGCTTCTAGTCCCATCTTTTAAATATTTGAGGACCAAGAGATGCAGAGGCAGTGTTAGACTGTGTTCTTGTCAAAGCCAGTGTATTTTGAGCATTAAGAAGAAACCAAACACTTGAGTTACTCCAATTTATCAAATTATTATTCTCCTGTTGAACTATTAATTGAGTGCAACTACTTGGTCCTCTCCCAGCTGTTGAATCAAATTAAAACATGTTGATTTTTAGCTATGCTCATGGTTTTCTTCTTTGGCAATAGGCATTCTGGATTATGTATACTAAGCTAATTTGTTTCATAATTGGGAAAAGGGATTGGAAAGCTAAGAACTGTTTACTTGTAGTAATTCATTGACCTACTGGACCACTTTGGAATTTTTATTCTTTGTATTCCTGATGCCACTGAACTATTTTTCTCTAAAGAAAGACAAAATTAATTAATTATTTTGTTGTTGTTTGGGTTTGGTTTGTTAAGTCTGAGATTTTATAGAGGGTATAACTTTGAAATGTTTCTAGAGAAGTAAAAGAATACAGTTTGGAGGGAAAAAATACCTCTGTGTCTGTACGTGTAAACGAAATACACCGCAGCTGGACTTTCAGCATAAAGTAGAATATCAAATTAATGGACTGTGAAATAAATTGTTTAAGTAGGGAATTTATGTAGTTATTGATATTCAAAACCCACCTGGACTCTGCTCTGGCAGGGGGGTTGGACTAGATGATGTTTCCAGGTCCCTTCCAGCTCCTGACATTCTGTGGTTTGGAAGCAATCGTAGATTGTGAATGCCATTCAAGTTTCTGTAGAGTGAAACAGAATAGTGGATAGGCTGCCCAGCGGTCTTGTAGAGTCTCCCTCTCTGGAGATATTCAAAACCCACCTGGACATATTCCTGTGTGATGTGGTATAAGTGATTCTGCTGGAGGGCTAGACTAGATGATCTTTTGAGGTCTCTTCCAGCCTGTGACATTCTGTGATTCTTTGAGTATCACCTGAGGTGGAGAGAAAGCAAAATAGGATCTGATACCTGCTGCTTTTTCTGATTTTTTTTAAGGCTGAAAAGTAAAAACATATGGATTCTACAGAAATGTTGTCCGTAATAGTGATCTCTCTTCCTTAACAATACACTTTATATAGCTATAAAATCTAAAGAACTTTTTCAACTTCTTAAAGATCTTCTCATTCTTTTTTTTTTACAGAATGTCGTCTTTGGCACAAGACTGCACTACTTCTTGTATTGGGCTTTTCTTGGCTTCTCCATCTACAGGTCTCAGGCTTCTGTGAACTGAATTTTTATGCACCTTCCTCTTTCTATTTGGTTTAAAAGAAATGTGAATACAGAAATTAATTTCACTATATATGGTCCTTTCCCAGGATACCTTCCTACCTTTTCCCTTCTTTTATGTTCAGCCTTTCAGTTGAAAGTTACTTATGTTGCAAACAGGTGACCTTTCAGAACTCAATACATCTAATAGCTCTAACATCTGTTAATTTAAATTGTTCAATTGTCATAACTTAGTCAGAATAAAGGCTTTTTAGAAGAGCTTACCTGTCTCTCTATATATGTATAGTTTGTACACATATTTGTTTTTTTATATATGCATTTGCTGGGTGTTATATATATTTGGTGTGGGTTTTACATATATTTATTGTGGGACTATACAATAAATATTTTAAAATACAAATATACTTGCTTTTAATCACACACTGTGCTTCGTTTACATGGAAAATTTTTCCTTCTAATGAGTCTTCTTTCTTTTTCCCTAGTTTCCTTTTTTTTTCCTGTTGTTGTGCAATAAAATAAATATATGTCTGTTTTCCAGTTGTTTTTCATCTTGATTGTGCCTTTCATTTATCTTCATGGAAATTTATTTGCTCCTATGCAGACTCCATTCCTTTCTCTTTATTTAAAAGTTCTTTAATACTCAGATATCAGATTGTGAGCAAATTCTACACTATGTAAGCTCTATGTTCATTCTTAGCATTGTTGTATCTGAGCACTCAAGAAGAGTTAAAAGTGCTTCTATAGAGCTGGCATATAAAATCCATGCTCTCATTCTCTCTCCAAGAATTGTCTATATAGTGGAGCAGTTTCTCTGATTCACCACTCATGGAAGTTTATGTAAGAATTTTTTTTGCAAGCCCATTCCTCTGGAACAACTATCAAAGCCATTCATTCAAAAATAATGACCGCTAAGAACTTCTCTATCTCCTCAGGCTATCATCTTTATTCTACATTGCTTTTAGACTCTATTATAGTAATATATCAAAGAGAACTATAGCTTAATGTATAAATGGAAAACACTGATAAATTTATTTTCAGTATACCACAATGAATATTTGGGTTCCAACACATGCATTAGAATGTTTTATTCTGATAAAAAATAGGCAAAACAATGTAAGATTTTGCTTACATATGTAAATGCTTATATATGCTTACTTCTCAGGAACTTTCCAAACACACTATTGTATATCACTTAAAAACAAACCCACAAGATTTTATATATATATATATATATATATATATATAAAACAGGTAAATTGACAATATTCTGCTATAAGAATAAAACATAACCAGCAGAACAAATTAAGTAGAAATCCAATTCTTTTGTACCTCTCTAAAACTGCAACATTTCTCTGCAATAGCAGTGCTTGGAATGCAAATCAGCTTACCTTGATTTCTTCTCAGTGTAATCTACAAAACAGATGTAGCAGTTTGCACAGGATTCTCTGGGCTCTGCTTTGAGACTTTATTGATTTTTTTTTCTTTTTTTTTTTCTTTATCTGAGACTCTTGAGAAGCTCCAAGAAACTTTCTGAGGAATCTGGTTACCACTACTCTCAGCTAAGGATAACACAGGAGACTTGACTCTTCTCAACCTCTGTAGCAAAGTCTATCAAGCTGGCAGCTGTCTGTGATGACAGAGTATGGGAGTGACCCATTTCAGCTCAGTGTTGATGAAAATTGGGTACTTCTAGGTAGAGATGGTAGATGAGATAAATGGAAATGTGAGCAGAAGAAATGCAGGCATAGGTCTGATTTAATTAACCAATGTAATTAGTATGCATGGGGAGTGATGGCTGTGATCTTAAGACTATCTGTAGACTGGCATATGAATAGAACTGAAAGTGTATATGTGCTAGTTTGAAGCAGGCTAGAATGTTTTGGTGAGAGAAAATAGATAATAGGCTGTGAAATGAAAACAATTGTGTGTCTCCTTCCCTCATCAGTCCCGCTGAGAATTATGGGAACAAGAAGTAAACATTAGATAACATTCTCCATTTTGTTCTCACTTTGCTTTTGCCTTCAGACCGAGCCACATCTCCATAACCTCACTGCCATTAACCTTCCTTCTTAACCTCTTGGCTGCACCTCTATTCTTTCTCAGGATTGGGGTAAGGTTGAGAGGAGCAGGGGGAAGTGTTGGGGTGGTTGAGAACCCCTCCTGGGGACTCAGGTTTCTGGGAGTGGAGTTGTGCTTCTGTATTGTTTATCCTTTGTATATTTCTGTATATAACTGTATATATTGTAAATAGCTGCTTGTATGTTGTGCTGCTGTAAATAAATAGCTTTCATTTATATTCCCAGGGTCCATCTGAGTTAGCTGGGGCAATTTCTAAAGTGTGGGGGGGCGGGTTACAGCCAAACCACCACAGTATATAAGTGTACAAGTTGTGCAAATAAACATCTTCACTCAGGAAAAGACTTATGAAGTCCATGCCAGGCGCTGCCCCACCAAATGACTTTTCACTTACTCAGAAAGAGCTTTGGACTTTTGCAGGATTTCTACCAGAAGCTAAACTGCCAAAGGAGTCTAGTTCTTATTTTTGAAACTAAATTAAGTTCTAAAGAATTGTTCCTTTTCTTCATGCTTATGCTCCATATTGAAAGACTGATACTTAAACTTTGAATATTTTCTTTCACTAGAATACAATACATCACACTGAGGGATCTGTCATGGTATGAATGCAAAAATAACAGGGCCAGCATTGTCTCAGAGTGCAGGAAAGGAGGAGACCACATCAGGTAAAGGAGTCTGAAACTTGCATAAAAATAGGTTGGAAATCATCTTTCTGTTTCAATATGTTCTTAATAATAATCTGTGTTCTATTTGAACATCATCCTCTATTTCATCCCATTGTTTCACAGCAAAGTGAAAGTGGAATTAATCCATCAAGCTTTTTTATACTAATAATAGTTTTTCACTAAGAGATATTTTTAGAAATCACCCTGAAGAAATCTGCTTTTTATCTAAAATCAAAGCTTTAATAATTTTTCTGAGTTCTTCTGTGACTGTATACAGAGGGAAAATACAGATGTGGTTTCAACTGATTGAAGCCTTTGCTTATTAAAACATAAAACCGGCCTACATGTGTTCCTGTGTGATCTGATATAGGTGATCCTGCTCTGGGAGGAGGATTGGACTGGGTATTTTCCAAGGTTCCTTCTGATCCCTAACATTCTGTGAATCTGCAATTACATAGAAAATAACTATGGTAAATTTGGAATGTCTTTTGCCTTTGTGCTTATACTGTCCCTTGGTCATTAGGCTAAGATTGTTAAGAAGCTAGTAATAGTTTTGGAAGGTCCCATTCAAGGCTGGGTTTAATTGATCCTTCCCAAAGAGAACTGTGGCTTTTGCAAATCAGGCAAATCAGATGCTTCCAGATGGGCCCCAGCACGTAGCACAATCAAAATCACTAGCCACATTTTCAATATCTTGGTTAGAGGTGGCTAGACCTCATTAGGAGCATGTTTATTATTCAGAGGCTGACTCCTCATCGCAACAGGCAATGTGAGTCCAACAGGTTTTTTCAGTAGTGCAGACTACACTCAGAACAGCAGCAAAGCACTCTGCCCTTGATGACTACATCTTACAAAGTCATGGCAGATGAAAACTAGCAAAATGAATTCATGTCTGATGGGTTGTTTTTGCCACGACAGCTGTGCTTTGGAGGTGGGCAAGCCAAGGAAGTTAAGTTTGGCTCATGCAAGAGTGTTTGGCTCTAAGTCAACTCTATGCCCATGTATGTGAACGAGCCAAGCCAGTAGGAATATTTTGGCACTACCTTCTGGCTGTCACAGTGACCTTATATATCACTTCACACATTCTCCCTTTTGTATGTGCATAATCTGTTCCAATGGATCAAGTAATGCTTTGGCATGGGCTTGCTTTGGCTCTGTTTTTAAATTTTTGGGCCTGTTCTAGAAGTTACATGCAGCATGCCTGTGAAGTTCATTAACAAATATTTAAGAATAACTAATATATATTTTTATGATCTAGACAGTGAGAAAAAAAGGAAAATTTATAATAAAATAAGCAATTAAATTTACATTAAAATAACATCAACTGCTAATATTTGTACACCCAGGAAGGTCAATGTAGTACTTTAAATTGTTCTGTTGCTCAACTGAGATGTTATACATGTTAAATATATAGGGCTGGGTATGCATATATATGCATATATTTAAAAGGAAGGGGTTTATATAACTGTTTATCAAATGCCTATGCAAGAATGAGGGGGGAAAAAATCATTGTCACGGAGTTCTCATCATGGAGATAATGAAGTATAATAGCTTTTGTTGCCAGCACCAGACAGAACGCTTCTATGTAGTATCATTTAGTATAATGTTGTTTACTCAGAAAAAGTTTTTGAGCATGTTCAGTTATATAAGTATTCTATTTTGACAGAATAACATCATCAATAACATGTCCTAATGTTAAATTAGTCTGGTGAATATTATTTGTGAAGTTAGACATATATACAACATTGGTCAGCCATTGTGTAGTAAAAAGGGAGATCTTAGCTCCAAGATATCTCCCTGTGCTTACAGTTACTAATATGAGTGTTATTATTCATGTGTGTCATAAACTGGCAAATATTCCTAATTATTTTTTAATTTCTGTGGAAGTAATGATTAACAGAGTTTGCTTTGCTATCAAATTTTTTGGACTCAAGATTTGAGTTGACAAAAAAAATCAAGGACAGGTCATTGCAAAGTGTAGTTGCCTTAGTCATATGATTTCACTGTAACTGCGGCATGAACATTGCTTATTTTCTTCTTTGCATTGTAGTAGCAGTTATTACCCACAGTGAAGAAATGCAGTTAATTATCTTAAGCATGATACATAAATATTAAAAAAAAAAGGTTTTGTTTCAAAGAATTGCATCTAAATAATGAGTATAAATCCATTATTCCAGAAGGACTTGTATATTCACTACATTTGATGTTTCATTTGAGTATCTTACTCAGAGAATATGAAAAAATGAAAACAAAATATGGAAGCTCATGAAGAACTGTTACTCATTAAATGTCTTCATCTATTAAAATATATGAAGTGTGGTTCATGTTGATGACAGGAAAATAATAATCTCTACACAAAGAATATAATGAAGAAGAAGTTTCTTTGTGTTATTGTGCAGTATTTTTTAACTGGGGCTTGGAGGAAACATCTAGAGTTTTATTTCTGTGTCCATTTAGTGTCTTTTAACTCTGCTGAATTATGATGAGGACACACACAGAAGGGGTTAGACTGAGATCATAATTTGATTTAATTTAGGATAATTCATTGTCAAATATTGGTAACATTTACTCTGACCTTAAGATGGCTTGAAACCCTTGAAGAGTAGGAGGGTTGTTTTATCTCCAGCTTCTGCTGATGGTCATGTTTTTGCTGTATTTTTTCTGTGAAACAGACCAAGGAAATTGTACTAGTACATTATTTCCATTAAAGTCTTTCTTTATCTCAATCCAGGCTGATTTTTTTTTCTTTTCTTCGGATCCTTCAGATCTGGAGAAGGAGGGGAGGCTTGTGTGTGAGCATGTGCCCACACAAGAAGTCTGTGATGCCATTCAGCAAGACTTGAACAAGATGGAGAGCTGGGCAAAGAGAAACTCAATGAATTTCCACAAGGGTAGATATAAGGTACTTCACCTAGGGAGAAATAACCTTATATACCAGCAAAGGTTAGAAGCTGACCTGATGGAAATCAACTCTGTGGAAAAAGACATGAGAGTCCTGATGGGTAACAATTTCACTATGAGCCAGTAATTCGCCTTTGTTGCCAAGAGGCCAAATGTATCTTGAAGTGCATTAAGAAGTGCATGACCAGCGAGTCAAGAAGGGTTCTCCTTTCCCTCTACTCTGACATGGTAAGGCCACATCTGGAGTATTGTTTTGAAGTGTTAAGCACTGGTACACTCTGGAACACACATGGGTTGAAATTCTAGCTGGCCAGATTCCCAACCTTTTATATGTAACTGCTGTGGTTCAGTATGTACATACAAAATTATATGAAGCAGGGTGGTGATTAACAAGGGTATATTTGTGTCGTGGGTTGAGTTGAATTTGATGATGTTATTCAATACAACACTGCCCTCATGCCATCTTCAAAATGAAAGTGCTGGCTGGAGCAAAGTATCATGAGTCCTAAAGTTCAGATGGTAACATGTTCTGGTTACTGCTTCTGGTTTCCAGGTTTTGGGTTGTTGTTTTTTTCTGTAAGGCTGGTGTCCACATGCTTGGGTAGAGGAAACTGTTCTATCACAGGATTCTGCTGCTGCTTCTGCATTTTGCTGTGCTTTTCTGCAAATGGGCTATGGTAATTGCGTATTGTATCACTCCCAGTAAAACTCTTTATCTCAATTCTTTATCACAACTCAGAGGTATTTCTTGAGTTACTTTCCTTCACATCTGTGAGGGGAGAGAGAGGAGACTTGTGAGAGAAGGCTATGTTTATCCAGCACAATTGGATATTGTACAACTTGAGCATGATGAAAAATATATGGCAAAAAGTGTGGAGACTGTACTACATCTGACTGACTTTTCTTCGTAGAAGTCTGTAAGGTGCTCTGGTTTAGAGTTGTGGACTAAACCAGCGTTGACAGCGTACCAATGTGTGGGGATACAGCCGGTGAAGTAGACACAAATTGACCAAAGAAGTACTCCATATCCTGTGATGTTATGCTCAACAATAAAACCTCAGGGAGGTCAAGCTGGAGAACACAAATCCAAGAATGAGCACTGAGTAAGACTCAATTCCTCAAAAACATTCAGACCAAAAATAAACTTGATAACAGTGAAGTTAGGCAAGTACATAAATACTTTTGAGGATTCATGATGAAGCCATATTTTTGTTTCCAAAGTTAAAAAAGTATTTCTTTTGCCCAAGAATCATTTCTGTGATCAACACACAGACCTACACACAGATTCACAAGAACAAACACTTAAGAAGTTTTAAATATCTTCTTCACTTTTGCATAGTACCTGGGATTTTAATCTCCAAAACTATAGATCTGAGTCACATGAAGTAAATTCAGGTGATTTTCTATGAATTTTGTCTTTCAAACAACCTTAATCCTCCACCCCCAAAAAAATCCACAAGGGTTCATGTAATTTTAGTATAATATTCTTGTCCCTCGGACACTAAATCTAAAGCTGCTCAATCAATTACAATGTGGCAAGCTCCAAGAAGCAACCTACTTAATGCAAAAAGTGTTTAATGGATTGAGCTGTAGAAGATTAAGCTATACAGATTAACTACTCAAGCTGGAACAAAGTGCTGTTGGAAATTCAGTGAGAATGAATGAGTACCCAAATTGGTTGGTAAAGAGAGCATTAAGAATTACTTTCATCCTAAAAAATTAAGGATGCAGAAAGAATGCCAAGTCTTAGTCTCTCTGAACTCACTAGGAAAGGTTACTCATCATTAATGAGACAGAATTTTACCATTGCATGGAAATCAGATGTGATTTAGTGGTGTAAATTTTATATTGGTAAATTGATGTTACTGCATGCAATTTGGTGATGATTAGAAAGTAATGGGTGGAATAGATAAGTTTTAGCAGGAGAAAGAAAACAAGCAAAGGATATATGAAAAGATACAGCAAGCTTTCTAGATGCTTTTGAGATGTTTTAAATACATTAAATTTGTCAAATATACAGAAAGAACTGCCCACGAGTTTGCATGGAAGATATACAAAATTTCAAAACACCAGGTAAGGACAAACAATTTTTTAATTAAAAGAATAAATGGAAATTATTCACCAGTCAAATCTGTTTAATTTGTCATGCTAATCAAACTATTTTTAAAGCAAAGATCTTATGGAAACCTGTGGAGAAATAATACTCAGTGTCAATTTTTGTGGAATAATAATGTCATATTAATCTAATCTCTCTTTAAAATGATCAACAGTGAGGAAGAACAAAGAAAATAAAAAAATAAATAATAGTGTGTATCTGTGGGAGACTTCTCCCTCTAGCAGGACATGAGCTGGTAAACATGAGAACCCGTACTGGGAGGTGTCCTTGAGCCCGCTTCTGGCTCAGGAATCTAAGCTGTAAACAGTGAGCAACCCACACACACCTGCAGGGGGCTGAGCCGGCCAGCGGCCTGGGGTGGACACCACAGGTTGTTTTGGTACAGGGCAACCTATCTGCACCTTACACATAACTCTGAGCCAATCTGTCCTGTCCACTTGTGCCAGCCCCAAACTTATTGTGCACACCTTTCCTGAGTACTTTCTAAAGCATTGCACAGCCCTAATAAAGCGTACTGCATTACTAGCAGCTGAGTGGACTCGCCAGTACCCCAATCACACCTCCACCAGCTTCCTGCTGACCACATGTATCTTGACCTAGGAGGACTTCCTCTGCTCTGGTGATGAACTTTTCATGATGATTTTTTAGTGTAGAGAAAATGGATCCCTTCAAATACATGCTGTGACAGTAAGAAGCAATGTAGTGCATTCTTCATGCCCAATCACTATCTTAAAGTGAATCCAACAAATACTAAGGAAAATTTTATGATGGTTAAAAAAAAAAAAAAATTAACAGGATTGTCACAGCTGTGGAACCTCCACTGATGTTTTTATCATTTTTTTAAAATATAGTTATAAATGTTTCCTTATTGTAGAAAGTGGATCCTACAGGGAAACAATCCTACTGGATAAATGTATCTCAGTAAACCAACAAAAAGCCCAAAGATAGGTAAGATCACAACCTTATGATCCTGTGAGATGCACTATTCTGTCAGGTACTATTGTGGGGTCTAGGCAGTCACAGTACCCGAGAGAACTGTGGTATAAAGAAGCCCATCTCTAGGAGTATCCAAAACTCCTTTGAAGTACCTGCCAAATTGGCAGATAAAAACCCTAGTACTCTCCATGCAAAGCCAGTGGGAGCACTGGGGTGGCCACGGCCGAACAAGCCCAGGAGTTTTGCCATCTGGATCCACAATTGCTGGTTCAGAGGCTGCCAACAGAGAAATTCACCAGGGAGCATCGACAAAGTCTTAACTCTGCCTCCATGAGTAAAGTCTGCTGTTCCATTAGATCCTCTGCTCCGCCTAAATTAAAAGTGGGGTAAAGCTGTGTTGTAACTTAACCTTTGCCATTTTCCTGACTTTCCTAAATTACTAAACTTGCCCAGAAGCATCCTTGTGAAGATTTCCTGACCAAATTAAAACCCGTAAATAAACCTTAACTAGTTCTGTATATAGTTTGGGGGCAGGGTTTTTGGGAAAACAAAAGTAATTCTGTTTTTATAATTCCTGCCTTGACCAATAAATCCCCAACCAAATCAGGTACATGAAAAGAGGACATCCTAATTTTAATTAGTCTGTATGAACAGATCTATTGTGTACAATATTATGACTGCAAAAAGAACGAGGTGTCCATTATCTATCCCTTCTGAGATAAGATAGCTTGCAGCTGGTGGGAATCGAGGTCTGTTGTTATCAGGATCGGTCTGTTGTTATCCTTCCTCACCCCGTTCCCACAGCTCTTCTACACCTGCATTCCCACATTCTTCCTTGCCACAATTCCATTACAACATATTCTTAAGCCTAGAGACAAATGTAAGCAATGCAGTACAAATTTTGCATAAAATACATTTCCTGTAAGCCTGCTTATTTTTATGAAAAAAAAAAAAAGTTGATTTATGCAAATCATATGGACGTTAAGTCCTCACAAATGAAATTTTGCATATGAATAGTCTCTGAATTGATAGAGGAGATTTCTCATTTCCACCAGGATTTGTTTTGTACCTGTACTGTATAAATAAAAGTTGCGCCTGCATGTTGTCTGTATATCAGCTAAGCAATTCGGCTCTGTTTATAAAATGCAGTGTATGCTTTCTGGAGTCTTAAGCATGAATTACCTGTCTCGCAAATTTCCTAATTAGTTCAACCAATTTTCTTTCTGTCTCCAGGTAATGTGAGCCAATGATCTGAATCTGATGTTAACAAAATATACTGCTGAACAAATGTTTTAGGTCACAGTCTGTTTACAGCACTACAAATGGTGACTTATTTGTTCCCTAATTCATATATTTGGATTTGTTTATTAATTTATTAGAGAGAAATCTTACACCTCCATCATGACTCACATCTGTTTCAGACTATCCATTTATTCAGCTGTCAATTTTCAAGGTAACACAGATTTTAAACATAGGATTTTAGTGTCAAAAGAAAAAGGTGTTTCAGAAGTGCGGCCCACAGTTCTGCATATCTGCCTATCTTAAGCCCATAATTTTTTAATACTGCAGTTTCATTTAGTTTGTGGTGGTTTCTATTTGTTTTAGGCTGAAACAGTTCTTTTTTTTTTTTTTTTTTTTTTTTTTTTTATAATCACAGATTGAATTAACAGTGTCCAGTTCTGGGCCCCTCAATTCAAGAGAGATGTTGAGATACTGGAACTAGAGAAGTGTGACAAAGCTGGTGAGGGGCCTGGAACACAAACCCTATGAGGAGAGGCTGAGGGAGCTGGGGTTGTTTAGCCTGGAGAAGAGGAGGCTCAGAGGTAGTTGTAGACAGCTCATTGCTGTCTACAACTACCTGAAGGGACATTGTAGCCAGGTGGGGGTTGGTCTCTTCTCCCAGACAGACAGAGCCAGCAATAGAATGAGGAGACACAGTCTCAAGTTGTGCTGGGGGAAGTATATGCTGGATGTTAGGAGGAAGTTCTTCCCAGAGAGAGTGATTTGCCATTGGAATGGGAGGTGGTGGAGTTGCCTTCCCTAGAGGTGTTCAAGAAAAGACTGGACTTAGTGCCATGGTCTAGTTGACTGGATAGGGCTGGGTGCTAGGTTGGACTGGATGATCTTGGAGGTCTCTTCCAGCCTGATGGATTCTATGATTCTGTGAATAGAACTGGAATTTATGTATCCATCTGGTCATGTTTTGGAATACAGTGTATGAATTTGCCTCTGAGGTGCAGCTCATATTCTACATATGCTGGTAATAGTTACTGACTGCAAGCCAGAAATTGAGCAACTTGTGGGAGTTCATATTGTATTTTTGTAGGATTAAGGAAGTAACACAAAATACTCATCAAGATGGAATTAATTACTGCCCTTAACTTTAAACAATGAAAAAAAAAAATCACTGAAGTATCTTCTGTAATTAACATATTTAAATGGACTCTTTAAAAATTACATCCATTTTAAAATCCAGGTTGCATCTTCTGTGATGTTTCAATTAGTGAAATTTCAGGAAAATTCCTCCAGTTGATACTATTTATGGTAGCCATCCTTCAGGAGAAGGCAAAAGTTTGGAAGAAGATGCAGCTGGGACAGACAGCTGACCGAAACAGATAAAACAGATTTTCCATACCATAAAAGTCATGCTCAGGAATAAAATGGGAAAGACAGGGGAGGGAGGTCCCAAAGCAGTCTTTGCTGAGATTGCCTGGGCATTAGTCTGCTAGCAGGAGGTGGTGAGTGTAATATAAGCTTTTGGGTTTTAAGCCTTTTCCCAATTATTAAACTGTCTTTGTCCTGACAGAAGTGTTTCTCACTTCTGCCTTTCTGAACCTTCTGCCTTTCAGCCCTCTGGGAAAGTGAATGAATAACTCATCTGGGACAAACACACAGCATTTGAAAAGGCAACTAAAATTATATCAAAATATGTTTTTTATTTAAATCATAGTTATGAAATTCAATTCCACTCCTCAATTCTGTATTTAAATATTTCTTTGAAGTTTTATGTTGGTTATTCTTAATATAACTATTCTATTAGTTATCCTTTCATATGTTTAAATAATAGACTATTAATAGAAATAAAAATCCTTCAGTCACTAATTCCACAGATTATTACATGCCTCTGCAAAACAACTATGTCCAGCTATTACATTCCCAAAGGACTCTGTGTTGTCATAGGCATATTTGTAATAACTCTCAATGGTGTGAAGATATTGTAGAGATTTTGAAGTCATTTACATATTTTCAGCATCTGATTCAGTTTCTTTTAGTTGCTTCAGGGTCTCTCTTTGAATTAACAACCCCTGTGAAAGTGCCTGCCATGACAAAATAAGATAAGCATAACATTATTTGGATTTATTTATAAACAGAAAGAATAAATTTTAAAATGGAGCTTCATGCATGGACATGTTTCTGTAATTTCACAGAACATTGTTGGAAGAATGATTGGTGGCAATCAATCTGGCTTCACCAAGGGCAAATCATGCCTAACAAACTTAGTGGCTTTCTGTGATGGAGTTACAACATTAGCAGATAAGAGAAGAGCATGTGATGTCATCTATCAGACATGAAATCCTAGTCACCAAATTGGAAAAGCATGAACTTGATGGATGGACCACAGGCTAGACAAAAATTGGCTGGATAAAAATTGGCTGGATGTCTCCACTCAGAGAGCTACATTCAACAGCTCGGAGTCCAAATGAGGACCAGTAATAAGTGGTGTCCCTCAAAGGTCGGTACTGGAGTCAATGATATGGACTGTTGGGTTGAGTGCACCCTCAGCAAGTTTGTGGATGACACTCAGCTGTGTGGCCAGGTTGAAATCCTGGAGGGAATGGATGCTATCCAGAGGGACTCAGATGGGCTTGAGAGGTGCACCCCATGATGTTTAACCAAGAAAAGTATAAGGTCCTGCATCTGGATCAAGGCACTCCCAAGCACAAATACACACTGGGCAAGGAGTTGATCAAGAGCGTTCTTAAGGAGAACGACTTGGGGATGTAGGCTGATGAACAACTCAGCATCAACTGGACATGTGTGCTTGCTGCCCAGAAGACCATCCATGTCCTGGTGTCTGTCAAAAGAAGTGTGACCAGTTGGATAAGGGAGGAGATTCTTCCCCTCTATTCTGCTGCCATGAGATCCCACCTGGAGTACCGCATCCAGTTCTAGTGCCCCCTAGCATAAGAGGGACATTGAACTGCTGGAGTGGGTGACACAGATGGGGTATTCTGCCACCTACGCTGATTTGGCGGAGGGGAGAAATTAATGCGAGAAGATATTTATAAAAATATGGGTTTATTAACTTCCAATATTTCAACTCTCGCCACCCCCAACCACTGAACTTAAATACTAACAGGGTTCTTTACACTGTTATGAAGACATTCTAGGATACATATCTACAGAAACTTATTCATAACTAGCAAACATTCAAACTATAAACAGCGAGAGAGTTTCCCCATGGATCAATGCCACCTGAGGTCTTATACTGTTTGCCCAGCAAAGCTGAGCTGAAAACTGCTCTCTGCTTTATGGCAGAGGTAATAGAAATTACAGAGGCATCTACTCACAATTCTTATCAATTATTAATCACCTTCTGGGGTTGTGTCAGCCTGTTGCAAGTGTCCAATTCTTCAGGGTCTCTGCCTGTGGAATTCAAGGCTGGAATCCTCCAGCGTCAGGGGAAAAGGCAGGCTCTGGCCTTACTGCTGATGGATCCTGATGGCTGCTCTCACCAGGGGTATGCAGGCAGGATCTCCAGGTGCAGAGGCAGGATTCCGTGCAGTTTGAGCATGGGTCCATGTTGTGGAGGCAGGAATTAATGTGTGGCCGAGTCAGGAATTTTATACAAAAATAGTTATTTTATTTTCCCAAAAACCTGCCCCCAAAACTATATATACAAAGATTAATTTAGTTTAATTAGCAGATTCAGTCGCATGAGAATTATTTACAGGGATACCATCAATAATCTGACTGTTTTGGAAGTCAGAAGTTGGAAAAGGCTTTAGCTATTAATTAATAGCGTTTTTCTTACTAATAAAGTTGAGCCAAAATAACTCACGATCAGACTGGCTTCCTGGTGAGGTTTCTCTCTCTCGTTCTCCTGCAGAAGCTGTCGGAGAGTCCTTAAGAGGTATTCAGCGCTTACAAAGGTGTCCATGGGGAAGCAATCCTTTGAAGCTTTCTGTATTCACCTTAGGCGAGTGAGGTGGGGGGGAGTCTCAGGCAGACACGAACGTCCAGGCAGTAACCAAGTCCAAGGCAGGAACCTCCAAAGGCGGGAAGCCCCCCAGTTTATACCCTTGCTAGACAAAGGGCAGAGTTACCACACCTTAGGTGTGAAAGTGCACAGCCAATCCCAGCCAGATCCCAGCGCAGGCACTGCACGGGGCACTCCTCATGCGGGCAGGACCCCTTTGCTCATCCCCTTCACGCCTGTGGGGCAGGTGAGAGGGGGGAACCAGACGGCTTTCCCACTCCCATTCAAGCCAAGGAGAGAGAGGAATTTAGGGGTACACAGGACTTCCAGGACAGTCCAACACTTGCTCCTCAGGCCGATCAAATGCAGACAGGTGGGTCTGCTCCCGGCAACCCATGGCAGTGTGCACACCAGGCACTCATACAAAGGCAGGCATAAAGCTGCAAGGAAGTATGCAGGCAGGCAAGCAAGCATGTGGCGTAGCTGCAAGTAATGTGGGGAAGGCTGCACGTGAGCCTGTGCACCCCTGTTTATCCAATGTGGGCCGAGAGTTAATGGTCTCGTTGGCCACTCGAATGACCAATCAGGTTGGCAGTCAGCTGAACCCTACCACACTGGGTAAAACCCACAGGCTTGGACTCCAGGTATGGGAATCACATGGGCCCAGCACCAGGCAGGCACGAGCAGGGCGTGTGGGGACTTACACAATCAGGTGTCCCTTTGTTCTCGTTTACCCCTGCTGCAGGCAGAGAGACATGTCCAGGCAGAGCAGGCATAAATAAGCCTGCTTTTGGGCCTACAGGCCCTCCACAACAGTGGGGCCACCAGGAAATCTGGGAAGGGAGTTTTTACAAGGGCTGGTAGTGATAGGACAAGAGGGAATGGGTTGAAGCTTGATGAGTCCCTCCTTTTAGGTGTTCAAGGCCACACTAAATGAGGCCTTGAGAAATCTGGTCTCTGCCCATGCCAAGGGGGGTTGGAACTAGATGATCTTCAAGATCCCTTCTAATCCAAGGCATTCTGTGAATCTGCAAATAAATTTATGATTTTTAATGAAAAGAAGTTGTATAAAACCTTGATGCAGCAACAAGTGTGTTCAGGGAGTAGTCTTACATCACAAAATTAGTTCAAAGCATAGGCAAGAGGTGAACATGAATAGTATGTATTAAAGCTCCACATCTTCACCTTAGGAAAAGACAGTAGTAGTCTAAGCACTGTCAAGCAAGAGGATGCTGCTGACAGACAGAAAATAATGTTCTCATTCTGAGAATGCAAAATGCATTGTGTTTTCTCTTTGGCTTCTCATGAAAAATAGCTCTGTGCATGTTTCAGAGTACTACAAATTCGTTTCTTCTCCCTCCCACCTCTCCAAGTTTGAATGGGGAGAAGAAGGTGCAAGAACTGCTTTCCCCACCCTGCTCTGCAGGCTTGAAGGGGGAACAGAAAAAGGTGCCTTTCCACACATGTGCTGACCTGTGTGGAAGCCTGCACTGGAGTCAGGCTAGTGGTTGGCTGGGTTTTCAAGCCCAGCATAAAATGGCAAATGGACACTTTGTCTAGAAAAACATAAATAGAGCAAGGGAGAAGGCAAAAGTTTCCTGCCCTGAAAGGTTTTCACCTTGAAAAATCTCCTGCCTTGGCAGAGTGCCCAACAAGACAGGGTCCTGCTGTGACAGAATTCCTGTTTTTGATTGTCCCCACTTTTGGATTGCTCCTACCTTTTTGCATGGCTCTCAGTTTTACACCGTCCCTGCTATTGGAGGGTTCTCCTCACTTTTGCACCATTCTATGCTGGCTTGCAAGCCCTGGGGTCCTCTGAGAGAGCTGCCGGCAGCACCCAGACTGGCTACTCTAGGACCATATCAGCAGCTAACTTCCTGGCTGCCTTCTGGACTGAGGAGTGTGGTGGAGGGGCTGCAGCCCCAAAACAGAGGTCTCTCTATGCCTCTACATGCCTGGACATGTTTTTCTGCCAGGATCCATGGTAGTAAACAGGTTGTGTAACACACACACACAGAGTCCATGTATCCCTGGGGTCCACCCAGGTGATCCCCATATTTGGGAGGGTCCAGGCAAACAGCTCCTGCCTATTAAGGTAACGTTTGGCTTACTGCCAACCTGATTGGTCACTTTAGATGGCCAAAAGGGGCCACGAATCTCGACCCACAGTCTATAAAGAGGGGTGCAAAGGTGCACCACGTGTTCAGAGGTTCAGACTTAGCTGTTCAGACTCAGCTCTCTGACCCACATTGCAGCTCTGACCTGCTTGCAAGGCCTAGACATAGGATCTGGCCCTCACTCACTTGCATACTCACTGATGCTCAGCCCTCTTGCATTGATCTCGACTCGTAGTTAATCAGTCTGTGAATCTTTGGAAGCAGAGCATGTTCACGCCTGCACTTGATACATAAGGGGAGCCAATAGCCCTTAAGCCTAGAGCTATCTTGAATTATCTACGGAGAACAATCTCCCAGCAGCCTGGCACACGCCGCATGCCCGCTGCTCAGCCTGATTGATAGTGGGGTAAACCTGTGTTTATGGTTAGCCTTTTCCATTTCCTGACCTCCTAAATCTCTAAATTTGCCCATAACATCCTTTCCAAGAATTCCTGATTGAACTAGAATCTGTAAATAAACCCAAAGTAGTTTTGTATATAGTTTAGAGGTGGGGTTTCAGGAAAATAAAATAATTCTAGTTTTATAATTCCTGACCTGGCCATATTAATTCTCTGCCTCCATGACAGTGCATCCATTGGCTAATGGCAATGCCATGCATGCATAGAGCAAACAATTCCTCTAAGTGCCCTAAATTTCATTTGAAAATGCAGGCTAAGGTAATGACAAATTTTAAACAAACTCATTGGAAAGAAAATGATGTCTCCTTTTTTCTCATGATGAAGCATTGTTACACATAAAGTAACAGATAAGGAAAGATAATATTAAACAGGAAAAATTGCCACCATCATTTGTCTCTATATTCCAAAAGTACCTCTGAAAGCAACTGTTTCTGAAGATCCTCACCATAAATGTCCCACATTTAACCATGTGGGCTTTTATTTTCTGTCTCTTAATGGCTTAATCTCATTGTAGAAGTCATCTTAATGTCTTCTACCTTTTCTTTCATCTGAAAAGCAAAGCTCTATCCAGAGTGAATCCATACTTGGATTATTGTTTTTTTGTTTATTTGTGGTTCTGTTTGGTTTTGTTTGTTTACTTTTGTTGTTGTTGGTTTGTTTTGTTTTAAAGTAACCATGGGTGTCAAAGTAACAACAATGGATTTGTGATTTTTTTTCTTAGTATATTTTGCATTGAACTAAGTTAACATATTCTAAGACTGTGTGCATTCTGCTTAAGTGTGATCATGAGAAGATAAATGTGGCTTTAATAGGCACAATTAGACTGTTTTTAAAGTGCATTCTTCTTGCAGCAGTAGGAAGAAATTACTAGTACTGCACAGGGATCCTAAACATCCATTTGTTCTTCATATAGAATCACACAGGGTAGAATCATTTAGGTTGGAATGATCCTTTAGAAAAGACCCATAAACCTAGCACTATCAAGTACACCACCACCAAATTATATCCCTAAATGTTTTATCTACATGCCTGTTAAATACCTCCAGGGGTAGTGCCTCAACCACTTTCTTTGGCAGCTTGTTTTGATGCTCAAAAACTGTTCTGGTGAAGACTTTTTTCCTGAGTATTCAAACTAATTCTCCCCTGGTACAATTTCAGTGTGTTTCTCATTGATCAGTTCTTACTTGTTACATGAGATAAGAAACCAACACCTACCTTGCTACAACATAGACAAATAAGGTCTCCCATCCTCTTCTCCAGGCTAAACAACATCAGTTCCCTCAGCTGCTCCTCAGAAGAGTTGTGCTCTAGCTCCTTCTCCAGATTTAGTGCTCTTTGGACACACCTCAGCATCTCAATATCTTTCTTGTAGTGGGCCAAAACTGAACACATAATTCAAGGTGCAGCCTTACTGGTTCTGAGTACCATACTTCTCTGGTCCTGCTAACCACACTATCTCTGATACAACCCAGATGCTATTTACCTTCTTGGCTTTATTTGCAACCTGGTCATGTTGCTGGCTCACATTTAGCCATTTGTTAATCAACACCCCCAAGCCCTTGTCTGCCAGGCAACTTTCCATCTTTCTTCCCCAAGCCTGTAGTCTTGTATGGGGTTGTTGTGACCCAAGTGCAGGACCCAACATTTACCTTTGTTTTGGCTTTAGCCAAGGTTGCCCAGGAAGATGGTTGAGGTCCTGTTCCTAGACATATTCAAGGAGAGGCTCTGGGCAACCTAATCTAGTCAAGAATGTCCCTGCCTACTGCAGAGGGGGTTGGACTAGATTATCTTTAGAGGTCCCCTCCAACTCAAACCATTCTATGATTCTAATATTTTACTACAAGAAAATAATGGGAAATTTATTATCACATTATAACACAAGGTATCAAGAGGCATGATAGGAATCACATCATAACTTAAAGTATTTACAGATTAGCTTGTGGATGTCAAACATCTGAGTCCTTTTAGCTGGTGAAAACTTGACTAATACAAAAATTCTATTCAGCTATTCATTTGACCAGCCAGAATGGGAGGGATCCAGTTGCCTAAATGCAGCAACCAATTGCTGATGTGGGCAGTTTAAGGTGCCTGACAGATATTCAGAAGGACTTCTCATATAAAGTCTCATGAAAGATCCATGCCCTTCTGGTGCGGCACTAGGGGCACAGGCGGAATACCTCTAGGTCAAGTCAAGTGGCACTAGAAAGTTGTCTTTAGTAAACTCTTTCAAACAGTATTTGTCCATTTAGTGAAGCCAAAGGACGAAAGTTAGCTGGTTCAGTTGCATGCTGAATCTTCCCTCACCTCCCATTATGTTCTTTTGCAAACAAAAACATACATTTCCTGAGGTAGAGTCAAGAATGGTTTCAGAAATTTCATCTCTATCTTTACCTTCCATCTGTACCAAAAAAAAAAGAAAAAAAAATGTCTGAGTATGCACTCAGATCATGTTAGGATTCTAAGCACTAGAGGACCATAGCTACGGTGTACTGGTTAATCTGCCTACAGAAAAGCCACATTGAAAGTGTATGTGGCTAGTGTCAGGTCAAAGATAAGCTGTCTCCTAGAAAATCTGCCACAAAGCTACCTACTAAGCTTCTGTTAATGGAATGAAACACTGTAAACAGTTAGTGAGGCAATTTGATCCCTGATATTTTAGGCTGAGATGAGGTTTTTGTTTGTTTGTGTTTGTGTTTTTTTTTTTCTGATTCTTATAATCTCTTCTAGCTCTCACTAATATTACTTAGATGGAAACTAATTTCAATCAGATCTTCCATTAAGAAATGGGCAGCTATAGGTGCCTTAAGAGACTGCTACATGTGTGACATTAGAGCTGAACATCACTTTCCTAGGGATATATATAACTGGACCTTCAAATTGTAAACTATTTGGGAAAGGAATATAATAAGACAACAACTGTTTGAGCTTTTCAATCAGCAAAAGAGAAAACAAGCCAGAGCTGTAACATACTGAATACCTAGCAGATCCAATGCCTGCATGTCTTTCCTAACACTCTAATTCTTTCCTTTTCTGGTTCACATGCAGAGGTAAAAAAATGAGGTAAATTATGAAACATTTCCATTATTCTTTTTTCCTCTTGGCTTTTTACATGAGAGAAAAAGTACCAGAAGGATTAGAAGGATATATAGAAAGCTAAACAAGCAAATAAAAATCAGTTTTCCTTACTAAAAGGATAATTAATTACCCCACAGTGGAACATCTATAGCATTTAATCTGATAGTAGAAATAGGGGACAAAACCTCAATTAATCAGTGTAAATTGAACACAGTTCAATTTGAACAGTTTCAAGTTGAAAGCAGTATCCATAGAAGACTAGGTAAGAAATATGACACACATCATTAATTGTTTTAGCAAATCCTATTAGAACAAGTGGATTGAAGTATCTTTGAAGTTGTCTTTGTGAGCTCCTACTTACAGTAATCGCAACTCAATTATAAACCATCATTGTTAGGTGAAACACTTTGGCACATAATAATGACAGCTGTAGAATTTTACTTCATTACAATCTCTTTCAGGATTACGTTTGACTATTTTTAGCATTTCTTCTGTTTTGGTATATATTCTTTAAGATTAAAAACAGGTAATTTATCAGTTTCAGATAATAGTTTTGCACTTACACGCTGAAAGAGAGAACAGCTTATACAGAATATTTTATTCTTGCTATGATTCTCACAAAAAGTCTTCATGGCAGTTATTTTATATTTAAAAATGTATACCTATCAAGAATTAACCTTTTAAAAATGGTTATGGAACAAGTACTATGCTATTTGATCATATGCATACATTTGGAAAACTTTTATAGTGCATACTATACAATAGCACTATTTGTGTGACAACTACCTATGAAATATTGTCCTGTGAGGGAAACCATGGGACATTTGTTCTAACATAGGTGGGTAAAATGACAAAGAATGTAAATTATTTGATCAAATAATTGATCAAACAGACAATGGGTAGCATAGCCTCAAGAGTGGAATTAGACTTCAAGCTTTTTCAGATTTCCAGTTCTCTCTTTCTTACAGGAGATAGTTTATTTCTTAAGTTTTCCTTTTTGTTATATCAGTGCAATATTTAATCCCATGGTCTCTACTTCTTTGTGTGAAGAGGTTGCCAGGAGTTCCAATTCTGACTACTGTATTGGTTCTAGTTTAAGCTTCCCAGAGCCAAAAAAACTAACAGAACAATACAATGATAAGATGCCTTCCCCTCTCTCCTCTTTGGAAAGAAAGGAATTAGATGTAGAGAGTGAAAATTGGTAAAACACCCAAAGAATAGTCTTGCTTCAATTTGGAAGTTAAATGAAAAACTTCAACAATAAATTAAAGGTATTTCAGATAAAGGGAGTTACAAAAAGGCATAGGGAAGGAAAACAAGGTACAAAATATATATGCAACCAGATTGATGGCAATGGATGGAGGCAGATTCAGGAGGTGGTTGTCCCACCATGTGGTAGAGTGGCCACATGGCGAAAGCAGGAGCAGCAGGAAGAAGGGTGCTGCTGGCAGGCAGGAAGGGCAGAAAGCAATAAAAATAGGAAGTTCTTCAATTTTATAGGGGATCTAGACAAGAAGTGGGAGTGGGCTAACCACTACACCTAGAGTCAGGTTCAGACCACCCCCAGGGAAGAGTTAACCCTTTACAACTACCTTTGAAGAAAACAAAAATAAACTACTATATTTTTAGTAGGACTTTTAAAAGAAAATCAAATTCTTAAGACTGTTGAATTTCAAATACATAACTTCAAATACTTTCACATAATATCCTGTGGACTTGCATTATAAAACATACCACCAGCTGGGATTTTCTTCTAACCTGACATGAAGATTGTGCAAGACTGTTGGTAAATCTTGTTCACTCTACAAATCGAAGCAAAATTTTCTTTCACTGGTGATCATTTTATGAATTTCTCACTTCTTTTTCTCACAGGAATATTGAGATATTTGCTATAAAATACCTTACGCTGTGAGAGAAATTCTCAGTGTATCTACTTGTGTTACTTTTCTCTCTGCAGCATGGAGGTTCTAGACCAAGAACGGCAGATTCAAAAGATTTTACTTCCCTGGTGGTTGAGGAACATAATGATCTGTAATCATGTGCAACTTGGGCTGGACCAATCTTCTTTATCAGAAGGGCTGCACTAGACGATCTCTGGAGGGCCCTTCCAACTCCTACCATTCTGTGAGTATGTAATTCATTTAATATTCCCCCAAACTACATGAATGTGATAAATTTGACTTTGTAGAGTATGTGACAAAAGGAAAACTTCACAAAGAACTGTTAATTCACCCTGTTTGCAGTATCATTGAGTGACATTCTCCTTACCTTGCTCATAGTGTAACACCTTATCATGCAGCAGAGTAAAACATGAAATGAAAACATTAGTTTCACTAACAGTGAAATTGACTCAAGAGAGGATGTGTAGCTTACTCTGTGTGTGTGTCTATTACTTATATATTCACCAGCAGGCAGCAATTCACACAGGCAGGGTTGCAATAGAAGCAACACAACCACATGCTGCCTACAAAAACTGTGACATAGGAATGCCTTTGGGAAAGACCAGTGACATCTGTCCACACCTTCTACTTCACTGGCTGATTCTACTCCACAGGTCTGGTAAATATTGTCTCTATTTTTTTCATCAATATTTCAAGTAAGAATTGTTCTGGCAAGACACTAGCACACATGCACATATGAAGACTAATTGCCTGTGTAGGAATCTATGGATAAATGCATGGGCAAGTGAAAGGACAATGAGTTACCTAAGGATAACATTTCAAGTGCCAACATTAAATCACAGCAGAGCAACAGATTTTAGAATAACAGCTTCAGTTATCAAGTAAGCACTATGCTGGAGCAAAAACATTTTGATAGCATATCAGGGATGTCACTGAAACTGATAGATATTACTAACCAGTAGCAAGTGAAGTGTAATTTCTGCACCCATAGGTATGTATAGATTGGTGGATGAATATATTTCGGAAATGGATTTCTGTTTTTTGTAGATTGAGCTATTCAATGTCACTCCAGAAAGGTTGTTGCTCAGATTACTTTGTGTTAACAAAATATAAGCTGTCCTCAGGAACGCACAGCTTCAGGATAAGACAACTAAAGACTTGAAACAAAGACCCTGACAGCATGAGTAAAGTTCATGCCACAGGCCTTGAAAATATATGCGTATGATACTCGTCACCTCAGGGCCACAAAGATGTGTCACAAATGGTCAGCTACTATTCACTAAAGGCATTCAGTCTGATCAACTGGGGGAAATTGTTTTAAGGAAAACAACAAGGCAAAGGAAAAATACACAGTATGCATCCCATATACAGTAAAACATGGATAGAGCATGGAAATGTTAATCAGTGAATATAGTAAGGAGACTCTCGGCAAACATGTAGAGTTTTAAGCAAACTGAAGAGAAAGTAAAGTGAAGGGAAAAAGCCTCCATCAACATTAAATGTTTCCTGACAGATGATTGAGTATGTTGATGAATTACCATGCTTGTATATCTTCATCCTGAGGAGACTACTGCCTTGGACTTTAGCACCTAGAGTAGATTACAGGGATAAGCCTAGCACCAGGAAAATGAGTTGGTACCACAAGGTCTGTCTTTATCAGTTTTACTTCTGTCATTATAAGCTGATATAGTAATTCATTGTGACTGAGCTGATAATACTTTAATTAAACTAGCAATAAATCCTTTGTTCTATATATAAGGTGTGTTTCTTAACCCACAGAAATTACATGCAGTCTTTGGTCTGGTACCCTGCCCTTGAGCTCGTTTGTCATTTATATGCAGCACTGTAGCTCCAGAATAGAAGAACCCACAATTCTATTCACGCTTTAGCATTTATTCTGAGTATTCTTGTTTTAACTAATTTAAATCAATCCCTTAGAAAATCATATTCAATTACCAAACTGAATTATTCAGCACAAGTCTCATTAACTATAAATGAAGTTTCCATGCCTACCACATATTTATTTCCCAGTATTTAAGGCATTTTTGAAAGCTTGATATGACATTATTTGGTTCTCATTTTAATGCAGACATTTTTAACATCCTTCATACACACTGCCAGGTTGGGAAGCTTAGCTGTGGCTTGTAATCATTTCATCAATACAAATAATGCATTAGTTTTACAGAATGTAATTTAGCATTCTGAATTTCCAAAACATAATCAGGACTAACACAGCAGATAACCAGAGTCTTGCTCCCCAGTTTAAGAGGGACAGGGATCTGCTGGAGAGGGTCCGGTGGAGGGCTATGAGAATGATTAGGGGACTGAAGGGCATGGCTTATGAGGAGAGGTTGAGGGACCTGGGGCTTTCTAGTCTGGAGAAGAGAAGACTGATGATTATTAAACATCTGAGGGCTGGTCGAGAGTCGGAGAGAGACAGGCTCTTCTCATTTGCTTCCTGTGATAGGACAAGGAGCAATGGTTGTAAGTTGCAGCACAAGAGGTTCTACCTCAACACAAGAGACAGCTTCTTTACTGCTTCACATAGCACTGGAACAGGCTCCCCAGAGAGGTTGTGAAGTCTCCTCTGGAGACTTTCAAGGCCTGTCTGGATGTGTTCCTCTGTAATCTGTGCTAGATTGTGTGGCCCTGCTCTGGCATGGGGGGTTTGGATTCCGTGATCTCCTTAGGTCTCTTCCAACCCCTAATACCCTGTGATCCTGTAAGGGTCACAGAATACTGCCACAGGCTCCCCAGAGAGTTTGTGGAGTCTCCTTCTCTGAAGACTTTCAAGGCCTGTCTGGATGTATTCCCATGTGACCTGAGCTAGATTGTATGGTCCTGCTCTGGCAAGGGGGTTGGACTCCATGACCTCTTTGGGTATCTTCCTGCCCCTGACATCCTGTGATCCTATGATTTAAGGCTATCAAACATGTATATGAAGAAATAAAGACTCCATTTAAAAATCTCATATTTCAAAAACCTTAATATCCTATTTTTATAAGCTAATAAAAGAAAAATTTCTGAGAACTTTAGCCCAAAACAGAACTGTCTGATAGTCATCTGACATTATTTTTACATTCCCAACTACGCTACAGGTGAATGCTGATGCATGCTAGTAGCTTGAGACAGTAAATTAAGAATTAGTCACAGCTGTACAGCAATGAACATCACAAATATAATGAAAACCTGGTAAGTTAGCATAACTCTGTTGAAATTGCCTGCATTGCTGAGGTGTGACGTCAGTGTCTATCTCTAGTTCTGAAAGTACCTGGTACATTTTTGATGTAGGAAAAAACAGTCCATATCTAAAAGTATCTGCCGACAATTTTGCCCTCTCAGCTTAACCAAAATCAAAATACAAACACATAGATAAGGAAATAAACAACATTGTTTAACTGAAATCAAATAAAACTGAAGAGGAAGATTTTCTCACTGAAAACAAGCAAAACAAAGTTTTAAAATTTTCTTTTGTTCTAACACTTTTCATTTGCTTCAGATTTACATCTACCTTTTGTATTGTAACTCTAGATTCCCCAAGGTTTGTGAAATCCTGATTTGGGATTTTTGTCTTACTTAGTTGAGTTTTAATTAAAATAACACTGGTTTTGAGAATATCTTCTGGTAGTTGTTCAGTTCGTATAAGTAGTTTAGAAATCAGAGGCATCCAGGACTAGACTGCTAGCTAAGTTCTCTCTCAGGTGAGTGAATAGCAATAATAGTTTCACTAATACATATCACTTAACTCACAGAATGTGAAAAATCTCCAGAAGAAAATACATTGAGAATCCCTGTTATTTGGTTTGACATGCAATGGATGCCAAAAGTATAAAGAGAATAGTGATACCTGTGTCACCATTGCATCCTGGGCAGCAGATCTGACACATAACCTTAGATTTTACAGAAGTCAGGCCAGTTTTAGCCTTTTCTCCACATCCTTATATTCATAACTACTAAGCAGGACAGGATGTGAATGCTCATCACTCAGCATAGAAGAGACACTTAGACAGCTGGTTGTTTAATCCGTTGTATTTGCAGGAAAATGTGCTTCTGCTGGGTGCACAAATGCATATTCCTTTGAGAGGGATGTAAAGGAATAAATTAGCAGCACCCTCATTTCTCTAGGGTTCTTTTAAAGAGTCAATTACTAGGCTATGTATAAGACAGCAGCAATGAGAAATTCATGGATTTCAGGGCACAGACTTTGTATAGCTCTGTAGAAAATTTGAGGCATAATTTATATTTTAAACTTTAAATTCCTTCTTTTGCCTTTCTTAGATGACTGACACAAAATCAGTGCTCTGATTCATAACTTTTACCATTTTAAACTTTTTTTTTTTTTAATCTATACAACACTCTACATCAGTACTGAGTAGCTCAGGCCTCTTCATATTTCATTATCTAAGAATAGAAGATAGAATCCCTAGTACGCAAATTACAGACTGAAACATTAAATAAATAGTCTGATTTCATTATTCAAATGTTACATAAATGAGATGAATGACATGGATTAAATTAGCAAGTAAATAACTTTAAAAGAATTAAAGGTGTTTTCATCCATCCCTAAACCATTTGAGATTACAACAAACACTGCCTTTTACATATTATTTTCTGCCTATTTTTACTCAGATCTGAAAAAAAACTAGCATATGGAGCTCAGCTTTCTAATGGTAGATGACAGATAGAGATTCATCAAATTTCCAGTTTTACCAGCTGCAGTCTCCACTTTTAAACTATACACTGAGACTTATTGTGGATTACTGAACAACTTAAAGTAGGAAATAATTCTCCAGTCCTCCAGAATCAGCCATTGAATTTGTGCTACCTCACAAATTGCTTCTTGAAATAAACAGTAGTGCAGCCATGCAGTACTTACGTGTCTCAACGTGTTGGGACTGTAATGGAGGAGTAGGAACTGGTACTGCAGTTTGTTTTCACTGAAGAACATAGAACAGAAAAGAGAGGACATTACAAAGGGCTTTATAAAATTTCACAAATCCTCAGTATAAGGGCACCCCACACATCCCACACATTTTGTATCTGTAACTGGATACAGAGCCAGGCTCTTGTTTGCACACCTGACAAATGCACTAACAACTTTGTAGCAAATTATTGGCAAGCAAGTTAATTGTCTCACTCTATTTTTAGTATTTTCAGTATTTCTTTGGGGTTTGTTTGGGGTTTTTTGTTGTTGGTTTCTGTTTGTTGTTTGTTTGTTTTTAACTGCGAAGATGTGATTTACTTTTATGAATGTCTTTGAACAAGAATAAGTCTCCTCACAGTAATTTTACTTTAATTCCACAATTCAAATTTTAAATCATGTGCACAATACATTGAGGACTGTGTTAAGCCTTGAGAATCTATTTTAAAAGATAAAAGTAAATGAAGCTGGTATTCCAGATAAGAAATACAGGATAGCTTTCAAAGGCGTGATTCATAACTCCTCTCTGTACTATCGTTCTTAATATCACATCAGATATTTCATCTTTGAAACAGGTTGCCCTATCCTGCCAGTAGCTGTTTGGTTCTAAAACATACATAGATTAAGCAGAAGATTAAGATTTTAAAGTTCTTGTACCTATTTAATGTTATATTGTGTTTCAGAAATTCTTAAACACTACCCGTTCTCCTTTCCCCGGCTCGACAGTTCAGTACAGCTTGCACTGTCTCATAGTCGTGCAGTACTCTACTGCCATCTCAAGGCAAGCATCATGCACTGGCTGCGTAGTCGGCGCCGATGCTCTAGGAGCCCACTACTTAAATAGACCAATTAACCTCGCTGTGCAACCCACCAAATGCCACTTTGGTCCTTATGTCGCTCTGAAATCTGTGCACCAATTACTATGGCGAACAGCACATTTAGTACTTTCAGTGTTTCTGGGCTGCCTGGATAATCCTCAAAATGACAAATCACTGCGCGATTAATTTTTTTTCTGTCAAGTCTGGAAAGATGAGAGATTTTGGGGACACAGTACAAGATGTCAAGGAAATGCCAGCTGTCTCCATAACACCTCAGCACTAACAGCAGAGTGAGATTGATGATTCGTACACAGTGCTGTTTTTCATAACTTTAACAAATCTGAATTCCTCAGCAGATAAAGTAATGGGACCTGTCAGTCAGCATAAAAATACACAGAGCAGCAACAGATACTTAAATAATCAATATTGTAACACTTGAAGGTGGTTGCAACAAACCAAAGTGACTTACATTTTTGCACAGTAAAAGGGATATTCCTTTTTCTCATTTCTTGTGATAGCTGTACTAAAGACATAATCAAAGACATAAATTCTTAGAGAAATCAGGATACAGTTTTCTTTCACAAAGGAAAGTACTTCTTCTTGGTAGGTATTATGATTATATATATATATGTGTGTGTCAAATATTCAATACAGTGAAAAGGCCTCAGAGCATCAAGCAGCACAATTTGATTTGATATGCTAACATTAATGACATACTTAGAAGAATTAAAAGGATACTCCCACAACATTTTTAAGGGCTTTCTTATACACATCACAGTACAGACTGAACAATGATTGCTTAAGATAACTTTCTAGATCTGTGAAAGGACATCCAGGGAATGAAATAATAAAGTCAGTATCTTTAATACATCTTTAATACACCAAGGTGGCATGTGCTACTTTGAGGCTAGCTTTACTATATTAGTGAGAGAAATTAGACTGTAGGTTGTGAAAAGGTGCCGATGGAGCGCCTGGGTACAATGACTCTTTGGTCACCAATATGGTTAGGCAATCATTCTCTGCTTATTTCTGGTCTTACAGAGACTTATTTGCTTTCTTGCAAGAGGCGTGCACAACTAAGATTGGTTACATATAAAGGGTACAGGGTTACATGTGAGGCATATATAGGCTGATATACAATAACATTCTACAGGGGTCAGCCCCCAGGCTGGCCAACCCAGCCCCCGTGGACTGGCTAACTCTGCCCACTGTGGCTGTGTGTGGGGTGCTCACTGTTTACAGTTTGGTTTCCTGAGCCAGAGACAGGCCCAAGGACACTTCCCAGCACAGGTTGCTCATGTTTATCATTTCGTGTCCTCTGCTAGCAGGAATCTCTCCAACAAAAAGGAAATAATGGTGATGTATACTTCACTCATAGGCTTGCTGAGATGTATAAAAACAAGAACACAAAGCATACATAACACAATTGCAGTGGCTCTCTGTTGCAGCTGTTGCCTGTACTTTTGTCCCTAACCCGCTTTCTGTGTAACTAATCGTTCTGCATTCTAACCCCCTTGGCCAATCTTCCAAACACATCTTGCATGTAAGGCAAACTCTGGGATAACGTAGAGGGGTGGAAAGAAGGTGGAAGTGTGGTTGGGAGCCCCTTCTGGGGACTCAGGTTTCTGGGAGGGCTGCTGCGTTTCTGTATCACTTTTAACTTGCATATTTCTGTATATAGCTGTATATATTGTAAATATCTGCTTGTATATTGTGATAAGATGTAAATATAAGGCTTCATTTCTTAATTTCCAGCCAGCTGAGTCTAGTCTGGGTGATTTCATAAGGGGGAGGGGGGAGGAAGCGGGGGTGGGGGGGGGGATGCAGAGGGTGGGTAACACCCAAACCACCATATCTTTATTGTGGTGCTTCCAAGTGGTGCAAATTAAATTGGGTTGATTGCTAATTAGTCTCAGAAGTTAAAATGAATCTATTTTGTATTTTGTTTGCTGTGGACTGTCATGGCCAGTTATTGCTTTTTACTTTAACTGTTGGTTGACAGTGAAGCTTAGTTCCCTCCTGTTTGATTTAATGTGGAGAAAGATTAAAGGATTTTTTTTTTTTTTCCAGAGAGTGTCTTCTAGTCTGGGTTGACTTTAATATTACTGAAACTCCTACCAACTCTGTTTTCAATAAGTTGTGGAATGCTCCAACAGCTGAAAAATATTCAACATCTATGATGAGGGTAATTCTGCCTAAAACTGACCTTAAAGACCCGTGTGGTGGGTTTTACTCACATAATGCAGTGGTATATTTATCATGTATTAATGTAGCCCTAATAATTCTGGGTTTAGGACTAATGGTAACATTGTTCATGAGAAATTCTAATGTGGCTGTTCTGAGAAAACAAAAAAAGAGACAGGGCTCCTTGCAAACAGAGTTAGAGATAAGGCCTGAAGAACTTGTCAGGATTCCCAGAACCGATAACAGGCAGCTTCCTATAAACAATGCATTTTGGGGGAGAGTGAGAGCAGGCCACCATGTCCACTGCTGCACCTCTTCTCACAGGTTCTGGGACAACTGCCAAAATCTCAGTTGTTGACAATAACATGGCAGGCAGCCAAAGAACAGGCCCAACTGTTCAATTCTCTGCTGTCTCTTCACCTAGTTCAAATCCTCAGACAGCAACCTTGAACCCCAAACTAGATTCCAACTCACAGGCATCAGTTCAGACCCTCAATGATTCAGACCTCCTAGAGAATACTTCTGCCACCTCCTGGCCCCACCCAAGGCAAAAGCTAAGATGAAACATATGACAGAGAATGATTCAAGGGAGGATTTAGAAGAGGGGACTGCTGGTACACAAGAGAAGAAGAGGAGGAATACAGGCTTAGAGATAGAAATCTCAAGAGAAACCAATAATCTTTATCAACATTTAATTAAAAAAAAAAAACTATACAAAACAAACAAAAACAAACAAACAAACAAACCTCCACAAATCCAACCAAACACACAAAAAACTCCAACCCTGTGGTGTGTCCCTCAGATATCATGCTTTCCCTTTCATCAGTGGAGTAATTTTTTTTTATTTACAGTGAATCATGACTTACAACATAAGTGGGATTGAAACATCCCTTATAATACTGCTTCTTTGACCTCTTGGAAAAAGGAGTTCAGATTTCTTTATATATCTCAATACTTCTTTTTCCAGAATTTGCAGACTCCTATTGGTAATTTAGATTTATCTGATTTCCAGCCCTGCCCCTTTCCCAAATCTGCTTACAGAAAGAAATTTTTTTCTAAGTGATAGATTTTCTGGTGGAGCCCCTCACACTATAACAAAGCTTTTACAGAGTGCCCTGTCCTGCTTTCTCTTTCTGCTTTTACTCTTATTCTTTACTATAATACATCTGAATAAGAATTCTTTTTCAGGACTGAGTTACTAAATCATAGGATCGTAGAATCAACCAGTTTGGAAGAGACCTCCAAGATCATCCAGTCCAACCTAGCACCCAGCCCTATCCAGTCAACTAGACCATGGCACCAAGTGCCTCATCCAGTCTTTTCTTCAACACTTCCAGGGACGGTGCCTCCACCACCTCCCTGCGCAGCCCATTCCAATAGGAAATCACTCTCTCTGTGAAGAACTTTCTCCTAATCAAGAAGGTTGGAAAAGACCTGGAAGGTCTTGGGTGTTCCCCGCCCTCCCACACTTAAAATCACCCAGACGAGACTCAGCCAGCTCTGGAAATATGAATGAAGCTATTTATTTACACCTAGCACAATATACAAGCAGATATTTACAGTATATACAGTTATAGACAGAAATATACAAGGTAAAAGGTAATACAGAATCACAACTCCCCTCCCAGAAACCTGAGTCCCCAGGAGGGGCTCCTAACCACACCTGCACCTTCCCCCTGCCCCTCTCAACCTTACCCCAGTCCTAAGGAAGAACAGAGGTTCAGCCAAGTGGTTAAGAAGCAAAGTGGGTTAGGCCAAATGGAAGGTGAGGTTAGGGAGTAAGATATTGCTCAGCCAGCAGCCCAAGTGAGAGTGAGAGAAAATGGCGAGAGTGTTATCTAATCTTTTCATTTCTTCTTCAGCAAGACTCTGAGGGAAGTAGACATCACCATTGTTTTCCTTTCACAGCCCATGATCTAGTTCTTCTCACCAAAACACTATAGCTAGCTTCAAACTAGCACACTAAATTAAACACAAACTGAATATGTTCTTTTGACTTATCTTTATTCTGTAAAAGAGTACATTATTTCTTATCCTTACATAAATGATTTCTCAATATCTTCTAGACTGTACAGGCCAGGAAAAAATTGCAGATTTTGCTACTCAAGAGAGTTAACACTATCACAAAAATTTCTTCAGTCCCCACACTCTCTCATGGGAAGCCCATTGCTGCAAGATGATAGAAATGAAAAAAGAGGGGTGCTGAGGAAGTAGATTTTTCTCTCGGGAGGGAATAAGAACAGGAACAAAACTCAAGTATTCCTCTATTCTGTATAATGGTGAACATACTATTTTGGAATTCACTAAGTATTTTCACATCAAGAGTTATTATTCTGGTCTTTGATCATCAGCTTCTGGATGCTACCAAAGGCAAGAGGTGGGCTAGGTGTACCTTGAGTATGACTATCTTAAGAATCTTTTTTATTTTTATGGAAGAAATAGAAGCCACAAGGAAGATCAAAAATAAGGAAATCTTTGTAAGCAGAAAAACAGTGAAGAAATGTAGACACCAACTATAGAGAAAATATGCATATTATTGACATTATTAAGAACTTCACCTGGCATTCAATTTGAAGTTAAGATACATGAAGTTAAATGTCATTTTGTAGGTGAAGGTTAGAAGCTGGTTTGTAGGTAACTACATGTAGCTAAGTGTCTTAATTAACATTACAGTTATATATGGTGTAAGATTCAGTTGTCTTATTTCATTTTTTCAAATATTTCCTTGTTGCTTTTTGTCCTTTATTTCACCTTCTTTGGCTACTTTATTTTTCTTCTTTTATCACTTTTAATTTCTTCTTTTACCTTCCTCCTTGTAATAGAGGGGTGATTAATTAACTACAAGATGGTAATTTCAAAATCACCCAGACTAGATTTAGATGGCTGGGAATTAAGGAATGAAGCTATATTTACAGCTTAGCACCATATAGAAGCATATATGCACAAATGTACAGTTATATACAAATTAAAAGTAACACAGAAACATAATACCCCTCCCAGAAACAATCAAAGTCACCAGGAGGGCCCCCAACCCAAACCCCCTTCCCATTCTCTCTTTCCCTCCCTTCAGAAATAACCAGATCAATCCATGTATATCTCACGAGATAAATCTGGAGATCTGAGGTGAGATGTCAAAAAAAGATGGCAAGGAGGTTAGGGGGGGAGTGGGGTTAGGTGGATTAGAGAGTTGAAGGCAGAATCAGCCAGAGACCAGACCGCCAGAAAGAAGGCACAGCCAGAAGTGAGAGCTGAGCAGTGTGTGAGAAGTGACCATCTTATCTATATTTTGACTAGTTGCGTTTCTCAGAAGAAGAATGGTGATATAGGGCACATGTTTTTTTCTTTCTTCTCACAGCTAATGATTTAATTTCTCTCAGTAAAATATTTCAGTCAGTCTCAAAACAGCACAGTAGCATACAAGCAGAGTATGAATCTCTTCTCTCTGCCTTCTTACCCATAGAAAAAGCTTCTTAAACTCAAGGAAGACAGGGACATGATCTGAAATACCTGAAATCAGGAAAATGCAAGAACAACAAAACCACCAGGTGGAAAACATGGAGTCAAGGTTGAAATCAATTGCTGCATCAGTACCAGCCAAAAAATACAGACATCTCTTAAGCTCATTTTTTTTTTTCCTACTGAAGTCTCCACAGCTACAGACCAGGACCAACTTTTCTAAGCTGATAAGATCTGACAAGATCACAGTCTGCTTTGGAATAGCTTCAGGCTACTTTTTTGTTTTTTCTTGTTGTTGGTGTACTTGCAAATGTACTTGGAGAATGAGTTAACACCAATAGAAAACAAAAATCTGATCCTGTGTGCAATGCTGCAATCCTGTAGAACTGGTTTAACTGGCTTACTATGATATTTAAAAGATAAATACAAATATCTGATATTCTGCTGCTAAGAAGCTGTATATTTGATATCTGTTCACTAGATTTTCTGGCATAACACAATGGTGTATCATGAGAAAGCAAAAGAAATAGGAATGATTTATGTAATCTGAGAATCTGTCCACCTCTTGCTGTGAAATCTTTCCCCAAATGCCTCCGTAGATCATTTCATAGTGCACATAAAGAGTTCACAGTAATTAACTAACAGCTGTTCCTCTGAAGAGAATGAACAGTATACACATAAACAATTACATTATCACATTTATTACTACATTTCCATATGATCTTCTATATGGAAATTAATGTTTTAGATATCTAAGATAGATCTGTAATTTCTCTGGCTCCTCAGCTCACCTACCTCTTGTACCTCTTTTTTTTTACTGTCGTGAATTCTATCAGAGAAACATCTTCTCTTGATCTTTAGCATTTTGTTTCTGTTGCAAGCAAACAAACAAACAATGGCTTGGTTTCATATCTTATTTAATATTGGCCACTGATAGATCTTATATAATCACACCCTTTCACACTGCATTGGAAATTAGGCTGGAGCAGCCATGATAAATGATTCACAGATCTTCTAGCAAACATGATGACTTCTGTTAATCCTAAAATTTCAAACTTAAGATGAAAATGTGCCCCAAAACTAGAGTGAAAAAAAATTAATCACAGCACCAAAAAAGAAAAAGGTTGGAAGGAATTGCTAAGATCATCAAGTATGACATCCTGCTCAATGCAGGGACATCTTCAAAAGCTCAAAGTAGGAAAACATCTATAGATTAAAATTCCGTACCCTTTCTGTTCTTTCATTTAAGCAGTTTCAACACAAAAACATTTCTTCCTTATACAGAGTTGGAAATTTCCTGTTGCAGGTTATAACCACTGTGGGTTGTTTATTTTGTTGTTGTTGCTGTTCTGTACTTTGAAGAACAGTCTTCTTTCATTCAATTTTTAATCATGAGACCCCTGAAGTTTCTTCTTTAGGTGAACAAAGAATTTTCCTTCAATCACTGTTTGTATGTCATGGTTATGTGAATACAGGGCTTAACCTGAGGAGATTTTGAGTAAGTTTAAATGTTTTTTCTTGTTCCATATCTATTGTCTATGATCAGAGATTAGAAAAAGTATAGTAATATAAGCAATTAAAACCAACACTGTTGATACTTCCTTTCAGCAGAGACAGATGTCAATCATCTAGGAATTTTAACTGTTTAATGACATGAAACATGACATTATGAAGAGCATCTTTTGGGAATAATTTGTGAGAGTGTGTCCAAACTATTTTCATTATGTTCACAGAAGTTTTGAAAAGCACTAAAGAAGAAATGCTAAATAAATACACTCTAATCTCAAATCCCTTCCTGTCTACAGCACCAAGTTACTCAAATAGCCTAAACTATATGCCTTTTGAATTTTATTAGCCCAATGCTTTTTTTTCCTGATGTTGTGAACAAGATCAATTTGCACTGTTATTTCATAATGTAAGTGGCACAAGTTACTCAAATAGCCTAAACTATATGCCTTTTGAATTTTGTTAGCCCAATGCTTTTTTTTTTCCTGATGTTGTGAACAAGATCAATTTGCACTGTTATTTCATAATGTAAGTGGCACAAGTTACTCAAATAGCCTAAACTATATGCCTTTTGAATTTTGTTAGCCCAATGCTTTTTTTTCCTGATGTTGTGAACAAGATCAATTTGCACTGTTATTTCATAATCTAAGTGGCACATATTTCATAATGCAAAGTGACATGCCTTTGTGACTTGGCACAACTTGCCAAAGAGAGAGCATTAATTGAAAAGTGGCTTGATCACATAGTGCTAAAAAAAACAAACATTCTTAAAGATAACGCTCACAATGAGTCAAAGTAGACAAAAAAAAGCCTCTTTCACTGATCTGCATCAAGACCAAGGCTCACTGAGCCTGAAGAGTCTATAAAAAAGATCTTGTTTTGTTCTGCTTTATTTGCAGAAAAGATGCATTTGATAGTGAGAAGGCATGTGTCCATACAGCTGTGTATACGTGTGTCTTAAGGACTTGCCTTCAAATCTATTGGAGAATGCTCTAGTGATCCTTAAAATTTAGCAATACTATGCAGTTAAATCTTCTAGAACTAAGTCTTTTGCTTATATATTCTTCTGAATATAGAAATTGCTTTACAGATTGCATCTTTTCTAGAGCTATTCTGATTTTTACCCTTTGTCTTTGATATTTAGTGTTTGCTTTACTTCTACACCTGAGAATGGAAAGATAGATTTCAAGCTAAAGAAAGGATAACATCTTTCTGAAACAAAGAAGCTTGTGTTTCTGTTAAGATAAAAATGAGTGCTTGCAAGAGTTAAAGAAGTGTATAATACTGGAATAGGTTTTTGTCTAAAGGTCATAATTGGCATACAATAACCTCCCTGCTGTTACATCAGTCACTCCACTCCTCAGTTCTATTTACTCAGATCCTGATGTGTGCCTTCCTATCTCTTCAGATCACTCGTACTCAGAGCAACAATGATATCCTTAAGGAAAGAATATTGCTATCCTACTGAGGTCTGGAGCTATTGAATTTAAGCAGCAGTCCATTGGAAGAAATTGTAGGTGGTAGAACAGAAAAAAGTTCTGAGGCTACATATTGCTGCTCCTCTGGACTACCATAGAGCCTTGATGATACTATTTGAGGAGCTTTGCCAAAAATTGTCCATTAATTTGTTATTGTAAGTTGTCTTATATTGTTTCACAAGGGTGTGATTTTAGGAACAGAATTGTGCCTGTGAGCCTAAATATATTAATCTTGGTAGTTTTGCTCTATTAACTGTTGTTCAGATTCTTGTTTTGCAGCTCAAAATTCTTGAAAGCCTAGTAACCCACATACTCACTAGCATTACTGACTCAGGGGAATAAAAGTCTCAAATTCTTTACTGCCAAGAAAAATAACAATCACAGATTTCTGAGAGAAATGCATACAAGATTCTCTGAAAAAAAAGGGGGGGGAAGGAGCAAGGTAAGATCAAAATGTGATGTTAGGAGAATAACAATTCCAATTTAATCAATAATATAAAATAAAACAAACCAATAAGGCAATCTGTAACCAAAATGCTTGATACACTTGTTTGTGTCCAGACAAAATTGGAATTTTACATTCTTAATAACTGTAAATTGCATCTATTATTTTAGAATCTCTAAATCAACTGCTGCCATTCATGAGGGAGTTATTCAAGACTCCATGAACAGCAGTAAGAAACAAGAGCTGCGCTTTCCACAAGTGTCAAGAAGAAAAAAAAAAAAAAGTAAACAAGATGTTAGGAACTATTAAAAAACAAGTAGAGAGCAACATCCAGAATATCAATATGCTGCTGTTTCAATCCATGGTGTACAGGTTCTTATTTTCCCACATCTGAATAAACAGGTAGAGAATTTGTGCAAAATTAAACTTCTGAAGTGGTTCCATAGATGATATGGAACCTAAAGGTTTATGAGTTCTAAGAAAAAAGCTGATAATTTCATAGAAAATATGTCCATCATGGATTATTTAATCATAAACATGTTAATAATCCCAAATCCAAAGTGCAAGAATTAAGGAGGATATATCTGAGAAAGTAACACTGTAGAGATCTCTATAATGTTGACCATTGCCAGAGAGAGACTGCTGACCAAGAGTGTTGGTTTAGGTATTTATGGCCTTTTCTATGCTCATAAAAGAGGTAAGCAGGAAAGATAACCCAAAGAAAGTGTAAAATCCAGGAATTAGTCTTTGACAACCATATCCAGAATTTTATACAGCCAAACACGCCTGGATGTCAATATTAGGAATCCAGATGTAGAAAAGCCACTGAAGTATAGATGAAGCAAGATCAGAATTTTTTTAACAAATACAAGTTCTGCTAAATAACTGTTAGAGTTACAGGTGGTGGCCCCTCAAGATCTCACTATGCATGAGCTCAAATATTCCTTTAATATGAACATGCTTAAAATCCAGCCTTGCTCTGTTACGAGTATAAAAGATGTGAAATATTCATGCTTTGCTTCCTACAAATCCACAGTAATTTGCTACTTTTTCAGAGTGAGAGTGCAATATAGAAACATTCCTGGCTCACTGCTGGGACTTGCTTCACTTACTGTGAAAATCTGAAGCTAGTTCCTTTCACTTCAACTTGAAGACTTCACACAATCATCCAGATGGCATAAATAAAATACCATTAAAATATTTCATCCTAGATAACTTGCATCTATTGGAAATATACCATGTATCTAATCAGAAATGCTGATTGGACTTTTCTATCCACAGCTCATTAACTTTTATGAATTAAATTCAAGTGTGAGGTCTTATTTGCAAAAGACAGAGGTAATAAGAAAGTAGAAGTAATTTTTTTACTTCTTTAATAAGGCTGATTATGTAATCATAGAATCACAGAATCAACCAGGTTGGAAGAGACCTCCAAGATCACCCAGTCCAACGTATCCAATCAAGATCATCCAGTCCAGCCCTATCCAGTCAACTAGACCATGGCACTAAGCACGTCATCTAGTCTTTTCTTGAACGCCTCCAGGGATGGCGACTCTTCTACCTCCCTGGGCAGCCCATTCCAATGGCAAATCACTCTCTCTGTGAAGAACTTCCTCCTAATATCAAGCATATACCTCCCCCAGCACAATCTGAGACTGTGTCCCCTCATTCTGTTGCTGGTCCTCTGGGAGAAGAGACTGACCCCCCCACCTGTATACAGCCTCCCTTCAGGTAGTCGTAGACATCAATGAAATCTTAGTTTGCCTTAAAACAGCAAATGCAGTATTTTTCTTTAGTCACATAGTTAATAAAGAGTCTGAAAAAAGCATGGATGATGCTGATATATTCTGCCTTCAATGAACACAGTGACATATGGACTGGGATGTTTTTGTCTTGAACCACAGTTAATTTAAACATTGGCAAATTAAATGAAAATATAAAAAGGGAGAGAGAGAAATAAACAGTTGCAGGAGCTCAAAACAATGCTTTCATTCCTTCTAAGTCACCCATTTTGGAAGCTGACAGAGCATTCATATCTTATACAGTTATCCCATGCTGTCTCCCATTGAAACAGCAGCAGGAGGCTATGCAGTTCCCACTGAAATCAACAGTAGCTGAATTCAAGTTCATGTTTTTGTATAGTCTGTGTGTCAAGCCTCGGTTCACAGATAGGGTGTAGGGAATACTGATAGTCATTATAACCTCACCCTCCATACAGCTCCTACAAGACTTGCTAAAACATGGTGCTTGATCAATGCAAGACTGAATAACCTTTCTGAAATATTCACATTTAAATAAAAAAGAAGGGAAAAGAGGTGATTGTATGCATCTGAACATCAAACTAGATATAAAATCTTTGCTAAGGGATTTCCTGTGAGACCTTAGGGCCTTCAATAATTGCCCATATGCCTGCCATTACCCTCTAATAAAGTGTAAAAGCTTCTTTCTCCAAGTATCTGAAATTACCTCATACTGGATCACACTCTACAGCACCAGAGGTAGAGCTGGGACCCATACTCCAGCTAAGGACATAAGTAAGAGAAAAATAAGTCAGCATATTTTAGAGAAATGGAGGGGGGGGGGGGATGAAGTTTACATTTAGAGAAATTTGACTTTGTGATGGGAAACAATCAGGATTGAACCTAGTGAACTGGCTTGGGAGGACTGAGCATGCAAAGGAAGGTGCATTTGTAAGTATAGACCCTAATATTCAAACATTGAAATGTTTTGCTTTTAGCTATAAACTGGGAGTAATAACGTAAGATTTGCATAGACTGATGAGACAGGGTGATGTAGTTTAATTCCCCTTGATAAATTCTGGGAAGCAAGGGTGCTTTCATCCCCCTGTGACATAAGTATGGGACAACTGAACGTTACAAAGGAAAACAATGATTTTGTTTGTTTGTTTTGTTGTTTTGGGGATTTTTCATTGTCTCTTTGGGTTGTTTTTTTACCTAATAGACATTGGACACCTTCAACTTCTTTCTCTCCTCGTTTTCTTATGATTAGGTGCTGTGGTTCCCTATTCTATTCACAAAATTTTATAAACATCACTCTTCAGGGTGTTAAATGCTGTGAATTTTCTTATAACTTTGTAATTGCAGGCTACGTATTTCAATGCCTATCTATTTTTGTGGCTGTATCCAAATCCAACAACTGCATTCAGATTCTCAGTTTTATCTGAACTCCTAGATTCCTACTTGTTTCAATAGTAAACTACTAATGGAAAGATTCTTAGGGTATTTATGTGGCCAGATAGCTCTTTCTAGGTTGCTTTACAAGGTGGTAATGCTTACTGTTAATAAGAATCAACAGAGGATCACTCAGTTGATGCAATTCAGAAAGGAATCAAAGATACATGAAACAAGAGAGAAGAATGATGAGTAACTCTCTGGTGGAATTTCTGGAGTCATCATGATGAAGCATAATTTCTAGGAGGTATGTGCTCCACAGATTGACTTCTTAATAACGATAGTTCTTCAAGTAAGAAAAGAATTCATTTTCCTGCATTCCAAGTGAGTGCTTTACATTAACTTCAAAGTTATATTCATTTTGCCTCCTTTCTTGGCACTGGTATAAAAATTCTTTTTCACACTGAAACAGCTTCTTTGGAGTTTATATCTTGATGGCTAAGACACAGAAGATAGAGAGTGGTTGGGAACTGGACCTAGTTTCTTGACATTATGTAAGAATTTTAACTTGCAGGCTATTATGAGGGAAGAATGCAGCTGTCATTTTTTCCCCTCTGTGTTTCTACTGAAAGCAGTTGCCACTGCTTTGTTTCACAAGGAGCAAGCCATCTGGTAGGTATGATCAGATGCATGGGGTTCCTTGGGGGAGTTAGAAGAATGAATGCTTAGTTTGTAAATCTTGATAGGATTTATACATAACACAGCTCCGAAGCTTCTCAGCTTTGATGAGCTGAGACAAGTTTCAGGACTACTCGGAAATTGAGGCAAAGGATGAATGTTAAAAATGAGCATTTTGTTTAGTAGTTATGGACTTACTGAGGGTATCATAAGATGTAATAGAGGATTGCATCTAGATTTGTGTTTTATGATATTAGATCAATGGGGTAAGACAAATGTTGGAAAGATCAATAAAGATAAGCATGTATGTTATGTTAAACACTGACATTAGTGGTATTATCCAGAGAGACAAAGGTGGTTTCAAATCATATTGCACTGTAAATGTGGTAAAACTCAGTTTATAGCATCTTGTGCTATTCATTTGATTTAAATGGTTATTTGAAAAGCAATTTGTTGGACTTGAAAAAAATGGAATACAGAGAATGGTAGGTTTTTTTAAACATACTATCCTTATGTTCTAAGGCATTTCACATATTTTGCACAGCAGAGAATTTTTTTCTCTCCTTTTTTAGAATTTATATATAGGAAATTATAGAGTTACAAATGTGAATAAAGTTTGTATTCTACCATTAAGTGCATACATGGTTCTGCAGCATTAGTTACCTGAAGTTTTATGGACAGACCTTGTTAAAATATAGATTTTCCAAACTAATGAAATACTACCATGTATCTGCAGTCAATAATATATAGCATTTGACATAATGCTTTGGACAACTTTTTGTGAATTTTTATTTTAAGAAAAAGAACTTTATACCTAAAAATTGTGTTGGTTTTTTGGTTTGGTTTTTGGTTGGTTGGATTTTTAATGGGATGCAATATTTCTAAAGAAGCTAAAAGGAAATTCAGAAACCTATTTTCAAGAGGGAAAGATGAGTGTGAGTTGTTGGGTTTTTTAAAATGCTGAGGAATTCCTGAAGAACTTAAGTGCTTGCTGATTTGTGTTTGTTTCCATGATTCTGACCCTGGCAATTCAAACTGAATTCTGCAAAGTAGAATTAAAAACAAGAAGAACAGTTTGACTCAAAAGAGTATTTTAGGAGCTGAGGGAGGCTCACTTAAAATTATTAGTTTGGGACTCCATGTCTAGCACTTTCATGACTCTGGAAACACCTGCTCTATTCCAAATCTTGTTGCAGGCAAAAGCTAGCACCTTATATGTATGGAGTTAAGAATGCACTACTCATCTAATTTAAGTTTTATGCTCCTTACAGTCCAAAAAGCACAAAAGCTACAATGGCACTATTGAAACTGTTAGTCAGGGAAAAAGAAAAAATAAAGCTTTACAACATTACACTTACCCCTTTTATTTGGTGCTATGTTCATCCATCCAAGTGTCCTTGTGGGTAATAAGGTCAAAAAGTCATTTCACCTCAGAAAGTGTGGGGGAGGTTTACAGTGGCATGTCTACATCCTAAAAGCTTCTCCAGAAGGAACAGGAAGGTGGGGATACCTTCCTTCTGCTTTGTGAGAAGAGATGATTCTTTCTTATTCCTCAGTCTTGGATCTGTTAGGGTTTTTAAATAATGTTTCCTTGAACTGGGAACCTGCTTTCTGGCTACACTTAGCTGAGTGTATCACCACATCCTTCACAGGCTCAGCCCCCACAAAGTCTCCTGCTTGTTAGGCAGTCACTCCTTCGGTTACCAGACCATTCCCAAGGAGAAACTGGCAGATCTCAAGGTCAAGATCACCAGCTCAGATCAGATCCAGTCAAGGTGAGCCCAGGCCAGGGCTGAGACTTGCACTCTCAGTTCAGGGCAGTCTTTGTCTCTTTTCTAGCAAAAGCAGGAGTCATATTTTGGTATTTCAAGGTAGACGTAATTCTCATTTTCCAAAATTCCTTCATTGACTACATATCTAATCCTCCTTGGCTGCTGAAAAGATCCCATAACACATGTAGTAAGGTTTAGAGCATACATTTCAGGACATTTTTCAGGCCCAGATCTTGGAGTTTCTGAGCCTGACTGTGTTAGAAATTACTTCTTACATGTTCCAGAAACATACTCCATCTATGACCAAGTACATTCTCAAACAAGATCTCTGTGCAGACAGGAAGACAGAAGTCATAGAGACAGTAAGGACTGTCAAAGGAAACGTGACAGTTCTGCCACATTGACAGTGGAATTCACCAACATGGTATAAAGACCCAGCATTTTTCTTCCTTGACCAAGACTATTCTCTCTCTCTTTCTCCTTTTTTTCCTTCTTAACACTCCAACTTAACATCTACTAACTATGCACAAACCAGGAGCTATGTTTGGAACCTCAGATTTCTCCATATCAGCGTACAGATTTTTTTTCTTCTTTGGGTCCTGTAACACCTATTGCATGGAAGCCACTGCAGGATGCAGAGTGAATACCTACCAATAGTAATGGTACAAAGACTACTGCCTTCCCTTTTAGTACGAGATGCATGTTCAGGCTGTGCCTGATTAAAGCAAATTTCAAACTCTTAACCTTTATTTTGAAGTGGATTGTTCTAATGTTACAACAGAAAAACCAACATGTTGCCATCACATTCTGAACTAGCACAACTAAGTACCCATTTTCCTGTCCATGGTGATTTTTAATTCTAGACTCACACACTTTGTAAGACTTCAAAGTCAACTATACCTGCCCAGTGGCTTTGTGGGAAATTTAAGTTAGCTCATTAGTTAAGCACATTAAAATCCTGAATATTTCTTGCCCCCAAAATTAGATCAGGATTTAAAAACATCTGATCTCTTAAGATTTTGCCTTAAAGAAAATGGAACCTAGAAATGACTTTTCAAATGCTGTTCAACATGTGGAATTGAAGGCACTTTATAATAACATAGTTGGTTTTTATACTGTATTTTACAAACATGCCATAAGTAATGCCAATTCAGATTATATCTGAACTTGCCATGTAGGGATATGTATGAAAAATGAAAATCCTTTTAAATAACAGTGTAGAAGAGTCTCTAACATACCTTTACAGATATGTACTCTGAGTCATTCACCTGATTGTTTTGTAGACATTAATATTACAATTCCTTTAATGAATTCCTAGATCCTAAAGCCATTAATTGTCCAAGAGGACTTGATTCTAATATTTTTCTTTTGTTGCTCCTTATTCTTTCTCTTATTTAGTACAAGAAATCAATACTGATATCTAAAAAACCTTAGTAAGTTTGAAATTATGATCAAGGAGAACTCACCGGGGCAACTGGGATGATATTTTCTGTATGATTGGTTTGGATTTAAGCGCTTCTTAAATATTTCAACTATGTTGCTTCCTAAAGCCTTTTGGAAATAATAAATTTTTGAATGAGTGCTTTATTTTGGTCTGTTTTGTTGGTGGTTCTCTTAAAAATACAGTTTAGGGTGACAACAACTTCATTTGGGACATTCTTACTATGAAATTAGCCATGTCACTGAAGTTTTGCTGGACACACACATAGCTGATGCTTTCAGATGCATTTCAAAACAACTATTCACTTAACTTTGATTTTTAAAAAAAAAGTTAGTTAGAATTAATAACTTTTCGTTCAATTAATTCTTAATTAATCAATTTTCTCTCTGTGTGTAGACTTTCCAGGCTTTTATTACACCAGAAATACCTTTGTTGAATATATAACACAGACAGTAAATACTTTACAGCTACTTTGTCTTACACAGTTTCCAAAATCAAATCTGCAACACTCCGTAGATTAGTTATTTGCTTAACTTTTCATTACTCTTTTATCCTACTTTTCCAAATCCGAGATAGATAACACTATGAAAAGATAGAACACACAGATCTAATATTCAGTATCATAAGTATAATGTTTCTTGGAATGTTGAATTCTAAGTTATTTGCCTGATTTGACTGTGAGTTAGAGCTAAACATTCTACCAGAATTGAAAATGTCTTGCTTATCTCACTTCTCATAGATACTGCAGTAGAAGCATGCCTTAAGAGGTAGTGAAAACTATTTAACTATCTTATTTCTATGTAAATATTTTTTGGCATTTTATTGCAAATATACTATAGTATCAAAATGCAAACTACAATATTTTCTGACAATGCCACAATGTGTCACCAAGGAAGGAATCAGTGAGGAAATATTTTCTCCTACAACAGGCAAGCTAAGCATTTCAGGCCTCAGCCAACCCCTCAGCTGTTATGTTGCTAAATTTGTGAATGACTTTTTAAAAATTGCTTTAGATGACTTATCAGCTACCATAATTCTAATTGTCTAGAAGTTATCTAAACCATTCAGAACAAATATTTTGATATGGTTAGGCAGTTTCATTAATCCATTGACAACTACATACACACTTTCTATATTTTTAAACTATAAATTAGGGCTAACTATATTTTAAATGACTTGTATTATATTAGAATGAATTAATCTGTAGATTAAAAACAAAGGTATTGAAGGATTAAACTCATAAAATGTTGATATGAGCCAAGGATAATACATTTTATGTGCTGACCTAAGAAATGTAATGTTTAATTCATGTTCTGTAGTGTAAAATAATCACAATGCCCATTATTACTAGTCAAGTTAGAATATCAACAATTGTAGTCCAAATTAATTGACTAGTATTCCTAAGTATGAAAGAATAACAACAGTCAAAAACGTTGCATGTAAATTCTCTAGTCTCAACTGCTTGTTTGTGGTGCTATGCTTCCACTCCTGGCGCTCAGTTTTGTTCCAGGTTCCATGGCACCACCTCCAGGTGGAATCTGTCAGGGCCTGGAGGCATTTGCTAAAGGGAACATGGTGTTAATGATAGGATTTTTTTCCTCCTCTGTTGTGAATCCACTCTGAGTTATTTTTATTCATTTTCTAGCAGTCTGTTTTCTTGTTTCATTCGTTCCCAATTCTGCATTAGACTTGGATTTTTTCTATTTGCTATCGTTTGCATTTCACCAGTTTATGAAGTTGCATGTCTAACAGTTAGTTTTGTCAATCAAGTAGGGAGACAAGGACACTCAGAATAGAAATACTAAGGGACTGCGCTTTCTTATATTAGCTATGCTCATGGAAATGCCTCAACCTAATGCACGGAGGACATCCACATAGAATAAGGCAGCATTTATATGTGTTGCACTATAGTTGTGTAAATCAAGCAGATTACTCATGATAAAGGATAGGCTGATGAGTTGCATTGTTCACATAAGCAGTATGCGTGTGTTGTGTAGATGTTGTAGGCATATGGTTGGGGTGTATTAATTTTCATTGTTTCAAATCAATGTCCCCTGTAGTAGGAGTGGTTTTACCAGTGGACTCTGGTCATTTGTTGTTCTGGCCTTTGCTAAATGCCTGGTTTCTTAAGATATATTGTTGGAGAAATTCTTGCTAGCAGAGGCCACAGAAATCATAAACATGAGCAACCCGTGCTGGGAATGTCCTTGAATCCATCCTGGGAGTTAGATACCAGGCACAGATTAGCACCCCCCACATGCAGCTGCAGGGGGTGGAGTGCAGCTGCAGGTGGGCAGAGTTTAGCCAGCCCCAGAGTCTGACCCTCAGATTGTTATGGTATGCTGACCTATCCATGCCTTACAAGTAACCCTGTACCCTCTGACTGTAACCAATCTTGGTGGAGCACGCCTCTTACTAGAATGCATATAAGTCACTGTATCACGGAAATAAAGTGGATTATGACCATCTAACCATATTGGTGAACAAAGAGGCATTTTACCCAGGTGCTCCACCGGTTATACACCAATAATATATCTCTTATCTTTTTATCATTGTTTTGGAGTGTTTTCAGCTGGTAGGAGACATCTTAGGTTGCCATATTGCCTCTGAAATAAAAGCTTACAGTTTGAGGCAGTATTCCCTCTTCTAAGCAGGTGATATTCCAGCTAGGATGTTGACTCTGACGTACTTCTCTGTTATAACCCATCAGTTATTGAATAATGTGATTAGTGTTCACTATCTAGGGCTGTCAGTATCACATTGTGCCCCTCATCTGCCCGGGGAGGTGGTGGAGTCACCGTCCCTGGAGCTGTTCAAGGCAAGATTGGACATGGCACTTGGTGCCATGGTCTAGCCTTGAGCTCTGTGGTAAAGGGTCGGACTTGATGATCTGTGAGGTCTCTTCCAACCCTGATGATACTGTGATGCTGTGATACTGTGATCTTCTGCATCATATTTTCATTCTCCTCAGAATGACTATGTATAATTACAGTCTATTAATTAGCAGGAGATGTTGCACCATGTAACTGCACAGAAATAAAATAAAAGCTAAAATTAATTTAGTCACCAATTATGTGACTGATAGACAAGAGTTATCACAGCTAAAACAAGCTAAAATCAGCATGGACTAAAACATGTTCAGGAAAGTCATAGCAGCCTGCATTGTGAGGACAAGGAAAAGGTTGTGGCCTTTTGCTAGCTGAGGCCTTGAGTTGCCTGTTCTAGTGGGAAGTGGCCCTGTCTATGGTGAGGGGTTGGAGCTGAATGATCTTTGAGGTCCCTTCCAACCTAAACCATTCCATGATTCTATGGCAAAGCCAATTATTCTAGGCAATAGAAATAATCTCATGATTTTCATTTCTTGTCTAAGTTCTTCCTATAACAGCAAATAAGTAAGGAGAAGCTTTGTTTAAACTAATAAATATACTCCAAGTACGCTTAAGAATAATTAACAACAGAATTTAAATCAACATTCTGTGCTAGTTTGAAGCAGGCTAGAATGTTTTGGTGAAAAGAACTAGATAATTGGCTGAAAAAGGAAAAAGAATGGTTGTGTCTCCTTCTCTCACAGTCTCGCTTAGATGTATGGGAACAAGAAGGGTAAACATTAGATAACTTTCGTCATTTTGTTCTCACTCTGCTTCTGACTTCAGACTGGACTGCATCTCCCTAACCTCACTGCCACTAACCTTGCTCCTTGACCTCTTGGCTGCACCTCTATTCTTTCTCAGGATTGGGGTAAGGTTGAGAGGGACAGGGGGAGGTGCAGGGGTGGTTGAGAGCCCCTCCTGGGGACTCAGGTTTCTGGGAGGGGAGTTGTATTTCTGTATTACTTTTTACTTGTATATTTCTGTATATAACTGTATATACTGTAAATAGCTGCTTGTATATTGTGCCAGCTGTAAATAAATAGCTTCATTTATATTCCCAGAGCCTGTCTGAGTTAGCTGGGGCATTTCTAAAGTGTCGGGGTGCGGGGTAACAGCCAAACCACCACACATTCCTAAACATCCAATAGCACAAACCTATCAACAAATGGATATACCTATTTGCACAGAAACCTTTAGCATAGTTCTGGGAGTAAAAAAAAAACACATTTAATTTAAATTTTCATAAACCATACATACTTTCTGCCTAGGTTCAGTGACAGCTACAAGTACACAGACCTTCAAACTTAAGCACAACTCCACTGATTTAGCTTGACTCTGTCATTTGTATAATGTTTTCAAGCAGTCTTTTCAGATTTTACCCAAAGTTGCAAATCATTAAGTCTAAACTTCTAAACTATTTTTTCTTATTCTAAACATAATATGGTATAAATTATCTATACATATTATGGTGCATGATAGTGAGAGTACTGTCTGTTGTGGAGGCAGGAATTAATGTGTGGCCAAGTCGGGAATTTTATACAAAAATAGTTATTTTATTTTCCCAAAAACCTGCCCCCAAAACTATATATACAAAGATTAATTCAGTTTAATTAGCAGATTCAGTCGCATGAGAATTATCTACAGGGATACCATCAATAATCTGACTATTTTGGAAGTCAGAAGTTGGAAAAGGCTTGAGCTATTAATTAATAGCATTTTTCTTACTAATAAAGATGAGCCAAAATAGCTCACGATCAGGCTGGCTTCCTGGTGAGGTTTCTCTCTCTCGTTCTCCTGCAGAAGCTGTCGGAGAGTCCTTAAGAGGTATTCAGCTCTTACAAAGGTGTCAGTGGGGAAGCAATCCTTTGAAGCTTTCTGTATTCACCTTAGGCGAGTGAGGTGGGGGGGAGTCTCAGGCAGACACGAACGTCCAGGCAGTAACCAGGTCCAAGGCAGGAACCCCCAATGGCGGGAAGCCCCCCAATTTATACCCTTGCTAGACAAAGGGCAGAGTTACCACACCTTAGGCGTGAAAGCGCACAGCCAATCCCAGCCAGATCCCAGCGCGGGCACTGCACGGGGCACTCCTCATGCAGGCAGGACCCCTTTGCTCACCCCCTTCATGCCTGTGGGGCAGGTGAGAGGGGGGAACCAGGCGGCTTTCTGCCTCCCATTAAAGCCATGGAGAGAGAGGAATTTAGGGGTACACAGGACTTCCAGGACACTGCCTCATCTATTTACATATATTTTTCATTCAGAAAAGTTTAAAGTACAATTATTTATCTCTGACTGCTTCTGTTTTTTCCTTGAAATATAAATAGTTCTTGGATATAAAAATGTGAAAGAAGAATGATAATTAGAATATTATTTGATGACTTAGCTTGAAATGCATAAGAAAAAAAATTACAGTACTGTGTTAGAACTACACTCAGCAGAGATTAAAAGGTAAAGCATGTTTCACAGCAAGAAAAATTCAGCAGTGTATCTGAAAGGTTACAAATGTGATTAACTGTGACAGGTCTCATGTGCTCTCCTCATAAATTTCACACCTGGTAATGCATTAGGGATGGCAGGTGTAAACATGATGAAAAAGTGCAATTTCATAATGCCATACAAGATTAAGACAAGAAAATCAAACTGAGATTTGGAAATGTAATATTAATAATTATGATGACGGTAATAGTAGTAATAATGATAATATATCAGTACACTTAATGCTGCAGCTGATTTTTATCTTCAAAGTCATTATAATTTACAAATATGTAGGGTAAAATTCTAAAAAAGAAATGGTGATGGCATCTTGCAAGTTACTAGTATCCATATGTACCCAACATATGTGCTCTGGAAAAAGTTCACTTGCTAGATATTATGGCATATGTCACCTTGGCATGGAGGATATTGTATACCAAACTCTTTAAATTTGTTCTCTTGGGCACTAAACAGGATTTAGGTAGAATTCTATCAAATAAATTTAAAAAAAAGGAAGCTCATTTAGTACATCCTAAATAAGATTTTTATCAAGTGTTACTTTTTGCAATTTCAAGAGCAATCTATTTCATTTTGACCTGGATATGAATTTGCTTACTATAGGTATGCTTCCAGAGGCTCAATAAACACAGTGATTCTTCAATGTCTAGGGGGTGAAGGGGCTATATTGATATCAAACACAACAAATACATGCTCCACCTGTCCCATCGGATAGGCTTTTTAAGGAACAGTGCTACAGCATCTGGCATGTTTAAATTAAATATCATATTGTTATGAAAGTTAAATGATAATGAGATGAACTTCAATTGCAAAATATTAATAATAATTGATCTTTCCTAAAAAGATGCTAAATTTCACTGTTCAAAAATAATTACTACTTTCATTCTTTCTCTTTTGATTTACATCACTTTGCTCTACACTTTCTTCTTTTCTCCCATTTCCATATCTGACTTAACTCATTATTTCCCCTAACCTTCTTGTTGTCTTTTTTGACATCTACCTCAGATCTTATAGAAGTACACTTCCAAAAAAAAAAAAAAAGAGCAAAGCTGAATTCTCAGGTGGTGTGACGTAAAACTCACACAAACAATTTTTGCATACAAAGTGTGGAACACTCAACAGAGGTTCAGGAAACTTTGTCATGCATATAAAGAATTTCATAGTCTAATCCTCCTAACCTCCACTGCACATGCATATCATGATGACAGCGAATGTATAAGCAGAGTACAAATGCTTGTAAAGTTCCTCTTCCTAGAGTACTCAGGGAATTTTAATGACTATATGTATAATTCATTTAAAAGGAGATAACTGGCATGTGGCATACCAGGAACTGTGACCTATTCCATTGATGTTAATGATAACAGCCTCAGTCAACTGCTGTGATGAAGCTATGATGAACCTCCTTGAACCTTACAACAGCTCATATATTTTCCTGTTGCTATAAATGTTTTATTTTACCTGATACAGTAATGGAATTGTCAGGATAATGAACAGAGTAATCATTTCACACAAATGGCTAGCTTTAATTAAAAATCACAGTGTTGACTACTAAAGTATAGGGGTAACAGACCATTGATCAGATTACAGAGCACCAGTAATTGAGATGTAGCTATAGATACATAGACCTGTGAACTCCACCTTACTGAAGGACATCATGTTTGCTGTCTCAACACATCATTAGCCCATATATATGTAATCTTTTAGTCAGCTGTTAAACCTGAAAGGACCAATATTTCCTGTTGCACCATCTCCACTGTAACATTTGGGATTAATGAGGCAGCTGTTAAGGTGAGGGATGTCAATGTTCTGAGAACGTGGTTTCCAGGATGTGTTTTTTCTTTTGTGATGTATTACATTTGGTGCTGAGAAGCAGAAACTCTCCAATCTTATGGTATTCGATTCCATATCTACCTTAGCAAGTAATGCTCAGTGTTAGTGAGGGAAACTGAAGTTGACATCAGTGAATCTGCCACTGAAATGTCTGACAGGATCCAGAACAGTTTGCAGATCTGGATATGTTTCTGGTCATTGTGGACATGGTGTGAAATGCCAAGGTTTTATAAGACAACACTGTGTTGTGGAGGGCCTGTAGGCTCAAAAGCAAGCTTATTTATGCCTGCTCTGCACCAGGGGTAAATGAGCACAAAGGGGCACAACAGACTGGGGCCATAAAGTCACTTGCCCAGGACATCTGATTGTGTAAGTCCCCACACGCCCTGCTCGTGCTTGCCTGGTGCTGGGCCCATGTGATTCCCATACCTGGAGTCCAGGCCTGTGGGTTTTACCTAGTATGGTAAGGTTTGGCCGACTGCCAACCTGATTGGTCATTCGAGTAGCCAATGAGACCATTAACTCTCGGCCCACAGTTGATAAATAGGGGTGCACAGGCTCATGTGCAGCATTCCCCACATTACTTGCAGCTACGCCACATTGCTTGCTTGCCTGCCTGCGTACTTCCTTGCAGCTTTATGCCTGCCTTTACCTACGGAGCAGTCCCCCAGCAGCCATGCACCTTGTATGCCAGCTGCCTATCATTGCCTAGTAAGTGTGCCACTGGAGCTAAGATAACCAGGAAGCAGACTCTGGATTTACTGCACACTAGTGGCCTGCTAGCCACGTGAGACCCATGCTCAGACTGCATGGAATCCTGCCTCTGCACCTGAGATCCTGCCTACGTACCCCTGGAGAGAGCAGCCAGCAGAAATCAGCAGCACAAGGTCAGAGACTGTCATTTCCCCTGAAACCAGAGGATTCCAGCCTCAAAGCCCACAGGCAGAGACCCTGGAGAATTGGACATTCGTATAGGCTGTGACATAGCCCCGGAGGGTGATTATTGATTAATCAGAATTGTGAGTAAATACTTGAATACCTCTGTAATTCCTATTACCTCTGCCATAAAGCAGAAAGCAGCTTTCAGCTCACCTTTGCTGGGCAAACAGTATAAGACCCCAAGCGGCATTAAGCCACGGGGAAAACTCTCTCTCTGTTTATAGTTTGAATGTATGCTAGTTGTTATAATAGTTAATGTTTGATATATATCCCCATAATGTCTTCATAACCATGTAAGAATCCTATTAATATTAATATACAGTGGTTGGGGGTGGTGAGAGTTCAGAATATTGAGTTTAACAAATATATATGTTTATATAATATTATTTCATCCCAATTAATTTCTCCCCTCTGCCAAAATCGGTGTAGTGTCAGAGTCTCCCTCTGTGACACACTGATACCATTTTCCCAAACCTCTCTCTTCTTTCTTTCACTACTGGCAAATAAATCATGCCCTTTCCTCTCAAGTATTTTTGTTACCTCTTGGTTATAGTATTACACTAAGATTTTTTGTATTATTATCTTTGAAAGCCACACAGCTTTCGCAGCAAGATGTACTCACTCGGTGAATCTGGATTCTTTGTAGCAATTGCCAGTATATTGTCTGATAAAAAAAAACCAACATTTTAAAATTCAGTGTAAAATCCTGCATTGTACTATGCTTTTAGCACAATTTATCTTAAGTATGGATCTCTGAATCAGTACCATATGTCTTTCATAACTAATCTTAAGACATATGGCCATCCACATCTTTGTCTACTATGAACCTATGGATACTTTGATTAGCTGTTAATAAAGACTTGATGCCTATGAAAGGGACCTTATATGATTATATATATGGAATTACTCATCTTAAGTTTTGCTGTGGAAGGTGTCGCAGATGGGAAAGTTTGTTTGGGGGATGTTGGGGAATGATATGCGAGGCCAATTTTATAAAGGTTTAAATGATTTATTACTATAAGCACTAGAAATCCCCTTCCCCAAACTTATTTGTAATTATCCCACGTAGATTCTTGGTTCGTAGTTGTGAATTAAAATATAGAATGGCTAAAATGAAGAGAGTCTATGATTTAAGAGAGTTCATTGAAGTCTTGAAAGATTATTCAGTCTCTAAATAAAGTTTATCAGTTACTCACTGTCCAAATGCAGTTCAGAGAAGTCTCAAAGTATTACGAATTTTAAGGCGCGTTGTCCGAGTCTCCGTGGGTCTGGTCGAGCAGCGCATCGGCTCCCGAAGGCTGGTAAGGATCGGGACCCTGCCTGGAACGATGCCGTCTTGAGCTGGTTGTTTGCGATGCTAATGCCGCGTGTGTGCGCGTGTGTGTGTGTAATCAGAGATCAGGGTAACAAGCAAAAGAGAGATGCAAGTAGAGCAGGGTAGAGAGCGAGAGGGGGCGAGGGGCTCAGTTAAGGCAAATGCGGCATTTTTTATAGTGTTTTAGAAGAGGTGTGTTTAGCCAACTCAGGCAGACTTGCGTTAGCTTTACAGATTGGTACAAAATTATAATCAACCTATACAATTGGATAATTCTTACAAAAAAAAAACTCATGGGACCACCCAGGGGTCAGCCCCCGGCAGATGTTCGGCAGGCGTGAGAACCAAGGCCTTTATTTCAAAACATAGCCATGTTTATGTCTTTGCTCCTCTGAGGGAGAGATTCTCCCAGGGACTGTACGTCTGCTGGTACAGCAGCTGCATCATTGCAGGCAGGTAGAAATATTGTTTTGACTTTTTCGATAGAAGGTACCCATGTGAGCCACGACTCTGTGTACAAATGGGGCCTTGCAAAGAGCTCTGCTCCCTTCCATGACGGAAGTGAAATTAATTAATGCAAGATGATATTTTTCAAAATTAATATTGTTTGTTAATTTTTCTATTCAGAACTCTTGACACCCCCAACCACTAATTTTAATAATATTTTGGTTCTTACACAGTTATGGAAACATTCTATGGATAATATCTACATCTATATCTAATACAACCAGCAAAATATAGAAACATTAATTAAACTGGAAGAGACTATTCCTGCTGTCAATGACACTTGCGGTCAATATGCTGCTTGCCCAGCAGATGGGCTCAAGCTCTTTCTGCTCTGTGGCAGAAGGCAGTAGAGAATTACAAAGAGGCATTTTAGCATTTACTCACAGATTATTATTATAACCTTCATGGGGGCTAGCCACAGTCCACACAGTGCCCAAATGCTTTCAGGGGATTCTGTCTCATTGGACGTTGAGGCTTGAGTCTTCCTGGCTTCTGGGGAAAGGATGCAGACAATCTCTGACTTTGTTCTCCTGGCTTCTTCTGGACAATCTGTGTATATGTCCAGGAATTCCAGGCAGGACCTTCAGGTGCAGAAGGCAGATGTTGTGCAGTCTCAGCATGATGTCATGCTGGCCACACAGGCTGATCACATGCAGACATCCAGGGCCTGCTTCTGGTAACTCTTGGCAGTGGAGTTTACCAGGCAAGCAGTAAGGCAGTGTGCAAGAGCAGCATGACTGGGCACAGCAGAGAGAGCATGACACAGAGCAGGGAAGCAAAGCAGCAAAGCAAAAGCAGTTTGTTCACCTGCAAATCTCCTTTTATCAATGTGGGACAAGATTAATTGCCCTTTGGACACAGAATAGCCAATCAGGATGGCAGTTAGCCAAACATTACCATGTTAGGCAAAGCCACAGGCTCTCTTTGCCCTAATCTGGGAAAAGCACAGGCCTCGCACTAGGCAGGCACAAGCTAAGTGTGTGTACCTTACATCACAGGACCCTGGGCAGGCCAGACTCAGTGGCTCCAGGTCCTTTTGTGTCCATTTCTGCACTTGCCTCTCTGGTGGAGCAGAAAAACATGCCTAGGCAAGGCAGGACATGTACAAGCCTATTTTAGGCCTATCAGGCATACCAACAAGTTTTACATAAAGCATACCATATTCATTAATCAAACCCTTGTTTCTCAGAAGTTGCGTTAAACTGGAAAAGAGAAAGACTGTAGCCCACTTCTTTTAGAAATTTATTGGTGGGGATTGCTTGTTTCTTTTTATATCAAAGAATGGTGATTCATTAAAATCAAAAATTGTCACAAAGGAAAATCAATCTCAAGCAATCTGAGTAGAAACCTGGAGGTAAAACTACAATGAGACCTGCCAGTCAGATAAATTTGGCCACTGGTTCCTTTCAGCCTGTTTTCAAGATATAATTTTTCCAAGGATTACAATTTAAAGCCAACAAGTCACTCTGCCAATTCTGCATGGGGAGACATCAGGTCTTTAGGTTTTTCCAGAGGAGTGTCAAATATGACTGGGAAAAAAAAAAAAAGAAAAAAAGAAAAAAAAAGGAGAAAATTATTTCCAAGAAGAATGACAACAAATTGCAAAATATTGCATTATAGTGCAAAGTTATAATTATTTTTTTTTTTTTTTTTTAGCACAATCATACTCCAGAATGCTACTGCAAATCTCTTTGCCCTACAATAATCAGTGTAGATTATTTAGGAACACTCCAAAGGTATGCTCAGATCTGGCAACAGGTATATTTACACAATGTTCATCTAAGTCAGTCTGTATGTCTGTAGGTCAGTCTCTACTCTTAAGAAAGAGCCCTCCCTGCATTTAAATCTATCCTTCCATAAGACTTGTAATTGTTTTGCAAAATCATACCAGGGGCTCAGGATACATTGTGCTTTTTATTCAATAGTTGGAGACAACAGGAAAGTATGAAAACTGGGCAGTACTGAGCAAGTTGTTCTACCAGGATCCATCATTGATTGTCCTTCAAGAGAAATGGCCAGTAGTCACTTCACACCCACAAAAGCAGAGGCTAAGAGTGCAAGGGTAAAAATTAACATTCTTGATGAGAGAAAGTTAATGGTTGACTTCCTTTAAAGATAGATCCATAGTCTCAAAAATTTAAAATTACCAAGAAGTTAGAGATTAGCATGGCTAGATACATAAATCTGACTATGTATCTAAATATACATAACTCTGACAAGTTAAAGAAGTGTTTATCTACCAGATCCTGCTCTCTGAATGACCACAGAGAATTATGGCATTATGAAAATATCCTTGACTGCAATGAGACCAATTCACTTAGCTGCCATCACATTTTAATCAGTCATTATCAGTCAAGATGTATCTGAACAAATAACCTAAGGATAATATCTTACATATCCATTACTTATCAGAAATCTTGTGGTTGCTTTTTATTTTTAAATGGAAAAGTATGAAGTAGTTTTAGTTAAATAAAAATTTAAACACATATCAAGAGAAGTAAATATGTAAATACTAAATCAAGACCTGTGTAATTTCTGAAGTACCTTCTTTGATATAAAGTCAACATTTGACTGCTTTTGTGCTTTAATAAGCCTGGAATATGACCTCTGGATTTCAACTAATGTCATGATTAGATAACATGATATGTAAAAAATACATTAAAACCACAATATAAGGCCAAGAAAGCTAGTTCCTTGGAATGTCCCTAATAATAGACTTCATGCTACTTTTCAGTCTGCTTTAGGGTTTTCAGTTTTAATAAGGTATACCTTATATACCGTATGCATGAATAAGAATAATAATAGCTATTACATCTGTAACAGTTTATATCTTCAAAAAGCAGATATTGGCAGAGTTTTGCATTTGGGTCTATTTTTTTTTAATGGCTTTTTCTTTTGGTCTCTTTGACATGAAATGTGATATTGATGTGGTGCATGATAGTAAGATAGCAATTCTTTTTATCAATTCTATCACTAGTTAATAAATTATATTAATTCAGCTTTAAAAATTCAGACCATAAAAACAAATAAATTCACTTTAAATGATTTACACAAGTCACTGAAATCACAGAATCACAGGATGTTAGAGGCTGGAAGGGACCTCCAGAGATCATGGAGTCCAAATCCTCTGCAAAAAGCAGGACGACCCAGGGTAGTCTGCACAGGAATGTATCCAGGTGGGTTTTGAAAGTCTCCAGAGAAGGAGACCCCATAACCTCTCTGGACAGCTGGTTCCAGGGCTCCGTGATCCCTACTGTAAGGAAGATTCTTGTGTTGAAGTGAAACTTTCTATGTTCTAGCTTATACTCATTGTTCTATGCCTTATTGCTGCATGCCACTGAAAAGAGGTTGGCCCCACCCACTTGATACCCACCTCTCAGATATTCATAGACTTTGATAAGATCCCCTCTCAACTCTCCAGACTAAACAGCCCCAGGGTTCTCACTCTCTCTTCATAGGGGAGATGCTCAAGACCCCCAGTCATCCTTATGGTTTTCTGTTGGACTTTCTCCATCAGATTCCTGTCTCTCTTGAACTGGGGAGCCCCAAACTGGACACAATATTCCAGGTGTGATCTCACCAGGGCAGAGTGGAGGGGCAGAATAACTTCCCTAAACCTGTTGTCCACTTTTCTTAATGCACCCCAGGATGCTATTGGCTCTCTTGGACACAAGGGCCAGTTGCTGTCCCATGCAGAACTTGCTGAAAGATCTCACATTTTGCATATATATATATATATATATAATTTGTACTTGTTTTTCATTTTTATTTCCCAATTTTCTTCTTTATTTCCTCTTTTTTTCCTCTTAGGTGTGACCTGATCTTCTTCAGCCAATATAGTGAGCCAGTGGAGATGTCTGGTTACTACTTCAAGCAGAAATGACAAAGGGTTGGTCATGGAAACGCTGGTTTAAGTGCAAACACTACAGTCCAGTTCTCATTTTCATGATTTTCCTTTTAGTCTCCCCTCTCCCCCATCTCCCTCCTTTCCTTTCCTCTCCATCTCCTATTTTTCCCTACCTTCCTCTTTTTCTTTCCATCTCCTTCCTTTCTTCTCCATCTTCCTCTTTCCTTGACATCTTCCTCCTTTCCTCTCCATTTCCTTCCTTTTCCCCCATTTTATAATCTCCATCCTTTTCCTCTTCATCTCCCCTCTTTCAGCACCACTTCCCTTTTCCCACCATATCTGACCCTTTCCAACACCACACCACATTTTACCCTTTTTTCCCCCAAACTCAGAGCACCTGGGTTCTGTTGGAGTCTCCTTCCACCCCAGGTGTGACCACTTTGCCCACCCTGCCCACTCCCCTTTTTAATCTGCCCCAGGAAAGGCAGAAACCCCAAGCTTGCCCAACTGGGCAGAGGGATCCTCCTCCCATCATCACTGGTGAGTCCCCATGGTGCACACTGGGTGAATGGGAGTGGGACAAAGGCTAGGGGGCCTGGTGGCCCCCTGGTCAGGTAGGATAGAGGCTTGATGGTCACTCTAACCTCACTTGTGGGTGCTGGCTGGGCCTCCTTACTTAGTTTCAGCTCCTCTCTCTTTAGTTGCTGCTTTCTGCTCACTTGTAAAGCTGTAAAAAAAAAAAAAAAAAATACATATATATATATATATATATATATATATATATATATATGTGAAACGTTTTGAGAGGCATTGAATGAGCATGGAGGAATCATAGACTCATAGAATTGTCACAGCTGGAAGGGACTGCAAGGATCATCCACTTCCAACTTCTCTGTCCCTCAGCAGGGATACCTCATGTCAAATCAGGCTGTCCAGAACCACATCCAGCCTGGACTTAGAGACCTCCAGGGATGGAGCTTCCACCACCTCTCTGGACAATCTGTTCCAGCATCTCACCACCCTCACAGTGAAGAACCTCTTCCCAACATCTAATCCAAATCTATCCACCTCTAAATTTGCTCCAGTTTGTCTTTTCTGACTATAAATAACCAAAGGTAAGAACTTTGTAATATTTGTTCATGGTTAATATTAAAAAGGTGACTTTGGAGTGTTTCCTTTTTATGGACCACTGAATACGTATATACCTTTATGCAATACTGAGCCATTTAAAGTAAGTTAATACTAAATTGATTTTTTGTGGAGTGAATATCCATGATAACATTTCTCCAAAATGTCACAAAATAAAAAAGCACTGATAATGTCTCTAATCAGCTTTTTCATTCTCTGAGAAAATTCTCAGGTTACAATTATTATACTTCTTTTTCTAATTTTAACTACAGTTGCAGTACATTAAATGAAGTAGTTTTGAATAGGAGGGAACAAACTATGTCAGTATTTTCTAAAAAGAGTGCAAGAACAAGTTGTGTCTTTGATCAGTCAGACCTCACACGCTGCAAAGGAAAGAAGTAGCATAGACTGATAATATGAACTTGTATGTTCTATATTTTGCAGTGTTTTTCTAATTAAATCAGTGGAACTGTTCATGCTTTAGTCTTGTTCTTGATAACACAGATGCTTTCCTGTGTTGTTGGGGTTTTTTTGCACATTTTCATGTCACATTTTTAAGTGACACCAGTCCTTCAATATAAATTACATTATTTTCATAGATCTTCATTTACCAAGCTATCAAGTGGTATAAACTTCACTGACTTCTGCCTTGTTTCCTTTTCAGAGTAACCCAGTGCCAGTTCAACACTGTTAATTTTAAAGTACGATAAAGTCTAACAGATTGTCAAAATCTTACAATCATTATCTCTCCCAATACATTGTATGTGAAAGTGGTGATTTAAAATTATTCTTGTGAACTTCTTTTCACAAAAGAGAATCATGTATTTGGAGTCTACTCAAATGGCCTTCCCATGTTAGCAGAACCACCCTGTCCATTCTTGGCAGTGTGGATTTTCATGTAGAAAACTTCGAACAGGCTGGAAGGTGAAGGTGGCTAATTTGATTTAGATTATGCATCCTCAAACAACAAACAAGGCTTCATTTCCAGTTCCACTGACAGATTCTGATTCTAAACGCTGCAGCCCCTGTGATGGAGAGTTTCCAAGCAGGTTATCTTCTAGCCACCTTCACAGGGAAATTAAACAGTACTTATTTACTTATTTTTGCATTTACAAAATTAACAGTTTTGGAATTCAGAGGTGTAAAGCCCATATTAATTTTTCTGGTTTGCCCACAAAATAGTGATGGTCCCTGGAAGCAAAAGCAAGATAACAAAACTAATTTATTGAGAGATTTATGTTACTTTCAATTCTAGTTTGAATTACCAGTGAGTGGGTTTACTCTCTGCAAACTCTTTGAGTGATAATTTTAATTAGACCAAGTGATGTCAATGAAAGACATGAACAAGCTTTTGTCCTCATGAGCCCATTTTTGGACCTGTAGTCTATTCTCCTTTTGAGAACAGTTTATTTACTCTGCTTTTCATGACTTTGTCCTTATACTTTTCAGTGAAATAAATTACAGTAAACAGACCAAGGTATCCTGTGAGAAGCTATGAATTCTTCATTTTGTTAACAGCCTTGCAGCACTCAAATACACCTCAGTTTAAAACAAACCTACCTCACAAAAAACCCAATGACCCAAAATCCACCTGTGATAGTTTGGGTGTTCCCTGCCCCCCACACACTTTAGAAATCACCCAGACTAGACTCAGCTGGCTCTGGAAATATGAATGAAGCTATTTACAGCTAGCACAATATACAAGCAGATATTTACAGTATATGCAGAAATATACAAGGTTAAAAGGTAATACAGAAACACAACTCCCCTCCCAGAAACCTGAGTCCCCAGAAGGGGCCCTCAACTGCCCCTCCACCTTCCCTCTGAGGAAGAGTGGAGGTTCAGCCAAGGGGTTAGGAAGCAAAGTGGATTAGAAAAGAAAATGGAGAGTGAGATTAGAGATGCAGCTCAGCCAGTTCCCCAGCAGCAGTGAGAATCCTTTATCTATGTTTGGATTCTTGTTCTTATACCTTTCAGCAAGCTATGAGTGAAGTAGATATCACCACTTCCTTTCACAGCCTGTAATCTAGTTCTTCTCGACAAAACATTAATTTGTGGAACTTAAAGCTTATCTTTCCATAGGTGAACTAGAATTTCAGGTTAAGGTTATTTTATGAAAGTTTTAACTCTACAAGTTGAGACTATATGAGTTAACAGGAAGAATTATTCTTTAATGCCCCCACAGACAGTAATCTAGGAATAGGATCTCGGTCAGCGATCTATTTTGCCTTCTTAATTGAACTGGTTTGGACTGGCTGGAATCAGCAAAAATGCAACAGGGGCACGAAACAGAGGTGAGAGTTATAAAGTCATGCACTGTGCCTAAAATATATTATTTTTGTATGAAGAAAAGGATCATTCTCTGTCAAACATAAAATCTACAAAGCTGTTTTGTGCTTAAAATAATTATAATATGCACTTTCACAATCAAGACTTAGTACTTTTTTTTTTTTCCTTTTTAATAAGCTCTATTTTATGATAGGTATGACTAAAAAGAAAAGTTATTTTCCTGGATGCATTTGGAGTCACAACCTATGCATGAAGCACAATGGAAAGAATATACCAAACTTTTGAAGATCGAAAAGAATAATTATTTTGTTTATGGTTCAAACTTGTTTAATATATAATATTCTGTAATATATATGTTAACATTTGGAAAACAACTATATTCTACTATAATACATACACAGTTTGTTCATTTCTGCATATTAAAAATATTTATTTAAATATAAAAATGAACAAACCTCATGGTGGAAAATAAGATTGCTATTTCAATATGTGCAGCGCACTCTGCTCCTCTTTATACCCACAGGATACTTAGGTTCTTTGTGTCAGGTGCAACCACTCGTCATTTACACTACTGGGAAATCCAAGATGGTGCTCATTTCATGGACTGAAAGAATCAATTCCATCATACTTTACCTGCCCCAATTTGCCACTTGTAGCATAAGAAAGCAAAAGCATGCTTAGGTAACTGACTCAGTATTTCCAGTTCCTCTTTGCTTTGAAATTTATAAAAATGGTGACATAGGAAAATGTAGTTTTTGAACATTTTATGCCATCACACAAATGCAATTATTTTATCAATTACACCAAACACTAGATAACATCTAAAACATTCCCCAGGGCTGTTCAATTCACTTGACTGACTGTTCTGTCAGCAAATTCAGTAAAATCTTTCTGAGGCTGACAATCTCTTTTTTTCAGGGTGCATTAATGATATCTCACTCTAAAAGAATGCAAATTTTTAACTGGAGTTCAGCTTCATCATTTGAACAACAAAGACAGATCAGAGGCAAGACCACATTTATGAATTAGGCTTTTCTTATCTCAGTCTCAGAAGGTGTCAACTGATCACCTGCATTTTTGCTTCAGTCAGATCACACCACTGAGGGAGGTCAGTGTTACACATTCAGCCCTGAACCATCTGACGAGATAGTTTGATTTCTTGTCTCTTTGCAAATGTTTCTCATATGAAATCATTCTGAAATCATTTATTACCATTAATTATCTTTTTTTTCTTGAAAGCATGGAATGTTTGCCCCTATTACAAGTTCACATACATTGCCACAGAGAGCAATTTAAAAAAATAACATTTTCTCCATCTAATGATCTGATCATATATGTTGCAATTCTTTATCTAGAGGCTAAACAAATTTTGTTATTCAATTGTAGAAATGCTAAAAGATTTAATAAGGACATTAGTTTGCTGCATGTATCAGTATCACTAACACTATCATAAACAATTTTCTTCAGAGATTTGTGGCTTGTGATGTGTTTATTTTCAAATGGTAATTGGATCTATAAAACAAGATACTTGGAAACTGGCGGTACCATACAAAGTCAAGGTTGGTTTTCTTTAGCATAAGTAATCTGACATGACATTCAGTTTGAGATGCCTGAAGAAGTGCTTGGTAAGTGTCAGGTACTAACAATAAATTATTAAATATGTAAATTCTGATACATTAGGAATGTTAACATTAATCTTATTTTGAGGTCCATGGAATGTCCATGTCTTCAAAGAGTGGTTTAAGTCATTAGGAAAAAATTAAATCAGTCCTCAGGCTCACAGTGTCATATGCCTTTTCTAGCAGTCTAAATATTTTGTGGTTATTATTTTCTGTACTATACAGAAGCCATTTGTGATCTTTAGTGCAATCAGCATCTACATGCTGTTTGCAACTCCACATTACCTGACAAAATATTTATTCCCTAAATTCACATATGCATTTGCACATATATTGCTGTATGCAAGTGAAAGTTAGTAACTTTTCATTTGAGTGAAAGCCAGATGCATATCATGAGATATATCAGTGTTAGCATGTTTACCTAGTACATGTGGACAACTGACTCTAAAATATAGGATGAACTTCTACAGGTATAGTCACCAAATATGATCACTGACAGGAACAGTGAAAGCCTTCATTTAAAACAACCATTTTCAAAAACCTATGGATTATTTATGAGCTACTATAGAAAAGGATGCAATCAAAAGAATGAATCACTTACATTTTTCATTTTCCATGTTAACAGCATATTCTCAGTTTTGTTGTCACTGCATTATAAAGGTTTAGATATCTATCACTATTAACTGGGTTTTCAATGCCACCAGTTCAGATTAGTTTTCAGCACAGAGTGCTAACTCATGAAGCACTAATGAAGCTAACTACCAACTATATCTGACCAAAATTGTCTGCCTGTGGGAGATACACATCTTATTCAAGCAAATGTTTTTCCATGTAGTTAAATCTAAGACTTTTTTTTTTAAACCTATAGATACATAATAACCTGTTTCAAATGGATGAATGAAATTGCAAGTGGGTGATATTGTACACGTTGGAGGAAATAAAAAACATTGTTTTGGTTTTGTTTTTCTTAATTTCTGGTATAGAAGCTGTTACGGAGACACAACATTCACAAAAGAATTACTTGTCACAACAAAATTTAAAAGATTACAGAGGTAGCTATAACAAAGAAAGATAAATTGCATTAGGAAACATTGTCAAGAGCACCTTAGGAAATATTCAGGAAGGTTTACTTATCTTGAAGACACCCAAACCATCACAGGGAGCTAGTTTGATCTGGATAAGTAATGAGAATAACAGCAATACCTTCATTCCCAAAAGGTGGAGGTAGTAAAATTTAATTTGGGGCATATAAAGACCTCTAGTCTCAGTGGGACTCCTGATGGTCAGAATGTCCTCAAAAATTTACTCTATCTGTCCATGATTCACAGCTTGTGTTCTTATTTGGATAGTTATACCTACATTGTAAGAATGTACACACACAACTGTACATTCCAAATGAATAACCTTTCTTAAAAGAAAGAAAAAAAAGTACAAACAAATATATTTAGCTTCAAAATTAAGAGATTCAGAACTGTTTATTACTGAATTACAGTTCCCTTCTTGTTTCCAGTGGTACTTATTAACTCTAGATATTACTTATATAGCCATGCTAATCAATAAATATCAGAACCAAAATTATGATATACACCAAAAAGACAGCACAATGTAATTGTAGCAAAACATAACTTGCTTCAGTTTTTATTATTAGGAGATCAAGGCCTATATGAAATACCAATGATTTGAATCAACCAGACTGAGATCAAACATTTATTTTACAAATTTTGATGTGATTTCCAAGGAATACCTAAGGGTTAAACATACTAGTCTTGTTCATAAATAAGCCATTGCCTGCAAAAAAAATCCTTCACTAGAATCACTCATTATTTGAAGACAGAGGCACAGCTATTAATATATCCTTCATAGATCAAATACTTTCTGCAGACAATATAAATCTGAGATTAAATACCTTGAAAGTCTCCACTTATATGGTTTTGATTTGGAAATAGGATAAAAATACTTCACTGATATGCATTTAAGTCTGTAAAAAATAATAGGAAAAGAAACTATGGAGGAATTATCTGTCACTATTCTTTTTCTTATATATTTCTTTTCCCACAGTGTAATGTTTTAGAAAAGCCTGTATTGCCAGAGCTACTATAAAGAAACATTTGGCTTTTTTGCTTTCACTCAACAATTCTGTCTGGCATTTCTAAGGTTATTTTGACAGAATAACTTCTATGATTAAATTCAGAAATTATTCAAAGTACAATAGCAAAAATATTATAAAGATTGTTTTCAAGAGGTGTTATGGCATTTCCAAGGTTATACTAATGACAACATCTGAGTTGCAGGAATCACAAAGTAAAATCCTAGCTACTGATCAGAGCTCTGAAGGTTTCTTTACAGAATAAAATGATTAATAAATGTCCAACTCCTAGAAACAGAGTAAAAGATGGAGAAGGGAAATCTATATGTGTGCTATAGTAGGAGGAAATAAGTAAAGATGCTCATATCATTAAATCAGTCTCATTAAATATGAGAAATCCAACACAGGCAGTCTGTCTTTGAGACTGGAATGAATGAAGAGAATCTTAAATGACTGATCCAGAATATAATCTAGAAAACCTCAAACAGGCACACCCACAACATTTCACATCTAACAATGAGTTCAGTACTGAAGACTCAAAAATAAATTAGTGGGCTGATAGAGAATAATGCTAACAAAATGTATGCTAAACGTAATTACAATGTGTAATATACACTCTGATTTTAATCTCTCTGAAACATGTTAAAGCACGAGCAAAGACCTATTTTGAAAATGTATCTTATAAGCAGTGGCATTTTCATTGTTCTAGGTATATTTCTAAAGTCAGTTAAATTTTTCTGAATATTGTATATGGAAGTTAAGTTTTATGTCAACATTGTACAATTATTTCCTGGGAAGAAGATAATATTCCACTTTTGTCCATTGCAGTTATTTAACTTAATATGGGAATATCTGAATTCAATTCTTTTCTTTTAATTATTTTTATTATTTTGGCTTTGCAGCCTCAAGAAAGAATAAAGACTAAGAGGTCCAAGATAACCATCCAAGAAATTAAACTGATGACAGCAGGCCCTGAAAAGGTTTGCTTTCTTTGCGTGTAATCAGTTTCTTCTCTTGCTATTGGAAACAGAACATCAACCCACAAGTCCATGGGATCAGATGGGATCCATCCCAGGGTGCTGAGAGAGCTGGCAGATGATCTGGCCAAGCCTCTCTCCATCATTTTCCAGCAGTCCTGGCTCACCAGAGAGGTCCCAGGAGACTGGAAAGTGGCCAACGTGGTCCACATCCACAAGAAGGGTCGGATGGAGGAACCTGGGAACTACAGACCTGTCAGTCTGACCTCAGTGCCAGGGAACCTGATGGAACAGGTTATCTTGGGGGCACCTGAGGCATGGCCAAGGGCTCAGGCCCAGCCAACATGGATATAGGAAGGGCAGATCCTGCCTCTCCAATCTGATATCCTGTGATCAGGTGACCCACTTGGTGGATGTGGGGAGGCCTGTGGATGTGGTCTATCTGGACTTCAGCAAGGCCTTTGACACTGTCCCCCACAGCAAACTGCTGGCTAAGCTGTCAGCCCATGGCTTGGATGGCAACACTCTGTGCTGGGTTAGGAACTGGCTGGAGGGCAGGACCCAGAGAGTGGTGGTGAATGGTGCCACATCCAGCTGGCGGCCAGTCACTAGTGGTGTCCCTCAGGGATCAGTGCTGGGCCCCATCCTCTTTAACATCTTCATAGATGATCTGGATGAGGGCATCGAGTCAGTCATCAGCAAGTTTGCAGATGACACCAAGCTGGGGGTAGATGTGACTGGGTTGGAGGGCAGAAGGGCTCTGCAGAGGGACCTTGACCGCCTGGACAGATGGGCAGAGTCCAATGGGATGGGGTTCAATAGCTCCAAGTGCAGGGTGCTGCACTTTGGCCACAACAACCCCATGCAGAGATACAGGCTGGGGTTGGAGTGGCTGGAGAGCAGCCAAACAGAAAGGGATCTGGGGATGCTGATTGATACCCGCCTGAACATGAGCCAGCAGTGTGCCCAGGTGGCCAAGAGAGCCAGTGGCATCCTGGCCTGCATCAGGAATGGTGTGGTCAGCAGGAGCAGGGAGGTCATTCTGCCCCTGTACTCTGCACTGGTTAGACCACACCTTGAGTCCTGTGTTCAGTTCTGGGTCTCCCAGTTCAGGAAGGACATTGAGATGCTTGAGCATGTCCAGAGAAGGGCGACGAGGCTGGTGAGAGGCCTCAAGCACAAATCCTATGAGGAGAGGCTGAGGGATCTGGGATTGTTTAGCCTGGAGAAGAGGAGGTTCAGGGGTGATCTTATTACAGTCTACAACTACCTGAAGGGTAGTTATAGCCAGGAGGAGGTTGCTCTCTTCTCTCAGGTGGCCAGCACCAGAACAAGAGGACACAGCCTCAAGCTACACCGGGGGAAATTTAGGCTTGAGGTGAGGAGAAAGTTCTTCACTGAGAGAGTCATTGGACACTGGAATGGGCTGCCTGGGGAGGTGGTGGAGTCGCTGTCCCTGGAGCTGTTCAAGGCAAGCTTGGACGTGGCACTTGGTGCCATGGTCTAGCCTTGAGCTCTGTGGTAACAGGTTGGACTTGATGATCTATGAGGTCTCTTCCAATCTTGGTGATACTGTGATAACTGAATGAGGAATATAATAATCTTCTGTCCTCCTCCCATTTCACATTATTTAAAGTTGAACAAATGACCAACGAAATGGACACACATAAAAATAAAGGCAACAATATTTCCAGTGAGAATGCTAATGCTTCAGTTATCATGTAAAATAGCCTGTGGCTTTGTTTTCTATTAACATATTGGTAAAACTACACCCCATTTCCTTTCCTTTTATAATGACTCAACATGTTTTGTTTTGTTTTGTTTGTTTTTTCTTTCCAGGTCAGAAGGGAAATTTTAAGTCAACCAGTAATTCCAGATTTCACTTTGGAGAGCCATCTTCTTCCCCCAGACAAACATAACTTTTGTGGAGGTCTCAATAATTTTGAACTGCAAACACTCAATTAGTTATTCACACAGTCTTCCATTATGGTTAGTTGATTTGCATTCATTTTATGTTAACACAGCCTGAATGACTGATTTTAAGCCATTCCTGATGTATAACCATCAAAGGAAGAGGAAGAAATCTCATAATTTTAAATATGCATAGAGATCCCTGTGTAGCTTTAAAATGATGGCTGTTTTATGGTGTCATCCATTGTATATTTCAGCATCATTAGCAGAAAAGGTCAAGTAATATTTACTTACATTAGACAGGAACCTCATGAAACTATCACCATGAAACTATTTCTGAGACTCCAAAACTGATTCATGTGCAATATTGGTTCATTCATTGTTCAATGAAAGCATAAAAACTGCTTTACAGTTCCAGCTTGGCACTTGTCCTCATGTATAGATCCTTTGTTTAGGCAAAACTAATTTAATTGAATAAGAAGCTCCATTCTTCTTCATGCAGACAATATTATAAAATTTAAAATAAAATTATAAAATGTGTTTGAGAGATTGAAAGTTCATTAGCTTTGTCCTTAAAATTAATGTGCTATATATAATAAATATTAGTCTGCTTTCTGTGCAGAGAAACAATCTAATTTTTAGCTTGCCTTATTTTTTTGCAATTTTGAACTCAGGTCAAAAACTCAGTTGGTATTTGGTTTGTTCAGAGGTGAAAATGTCACATCCAATAAACAGGAGAAGAATCATCATAATTCTAAATATTTGTTTCTCAGTTTATCATAGATGACTTATTAATATATATATGTGGAAATTTGCTAGATTATTATATTTAGCACCTTGTATAGACAAGTTGGCTATTCAAAACCTTTATGGCAAATCCAAACTTCCTTAACCGAGACATTTAATGAGATAATTGCGAGAAAAAATATTCCCTGTTTTATTTGAGGATAAAATTTCTGATTTTAGAAAGAGCCCTGAAATACTTCAGTCCTTAAAAGTTATTTTAATGTATTCACTGTTAGACTCCTTGTTAACCTTTTCTCATTTGAGATACTCCCTCCCATCCTCTCCATCATTATACTTTTTGTCAGAATTTTGCTGAAGTAGATTTGGTAAAACTCATTGTATAAATATGGAAGAAAAATTCTCCCTATTGAGTACAATTTTGCTTTATAACTAATTTTAGATTCTGATAAGAGGAAAATCTATGCAAGATTCCTACCAATAAAATGGCACCTAGTACTAAATGAAGTTGTGTGGTGTGATGGTTTGAGTGTACCCTGCCCCCACACACACACACTTTAGAAATACCCAACTAGACTCAGCCAGCTCTGGGAATATAAATGAAGCTGTTTATTTACAGCTAGCACAATACACAAGCAGATATTTACAGTCTATGCAGTTATATACAGAAATATACAAGGTAAAAGTAATGCAGAAACACAACTCCCCTCCCAGAAACCTGAGTCCCCAGGAGGGGCTTCTAACCACACCTGCACCTTCCCCCTGCCCCTCACAACCTTACCGCAGTCCTAAAGAAGAATAGAGGTTAAGAAGCCAAGAAGTTAAGAAGCAAAGGTGACTGGAAGGTGAGGTTAGGGAGATGCAGCTCAGTCAGAAGCCCAAAGCAGAGTGCGACAAAAAAATGGAGAAAGTGTTATCTAATGTTTCCTTTGTTCTTCAGCAAGACTCTGAGGGAAGGAGACATCACCATTGTTTTCCCTTCACAGCCTATGATCTACTTCCTCTCACCAAAACGTTCTAGCCTTCTTCAAACTAGCACATGTGCACAAAACATATGGAGGATATTTCTGTATTAAATGTGCTGGTGACATGTAGGCTACAGGTGGTACAATGGCTGGCAGGTCTCCAGTTCAGCACAATCATATAAGATTAGCTGTACTCTTCATCAAATTTATGGAAAATTATATTCTACTGTGAGTCTAGGCTCCTCAAACCTAGAGTTAGGGGTTTTTCTTGTTGATCTCTATTACCAAGTCAATGAAGTTGCTGTCTGTATTCTAAAATTGGAACATCATTTTCTCACACTTGGCTTGCTAGGAGAAATCTCCAGAAATCAGAGTAAAGTACAAAAAGACAGATATCCTGCCCAGAAGATTTTTTTTTTTTACTTTGGGGCTTTGGTTAGGTTTTTTTGTTTGTTTGTTTTGTTTGTTTGTTTTTTGCACAATGAATAAACTGATAAAAATTGTGTCAGCTAAAATAAAGACAAAGTATTTAACTCCCTTTTCATTCTGATTTTTAAGTCCTTGCTTAAAGAGAAAATCTTCAGAATTAAAAAATAATTCAACAAGGGAGAGAGTCTGAAGTCCTGCACAAGAGGAGCACCAGTTCCAAGACTGGTATGTGCTGTGATCTGACCAGCTGGAAAATAGCTTGTCAGAAAAGGACCTGGGTTTCCTGGAGAATACTTGATTGAACATGACTCAGAAATGTGTCCTTGCCACAAAGAAGGCCAATGACATCCTCCAACCCATGAGAAGGAGTGCTGCCACCAGGACAAGTGATGTGATTCTGCCGTTCTCCTTAGCACTGTTGAGGCCAAACTTCAGTACTGGGTCCAGTTCTCCACTCTTCATTACAACAGAGATGTGAGGCTATTGGAGAAAGTCCAGTAAAGGGCTGTGAAGATGATGAAGGGATTAAAGCATCTCTCCTTTGAGTAAAATCTGAAAGTGATGAGACTGTTTAACCTGGTAAAGAGGAAGCTCATAGGAATCTCATCAATGTATGTGAACCCCTCAAAGGAGGGTGAAAAGGTGTTGGACCCACGCTCTTTTCAGTGGTGCCTAGTAACAGTAGAAAGGACAACGAGCACATATAGGAACACAGGAAGTTCTCTCTGAACATTAGGAATCATCTTTTACTGTGAAGGTGATCGAGCAGGGAAGTCATTCTGCCCCTGTCCTCTGCACTGGTTAGACCACACCTTGAGTACTGTGTTCAGTTCTGGGCTCCCCAGTTTAGGAGGGACATCGAAATGCTTGAGCGTGTCCAGAGAAGGGCGACGAGGCTGGTGAGAGGCCTTGAGCACAGCCCTACGAGGAGAGGCTGAGGGATCTGGGATTGTTTAGCCTGGAGAAGAGGAGGCTCAGGGGTGACCTTATTGCTGTCTACAACTACCTGAAGGGTGGTTGTGGCCAGGAGGAGGTTGCTCTCTTCTCTCAGGTGGCCAGCACCAGAACAAGAGGACACAGCCTCAAGCTACACTGGGGGAAATTTAGGCTTGAGGTGAGGAGAAAGTTCTTCACTGAGAGAGTCATTGGACACTGGAATGGGCTGCCCGGGGAGGTGGTGGAGTCGCCGTCCCTGGAGCTGTTCAAAGCAAGGTTGGATGTGGCACTTGGTGCCATGGTGTAGCCTTGAGCTCTGTGGTAACGGATTGGGCTTGATGATCTATGAGGTCTCTTCCAACCTTGTTGATACTGTGATACTGTGATACTGTGAGTACTAGCACAATTTACCCAGGCATGTCGTAGATTATCTATCCGCTAAGGTTTACAGACACAGCCCTGGACAACCTGCTCTAGACAACTGTGCTTGAGCAGGGAGGCTGGAACAGATGACCTATAGACTCCCTTTCTAACCTCAGTCATTCTGTGATTCTCTGTAAACATTATCCTGGAGGGGGGAAAAAAAACTACATGAAAATGTAAAAAAAAAAATTTATTTTTTTTTACTATACTTACCAAAAGTTGACCTCAATTTGCAAATACATGTATATATATTCACTGCAAAATTTCATTTTTCAGTAGACAAAACAGCTACTATCTAGCTCTAGAAGTACACTTGTACTAGAAGGAATAGAATCATATAGAATTGTCAGGGTTGGAAGGGACCTTAAGGATCATCTAGTTCCAACCCCCCTGTCATGGGCAGGGACACTTTCCATGCGATCAAGCTGCTCAGAGCCACATCCAGTCTTACCTTAAAAAATTCCAGGAATGGGACTTCTACCACTTCCCCAGGCAACCTGTTCCAGTGTCTCGCCACCCGTATGCTGAAAAACTTCCTAACATCTAATCTAACTCTCCCCTGCTCTAGCTTGGATCTGTTCCCCCTGCATCGTATCGCTGCCTGACACCCTAAAATGTCCCTCACCAGATTTCTTGTAGGCTTTCTTTAGATACCACAGTAAATTCTCCTCAGAGCCTTCTGCTCTTCAGATTGAACGACCCCAATTCTCTTACTTGTATTCATAGGAGAGGAGCTCCAGCCCTCTGATTATTCTTGTGGGCCTTCTCTGGACACATTCAAACACATCCATATCTTTCTTGTAATAGAGGCTCCAGAACTGTATATGGTACTTCAGGTCAGGTCTCACAAGAGTGGTGTAGAGGAGAAGAATCACATCTCTTAACCTGTTGACCACATTTCTCTTTATGCAACCCAGAATGCGGTTGGCTTTCTGGACTGCAGTGAACACTGGTGGCTCATATTGAGTTTCTTATCCACTATCACCCCCAGATCTTTTCTTCATGGCTGACTCAGTGATTGCAGACTTTGGGAATCTTTTAGAAAGGGCCAAACAGCTTCAGTCATAGTGAGTAAAGCCTTGCCTACCACTCCTGAAGACTCCAGGGTTCCAAAATTGGGTTGTGTTGAACAAACTTTTCTGAAACTGCACTGCAGAAGTTCACATCCATGACTCAGGAGTAAAATATTTTTCTGTTCTTAACATATACCATTAATTACTCCAGCTGAATGATCTTCTTCTCAAGCAGGCAAAATATTTTTTAATCATATTACTAAACTGAAGCAATATTTATAACATAATATGCAAAGTAGCTGTCTCTTTGACAGGATAGCTATGTTATTTGTCTTACTGATAATAAATGCTTACAGTGACAAAGTGGTTCCAGGAATACAAAGGTGGACTCAAAGTGAGACAACATTACATTTACATCAAAAATACCGAAGCTGAGTCAAAAGACAAGAGGAAAGCAAGCAGATTTCACTTGGCTTCCACTGTAAATTGTAAATACACTATTTCAAAGGCATCACAAACAATACAGCAGAGGCCGGTGAAAATTTGAGCCAAAGAGAAGAAATAGATGATCAAATGTTGAATGATCTGTTCATATAGAAGTTACTGATGCCCTGCAGCTGTAGTAAATAATGCAACCTTATTTGAAGAAAAAAACCCTCTCTTTTCATGTTAGAGGTCAAAAATAAAAATATTCTTTCTTCAAAACCTCAGACTTCTTTTGATTTTTTTTCTATCCCTGGGAGCATAATTAACAACATACTCTGCATTGTTCAAAGAGTATTTTTTAAACAGGAAAATCAAACTTTAGATAAAAAGCTCCAGCTAAGCTACATGAAGACAGCATGAAGCCAGGCAAAATATGTTGCTTGTGTCCTTTCTCTCTCTTGCTGTGACTACAAACAAACATGTGTGTCTTTCAAGAAAAAAGTATCAGCTCAGACAATCTGCTAACAAGCCACCAAGATAGGAAGTTAAATGAAAGAAATTATTACTTCACATTTTGTAATCAATTCTTTACATTTCAAGAGTTCTGAAAATTCATTAAATGTAGGATGATATGGTTTTCTTTCCTTATTGTATATCTTTCATTTTGGGTGTTAAAAATAGGAAACTCATAAAACTAAATCCAACAGAACTGCGTCTGATTCTCATTTTGTGATCCATGCCTAATTTCACTCTTCTGCATCCCTATTCTCTCTTTTGTTATTCTCAGAAATACACTGCTTCTCAACTTTCAAATGCAAGAATAATTACAGTTTATAGGCAGAGATTAGAAGAATTACATCTGCATATATATAATGCATAATACATATGAATTTCTTAAGATTGCCATTGATATTGATTAATTTAAAACTCAAAACAGGAATTTGAAGTCAAGTCCTAAAACTGTGAACTAATGCAGTGCCACTCGACAAAAGGAGAGAGAACAAAAAGGTGAAGATCACAATTTTGCTTGCAGAGCTGTTTTTATACATCTCGAAAGCCTAAAAGGATTTTAGAGGATTATCTTTGCCTAGATTGTTGTCACTCCTATTAATCAGGCTATTGATTGCTCGGTCTTTTTGTCTCCTCAAGTTCAACAAATAGTCTATAATATATTGCCCTTGAACACATAAATCTGTTTGAATCACATATGGACTGCAACTGTCTGAAGAGATGATTTTTATGACTGTCATAAGTACAAGTCAGTTACAAACAGTTTTAATAGAGTATCTCCATAAAAGCATTAAAATTCAAACATTTGTTAAGTGTCAATAAGTGAAATTTTTATGTGCTCTACACTATTTATAACCCACATTTAAATGACTAAAACAAAGGTCAAACAAAATAAAGCAATACATAAGGTAGCTGCTCAGAAAATAGTGATTATTATAAATGCTTTGTGTATTGACACAGAGTTTCTCTGACCTATCGATCCTACCACCAAAAGTCACTTAAGATGGGGAGTAGGAAATGGAAAACAATGGGCAAATTTAGAAAACAGGCCTCAGCTTGATCTCTTCAGTTTGTAACTTTATTTCCTTCTATCTATATACTCATTACTTTTTATTTGTTGAATATTCACAGAAATGCTTGTTTCATGAAAAAATAAATCTGAGGGAGAAGGGCCTTTATAATTAGATGAAAACAGGGGTATTGTGGATAGTTTAGCTGATTAGAAAGTGTGTAAATTCAATGACCAGTTACAAAGTTCAGAGATATTTAATAATTAAATATTTGAATCAGCAATTTATTTTCAGTTTTGTCTTATTAATAAAATAAATTTTGGATTAATTTTGTCAGGAAATAAATTCATGTGTTTTTACCCACTTCCAAAAATCCCACATCTTCATTTGAAGAAAAAAATCCTCAAAATTATTCTGTTGGCTTTTTTTGGTTGTTGTTGTTTACCTGAACTTAAAGGTGATAAAAAATTCAGATGCACTGTGTATTATTATGGTCCTCAATGCATCATCCAAAGCATACATTGCTAATCATAGTTTTCCTTTCTCAACAGAGAAGGTGCCGGGTTTTGTGCAGAAGTCTTCAGGTTGATCTCCAAGTTGATATTGAGATAGGGTCCTAGAAAATGAATCCTAGTTGTTATGTATGGTTTTTTCTGAGGATTTCTGTGGGTTTTCTTCTCCTCCTGTCTTTTAAAATACACAGAAACACTAGAGCAGCTGCCAGTCATAAGGATAATGTGCTATCTCATTCTTTCATAACTGGGTGTCTGTACATTTGCTCAGCACAACTCTCACAAAATTAGAAAGATTTTGTAAAACAAAGGATGTCCCTCACTGAACAAATTCAATTTAAAAAAACACAATGGAAAAGATTCTATTTTCCTGAAAATATACAGATGTGTTTTATGGATAAGAATCTCCAGAAAATTTAGCTTGTTAGGACAGCTGATGGTAATTTAAAATTCAAGATTGAACATTTAAAATTTATGTTGTATTACTAATGATAAAATTTAAACAAAGGTCCCAAATTATGAAGCCAGTGACAAAATTTAAGTGCACAAAGTTCCAAAGAAATAGGTTATGATCCATGTGCTCCTAGTCATAGATGACATTTTAATGTTACTGCTTAGTTGTTGTTTACCATTAAAGGAGGAAAATGGCACTAGAAAAATGGCTGGTTTAAAATTTTATTTATTTCAGTATGCAAGTCCTGAAACCAAACACTACTATACAAAAAGAAATTGTCTTTAAAACTAATACACTACGTGCTCCACATGAGACATTGATCTTTAACAACTCTTTATAAGGAACCTAGAGGCTCATAACATTCTTAAAATAGCAAGTTTGCATAAAAAATACAGTTTAAAATAAAAGCATAACTGAGTAAGCACTTACCCATACATGTTCTTAATAAAATGTTAAGTTTAGGTCTTAGAAGAAAGAATTTCTTTTCAGAACAGGCAAAGGGAGAGCTTCCATATATAAGATCTACTTACAGTGCTTACAATTAAAATAAAGAGCACTTACATTCTCTTTCAAAATCCCCATAAATCTTTATTTGGCACGTGCACTGCACTGCATTTATACCTGAGGATCTGTCCCACCTAATCTTAGCCATCTCAATAAGGTGTCTGTATTAGGAACGCATTTCTGCAGCTACAAGTAGGGAATGGAGGCACCGAAGATGCCTCCAGAGGGCAATTAGCTCATCTTAGAGCTGCAATGCACATTAAAGGTATTTGACTATATAGAAGGCTGAGAGTTATTAGAGACCTGATTTGGATTCTTCAGTATACATTGAATGGAGTTGAACCTGAATCCAGGTGTTTACAATACAACAAAACAGAAAACAAACAAGGAAACCCCCTCACACACACATAAAAACAAACAAACAAACAAAACCCCCACAAACAAACAAACAAAAACCCCTATGTGGCCATGTGAATTAAGCATGATGGTCCCACCACAATTCTTTGCAACAGCTTGGTTTGTCGAGAAGAATCCACAGCAAGTTCAATTTTTAACTTTCTAATGTGTTTCCTGGAGACAGGCCTTGTGTCGTCCTGACTTTTCATGTCTTCATCCAGACTGAAGTATCCTTTGTTAGAGAAATTCTTGTTAGTAGAGCACACAAGAACTGATAAACATGAGCAACCCGTGCTGGGAACGTCCTTGGATCCATCCTGGGAGCTTAGATAGCAGGCACAGGGTAGTTTCCCCCCACATGCAGCTGTGGGGGGGTGGAGTGCAGCTGCAGGTGGGCAGAGTTTAGCCAGCCCCAGAGGCTGACCCTTAGAACGTTATGATACATTAACCTATGCATGAATTACAAGTAACCTGTACCCTCTGACTGTAACCAATCTTGGTGGAGCACGCCTCTGGCTAGAATGCATATAAGTCACTGTATCATGGAAATAAAGTGGATTTGACCATCTAGCCATATTAGTGAACAAAGAGGCATTTTCCCATAGCGCTCCACCGACTTATTTCCCAACAATCCTTAACAAGAAAGTCTGAGGTAATGTACAGAGTGGACTTTACTTGGCCTAAATATACTCTTCTGTCTGGAATTATTGATAAACACCATCATATGTAATATTCACGCAAGAATTACAGATGCCATTAATGATATTGATTTCAGCACATCAGTGATTTTTATTCCTTTTGGTTTCTACATTTTTCACACATAATAGAACCTCTTACTGGTTCTTCTAATAGCAGCCTGAGAGTCCAGGGAACTTCCCAATTAAAATGTGTCTGGCTTTATTATGAATTTCAGAACTGGGTCTAGAAGCCATGGTCTAGAATCATAGAATCATAGAATCAACCAGGTTGAAAGTGACCTTCAAGATCATCCAGTCCAACCTAGCACCCAGCCCTAGCCAGTCAACTAGACCATGGCACTAAGTGCCTCATCCAGGCTTTTCTTGAACACTTCCAGGGACGGTGCCTCCACCACCTCCCTGGGCAGCCCATTCCAATAGCAAATCACTCTCTCTGGGAAGAACTTCCTCCCAACATCCAGCCTATAATTCCCCAGGCACAACTTGAGACTGTGTCCCCTTGTTCTGTTGCTGGTTGTCTGGGAGATGACTGGATAGGGTTGGGTGATAGGTTGGACTGGATGATCTTGGAGGTCTCTTCCCACCTGTTTGATTCTCTATGATTCTACCATTTCTGGGGCTACTTTTCTAAAAAGGGTCATTCCACGCCCCAGCTCTTCTCATAAAGAAGAAATCTCTGACTCACCGACTGATTGTCTGTCAAACTGCCCTCTGGTAGCTAGGTGCTTTGCTTTGAAAAGAAAGTGCCACTTAGTCTTTTGTAGTAGAAAGCCTATGAAAGTCATTGGCTGAAGGCATTGAAGACAAGTCATGGAAAATCTTAGAAAAGGCAAATGCTTTCCTAATTTGTTGTGCAATATCTTATAGAAGAAGAAGAAGTATATAAGTCTTTAATGGCATGAAATTTCAGACTGCATTATAGCATGTTTTGTGTACGTTTTGTCTTTTCATTACTTTTGGTGCACAGCACAGCAAACTATGGCAACTAAAACTTTAAAACTGGGTAATATACTATATAGAAATAGTCCAACACAAGCAACAATCTGTACTGTGAGTTCTGACACCCCCTTGCTGATACCACAGCTGGAAAATTACATAAGAGGCTGCAGATGAGTTAATTTTCAGCCTTTACCAGCAATTTACTTTTTATTCTGGTTTCAGTAATCTCTACCCATTTGGGAGACTACTCTTCTACAATCCCATTTGATGAAATAAATGTCATCTATTTATTGCAGAGACTGTTTACTGGCCAAGGAAATGGCTTTCATTTGGAGAAAGAAAACTTATAAACTGTGAAGAAAAGCAAGACTGTTGTTTTTCTCTGCAACACCATGAGTAGCTACTGGAATACAAAAGGAAACATATGTGTGTGCATGCCAAGTGCTTTCTCATGGGGAACATTGTAATGAAATAGTTAAAGTTATTTCCCTAAATTAAGGGATCCTAATGAATACTCTCTGAAAATAAAATTATGGTTTTCCAGAAGTCTTTGATTTCAAATTATGGATGACATATGAAGTCAGCCTAGGACAGGTGGCCACAGAAGGCAAGACCATTGTGTCTCCATTTTGGGCTAGTTTTAAAATCACAGGATGAGTCAGTGAACTTGAAATGTCCTGTTGGATTCGAGCGAAGAAAGCTATGTAAGGCTTTAAATTTTATCACTGACATCTTAAATTAATCCTGCAACTAATTAAGAAGCTTGCAGACAACTCAGAATCCAAGGTCCATGTGTTCCCATTGACTTTTTCAGAATTCAGAACTAAGAATGTGTCATACCACAACCTTTTGTTCTTGTCATTGTCAACCAAAAGCAGAACATCGTTGTGTGGGAGAGAACTAGCATTTTATAATGCAGATTGAGTTTGGGATTTACTGTTTAGAATTATTATTCTTAAAATACAGCAGGGGAAAAGGGAATAATGCTAGCAGTGAAAAATATTTTTTTCAAATATTCTGATATAATTAGAGTGAAATGAAATAAAAATTGTTGCCATCAAATATGGGTCATATCTTCACAGTGAAATCAATTTTGTAATCATTAAGAACTATTTCGCTGAAGAAATCAGCCAAATTGTTTATTGTTTTCATTTGCCTGAATGTTATGATCTTTGCATTTGTTAATTTGAGGAGGCTTTATTTCAAAATAAGGAGAGCAGCATAGTAGAAAAGTCAAATAGTAGAGAAGTCCAAAAGCAAATGTCAATATCAGTTGCACTTATCTACTTACTTTTATTTTTTAATTGAAGTTTTCAATTAAATTGCTTAAATCTTGCCCAGTCTGTGCTGTTTAGGCTGCTAAACACTGAGCTGCTAAACAATGGCTGCCATGCACCCAGCAGTTCCCTGTGTTGATGGAAAATCATGACCGAGCCTGATGCAAATCCACAAGAACATATATGAATGTCTAATTTAAATTAATATTTTAGAAAAATCCACACTTCCTTTCCTAACTAACTAAATTTCTGGTTTTTTAGACCTAGAACTGTTAGTAGGTTTGACAGACACTCCTTTCCTTTAGGGCGCTAATCGCTGTGTTGAGCAGGGCAGAGTCTACACAAAAGCACACAGCTGTACTGCACCACAATCAAGTAGAAAAGAAGACAACTGAAAAAGGACTATTTTGAGAAAGCCATTACAGTGTTTTCAAGGAGTATCAAGTGGAACCGTTAACATTCTGAATTATGTATTTTCAAATTATTTTTGTGCTACAGGTCCTTTCCAGTGTTTCTGTAAGAACACAACTCTGACATTTTCAGGTATTCATTTTCAGGCTTTCAAGTTATTAAACTACAGATATTCCACCCTCCTTATCTAAAAAGAAAATTACAAGCAACACCAACAATAAATCCACTTACTGTACCTGTGTCTAAGGGACCGTGAAAAGAAAAAGTCTTTGTCAGACCTGGTCACATCCCTACACAAAGAAACCAGAAGAAAGAAAAACAGTGTAGAAAACTCTAGCCACTGATATCATTGGTCATGGATAGTACCATTCAGAAGAAAGTGCTTGCTTTTATTTTTTTTTTTTCTTTTCCTTTTTTCCTCTTGGCTGGATTGCAATAGTAATAGCCTGAAATAACTGTCAGGGTGGCTTAAGGAAAGTGGAAAAAAGGTTTACAACCCTACTCATTCATTCCATTTGCTCTCTAGACTTCAGTCTTACAAATATAAATCTTTCTCCTCCCACATCTTCTTTTAGAGGAGATTGTTTTTTTCCCCTTTCTGTTACCAGGATAAGTGCAAAGGATATGATATTTCATCACTTGTGTAATATTAACAACTTCAATTTGTTAGTCACAGATAATGAGAATGATGCTCTTTTTTTTCTCTGTTGTTATTGTTTTGACTAGCACTTAAAAATTATTTTGAGCCCAAGACTCAGCTGTAAAACCAGATATTTCCCTTGCTAATATAGGTTAGTGGACAGACTAATATCATACATAAGATATGTTTTTTCTCTTTGCAGCAGGGTAGATGTGAAAAATATCTCCAAATGTAATGTGAGCAAGACTGTGTCCTGCATCACAGTTTCCTTCCATAGTACATCTTTGGCAAGACTTAAAAAAAAAGTCAAACCATTTTGTGTCTGGATCCAGGATGCTATTTAGTCAAAATACTGAAAGCATTAGGATTTGGTTGCTGGTGACCAGTAATGTATTACAGACACTCTTGCTCCAAGCCATGCTCAAAGCCATGAACTGAAAAACATTCATTTATTTCAGAAGCTACAAATTGCTGCTGTGTTTTCCCACTGCTCCATACACACTCTAAGTCCTCAGTAAGAATTCACAACACAGAAAAATAGATTCAGATGTCAGATATTTATCTCTAGGATACGATGGTGAGGTTGATGACAAGATTCAGTCATTTATGATTCCAGAAGCAGTAGTTTAAAGACAGATGAATGATTCTATGAATGTAGATATGAAAAATATACTTGATAAAACCCTGCAGCAAGGTTTAGCATAGAACTGTGAGTCCTGCAGCCTGATTCCCATAACATGATACTGATACAATAATGACCTTATAGATGGATTGACAAGTACTGCCAAAGCAGAGAGTTATGAAAGCTCTGGTGGCAGTGTCTTGTCCCTGTTAAGTATTATCATATGTTGATTTCAGTGGCATGGCAAGGGAATTGCAAGATCTACATTTCACGTGGTACAGGTGAAACTAGTTATTAGTATAATGCTATTGGGGGGTTTGTCTGTAGGGACGGCATTGCATATATGGGCAGTTTCTTAAACAAGTTCATGAAATGTAATGCTCTGTTTGAAGTGTGTTTTTTGCAGCAGGTCTTATTATCTTACTTTGCACACTTTTGATTTGCTTTGCAGAGAAGTCTGAGAATGTGAAGAACTTAGTGTAAAACACTAAGAGGAGTCAAGGCCATTGGACAATATAAGTCAGAAATAATCACACACACACACAAATATAGCATGTTTATCAGTTCCTCTGTACCAACTGGTTTGCTTTCTTAATCTACTGCTGTTGTAGACAACTGTTGTGTCCTTGTAAGCAGGGACCCAGGAAAAAAAAGGAGAACACTTTCCATTTGTGAAGTCCCAGGCAGCCTCAGCAGATCACAAATTCTTCCTTTTTATCCATCCATCAAATAATAAAATTAACACTTTTAAGAATCATCTACGGAAAATTTAGAAAACCCTGTCACCTAACTTTATCACTGGGTTTGTCCCCATATTGCCTCCGTGTCACCTAACTTTATCACTGGGGTTTGTCCCCATATTGCCTTCCCTCCAACACACTTTTTGAAGTATTTATAAACACCTGTTCAATTAAACCATTTGACTGGTTATGTGGTTGTGCTCTCTTTTACCCCTCACTATTCTTTCTGTAAAAGACTCTTGTGCTGAAGTGACAGAAACTGGAGTGGTACAGATTAATTGACCTGATAGACACATAAAAGATGTTTTTTTCTTCTATACTGTTTCATGGTTAGACCTCATAGTTAGTTGGTCTTCTGTGCTGCTATTAACAAAAATGCTGAAGAAGCATACTTGGATAAATGAAAGCTATTGTAGTCATTAAATGATGTCACCACAAGCAAGCTTTTCTGTTCACTAGTCTTAAGTTTATTAATATTTTCATATGCAAATAAAGACATTGCATTTATAACATTAGTTAATAACTGCTTAAGCTACTAGTTATGATTTGGAATTGCATTAGCTTTCTACGTAAGTAATTAATGTGATAGATTAAGAAAACTTATAATACCAGTATTCACTACAGTAGTGAGTACCTTCTGCATTGCCATTGCATCAAGAAGCAAGTACATCATCTGAGTAAGGCAACAGTCTTACTGTGATGGTTTGGGTGTTACTCACCCTCCCCCCCCCCCCCCCCCCCCCCGCCTCCACTTTGGAAATCATCCAGGCTAGACTCAGCTGGCTCTGGAAATTTGAATGAAGCTTATATTTACAGCTTAGCACAATATACAAGCAGATATTTACAGTATATACAGTTATAGACAGAAATATACAAGATAAAAGGTAATATAGAAACACAACTCCCCTCCCAGAAACCTGAGTCCCCAGGAGAGGCTCCCAACTGCCCTTACACCTTCTCCCACCCCTCTCAACCTTACCCCAGTCCCAAGGAAGAATGGAGGTTCAGCCACAGGGTTAGGAAGCAAAGTGAACTAATCAGAGAGACAGCAGAGAGGCTCAGGCAATGCCCTGAGAAGAAGAAATGCCTTATCTATGTTTGGATTCTTGTTCTTATACCTCTCAGCAAGCCTATGAGTGAAGTAGACATCAGCACTGTTTCTCTTTCATAGCCTGTGATCTAGTCCTTCTCACCAAAACATTCTAGCTAGCTTCAAACTAGCACACTTACAAAACTAAAGCACCTGGAAACATTTTAATGTCATGCTGCAATGTGGCACATGTTCATAAGGCTCCTTGCTGAGACAAAGGCATCTTGTGGTCCTGGAGAGACTGTTCTTTAGGGTTTAAAGTTTAGTAAGTGTTACATACAAGTCCTTTCATAGATTAAAATGACACAGTTGAAGGGTCCTTCTGGTGCTTCATCAGAGCAATAGTAGTGGACATAGATACTTTTTATACCCTTCCTAGATAAAGACTTCAGTCATAACAAACCTAGTTCAAAAGATTATTTGAATGCTGGCATATTAAATGTGATTCTCTATTGCCTGCTCAATGTGACAACTGGCTGTTCCATAATCCATGAATTATTAATTTATTTGTCTATCTTGGCATGGTGTGGCACTCAGGTCTAACAGCAAGGAAGTGATGGTTATGGGAAGCTACATAAAGGAAGAGGGTGTAAGTCACCTCACTCTTTTAATTTGGTTTGAATGCAAAAGTTTAAGCTTAATAAAATAGAATTTAATCTTTGACAGAGATTCAGATACCTGTACTTGGAGGTATAAAAAAAAAATCAAGTAGTAATTCTTAACTTACTTTAAATGCATAGTAACAGATTCAAGGAGGACTAACAGAGGTTGGTAACGCTTCTTTTATTCACTTTCTGTGAATATAAGCAAATTTATTCAGAAGTACTGATCACTCCAATGCTATATATAGTTTACTGCCTATGAAATCAGATGTTTTTCACAGAATAACAGAATCTCAGAACATTAGAGGTTGGAAGGAACCTCGAAAGATCATCTAGCCACACCCCCCTGCCAGAGCATAGAATCATAGAATCACAGAATGGTTTGGGTTGAAAGGGATCTTAAAGATCATCTATGTCCAACCCTTCTGCCACAGGCAGGGATACCTGCTACTAGACATGGCTGCTCAAGTCCCATCCTACTTGGCTTTGAATACTTCCAGGACTGGAACCTCCACAGCTCTTTGGGCAGTCTGTTCCCGTGCCTCACCACTCCCATGGTGAAGAATTTCTTCCTAATGTCTAATCTAAAACTGCCTTCTTCCAGATTGAAGCTTTTTCCCCTCATCCTGTCACTACATGCCTTTGTAAAAAGTCCCTCTCCAGCTGTTCTGTAGGCCCTCTTGAAATACTAGAAGGCTGCATTAAGGTCTTTCCAGAGCCTTCTCTTCTCTAGGCTGAACAATCCCAACTCTTTCAGTCTGTTTTCTTAGAAAGATGCTCTAGCCCTTTGATCATTTTTGTGGCCTTCTTCTGGACCTTCATTACTAGTCCTATGTCCTTCTTGTTCTGGAGACTCCAGAGCCAGACACGCTACTCCAGGTAGGGTCTCATGAGAGTGTAAAGGGACAGAGTCACCTCCCTCAACCTGACAGACATGCTTCTTTTGAAGCAGCTCAGGATATAGCTATCTTTCTGGGCTACAGGCACGTGTTGATCTTCTCATCAACCAACAGCCCCAAGTCCTTCTCACCAGCACTGCTCTATATCCATTCTCCACCTAGCCTGGATTTGTACTTGGGATTGCCCTGCCCCACTTGCAGGACCTTGTGCTTAGAATGTTTTCAGATGGAGATTTTAAGATCATTAGGTCCAATCATTATGAAAATCTACCACATCCCTTCAAGCCTGTCAAGGTCCCTCTGGATGACATTCCTTCCCTCCAGCATGTTGGCTGCACCACACATCTTGGTGTTGTTGGTAAACTTGCTGAGGGTGTACTCAATCCTACTGTCCATGTTATCAACAAAGATGTTAAACATCACTAATCATGTTAGCAAAGTCTGAAGAACAGCACTTGTCACTAGTTTTCACTTAAACATCGAGAGAGTGACCATCACTTTCTGAGTGTGACCATCAATTCTTTATTCACCGAGTGGCTTGCTCATCAAATCCATGTCTTTCCAGTTTAGAAACCAGGTTGTCATGGGGGCAGTGTGAAACACTTTGCGCAAATCCAGGTAGACATCAGCTGCTCTTCCCTTCCCCATCAGTACTGTCACCCCATCACAGAATGCCACTAAGTCTGTCAGGCACTATTTGCCCTTGCTGAAGCAATTACCTCTTTTATTTTTCTCACGTGTCTTTCAGTGTCAGGCTCTTCATAAATAGCTTCACCCCTCACTTCTCTTCATTTTTTCTTCTTCTGCAGCCTATCAGAAACATGACACAATTGATTGCAAAAGTTTGCAAATAAAAAGGACAGTGTTAAGCATCACTGCTCTTAAAAAAAATCTTTCTGTATAATAATTAACCCTGGTTCAGCACACAGTCTTGTCTACCATCAGAGATGAAAAAGCAGCAATGGGAATGATAAATTCATATTCAGAAAGCAGTATCTGCATAAACTGGCACTGTTTCCAAAAGCAGTAGCATGACCTAAGGCTAGTTATATCCCGTAGGCACAGTATACTTGAGAATCATTCAAATGGAAGCACCAACAGGATGCAGCTAGAGGGAAGGATACCCAGACTATCATCAAGATCTCAGTAGGCAATGAAAAATGACAGGGGGAAAAAAAGACAAGAGATAAAAAGACATTTGTTTACTCAGTTGCAAATATGATTTTTCATTTCCAAATCTGAAAAAGAAGTTTCAGATGATTCAATTTGAGGAGACAGAAGATACTCCAGAACCAGAAAGACATGACTGCTGTTAAGCCTGCCTGAGGGTCAAAGGGGAAAGTCCAGAGAGAAATCTCTTTGAAGAACTGAGTCTACATAGAGATGGATATATTCTTCTTCTTCCAAAACTGACAGAAAGCCCACATTTCATTCTTTCATTCAGTAGAGCAGGTCAATAGGACACAAGTGCATACATAACTATGGACTGTAGGAGAAGCACATTTCATGTTTATATCCATGCATGCACATACATGCATGTGTAATAAAAATCTAGAAGAAAACTGTCTATGGTGAAACCTCTCTTCTTTATGCTTTCCTTTTACATAGAAAGAGCTTTGACAAAGAATGAGCCCTCACAGACAGTTCCTACAGGACAACACTTCCAAATTCCCCAAAACAACTAATAAAGGATGGAGTTATTTTTACCTTCTAGATAGAAGACAGGAAATTTAAAAGGTAGCCAGTAAAAGGTAAAATGTAAAAGTCTGTTTCTGCAAAAGTAGGAAGTAGAAAGACTCAGAGTGTCAAGAAAACCTCATCTACAGTGAAGATCATCAAAGCAGGCTATTTTTACACTGCACTTTAGAAACACAAGTCCAAGTCTGACTTTCAAGTCAGAATTAATAAGTATCAGGGAACAAAGCACCTGATATGGAAAACTCGACTTCAGAAAGAAATCCCAATATTAAAAAAGTATGCTTCAGCACTCATGGATCTGTAATTTTTCAGCTCTGTGTGAATGAAAAATTCCAGAGATTAGTTGCAAAAAAATGCTCTTCTGGCTCCCCTTAATTGATGACTTTGGAGAAAATCTGTAACATTGATTTATCAATTGTTGATCATTGATCTAAGACTGAAACATATGTCTCAAATGTATTTCTATACAGAAAACTGAAAACCTTTTGAATCATCTCCATAATCCCCAAATATTCCTGGTGTCAAATAGAACACAGGTCCATTCTTCAGAATATTAAAGCTGTGATGAAAAGATTTCTGTAGGGGGGACCTCACTGCTGTCTACAACTACCTGAAGGGAGGTTGTAGCCAGGTTGGGGTTGGTCTCTTCTCCCAGATAACCAGCAACAGAACAAGGGGACAGAGTCTCAAGTTGTGCCGGGGAAAATATAGGCTGGATGTTAGGAGGAAGTTCTTGCCAGAGAGAGTGATTTGCCATTGGAATTGGCTGCCCAGGGAGGTGGTGGAGGCACCATCCCTGGAGGTGTTGAAGAAAAGACTGGATGAGGCTCGTAGTGCCATGGTCTAGATGACTGGCTAGGGCTGGGTGCTAGGTTGGACTGGATGATCTTGGAGGTCTCTTCCAACCTGGTTGATTCTATGATTCTATGATTCTATACACTAACATGTTGTGGGCTATAGTTAGAAAAGGGCAAAAAAAATTCAACATATGGAGGTTGTGTCCTTTTTTGCTCAAATTCTTCCAAGTACAGGGTACTGAAAGTGAAAGCTGATGACTTCTTGTAACAATTGTAGAATGGAACAGAATGGAATAAAAGCAACAAAAAATCATCTGTCTCCCTTTCAGGTTGGAAATTATAGGTTTATTATTTTTTAGAATATCAAAATGTCCATTTTTTAAGTGTGATATGGATGATCTTGAGTTGCAAAATACTTGTTCCATTATTGGTGTATAAGCACAGTAGATAAAGATTGGTATTTACATTAGCTGTGTAGTCAGTAAAATTGGTTGCATAACTTCATAGATCTAAAATTAAATCATTACAATCTGTGTGTAAAGTACTCTCTCCATAACTGACACAAAGCTGATGAGATTATGATGTGATTTTATTGATCTTCATATAAGATGTCTTGGACAGTTCACCTGTGATTAACTATCAAAATAAGAATTAATTTTGCACCCTTTATCTTACAGTATATTGCCATTAGCTTTCATCTAATTATAAAATCAATAAGAGGATGTGTATTTAAACAATATATACTGAAGAAAATCTAAGCATAATAAATAATATTTAATTTGTTTAATCTTTAATCACAGTGTGCTAGTTTGAGCCTAGCTGGGATATTTTAGTGAGAGGAACTAGATTATAGGCTGTGAAAAGGAAACAGTGGTGATGGCTACTTCACTTGTAACCTTGCTGAGATGTATAAAAGCAAGAACACAAACACAGACAACACAGTTGCTCTCTGGCTTTGGCTGCCTTCCTTCACTCTCTAACCTGCTAATCTGTCTGCTTCTGAATCCCCCCAGCCAATTCTCCAAACTCACCTTGAACATAAAGCAATGTCTGGCATATGGCAGAGGGGTGGAAAGGAGGTGGAAGGGTGGTTGGGAGCCCCTCCTGAGGACTTGGGTTCCTGGGAGGGCTGTTGTGTTTCTGTATTATCTTTTAAACTTGTATATTTCTGTATATAGCTGTATATATTGTAAATACTTGCTTGTATACTGTGCTAAGCTGTAAATATAAAGCTTCATTCTTTAATTTCCAGCTGCTGAGTCTAGTCTGGGTGATTTTCTTAATTCTTAAGTGTGGGGTGGCAGGCAACTCACAAATCATCACACACAGGTATCACAGAATTATGCCCAAACTCTTAGAATTTCCTTATATTTAACAGAAGAATTATTCTAAATCAGCTGATTACATTGTGGAGTTTTATGGAAGCTTTTGAAGGGGGGAAAATAAGTCCCTTCTATCTTCCCAGAAGTGTCCATTCAGAGACCTCAGACAATTATTTTTGCAACACAGACCAAATGGCGTTGTGTCTGTGTGGATCCCTGAAAAATCCAGGCAACCACAACATCGTACACTAACTCTGACATACAAAGCCAGTGTCAGGGGTCTTTTGAACACTGGTTAGCTTTATAAAAAAGGACATGCTCCACAGTTTAGGAAACATTTTTAGCACAATACCACTAATATACTGTATATAAGAGACCTCAAAGATTCTAAAGACTCCCTAAAGCCATAGGAATTTATGGGTGTAGTAGATTGACTTAAAAACTCAACCAAACCTCCATGCTTAGGCAGTTTGCCTTTTTTGTTTGTTTGTTTGTTTGTTTTTTTAATTACAAGGCATGGATACACACCCAGTATAAGAAACAGAACATGATCCTGCTTTTGTGTTGCTTGGAAAATGGTTGTGTTTACTGATAATCTGATATGCCCTAGGAGGAATATCTATTGTTTCAGAAATGTAGTGATGCAATGACATTCTCACCTGATGCAATGACATTCTCACCTGTATTCCCACTTTGAATTACTTTAAAACTGATGTGATCAAAATCTGAAATTGTATTCAAACTTTTCTTTATACAATAATTGTGAGAGAAACTACAGCAATGGAAGGTAATTAATGCAGTTTTGCAGTATATAACAAGGAGAAGTAATCTCAAGTCACATTCAGTTTGCATGTTCAAGTCCTGATAAAATGAGTCATACACCTGTCAAGACAATTATTGCTTCGTAATTTGATTTAAAAAAATATATAGGTGGCATAAGAAATAAACTTTTGTTGAGAAGTATGGCAACTGTCGTGGAGGGCCTGTAGGCCCAAAAAGAGGCTTATTTATGCCTTGCTCTGCCTGGACATGTTTTTCTGCCGGGACCCCTGGCTGTAAACAGGTTGTGTAAGCCCCCACACACCCAGCTCATGTCTCCCTGGGGCAAATCCATGTGATCCCCATATTTGGGAAAGTCCAGGCAAGTGCTTTTGCCTATTATGGTAAGGTTTGGCTGACTGCTAACCTGACTGGTCATTCTAATGGCCAAAGGAGCCATTAATCTCATCCCACATTCAATAAATATGGGTGTGTAGGTAGACAATATGCTCTGACCCTCACTTGCAGCTCAGCCGCTCAGCTGCTCAGATGCTACCTTGATAGCTCAGCCACTCAGACCCCCACGCTCGGATGCCATTGCATATCTCTGATGCTCAGAGGCTCAGGCCTTCATGCTTTGACCTCACTCACAGCTCACCTGTCTGTGTACCTTAGATGCAGAGCATACTTAAGCCTATATATATATGTGTGTGTGTGTGTGTATATATATATATATATATAAGGAGCCTATAGTCTCCAGCCAGCTGTGCACATCTGCACACCATTGTCTTATCAGGACCAGATCCTGTATTGCCTACCTTCACCTACGGAATTCAGACTCCCAGCAGCCACGCACACCCTGCATGCCTGCTGCCTATCATGGCCTGGTAAGTGTGCCAGTGCCGCTGAGATAACCAGGAAGCAGACTCTGGATTGTCTGCATACATACAGCCTGCTAGCCATGAGAACCATACCAGCGACAGCACGATGTTCTCCTCCTATACCTGAGATCCTGCCAGCTAGAATCCCTGGACAATGCATCCAGAAGGAGCCAGCAGCACAAAGGCAGAGATTGCATCTTTGTCAGGATAAGAAGGTCAGAGACCAGCCATTTCCCCAGAAGCTGGGAAGATTCATCCTTTCCTCTCAAGCCATGAGGATTCCAGCCTCAAAGTCCAAGGGCAGAGATCCCCTGAAGTTTGGACACTGGCATAGGCTGTGACACAGCCCCGAAGGGTGATTAATGATTAATAAGAGTTGTATGTAAAAGCTTTAATACCTCTGTAAATATAAGTTGCCTCTGTCATAGAGCAGAATCAGTTTTCAGCCCACTACTGGGCAAATAGCATATAGACCCCAAATGGTATTTGCCGTAGGGAAAACTCCTCTCTCTGTTTATAGTTTGAATGTTTGCTAGTTAATTAATACGTTCCTGTACATAATTTATCCTAGAATGTTTTCATAACCATGTAAGGACATTTTGATATTAATATACAGTGGTTGGGGATGGTGAAAGTCCAGAATATTGAGATTAATAAATATATTTTTTTATATAAAATTATCTCGCCCCAATTGATTTCTCCACTCCGCCAAATCCGGCGTAGTGGCAGAATGCCCCTCTGCGACAGCAACATACAGAAAACAAAAGCATTTTCCAGCCTTTTTATCATCAAATCAAACAGGTTGAAAGAGACCTCCAAGATCATCCAGTCCAACCTAGCACCCAGCCCTATCCAATCAACTAGACCATGGTGCTAAGTGCCTCGTCCAGTCTTCTTTTGAACATTTCCAGGGACAGCAACTCCACCACCTCTCTAGGCAGCCCATTCCAGTGGCAAATCACTCTCTCTGTGAAGAACTTCCTCCTAACATCCAGCCTATACCTTCCCCGGCACAATTTGAAGCTGTGTATTAGTTTTTGTTTTGTCACATATGAAAATATAATGCCTTAAAGCCCCTCCAAGTTGAAATTCAACTATAGACATCTTCACTGTAGAATTCTACAGATGATTTAGTTAGCAAACACTTTTAAAGTCAATGGAAAGAAGCTGTCACAATTTTAGAAAATTTGTTGGCTTTCCAAAGCCATTTAATGTATAAAAAGAATCAGGCACTGACAATTTCATCTCACAAAATATAAACACAGTGTAGGCAGAAAGATTCTATGTAAAGGATTACATTCTGTGAATCAGAAATTGGGACCTCTTCTAAGGAGAATCTTTTTTCTTGGAGCCCATGGAAGTAGTTTTAAGAACAGAAGAATCATAAAAATTATAGAATCATAGAACTGTTGAGGTTGGAAGAGACCTTTGAGGTCATCAAGTTGAAAAGGTTGCCTAGAGCTCACAATGACATAACTACTGCTAAACCATTACCACTGAATCGTGTCCCTAAGCACCACATCCACGTGTGTTTTATATATCTCCAGGGATTATGACTTCATGACTTCTCTGGGCAGCTTGATACCTCTTTCTGTAAAGAAACTTTTCCTAATAGCCAATCTAAACCTCCTCTGGTACAACCTGAAGCCATTTCCTCTTGTCCTATCACATGTTGCATGTAAGAAGACACCAACTCCACCTCACTACAACCTCCTTTCAGGCAGTTGTAGAGGGCCAGGAGGTCTCCCCTCAGCCTCCTCTTCTCCAGACATCCCACTGCATTTCTGTGATGGCCACTATATCACGCTTTCCTGATGTGCAGTGGCTTCCAGCTCCTCCTGCTTGTTTCCCATGCTGTGTGCATTAGTGTAGATGCACTTCAGTTGGTCTAATGAGCTTGAACATGATGTTGTTTACAATGGAAATGGCATGAGGAAGTTTTCTAGAATTGTCAGATCTTTCCAACATTTTCCATTCAACTGCAGTAATATTCTTATATTAAAATGTCATGTTATTTGTGCTGGCTTAGAAAACACTTAAACTATTTAATTCTGGATCCACTCAGATTAGTGTTAATCCCTGCACTTGACTGTAGTGTCATATCTGGTGTAAATTTTATGTTAATCCATACTTGAATAGGAAAGATTTTATCTAAACTTTTCCTTCCAACTGTATATAACCATCACTTTTCTATTATTATCACTGTTAGTGTATTTTAACTTACCACAAATTCATAGAATTGTTTAAGTTGGAAGGGGCCCTGAAGATCATCTATTTCCAGATTCCCCCCTCCACCACAGGCAGGGACACCATTCACTAAACTAGACTGCTCAAGCAGCCTCAGCCTGGCCTTGAACATCTCTCAGGAAAGGGGCATCCATGACCTCCCTGGGCAACTTGTTCCAGTCTCACTATCCTTACTCTAAAAAATTTCTTCCTACTACCTAATCTACATCTGCCTTCTTCAAGCTTCAACCCATTCTCTCTCATCCTATCAGTACAAGACCTTGTAAAAAGTCTTTTCCCTGTTTTCTTTAAGGCCCCTTTCAGGTACTGGAAAGCCACTATAACACCTTTCCAGAGCTTTATTTTCTCCAGACTGAACAGCTCCAGCTCTCACAGCCTATGCCTGTAGAGGAGGTGCTCCAGCCCTCTGATCATCTTCATGGGCCTCCTCTGGACCTGCTCCAGCAGTTCAGTGTCATATGCAGAGGGCATCAGAATCGGACATGGTACTCCTGATGGAGCCTCATGAGAGCAGAGTAGAAGGGGAGAATCACGTTCCTTGTTCTGCTGGTCACAATGATGGAGCCCAGGACATGGATGGCCTTCTGGGCTGCAAGAGCACATTCCCAACTCATGATGACACCCTAAATCATTTTCCTCAAGAGTTCTCTTCATCTACTTCTTGCTTGGGAATGCCCCAAACCAGGTGCAGGACCTCACACTTCATGAGGTTGGCTTGGATGCACCTCTCAAACCTGTCTGAATCTCTCTGGATGGCATCGCTCCCCTCCAGCACATCAAGCTGACAACACAGCTTGGTGTCCTCCATGATCCTGTTGAGGGTGCACTCACTTTTACTGTCCTTATCACTGATAAAGATGTTAAACAGCACTGATCCTTGTACCAACCTTTGAGGGATGCCTCTCATCACTGGTCTTCACCTGGATACTGCGCTGTTTAATGAGACTGACTGAGTGTGGCCAGCCAGCCAATTTCTTATCCAGCAAGTGATCCACCCCTCAAGCCCACACTTTTTGAATTTGATGGCCAGGATTTCATGAAGGACAGTGTCAAACAATGTTCAATGATAGATAATAGAAATAGAATTTAGCTACATTCTCATAAATGCAAGAACTAAACTAAATATTAACATATACTGTGGTTTTGGCTTGGCTTGGTTTTAATAAGTGGCAGTTAAAAGGCTCTTGAAGTTAATAATGCTGTCTTCTTCTGGTGTGTGCCCTGGGCAAATCACTTCACCTCTCTAAGCCTTTCAATCCACATCCAGAAAACGGAGCTAATAATACTTATCTACCTCAGAGGTGGTATTAGCTTTAATTCATTGCTGTTTCTGAAAGAGCTGATAAATATCTAGTTTCCAGGATACACTATCCACCATCACTAATAGATTAGCTCCCATTTGGTACACTGTGTGAGTTCAAGCTCCTCATGATATTTTCATTTAACTAAACTAAACACCTGTGACTCTCAATTACAAAATGTCAGGGAAGACTTTCCTTTTAAATTTTAGCCTACAGGAAAAATATCAACTTTGAATTAATATCTCTCAATTAAATGTTTTTTTCCTAACAAGTAATTCATGATTTTTTTTTTCCTACATGTTGAGCTTTACAAGCAAACAGCTCTTACATCCTCACTTTTATGAAGTTTGACATTATTTGCGCCATGAGCCACATCAAACTGAGCAAATGATATTATGTATTGCTGTGTCTGCAAGTACAAACTAACTTCTTGACAAGAAGAGGGGACAAAAAAATGTATCAAGGTGAAATTGCAGTGTACAAGTGATTCTTCAATCTAGCAAAACTACAAAAATATATTAGTGTTTATCAATTGTAAGAGATGCTATTCTGCATCATTTCTTTGGAGTTTTTTTGTACTTCCTAGTAGCAATGCTGTGTCACTACATCAAATTGCAAGAGCCTGATTCAATCATCCCATAAGGAGCTAGAGAGACATGACACTCACAAGCATAGGACTCGGAATGAACAGTAAATATGGAGGTGTGGTTTTAGGCACAGTAGGAATGGGCATCCAGGTGGAGCTAGAAGCTAACAGAGGTAACATTTGTTTTAAAAGAAATAAAGCACACTCTTCAGGCTGAATTCAATGGAATTTGAGCTTTTGAGAGGAATGGAGGTGTTCATGGCTAGGTTGGATGAGGCCTTGAGTGACCTGTTCTAGTGGGAGTTGTCCCTGCCTATGGTGGGGGGTTGGAACTAGATGATCTATGAGGTCTCTTCCAACCTAAACCATTCTATGATTCTGTGACATCCAGGTACCAACAGTTAGAGTAAATTGAGAATTGAAGGGAGGATACTATGCTCTTACCAGCTTACAAATTTTCAGACAACTGATCTGTGTTATATAGCATCTGAACATGGCTCCTAGATTCTGGGCCCTTTAGTGTCAGGGCATCCCAGCAGCTCTAGGGAAGCTCTGAACTCAGCCAGAGGTCAGCAAATTTGCAAGATCAGTACAATCAATCTTCCTTCTTTGAGGAACAAAACCATCCAGACTCCACTCAGATCAAAACTTTGTAAGATCTATGATCCAATAACCTCTGTCAGTATGGATAAAAATCTTCTTTTCCCAGAAGTAAACAATAAGACAAAAAATTCCATGTTGCCACAAGTCAGCCTTCTCCACCATGCTTTCAGATCCCTGGAGGGCACAGCTGCTGACAGTATGTTCTGCAAAGATTTCAAATGGAAATGCCTATTTCAGAATTCAAATATAGAGTTTTCATCATTTGGTTTAGACAGAAGTCCTTTCCTCACAAAGCAAATAGCTGGGGAAATTAAGAGATGAAGTGAGCAGTTTTATGTGGATATAGTAATTCATTGCAGCTAAGTCTTACTCCACTAAATAGTTTCATACCCAGATCATTACAGTAGGGAAACAGTTGTATCTTAAGGACATGTAAGTAGGCCATAGTGTCTCCAAATGTACATTTACTAGAAAACACAACAGCTAGGATCACTCAAGACAGCCATGTTCAAGCACCATCAGGAACATAACAAAGCCTCTTGAGGACCTACAGATATTCATGGAGAGTAGACCCAGGCTTTACTCAATATCACACCAAATAATTTTCTACTTTATGAACCTACAAGAATGTACTCTGGTATGATCAGAACATTTTATCATCCTTGTGCACACTGCATTGGTTAAATGTGAGGCACACTCAAGCAGATCACCCCTATCTAGTCAACAAGAAAATTATGGGCTTAGACAATCAGTAGCATCTAGACAGTAGGCCTCTCCTATAGGTACTGTTTCACTGGTATATTGTCATATACCTAATCTATGTCTTTTGGTTCAAAGGTCCTTGGAGTTTTTCAAACAGAATAAGCTCCATTCTTCTATTTTTTTCTCCATTCATTTTAGCAGAACCTATGTCTTCCTGTCCTTGATCTGCTAACAGAAACCATGACAGAACTATCTGCATTTGTGTAATTCAGTCTGCAGCCTCATAGTAGTCTGAGTAGCAGCAGTTAATTGCAATGTGGGTTTCAGCTGACCAAAATATTATATGGGCTATAATACAGTCCTGAACTTGTCAGGTAGGACTTTAGTCATAATGACCTTTTGTGAACAAGACAGCAACTAAGAGTAATAGTTTAAAAAGAATGCACTATATGGTGCAGGACCAGGAGTTATTCTTTTAAGTAGATGATGTCAGCACTGTTGGGAATGGTAGGACTTTTAGTGCTGTACAGTTGCTTGATCTTGACACACTGGAACATAAGCCATGGGTTCAGAATGTGTAAGTGGAAAAGTACTGAGTTAAGTAAAATAGAGGGTCAAAATGACCTTAGAGGATCTGTCTTGATGTCTGTACTGAGGTCTGTCTTAATGGCCAATTAGGATTTGGCACAATCTTTTAGCTTGTATGTTAAGTTATATAGCCAAGTGCTGAAAGTACAATAAACGGAACTTAGCTTGCATGAAGCTGCTCCCCGTCTCTTCATCACGGCAAGCACTAGAGACCTATTGTTTTTAACATACTATCTGGTTTTAATGTTTTCCACTGCAGACACAAACATGAACATCAAAGTCCAAAACAATCTCATGAAGAAGCTGCAGTGCCAGGACAGAAGAGGCTTCTAGCCATGATTAACACTAAGGCAGTCTTGCCAGTTCTGGACTGCAGAGATTGGTTGGGAGCACTTATCATCCACATGTCATGTGGGCATATATATACTACCTACAGCAGCTACTGCTTGCTGTGAGATTTTAATTAAGCAATCTAACTAGCCAAGTGGGTTAATCGTCCAAAGTACCCAAATACTGCCACTGCGAAAAGCAACATTAAATTGCTTATGAACTATTTTGTGCTCTTTACATTCTGTCATGCCTGCTTTCAGAGTCAGCCAGAGAGCAGAGAACTGAATCTAGTCGGAAGAGATGCAAGAAGCTTTAGAAAGATGTAAGTTTAAAATTTTCAGCAAGTATGACTGGATTCATCAGAGGCCTGTGTTTTCCATTGGTAACTGAATTCCTATGAAGACACCCAAAAAATTATCCTTTACATACATCATTGAAAAAATACATTTCCTATCACCAAGAATGCAATGTTTTTGCCCTCACCTAACATTTCACAATGGGAATTTTATTTTTTTTCCCACGAAGGGCTCTGATTTCCTTTCCTATTACATTCTCTGTTCCACAAAAATATTTCCACAGTATTACAAATATTAGCTGATTAAACCAGAACCAGAAATGGATTTTTTTTTATAATTGTCTTTTCTGACATCCAGTGACTATGCAGACATAAGGCACTTTGCTTTGCAATAGCATTATTCATGACTAAGTGTTTCTGTTTCTAGTTTAAATAGTCAAGACTTTTACTTATTCTTTTCTTTTTTCTACCCCCCCCTCCCCCCAGATGGTTTCTCTTATTGCAGTTTGTTTTGCAGGCATTTTTTGTACCAGCAGAATAAGATTAGTATCAACATTTGTCATGAGCTATTGAAGAGACAGCAGGAATGCAGTGTTAATGTAACAGCTTTTGATTTCCATCATACTAGCCTCAGAGCTCCTTCTGACATTATAACACTAACTCAAATATTAACATAAAATAATAAAAATACTATACAACACTGCTTGTGAATACTCATGGAGAATGCTGAAGAGATGCTCTGCTCATGATAAATATTTATAATGTGCTAAATGGCATGCACATTAACTATAAGAAAGAACTTCCATCAGAGCATCGAAGCTGTGGTAAAGCCCTCCATTTAGTGAAAGCACATTAAAATAAAGCAATTGCCCTCAATTAAATGGCCTGACTCTCCACTGCTGTGGACTTTGTACAGTAATTTGTGCCATGCAGGTAAACAAATGTATTACAGTGGAAAGACAGACTGTCACATGTCATGCACCAAAGGACAACCAAACAGCAAAGAATTGCAAATATGGATTTGTGATAAAGATGTTAGAACATGGCTTGCACTAGATATCACTTACTTTTTTTCTGAGTATCAACAAATCTCTTAGGCTTAAATCCTGCTCCTAACTAGAGTGGAAAACATCTCTTTATATCTGATTGAGACATATGAGACTTCAAAAGCACGACTCATTTTACAAATGTGGAAACTGTAGAGGTCAGTACTGGTTAAAATAAGTACATTGCCAAACTTAGTTTATAAAAGAGGCACTTTGATGAGGATCTAGTCTTATTTCACAAAGACAGTATGTTGTCATTTGTTTAAAATCACAGATGTCCTTTTTGCAGGGGGAAAAACAAACAAGACCCTGACAGTTCCTTCCTCACAATATTCTTATGAGCATAAAATTCAAAGTTAGCCACTGAGGCACTACACAGGTCATAGAAACCACAGCTGTAGCTAAGTCAGTTGGCTTTTTTGAAGCTAATGTGCAGAGACTTGTGAATATAATGATGCAAGTCTATGTGGCAATGGTAACTGGATTACCTAGCCAAGCATCAAAACCTCATTGCCACCTATCAGAGATGGAAGGTCGATGCCAATGTGGTTTTGTACATCTGGGAAATTGAGATAAAGTGAAACAGAAAAGGTCTGGTCAGTGCAAAGATCTCAGGCTCTAAATGCTTTTGAATTACAGAGACATGGTCTACAATTCCAGGTGTCTTCTCCAAGTCTGAAAGCCAGGTTCCTGAAATGGGATTTTAATCTATTTATTTATTTATTTTTAAAAACACTCTGCAGTTCAGAAGATAAACTAAAGCCCCATTCTTCCTTCTGTTCTGTGAATGTTATAGCTATGTTTAACCTGATATTTCATACAAGACATAGCAATATTATACATAAAACCTGTTTCACAGAACAGTAAATGCACTCATTGGTGTCAATGCTCACATTCTCCTGTTGAGGATGGAAATGGTGACCAACTGCCAACTTCTGCTGCTAGTATATTCTGATTATTCTGACCATTCACCAAAATATTTTTAATGAACATTCTGAACTGCTATCTTGAAACTGGTGTGGATTTCACACATCTACATATGTTCTTTGGAACCCACCAATATATATCCCTTTGAATTCCCTTATATAAATACATATGCCAAAAAAAATCTAGTGGATTTACAGATCAAATGTTGCCCTCATTGATAACAGGTTATTGAGTCCTTCCTATGCTGATTGGAATTCAGGGTGCCAACTGGATCTGCATAATTCTGGGTGTACTGAGCAGTCCAACATGGATTTATACATCAGGCTTTTGTCTCCTTTGACATCTGTTACCCAGATGTCGCTCCAGAGAACAGCTTCTACAGAAATTTATGTTCCTTCTAGGGCAAGTTTCAAATGCTAGTGAATACTAACCTCTTGAAGACATTGAGGAAAGCAATCACAAGCAGTCACGTGTCATGCAGGAATGCAGACTAACAGACACAAGCACGTCTCTTTCATTGTAAGAACTTTCTGGCAACCCTCTCCCTCTACTCTGTCGTTACATTATCAGAAATTTTGGCAGAAAGAACCTGTTGGCCTAATTTAAATACAGAATTTTATTTTTTTTTAAATTCAAGCCTCAACTTACTTTGGAAATAAGAAACATCTCAAAAATATTTTGTTTATTTCTGTTGAAGCTAAAAGAGCTGTTGCCCATTAGTGAAGACAGAGAGATGTAGATCTATCAAATGAGAAATAGTTGTGACATCCATTAATGATAATGTGAGCTCTGTGCATAAAAGTGTGGAACAAAATGCCTTTGCTTGCTTTTTGAAGTAATTTGTTATGTATGAGGTACAAAGCCTCTAAAACAATAAGCATGCCTCTCTCAACACAAAGTAGTCAAACCAATAAAAACATGATTTTATTTTTTAAGTGAGTTTGAAGTGACAACCTATGTGCTGCAGCTCAGTGATAAACCCTGGCAAATGGGCTTTATAATGGAAACACTGACAGATTCCCTGTCCTCACAACACCATTGTTATCTATTACATTTCACATTAGACACACATATCACCTGATAAATACATAGTGTGCTAAATCTGATAAAAATTTTACTGAGTCAAACAGACAAGGAGTTGAACATGATAAACAAGCTTCTGTATCTGATCCATCAGCTTCAGAAACAGATAAGTAAACAACTGAACATGATACAGTACATCACTGTCAGGTGATTAAGGTCACCCTTTGGGAATTGCCATCTACCAAGTAAGAGCTATGGTGGAAAATTTGGGCCATGAGGTTTTACTTAACTGTTTTTAAGTGAATTCACAAGGCTTTAACTAAACTTTGTGAGTTAGCTAGAGTAAGTAAAAAGAGATTCCTATATTAATAGGGCTGAAAAAAAAGTGTTTAGTGACTTACAAATGTCAACCTCTTCACCTCTGACAGTATGGTCACCTCATTTATGCAGAATAGTTTACTCATTTTGGCACATATGTTAGATATTTCTCAAAGGATGACCCAGAAGGTGAAAGCCATTTAGATTAGGAATGTATTTTTTCCAAGACAGATCTTAATAAAATGGACTGAAAATAGTTTCATCACACTTTTTAATAGTAGGACTCACAAAAATCTTTCCCTGGTAGAGGAGATATTATAGCAGGTCAGTTTTGCTGGAGTGTGAAACACCGCAGTTAGAAAAGAACAGAGGCAACATCAAATTACCAAGGAAGATGTCTTGTTAAGTACAGCTAGAAAAGTGAGCAAATTAGCTTCTGCAAGAGAGAACAGTCTGGTGATTACATGTCAAGTGAGCCTGAACTGTTGGATGCAAGAGTTAATATTTTATGGGAATCTTCTAAACCTGTTCATTATGTAGCTGGGCTTCATCTATTCCTCTGCTCTCCATTTTTTCTATGTACATTCACCGAGTACACTTGAATGAGCCACTGCTTTTTAGACAGTAGTACAATCCAATGGGAATACTCTACCTAGCTGCCACGCATATCAATTCTGCAGACTACATTATACTTTAAGTACCCATACTAGACATGCTCTTTCTTCTATGCATCACAGTCATGGTCCCCCTCACTCATTTTTTGTAGAAAGCCAGTAATTTTTTTTTTTTTGGTGCATGCCAGTTAGATCCTAGGACATCTAAAATCTTGCTTTTGACTCTGGCCAGTGAACAGTCCCCAGAACAAGGTGCGTGAATCTCCAACACATATCATTGCAGGTAGAACTAACCACAGTAAAGTGAGAAGTAGATGAAGCATGTTATCTAGTGGCCTGATACACACATTTCCAAAAACATTTTTGTGATTAAAGCTGTTGCTTCAACTCTCACAGCAAAGTGAGAGAAAATGAGGAAGAAAAAAGAAACATTTATGTGCAAATATGCATGTTTTCATTTTGCTGTGGGAAAAAATTACTTGAAGGGAGGCTGTAGCCAAGTGGGGGTTGGTCTCTTCTCCCGGGTAAACAGCAACAGAACAAAGGGACACAGTCTCAAGTTGTGATGGGGGAAGTATAGGCTGGATGTTAGGAGGAAGTTCTTGCTAGAGAGAGTGATTTGCCGTTGGAATGGGCTGTCCAGGGAGGTGTTGGAGTCACTGTCCCTGGAGGTGTTGAAGAAAAGCCTGGATGAGGCACTCAGTGCCATGGTCTAGTTGACTGGATAGGGCTGGGCGATAGGTTGGACTGGATGACCTTGGAGGTCTCTTCCCACCTGGTTGATTCTATGATTCTGTGAAATGTTATCTGAATTTTACACACTGATTAATACCTGTTTTTTTATGTACAGTTTTTCTATTTTCTTCAGACATTTGGTTATCTAGTCTATGTTACCCCTACTGTCCAATGCATTTTCCTATGCAGCTTCATGGTGTTAAAATTTTCCAAATAAAGACTATTTTCATATACATAATATGTTGATTCATTTTATGAAAATCTACTAAAAATAAAAAGGCTGCTCATTAATCAAATAGTAACCTGGAACTTCTCTTTTATTTTGCATCATTTTATGGAGACCAAAAAAAAACCAAAAAACCACCCTGTTGTGGTATCTTGAAGAGCCACCATTCAATTCTTTTCCATATATAATCCAATTTGATGGCTAACCTGTCGAACAGATCTTTTGCCTGAGGACTTGACAAGTTCATATTACACCATTCAAACTTTTTCTGGTGTAAGCTCATAATAATTTCTATTGCTCTTCTTATTTATCCATAAAGTCTTGGTGTGAAAGATCATCAATATAAATGGTCTATTAATGTCATCAAGTGCAATAGGAAATAAAATCTAGACAGATGACCTTCTGCATCTTATTTTGGGGGATATTTTAATTGCAAACATGTACACACTTTTCACACATCTATTTAAAATAACATTCTATATGCAAAGATTCCTGTATATTGCAAATTTGGCCTCTCTAGGTATCTATTTGTTTCTCTTCTCAAGTCTTATGATATTGAGAATTTTCCAAACAGCTTTTTTTTAAAAATGAGCTTTAAAGATCTGTGTGTTGGGTTTGGGTTTTGTTATTGTTGCTATTGTTTGTATTTTTGTTTATTTGGGTTTTGTTTGTTTTTTTCCTTTAAAAAAATAAGAAGAAAAAATGTAAAAAGAAGAAAACACTTTCATAATCGAGAGGTTTCCTGAGATCATTCTGTCTGGAGCAGTTTTAGATGAGGACTGTTTTAGTGGCCTAGCAAGGGCCCACATGAGAAGCAGTGTGCAGTAGTATCGCAGTGGGCCTAGGAACAAGCTAAGGATGCCTGTGTAGCTTCTGGGAGAAGTTGAGCTGGTGGAAGAACTGAAGGTTTCTGAGGCAGTCATAAGCACTCATTTCAGGATTCATCTTTAGCAGCTGCTTCAGAAACCAGCTATGAATATGTCATCTGATAAAAAATTAACTGAAACTCCGCAAACATAGCCCAAAGTCTGAATCTTGAAAACATGGTTGACATTCAATTAAACATTTGCTTGAGTAATTTCAACAAACATGTACATAGGCTAATTTTTCACAGATGCTTTTTAGCCACAATTTCTGCGTCTCTTTCCAACACATACCATAGGTAATAACCTTGACTTTTCATTACTTGTGTCTGTTTGTATTACCCAACTTTTAGGGAAAAAATATGTATGTTTATACACACAATTTTTATATGTATGGATAAATAAAAATATATAATGTATTCATATATGTAAATTATATATCAATCACATCATACTGTCATTATAAATTACTACATATTGGAAGAACAAAGCTATTCATATGTAAGAGTTCATTTCCATTATACTTCTCTCCCCTGCAGTAAGTAGTCTAAGTCACAGTCACTATAGTTTTATTGAGAACAGTTGACTTAAGTCAAAAAGAACCTAAATCAAGGGAATTTACCTACTCAGACACATGTATGCAAAATTATCTTAGTATCTGTTGTGTTGGGCCTGTAGGCCCAAAAGCAGGCTTATTTATGCCTGATCTGCCTGAACATGTCTCTCTGCCTGCACCAGGGGTAAACGAACACAAAGGGACACAACAGACCAGGGCCATAAAGTCAGTTGCCCAGGACACCTGATTGTGTAAGTCCCCACACCCAGCTCGTGCCTGCCTGGTGCTGGGCCCATGTGATTCCCATATTTGGAGTCCAGGCCTGTGGGTTTTACCTAGTATGGTAAGGTTTGCCTGACTGCCAACATGATTGGTCATTCAAGTGGCCAATGAGACCATCAACTCTCAGCCCACATTTAATAAATAGGGGTGCGCAGGCTCACGTGCAGCATTCCCCACATTGCTTGCAGCTACACCACATTGCTTGCTTGCCTGCCTGCCTGCGTATTTCCCTGCAGCTTTATGCCTGCCTTTAGTCAGCGTTAGACCCGTGCTCAGACTGCATGGAATCCTGCCTCTGCACCTGGAGATCCTGCCTGCGTACCCCTGGAGAGAGCAGCCAGCAAGATCCAGCAGCATAAGGTCAGACTGCCATTGCCCCTGCCGCCGGAGGATTTCAGCCTCAATGTCCGCAGGCAGAGACCCTGAAGAATTGGACACTAGGCACAGGCTGACGCAGCCCCGGAGGGTGATTGATAAGAACTGTGAGTAGATGCCTCTGCAATTTCTATTACCTCTGCCATAAAGCAGAGAGCAGCTTTCAGCTCAGCTTTGCTGGGCAAATTGTAGAAGACCCCAGGTGGCATTAAGCTGCGGGGAAAACTCTCTCTCTGTTAATAGTTTGAATGTTTGCTAGTTATGAATAAGTTTCTGTAGATATATATTCCCATAATGTCTTCATAATCATGTAAAGAACAATTTAATATTAAAGTTCAGTAGTTGGGGGTGGCGAGAGTTGAAAATATTGGAGTTTAATAAATATATATATTTTTTTTTAAATATCCACTCGCTTTAATTAATTTCTCTCCTCCGCCAAATAGGTGTAGGTACTGGGAATCCCCCTTCGTGACAGTACCAAACCTGTGTAGCAGGCAAAGTACTAAAAATTATTCTGAAGTAGACACCTTTGGCTTAGCACGTGCATGCAACTAGACAAATCCCCTAGTCAGCTCTGACCTTGGTCCTTCAGTAGCTCCAGGAGTGCTGGCACTCTGCCAGTTTCAGGATGGGCAGCCCATGTCTCCTCAGAGGTAGTTTCATTCCCTTCAGTCAGGTTAATCCACATGTTTTTGAGGTGTAAAATGCATCTCTTCAAACCTCTATTCTTCTGCTCTTTGATGGCTTAGCCTACCTTTGGCCACGTTTCACTCACCCTTACTCAGTGGCAAACAGGCAGCTACAAAATTTACTTCTGTCTGTATGGCAGCAAAGCTGTGATAGAGCATATATAGCACAGAGATAGCATTCATTCTCTATACAAGTTGGTTTCTTGAAAGACATGAAAAACATCTAAAACCAATATGACATCAGTGTACTATGGGGCTTTTTCACATCATGATATTAGGTCAGGCTGTAAATTATTGACATTTCATGGAATTATACCAAAATTTTTATTTTTTCTTTTCATATGCAGATTCTCAAACCCCCTAGAATGCTTTGATGCAACATGTCTTTCATTAATCTGTGATGGTTAACCATGAATCAGTCATAACTCATCTCCCTAAACATGAATAAATGAGCAGTGAGTAAAGAACAGGGTTTATTCTGAAGAAACAGATCCTGATTGCAGTGATGTTAGATTATTAAATGCAGTAGATAGTAGGTAAGTACTAAAAGCAAATCATGCAAATAACTGCTTTAAAGGCTGAGAAAAACCTGGCCACAAAATTGTGACTTTCTTCAAAATGGCTGTAAAATGTCTCTTCAAGATATCCTTGTAGTTAGCAGATAGAAGATGCACAATTTAGAGCTAGCATTTTCTTTTGCAACACCTTTCAGGTCAGAATTCAAACTACCTAGATTCCCTTTGCTAAGCAAAACCAGCATAGGATGGTTGATGCCAGAATATTAGGATATCTGAAACACACACAGAAAGTACAGAGACATATGTGCAAGGATATAAAATTGACAATAGTAACAGACAAACAAAAAAATTAAAAATCAAGATAAAGTATGAAGCTGTAGTATTTTAAGGACAAATTTTCAAACCTCTGCAGCTTTGCAAAGGATAAATACAGTAGATGAACAAACATGGGAAAGAGAGATTGTTTTAAGCAATCAATAGAGGTATTTAAAGATTTAAAGTTAACAAAGAGGCTTAGGTCAGAGGAAAAGAAGAAAAAAAATCACATCCAATTTTGAACTAAGTCTATTACAAAGGAAACAGTAAATACAGAAAGAAGTCCAAAAGGCTTCATATAGCTCTCAAAAAAAAGGGACCATAACAAACAACAGTAACAACAACAACAAAACAATTTGGGAATCACAGGTTTAGATTTTAATTGCATGGAATTTAGAGAAAAATCAAGATTCTAAGTACTCTTCCCAAAAGTGTGTATAAGATTCCAGTACTTTTGACAGTAGACCTTACTTGAAAAAAATTCTGACTCAATTTCTTTGAGTATAATGTGGTTTATATGGTATCTCATTACAAAGGTCCCATAATAGGCAATGTAATTGCACTATAGATTGGCTCATGAGGATGAAAATGTTACTCAAATGCAGCTGAGAGAAGCAAAACACAGTAATAAAAATTTGTCTTTAGTCTTGTGTATATTATCTGAAAAATGGGAGCATGAGAAACTGAAGTTATGGCTGAGGAACTGAAGTTATGGCTAAGAAACTGACTTACAGATTACAAACCAGCCAACCAATTTTACAATTCCTTGTCTATAATAGTAACTAAGTTTCATTTGTTCATGTTCATCTTCTTTTAATGCTTTAAAGAGACAAGTATTTTTCCTTTCAAACAAAGCCAAAATCAGCTCTAAAAACCTCTCACCCCAAAGTGCATTTTCTTAAGATTGGATTGATCTAAGAGTTTAACTTGGATTTTTTTCTATGATGGAATTAATCTAGGATTTTTACACCAAGTTTTAGACTAGAACAGAGTTTTATAGCTGTGCTATACACCTTGAAAAATTATTCTTGTAACAGAAATTATCACAGAAACCACTGTATAGTGACACAGTATAAAACATCAGAGAGACTTGTGAGTATATAGACAATAAATACATCTTGGTACTAAAAAATAAACTTAATATAGCAGTCTTACTTTATTAGTGTACTTCAAGCTCAAACATTTTCTTGCTGGTGAATATATTACATATATATATAAAGATATATATATATATTTTTATCCATAGTGTAAACATTAAAATGAAGACTGTAGAAGCATAATTAATTGTTTGTGAATGCAAATATTTCACAAATAGGAAAGAGTTTAATTCTAATGATTCACAATGGAGAGGCAGAATGGTTTGCTGTAAGAATGAGCATTGCTATGGCAGATGATTTGGGTTTATGTATTATATCAAGCATCAATTTACCACAAAAGCAGAGGTTGACTTTATTGCTTGAATTGGTCTTGTGGATAGGTGATTGGTTTAAATTTTACTAATGAGTAAAAGTATTAAATGTCTATGAAAATACATTGAAGTATAAAACCTACAGAATTACTTTACATTTCATGCTTGACCAGAATTGCATTTTATGACATTTTGACTCTATAATACAAAAAGGTAACCGGAATTTTTTTTTAAAGGGTGAAAAAAAAGTCTAAGCAGACCAGTAAATATTTATTTTATGTCTGAGCTCCAAAATTTCTTAGAGTTCACCAAAAGAGCTGTACTTAGCAAGTCTTACAAGTTGCAAAATAAAAGCCCCAAACAAACAAAACAAAAAAGCCTTATGATGTTGTCATTGTGTGAATACCTTTATTTGCAATTGAAACTTAACGTGGTCAATACAAGTAACTTCTCCATGTTTCAATTTATAGCCTATACCTAGAGCTAAACTATAACAGATGTTCTATCACCCAATGACCCCTCCACAGCCAAGATTAGGAATTAAGGAGACCCATGATTTGAAAACAGATTTAATGAAAGATCAAAACTAACATTAACACTAACACAAATATAAAATATGCAAAGTTATAGTTTAGCCCAATTACAATGCAGTAGTCACAACAAATGATATAGCAGTCCTCAGGAACAGAACCAAGAGGGAGCCCCTCCAGAAACAAAAAGTAGCAGGAAAAAAGGCACCCTCCCACACCCTCCAACCTGAGTGTGATATTTATGGTCTGGAATACACCCGTAATCCAGATCTGGTCAACTGCCCTGGCTGACTCAAAACTGCTAGCAGCCTGCAGATCATGGCAAGTCTATGATTTTGTACCAATGAAATCAGGATACCATATCAGAAATGTAGGCATTGATGAAGAGCATTCACTTATTGAGAGAAAACAAGAATCTGAGAGGACTTACGTATTCTAGAGGTTCCAAGTCCTACAAGACTTTCAAGCTTAGCTTTTCTTATGTGAACTTCAGTGCTTCTCTAGACCACTAAATGTTTTGTGGGAGGATAATAACCTATCTTCAGTAAGCATTCCACTTCTGCTGTCTGCTTCTGCCTTGCTCTGGAAGAAAATCTGGGCAAAAAAAAGCCCTTCTCTGACATTTCACAATGAGGTGTCACATGGCATATCAACATGTGCAGCTGAGCAGCATAAGCAAGACCATCCTCATCAGCTGTACAAACAGATGTAAAAACAACTGCTTACCTTTGGGATTGAAGTAGTTCAATGGGCCACAATTATTTATAGAACATTTTCCAAACTACCATTTCTGCTGTGACTTCCTATAGTGTCTATATCTTAAGTCTGTAGATGGAGCTGGTCTCACTGGAATTACTATATGTCACTAACCAAAAATAAGTTTGGATTTTCAGAATATTACCTTTTTTTTATAGAAAATTCCTGTATTTCCCCCACATTTTTAGAGATACACAGGATAATACTCATTAAGTAAGCATCTTTTTTGAAATATTAGTTATTCTTATTGACAAGGGGACCATTTTGGGGATCATATTCAGGAGAGGAGTCAGTAATAGCAGCAAGTGTTCGGTCAAAGTATGTAAGGGTATTGAGGGTGGAACACTCAAAGTTTAAATAGCACTGGTCTGAGCTGTGAAAGCACAGACACCCAAAATATCTTCATCTTTGTGGATTAAATGAAATATCCAGTGGTTTAAGACTGCTTTCTATCAATGAGGAGAACATCAAAAGCAAACCTTGGGCTAGGCTTCTCACTGAATTTATGTAATGCAATTAAGAGTTCAGGGATCATATTGATGAGCAGGATATAAATATGTCACTTTAATGAAGACTCCAAATGTTATTTACTCTGAAATGTATCTCAACTTCTCTGCCTCTGAATGAGTTTAAAAGAATAAAAATACATTTGATGGTAATAAGCAAGAGATGAGATAATTTCAAACTCTCAGTGAACTGAAACAGCTACACTGTTTTTAAACTCTCATTTTAAGCTGTATTGTTTTCCTTAGAGCCTTTACAATCTACCAGGCCATTTTGCTGCCATACAGACACACTAAATCCATACACTAAGTTGCTCACAATTTTTTAAAGATGATTGCTTGCGAACAATAACTTCTTTTTTAGGCAAAAATAATCCACTTCCTCATGTTTAGAGAATGTGACTGTGTCTAAATTACAGGCAGTTAAAAAAGGGTACTGCTAGTACATACACATTATTAGCATCAGTGATATATTACAATAGTAACTTAATTAGTGGTACAAATTTCATGTATTTCACACCAAAGTCATATAGGCTCTTTTTTTTACTTCTTTTATCTGTTTATTGTTTGTACTGCAGCAAGCCCAATTGTGATCCAAGGCTGAATGTACTATATATGAAAAATGTCACAGGAATGGAATACTGTAGCCCTCCCTCTGTCTGCCCTTGAGCAGCTTTACACTTACATTTACCTGCCTATAGATATTTCCAGGTTAAGCAGCTGTGGGGGCTGGTCACAGAAATATATTTGCACTTCCACTGCCACTAATGAGAAACAAAAAATTATGTCACTTCCATATGTTACTGATATTGTCATTAAAATGCATAATGGAGATGAAGGGAGAGGAAGGGAAGAGAGAAATCTTTGCATATGAGTTATTTATGCATGCAAGTGCAAGGAATACAAAAGGTGTCAAATACAACAGCCCTGAAGGTTTGAATCCTCAGAAATGTCTCTGTATCACTCAAATAAGCATTGTAATGCAGACTTTGTACACAGCTTGACATTCAGGGGAATTTTCTATCAGATTTCTGTCTTTGTGTACAGTGCAGATGGTAGAGGGGAAAGTTTTCATTAGGCAGTAGAGGATCTGATTGGGAAGCTGCTTACATTATCCAGAAATGACATGGACTGTGGGAGGGAAAGGGGAACTTAGACTGAAGAGAAAGACTTGCCTCTGCATTCGAAATCATCAGTCAAAAAAGCCTCTGGCATTATGTCCTTAGGCTGAGTCAGCCACCCATATCAGTCATCCAAATTCCACAGTTGGCTCTTCTGTTTGCCCTTTATCTCCCCAGGCAAGTCTGCAGCAGTTTCTGTTGCTGGCAGAAGCTCTGCTGATGCAGGGTCTATCAGATAATAGGTGTTACACGTGTTTTCAGCTCATCTCTGAGACAGATCTCTTTAATGAATTGCCTGGAATGGAATACCACTGTGGTGGCCATGAGTACCACGAGTACCTTGACCTTTCATTCTCTACTTTTCAGGAGAGTGTCTCATCATCACCAGGTTATGGAATACTTTGGAAATTAGCTGCTTGCCATTCTCTCTGCAAAAACAGAGCCACCCTGAGGACACAGGTCCAAGACTTATGGAAGAAAAGAGGGGGGAAATAAGTTCAAAGAACTCCTCTATTTTGGCAAGAATAACTTATTGAAGAGGTAGCTCTGTGGGTCAGTTTGCTATTGGAAGATCTTTGGAGAACACAGCATGGGAAAAGCAGTGGTAGTTGATTTTAACCAGATCAAGTAACTTGGAAGTACCTCAAAGCAGACACCTGGAACTACTCCCTAGAATGAAGGCACATCAGAGCTGCCTAAACGGAGAGTTGAGTAGCCTGTATTTATTCTGAATAAGCTCTTTGGGGTGGGATTTCTTTACTTAACTTCTACAAATAACACTTGTCCAAATCTGGTCTACTACAAAGGAAGAGATTCACCCTTCCAGAAGAAAAGAATAATTTATCCTAAGCTGAGTGCCTAAATGAGGTAAGGTGAACTGCCTTTAGAATCTATAACTGGGAACCTGTCTTTCCCCAGATGCCTAGACTCCTAATTTGCTTGATGCCTAGCATGATGCCTAAAATTCAGACTTAGATGACTGACTTAGATAATATAAACTACACATTAGGCTTCCAACATGTCACATTCCAACCATCTTAAACCAAATTTTCTCTCCTTTTGTGAACTTTTGTATTTTGCATTTTGAGAAAAACACTAACCCAAACTTTTGATGTGTCAAATTAATTGGCACTTCTTAGTTCTACTATAGGGAAAAATATATTGTGTTTGTTCAAAGGCATCAGTTGCAGAAAGCTGCTGTTTCCATCCTAAAGGAAAGAAGAAAGGGAAATAATTTAAATCAGCAGTCTAAGTGGACCCATTATCTTCATCTTCTTTAGCACAATGAATCTGAACATGAGTAAGTTTTCAAAGATCCGTAGAAAATGAGCTGCCAAAAATGCAGAACCTACCAGACACATTCTTAGTATTTCCTTTAAAGCTTCACTGATGCATTATGATGGTAATGAAAGCTATTCTAGTATTTGGTGATATCATATCAATAAAGGTTAAATGAGCTCTTTTAAATGCCAGAATTCTAGAGCCTTAACTCTATTTTCTGTTCAAAGTCTTTCTCTCACTTGTAGAGAGATTTCTCATTGGAAATTCTGGCAAAGTACATATTCTAGACCAATTACATGATTACATCCAAAACTTTGTTGTGTTACCTGTATCAGGGTAATAAAGAGAACTGCATCAACAACTTTTATTGTTTCAAATCTGGCAATAAAGTATTAGATTTACAGCAAACAAGATTGTTGTGAGATCGATGGAGCACTGGAACAGGCTGCCATGATTGGTTATGGAATTTACTACTCTGGAAACTCAAAGTCTGCCTCCATGTGTTCCAGTATGGCCTGCCTTAGATGAGTCTGCTTTGGCAGGAGGGTTGAACTCAATGATCTCCAGAGGTACCTTCCAACCTCTACCATTCTATGGTTCTGTGATTCTGTAGTCCAACTGCATTTGTTATCAATGTTGTTGACTACTATACATAAAAGGAAATATCAAACATCTAATTTGTTAATCCTTATCATCTCTCCCTAGCTTTCCCCTTCCAATATTATTTTCTGCAAAGTATCTGGTTCCTGTTGAGAATCTTGAAGAGATACATGCCACAAAAAAAAAAAAAAAAACACCTTTGTTTTTCATTTTAAGTTGGTTTCAGTCCTGTGTACAGTTTATAGGTTCCATGTAGCTCTGGTTTTATTTCCAGTAGCAGCTCTTATATGAAGTGTTCTGCAGACAACAGACAAAAAAAAAAAGTGACATTAAAAGACTGATAGAAAAATGTCAAATTGAGTTCCTGTGAAACATTTTTCATTAAGCAGAGGAAACCCTCAAATATTGCATCATAAAAAGCATGACATTAACAGCAATTTCTAATCAACCAAGCAATATTTCAAACCTATTGAAATGGTACAGACCAAACTTACAGAGCTGAAAGACATAAGTAAAGGTACCCCAAAAATATTTAATCCAACAGCAGCTGGTCCGGTGAGGCTTTTGTGGATCCTGTTGAGATGATACAGGGGATGCCCATGTTTTCATGGAGGAGGAAGGATGAATACTCCCACCATTGGCTAGCTAAGTGTTTTATTCATAGGCATGTAAGTGAACTTATGAGTTACTAAAAAATGTGTGAGTTCTTCGAGAATGTGTAATGAATTGGTGAATTAATGAGGCAACTAATAACACAAATCATGTTTTAGATGAGTCTGTGCAATGTGGATTGAGCTTCTGTTTGATTTGTTTCTTTACCTAAAGAGCTCATGAAATAAAGTGTTATTTGCATAGTTTTGCTATAAATTGGAGAGGTACAAATGGACTGTGACATCAAGTCATTTAGTTTATCTGACACTTGCAACCAATTCCTTTACAGAGGTCACACTGGAAACTACAGTAAAATATGATGAGAGTGGACTATACCGCGTCAGGATAAAGCATGCACTCTCAGATGGTAGCAGGGAAATTTTATCACAATACTGCAGAATCACAGAACGATTGAAACTGGAAGGTCATTTGGAAAGTCATTTGACATAATACCCACACTCAAGCAAGGCTTTCTAGAGCAGATTGTCCATGGTTATGTTTAGATCATGTTTGAACATCTCCAAGGTTTGAGAACTGCACAGGCTACCCAGTGCTAGTGTTCAGTCACCCTCACAGTGAAAAGGTTTTTCTTGATGTTCAAGCAGAATCTCCTGTGTTTCAGCTTGTGCCCACTGCCTCTGGCCCTGTCACTGGGCACCACTGAAATGTCTGCTGGCAGCACTCTTCCTCATGCAACTCAGGATACTAGTGGCTGTCTTGGTGGTCAGGACACATTGCTAGTTTATGTTCAATTTGGTGTTTACTAGGATTGTCAAGAGGTTTTCTGCCAAGCTGCTTTCCCCCAGGATTTCTGCAAAGTGGCTGGATCTTTCCTAGTATACACTGGTGTCTGGAGTTGTTCCTACTCAGTTGCAATACTTCACGCTTCTTGTTGAACTTCCTGAGATTCTTGTCAGCATGTTTCTCCATCCTACTGAGATCCCTTCAACTGTAACAGGACCCTCTGGTGTATCAGCCTCTCCTCCCAGTTTGGGGTCATTGATAAACTTGCTGAAGCTACACTCTACCCCACCACCATATTGAGCCTTGTGGTACACTCCTTGTTACTGGCCTCCAATTAGACATTGTGCCACTGAACAAGAGCCTTTGGGCCCAGCTGTTCAGACATTTTTCGACTTTTCCCAGTATAAATGTATTTTCCTTAATTCTCTTTGGTACATTTGCAGCATCTGCATGATGTTTTTTAGTATCATAGCGGCACTTAAAATCTGTGTGGATTATCTCTGATAAGCCAAGGGAGAGTTTTGAAGACATAATTCCTACTGACTTTTCATAAAGATCTGGAACTATACCCACAAAGAACTTCAGTGTGACAACACTGAATGTTTTTTTCCTTGAATCTCTGTCAATGTATTTCTGCTTTCATTTTTCTCTATTATATTTTAAAGTTTTCTTGACTTTTTCTTTTTTTGCCAAATAGTCAGAGTATCCATATTCTGGATTTAGTTGGATAACCTCTTTTTCTGCATGACTTCATACACTTCCTGTTTTCCATTCATTTTTCCAAACAGGACCACATGGGACTCCCAGGATATCAGCCATAATAGCAAAATAACTGAGAAAGCAAACTTACCTCATACAAAAGACTATTCTTCCCTTTTTTTATATACATATATATATATAAAGTATCTCAAGACACTAAAAAATATTTTTCTTCTTTATTTTATTAAAGAAAAAAGAAAACTAAATCAGTGCATAACTTCATTAGCTGCTTAAGTCCTTTTCCACAGATATCTTTTTAAATTTACTCAGTTTAAATAGAAAAATGGAAAGTCCACTGGAAAGCCATAATACAGCAAGAAATGTTATAGGTTGAATATGATTCCTAGTGCCTGAGAATTGATATATTTCCTTCTTACTGGAGCAACCAACCTGCCAGAGCTTAAGCCCTGAAGCAGCACACCAAGGCAGAGGGAGCAATAACAGTGAGAGACTCGCTGCATAGGATAAAACATCCATCCACCAATTTCACCTGCTGCTTCAGGATATTTGCTGCTTTTCAAGGTCTCAGATCAGGGACTTTGTGGAAGGACTGACAAGGTTTTTTTCAGTCCTACTCACCACATGGTTGTGCTGCCTTTCAGAGGTGTCTCACCAGCCTGGAACTTGGGCAAAGAGAAGCTTGGTGAGGATCTATAAAAGGAAGTGACAAATCCTGCACTTGCGGAGTAATAATCCCATGCAGTAGTAGAGGCTGGAGGCTGTCCAGAAGCTGCTTTAAAGAAAAGGATCTGGCAGTCTTGGTGGACAACAATTTCATGATGAACCATCAGTGTACTTTTGGAGCAAAGAAGGGTAACAGCTTCCTGGTCTGTGCTATACAAAGCATACTTAGGAGATCAAAGGAGATGATTCTTCTTTGCTCAACACTGGCGAGACACATGGATTGCAGTTTCTACTGTTGGGCTCCCCACGGGATAAACGCAGCAAAGAGCAATGAAGATGATAAAGGGATGGTAGCATTTCATATGCAAGAAGAGGTTGAGAGATCCAGGACTAAACAGTCTGGAATGGAGAAAGCTCACAGAGAATCTTACCAATATGTGTAAGTACCTGACAGAGTGAATAAGGAATCCAGAATTTTCTCAGTGTTAATCCGTGAAAGGATAAGGGGCAACAGGTACAAAGCAAAATACAGAAAATTCCACTTAGATATCATTCAGAAAAATTCTTTTCAGTGTGGCTGAGTACAAAATATGGGAATAGGTGCTCATAATGTCTGTGAAGCCTCCATTCTTAGAGGTATTCAAAACCTGCACAGGAAAACTCCTCAGGCATCTGCTTTAGATGACCTTGTTTTGGGCAAAGTGATTATACTAGGTGATCTTCAGAGGCTCCTTCCCACCTCAATGTCCCTGTGATTCTATAACTCTATTTCAAGATGTTTGCTTTTATGAGTTTGCCTGATATGACCTTTTGTAGAGTTCATTATCCTAATATGCCATTAACCTTTACATATATTTGAGCTAAATTACAGTAAAGGTATTGCAGTTATCTTTAGAACCTCATAGTGAAATATGTAGTGTTAAGTATTATCACAGTGAGAGCCTCACACAGAATACCTTGCAAAGGGCAGCTTTTATTAATGACCACAGAGATGTCCTAGACTCCACTTCACCAGATAGAATCATAGAATCATAGAATCAACCAGGTTGGAAGAGACCTCCAAGATCATCCAGGCCAACCTATCACCCAGCCCTATCCAGTCAACTAAACCACGGCACTAAGTGCCTCATCCAGTCTTTTCTTGAACACCTCCAGGGATGCTGACTCCACCACCTCCCTGGGCAGCCCATTCCAATGGGAAATCACTCTCTCTGTGAAGAACTTCCTCCCAACATCCAGCCTATACTTTCCCCAGCACAACTTGAGATTGTGTCCCCTTGTTCTGTTGCTGGTTGTCTGGGAGAAGAGGCCAACCTGGTATACAGCACAATGTTGTTACAAAGTGACAGAATCCAACAGAGAAAGACCTCTTTCAGAGTACACCTTCATAAGGCTTATGAACACTCATATATTAAAAATGTAATAGAATTCTTTTAACCTTTTAACATCTTATTTCTGTCTTAAACCAACAATTCCCAGTTTTTATTCTCTTAATAGATGGATGGTACTAGTAAACCACTTTCTAGCTCCATGATGGATTGCTCATATCCAGAAGAAAATGTATTGGGCAGTTCAGACAGTATTTTCATATCTTTAAAAAAATTACTTGGACAACCAAACTGGTGGAAGCCTTTACATACAAGCTATATAGACTGCTGGCATTTAAGGCCTGAGCAGAAAGAGGAGTGCAGAGAGCATTTTCTTTCACTGGCCTTCACAATATAATGAATGTTAAAAAGAGTTTATTTTTTTTAATACAAAAAAAAATAAAAAGGAAGAAGACAAAACAATTTGATCATTTCTGAATCATTCCCTTTTTTCTCCAGCTGGGTAAGTGTCATGGTAGGCCTGATAGCCCAAAATAGGCTTATACATGTTCTGACTTGCCCAGACATGTCTTTCTGCTCTCCCTCTTTTTGGAAAGAGGACAAAGAACTTGGAGCCACTGAGTCTAAGGGCTCTGGCTTGCCAAGACTTGTTTACATCCTGTGGTAAACAGGGTACACAGGCTTAGCTTGTGCCTGCCTTGTGCAAGGCCTACGTTTTTCCCAAATTTGGGTAAAGCAAGCCTGTGGCTTCACCTAATATGGTCAAGTTCAGCTAACTGCCATTCTGATTGGCTATTCTGTTGCCAAAGGCCCATTAGTCTGAAGCTACATTGGTAAAAAAAGATACACAGGTAAACACAACATGCTCTGTCCTTGTATTTGCGCCGGCTGTTGCCTGCTGCTATTGCTCTCTGTTTATGCCACTGATTCTGCCATTGCCTTCTGCAGCATTATCCCAAACTGTAAGCTAGCTCTGCCTCAAAGCAACAAACTCTGATGCTCTAAGTTTGTTTGCCTGGAAACTGCCTGCCTCGAGTTTACCAGGAACAGGCTCTAAATGCCTCCATGCGATCAGTCTGCATAGCCATCATGACATCGTGCTAAGACTGCGCATCACAAGACATCCTGCTTACACCTGAAAGTCTCCTGCCAAGATGGGAAGTCCTGGAGATACACAGATTGTCCAGAAGACCAGGTCAGAGATAGTCAGCCTCCTTTCTCCAGAAGCCTGGGAAGAATCAGAAGCCTCAGCAGCTGACAGTAACAGACTTCTCTGAAAGCATTTGGGTACTGTCTGAAGCTGTAGCTAGTCCCATGAGTCAGGAAATAATATTTTGTGAGTGAAAACTTAAAGCCTCTTGTAATTCATCACTGCTTTCTGCCATAAGCAGCTCCTTGAGTCCATCTTGTAGGCAAGCAGCATATTGAGTGCAAGCAGTATATTGACCTAAGAACCTTCTCTTCCAGTTCAATTAATGTTTATATATTTTTGCAAGTTATTTCTAGGTCTAGTTACTGCTCTGCAATTTTTTTCTGTGACCATGTGAACAATCAATTATTATTAAAATTGGTGGTCAGGGGTGATGAGACTTTTGAATATCAAAATTAATAAACAATATTAATTTTGAAAATATAATCTCACAATAAATTTATTACCTCTTCATAACTGTATGCTAGAGTTATTAATACATCAATCACTTCACAGAATAGTAATAAATCAGTCCCAGTATAATCTGTTATTCAGTAACCCATTCTGTCCTTTACTCTTCACATTATTTGGCCACTGACCTTTTTTTTTCAGTTAAACTGTGTTTAAGTTCATAGGACATGTTTGACATTCCAGGAGCAAAGAAAATAGGCCTCAAAGAGAACTTCAAGAGTTTATCACTCTTTCCCAAGACAGGATATCTTCCGCATTATTCAGACCTGAAAGTTGTCTGCCCAGCCTGTTCTCATAAACTTCCAATAATGATAATTCCACAGCCTCCCTAGACAGTCTTTTTTTCCATGATTTATGGTTGAAAATCTTTTCCTAATACATAATCTAAATTTCCTTTGCTCTAATTTAAGACCATTACTTCTTGTTCTACTCAAGGCTGACACGGAGAACAGATTATTCTTTTCCTCTTTGTAACTACCTTTTGCATAACAAAGAGTGCTATTCTATATCCCTTCCAGTCATTTTTTTTCCTCAAATCCTATCCTTTCTTCAGAGGTCATGTTTTCAAGAACTCTACTCATTCTTCCTGTTCTTTTCTGCAATTTTTCTCATAAGTACCATTTTATAGTAATACAATGTTAAAATGATGAATTCTAAAATGTGAAATCCTTCTAATGTGGGAACCTGTCACTGTGTGAATGCCTAGTTTCACATTATTCTAGTTTCATAAGACAATTTCAGGGGCATAGTGTGTAATAAATTTCGAAATAATAGCTTTAAGCTTTATCAAGTTAAGTCAGTCCTAGATTTAGGTGCAATGGTTTAAGGTGCTGCTGATCCCAATAGTCAGTAGCCCAGCCACTCAAGTTGTCAATCTGTACCTCAACTGTAGAATTTGCCCTCATAAATCAGACTATGAACAGCAGCTGTTGAAATATAAGTGCAGATTCACTTCTGTCAGCTTTTTTTATGATGGCAGTAACCTTCAGCAACTGAGTGGAATGAGCAGCTAAAGGCTGCAATGCCTTACATAGCACAGCTGTTTGCTTCAATGTGTGCCTCGAAGGCCTTTAAGTAACCCTAACTAAATCTATTTTGATGTATTCCGAAAGACTCCCCCTGAAAAACAGAGGTGTTTGTCACCTCCCTGAAGGCTGATCACTTCACAAAGCAATCCTGATCAGCTCTGATTATCTGTCAACTGCTGGCCCAGAGAATTCCTTGTACAGGAGCCTTAGGAAGGAATGACTAATGGAAATACAGCTGCTTACATCATATTTTAGCAGCTTCCTTCTATCACGAGAAAGTGTGATCATCTGACGCAACTCGCACGCAGAACTGGGCTGCAGACACAGTGTGGAGTCCCTGCTCTTCCAAAACACTGAGGAAACCTCAGATTCCAGGCGAAATGAAGTCATATTTGCAAGAGTGGAGGAAAGGAAGTGGCAGGGGTATGAGAAGAAACTTTTTCTTTTTTTTTTTTTTTTTTTGACAAAATTGCTACCATAAGCTGAAACAGCAATAATGATGTGCTAGGCATAATGATATTATTTTGTTCTATTATCACTACACAAACAGTTCTGCAGAAAGGCTCAGGCTTCAAAGAAAATTCAAACGTTTCCATGTATTACCTGTCTTTTACCTATTCTCCTCTCATTGCCTTGTGTTCAAATGTTTTATAGGCATCTAACCCTCTACATAGCTATCAGCATTATAACCTTGTTTTCTTGAAAAACTGTGGTTAATCACAAGTTAGACTTGTTTTTTCTGCCATTATTTGCTCTAATTCCACATAAAAGCTTCTATGATTCATAAAAAAGGTATTGAGCTCCCAGCATAAGGCACTTTTTCCACAGATGTCATCCAAGCGTGTTAGATAACTACACTCCCATTATGCTCAAAAGAGATCTATTCAAGAAAGTCAGTGAAGAACTTCTCCATTTTATAGACAGAATTCACAGGGGAAATTTCGGCTCGAGGTGAGGAGAAAGTTCTTCACTGAGAGAGTCATTGGGCACTGGAATGGGCTGCCTGGGGAGGTGGTGGAGTCGTCGTTCCTGGGGCAGTTCAAGGCAAGGTTGGATGTGGCACTTGGTGCCATGGTCTAGCCTTGGGCACTGTGGTAAAGGGTTGGACTTGATGATCTGTGAGGTCTCTTCCAACCTTGGTGATACTGTGATACTGTGATACTGTGAATCTTCAATCAATTAATTCACAGTTTTTATTGAGGAGTCACAAGAGGTTCTGGTTTCTTCAGGCTAAGGACTACAATACATGACCAGTTTTGACATTATATCATACTTAACTACACGAAAAATGTAGATGAGAAGCAAAACAAAATTCTAAATCTAGATAGTACTAGGATATTTTAAGCCCACAATGCTGCAGTAAAACCACTTGGTGTTTAGATAATCTAGTTAAAATCCAAGGATTCAAAGTCACTTACTAAACTTGAAATATTTGTTTTATAGAGTTTCAGTACTTTCAACTGTCAAGTGTCCAAACTATCAGGTATCCAAAACATTACATGCTTAAAATCTCTTCAGGGACCTTTAGAGCAGAGCCCAGAGAAGCATTCAAACTGCAGAAAACTCCAAAAGCTGAAGTTCACTGAAGCCTAATATCGAACAGAAAGCTGTAATTTTCTTTTAATTTTCATGTTTTCTTAAGAATTCTCATGAAAATGTACTTATATCCCCCTGGGATTGCAATGTTTCTTGATGTATCATGTTTGACAAAGCAACTGCAACTTTGTAGTACCTAAATAAGCCTTCTTGCTATTTGCTTTTCTGCCTTTCTATACATGATTACAGTCACTTATGCTGCATCTTAAAATCACTCATATCTACTTTTTTTTCTTTTTTTATTTTTTAATGCCTTTTAACACATTTTTTGCTCCTGGAGTTTTTCTAGTTTGTGCCTGTTATTTTAAAAGGCAACTAGAGCCTGTAACCAGATATCATGTTCCAAAATTAACCCACTGTTCAATGAAGTGCAGTCCATGATCACGAGGAAACACTGAGCAAAACAGTGCTTAGGAATATTTCCTTTCCCTAAAATATGAATTTACCAGAATCACTTCCTCATCAATCACTTCAGCTTCACCTAAAATATTATATTTCTCTTTCATTACAACCCAGGTAAGCATTTGCCTTTTACTGCTGTTGTTTAGTATTTATCAGAATAGCAATTATTTATATGAATATCACAATTTCCATATTCATCCCTCTGAAACTTATCCAATTCACGTTCATGCTGAATTAATATCTCTTTATATGAACTACTTTCTTTATTGCACCTCAGTTTATTGCTTTCAGCCTAGATCACAGGCTGCATTTAGTCTTTTCCTCTGAAGAGTCTGCAACAATGTTGAATCACTTGGAGGTGGATTTAAGAAGTTCAATCACTAAAAAGAAAATTAAAAAAATATAATATTTAAATCACTAAATGGACAAGAGTGTAATTCTTAGAGTTGTTCATCATTTCTCAAACAAACTTACTTTGACATTAAGAGGCGTTTGCTTAACAAAAGAAAGGAGTCTTATTGTCTGTCCTCAAGTAAAAGAAATGTTATTGCAATATGATACTGGTTTTTTTGATGTTTTCCTCAGATATTTCTGGAAAGAATTTGGAGGTACCTGTATGAACAGGAGTAGAACAAAAAACAAAAACTTCAGGACATTATTCATTTTATTTTCTATTCATCAGAAGTATTAAAATAGTAGCTCTCCTCAGTGATTCAAGGAAAGGGTTTACGTAGATCCACTTGGATCCTTGCTTTTGCAATATTTGCTTCCTGAATAAAGCCTGCATATAAATACTTGACAGGAGAGAAGAAAAACAGAGATGAAGCTAGACTTCTATTAGCAGTAACCAGTGAAAGGAGATGATGCAATAGGCACAAGCTTAAATATGTAAAATTAAACACAAGGAAAAGGTTTTTACTATGGAAGTGGTCAAACACCCAAACAAGCCACACAAAAAGTCTCCACACTTGGAAATATTCAGAACCAAGGTGAACATGGTCCTAAGAAATATGCTTTTGATGACCTTGTTATGAGTAGGAGGGTTGATCCCAAGTATGGGATCTCTAAATATCCTTCCAACTTCAGCCATGCTGCAGTTTTGTGATTCTGTGGATATACAACTTTCAAATATGTAATTATTTTTTGTGACTTCAAATTATGAGACCCCTGGTGAAATACATCATAACACATGAAACATGGTTTCATTCAGGAATTTATTCTTCTCTTACACTCAGGGATCACATCTGCAGCCCTCAAAATTTGTTCGTCAGTAAAGAGGAACTATAGCAGGTCCTACTTTCCCTTTCCCCTCTCCCCCAACACTTGTCCATAATTAATGCATGGTTGCAGATTTCCAAACACAAGCAGATATTTCATGTCCTCTTAAATGCTGTTTTTTAGTGGAGAGAAAATATGGCTTGTGCATTTGTTACCAGGAAACTGAACCCCCCACTGCAGGGTTTACTATTTGATATGCAGACATCAAATTTTAATACTGACAATTATATCTATAAATAAGAAGCAGCAATTCTCAATATCACATTCCACTCCTTGAAGTCCTGTAAGGACACGTGTGGGCTTTGGACTACTGCATGAACAAATTTATGCCAGACCCATATAATTGAACAAGAAATAAAATGAAAAAGGCTAGAAAACTCAAAATATGATTTGGGTTGGACTGGATGATCTTGGAGGTCTCTTCCAACCTGTTTGATTCTATGATTCTATGATTTTCATAGCTTCAAGCACAACTAAGTGAAAGACAAATTTAAGGAAGTGAGCTGTTAATTTCAGTAAAATATATGATTACATTGATTCACCAATATACACTATTGGCATTAAACTGCTGTGAGACCAGATAATGGATTTATGAACATTTTACATAGATGGCATGTGTGGCCCATGATTTTAAGGCTGATAAACCTCAGTCTGTTATTGCATTTTCTGCATCTGATTTGTCACACATCAAATGGGGAAATATTATCAAATACATTGATTTTTTTTCCCTTCTACAAGATCACAATAATGCTTTGTACAGAAAACTGCATGCAAAGTAGTACAATATTCAGAGAAAAAATAATACATTTTTCTATTGATTCTACTCACAGACATTTGTAAGCTTGACTGTCACTCATTGCCCTAACTGTTGATCTGGCACAATCACACACACTAGAATGAAAAAAATGAACCTTTTTAAGCCATTAAACTTGTATCATCCCTTAGGGAACAATTTTTCCTATTACTAAAATCAGATGAAATAATACTGTTTTCTCTTGCCATCTAAAATTGATTTGAAAATGGCAAATGATTACAAAAAAAAAAAAAATCTGAGATTGCACAACTAAATTCTAAACTACCTCAACAGGTGAGATCTTTCCAGCAGTAAGCACTTTCCCAGAGACTTTGGAACCCATAATACATTTTTAACCAAAATAATACAAATCTAAACTGAAAAGTACAGGGTTTCTGCCACTGTGCAGATTATTCCAACAGGAATGTAGATAGGAGTGTTGTTTTACAGAAGGTATAACCTGAGATGAAAAGAGTCAAACTCCCTTAACCTTGTTCTGTGATCCACCAGCCTCAAGTGAGTAAGATGCACAGAAATCTGGCTTTCAATGACAACTCCTCTGAACTAAAAGAATCTGATCCATTTAACTTCAGTTTATAAAACATGAAGATATTACAGAATCACAGAATTATAGGGGTTGGAATAGACCTACAGATACCATCTAGTCCAACTAGATCAGGGGTCCTCAAACTACAGCCCGCGGACTGGAATGAGCCCCCCACGGTCCTCAATCCAGTTTGGGAAACCAAGCAGCCACAGATGACTTCCTGCCACTTAATCTGCGTGCCAGCCTCCACAGCCCCCAAGCACATCCTGGGCCTGGGCTGGAACCAGCGCCCTGACCTGCCCCCCGCCCCACGGAGCGCCTCTCAGCTACAAACCACACCGCTGCTGCAGTTGCCAAAGAGCTGTGTCCAGAGAAGGTGTATTTATTTAGTACAGTGAGTCTTTCAGGACCTACAATTACCCAAAGGATTGAAGAAATGGGGGAAATTTTGAATCTGCAGTTGCAAAACCCCTCAAAAAAACTTTGCTATTTCTCATTGGCACTCAATGAAAGCAATGATGTTCGTGATTCTGCGTGACTTCTAATTTTCATTCATGGGACAAATCATAGAATCATAGAATCAGTCAGGTTGGAAGAGACCTCCAAGATCATCCAGTCCAACCTAGCACCCAGCCCTAACCAATCAACTAGACCATGGCACTAAGTGCCTTATCCAGTCTTTTCTTGAAGACCCCCAGGGACGGTGCCTCCACCACCTCCCTGGGCAGCCCATTCCAATGGGCTTGCTATACTGAAAAGCATCAAAGGAACAGGAGAAGATATCAATGAGAAAGTTTGCCAAACTATGAATGATTTGGAGCTGGACTAAACTATTCAGTGTGACAAGTGATGGTGCTCCTAGCGTGGTGGGGTCCATGAAAGGAGTGGTTGCATGCATTAACAAAGAGATGGACAGATGCAACCATTCACATCCAATAGCCATACACTGCATCATCCACCAACAAGCACTGTGTTGTGAATCACTGAAGCTGGACTCTGTCATGAAAATTGTGGTTTCTTGTGTTAACTTCATTAGAGCTCATGCACTAAACCACAGACAGTTTCAGGAATTTCTGTCTGAGCTAAATGTTGCCTATGTAGATATTCTGTACCACCTGCATATCTCCTTTTATCAATGTGGGCTGAGATTAATTGCCCTTTGGACACAAGAACAGCCAATCAAGACGGCAGTAAGCCAAACCATGCCATGTTAGGCAAAGCTATAGGCTTGCTTTTCCCTAATTTGGGAAAAGCACAGGCCTTGCACTAGGCAGTCACAAGTGTGTGTACCTTACACCACAGGACCCCAGGCAGGCCAGATTCAGTGGCTCCAGGTCTTTTTGTGTCCGTTTCCTCACTTGCCCCTCTGATGGAGCAGAAAAGCATGCCTCAGCAAGGCAGGACATGTATAAGCCTATTTGGGGCTTATCAGGCATACCACAACAACAGTATAAGAAAATACATATATTGCATAAATACCTGGGAAGAAAGAGGTAAAAATCCTGATCTGAATTATTCTTATACATTTATATGACTAGGATTATTCACTGATTTCTTTGAAGGTCTTTTAATATAGCTAAGATCAAAATTGAATCCAGAGAAGAAAGAAGGAAATTAAAATATAAACATAAACACTATTTTTAAGGTAAGGTAATTTTCAGTAGGGAAAAAAAAACTTGAAATCTAATGCTAATTAAAAAAAAAAAATTGTTTCTGCATCTGTAAAATCCACATGATATTTGGAAAATTATTTTATGACAACAGCTGAGATTACATTGGGCTGAATTTATACGTTAAGTACACCAACATTTTTGCATATATATACTTTTTTCATAGCAAAACAGAAAAAATATAACTTTATTTCTGAAAATGTAAATTTTATTATTATTTTATTCTAGTCTCTTTATATATTTAGCATTTGAAAGTAAACAAGTTCCTTAGAAATTACGTGGATAAGGCATATTAAAAAACACCTTTGATTACAGAGAGGAATACATTTGTACTTTATGTAGAGGGATATGAGAGAAAAAATGAACAATAGAACTGATTTGCCACCAGGGCTTTATTTTAAACTGGTTTGAAGAGGATTCTGCCTTTAACTGCACACAGTTGTCTTCAAAATAGTTTTGCTGCCTGCTGCACAAAAGCTAAACTGATGTAGAAATCTTTATGACACTAAACTTAGAAAAATAAAAGTACGCTTTGATCCACTTCTCAGTGTGTGTGTACATATATACACACACACATTTCACATATATATATATGAAATGAGACTGCAGAGATGGTAGCGTCAGGCTCTTTGCAGTGATGACCAGTGAACAGGATTAAAGTCAGCTGGCACAAACTGAAACACAGGAGGGTCACTCTGAATAAGAAACACTGCTGGATGACCAAACACTAACATAGGCGTTCCAGGGAGGTTGTGGGGTCTCCATCCCCTACAGTCCTTTGCAACTAGCTCTAGGTGGATATATTTGAGCAGGGTTGTTGGATCAGATGACCTTCAGAGGTCCAGAAGCAGCCTAGGTGATCAATTTAAACTTGAAATCTAATATTAGAAGACAGAAGTTCATCACTTGAATGTATTAGTGGCTAAGGAGGTCCTTCACAGTAGTGTCTACCTAAAATGTCCTTATCTGGTCTTAGTGGGTTTCTTCAGCCCCGGCAAGCAAGTGTATCACAAAGGTAACAGCAGAATCCTGTAAAGGATGTACAGCATTCCTTTGTAAAGGAAAACTTCACATTCAGTACATTCAAAATTTTGGCAGTTGTCCTGAGGAGGCTCCTTCACTGCATTCAACACTTAAAAAGCATGAACATTTATAATGTGGGTACCATCCTAAAAGGGTTACATGCCTTAGAGAGTCGTCTGAACCTGACCACAGGTCCTCCTGACTGCTCCCTGAGGGGTGGATCTGAACCTGACCCCAGGTGTAGTGGTTATCTGTCAAGGTTCAGAGAACAGAGATTAACAATATCTCTGTCCAGAGGAGCAAGATCTGTTCTTGTAGATGTCCATGTTGTGAAATTAAGGCGCAAGTGAGACCATATATCACCACAAAATTATTCATTAAAGGATAAAGTTGAACAAAACAGAGGGAGAGAGAGAAGGGGAGAGAAAGAGAGGGAGTGAACAATGAAGAAAAAGAGAGGCAGCAGAGAAGGAAAAGAGCAGGGATTATATTGCCATCAGCCACAGATGGGGGGAGAGAAAGAGATGGGTGCGTGGCCCAGGGATGCTCTTCTGTGGAGTTTGTCAGGAGTTCTTGTGGTGGAGGTGCAGCTCTGGAGGTACTCCAGTGGAGGTGCACGGGTGAAGGTGCTCTGCTGGAGATGCACTGCTTGGCAGGCATTGCTCATATCTTTTTTATACAGTTTTTTTGGGCATTCAAGCCAGGCTGAGTCCGGGAAGTTGCTGTATATCTGTTGATTTGCATCCTCGAGCTTTCAGCCAGGAACCTGGGCTGGGTCTGGGAAGGTAACAAAGGCAATTGTTGATTAACAAAGGAGAGATAATGGCAATCTTTATCTTTGTTGGTGACCAAGATGATTTAGTCTCTCACATTATCTCACTCCCACTTCCTGTCTAGTCCCCTATAAAAACAGAGGAATTTCCTGTTTCTTCTCTCCTGCCCTGCCTGCTTGCAGCACCCTTTGTTCCTGCTGCTGCTCCTGTCTTGCCACAAGCCCATCCTTCCACATAGTGGACAAACCCTGATTCTACCTCCATCCATTGCCATCAACCTGGTTGTATGCATATTGTTTGTATCTTATTTTCCTTCCCTATACCTCTGTAACACCCCAACCTTAAATCCCTTTTATTTGTCGTTAAAGATATTTTTTTTCCAAACGAAAGTAAGACTATTTATTTGGGTGGGTTTTTTTCCCTTTTCCTTTCTACATCTAATTCCTTTATTTCCAAAAAGGTGGAGGGAGAGAGGAAGGCATCATATTATTGTACTGGTTCTGTTTGTTATATTTTGAGTCTCTGGGAAATTTAAACTAGAACCAAGACAACCATAAAGATAGTTCATAGGCATGAACTGCAAGCGATAAAGAAGGTAATTTACAAATAAGTTAAAGGACTTCCTGAAGTCATCTCAATCTGAGAACTTAGTAGAAAGCAGTTGGGAGGCAACATATTATTACAAGGTATTTGAGAGAACTGACAGACTTAAAAGGCCGTTCACCTCATGTTCATGGCTCCACGTAGGCTATGTCAGCATAAATTAAATTCTGTGCTGCTTGATAAATCTCCAGTGACTTGGACACTAGTAGACTCGATGTAATAGCTCCTGGATAGGTACCTTCATCTTTTAATCTTTTGTGAAGTTAATTTGAGGAGGTGGAAATTGAAATGAGCATAATTAGCAATCAATTTATTTTATCACAGAAATATTATGCAGCCATGAAGCTTTTTAATTTGAAAGGACACAACCAGTCATGTTTTCCTCAGGGATTAGAAATGTTAAAAATAGATGTTTCAAAAGCTACTATAGGCAGAGCTTACCTAGGCAGAGAATAGCTTATGTAACCAGCTTACAGTAATTCTTTTCTTTAAAATATAAATAAACCAAAAAAGTGCACAACCAAACAACCACCTGTGGGAGCCCAGAGATGGTAGATACTAAGATCTTTTGCTGGCCTTGCATCTATGTGAAAATGGATGGGAGGTTGATGGTAGCATGTGGGAACCCCAGGATGGTAAATGATATGACAGCTTGTTGAATCTTAAATCTGTGTAAGAAAGGATGGGAATGTGGTGATAACAAAAAGCTGCATTGGTGGAGCAGATGGGAAAGCAGGTGGTGAAGAACCACCTGTTAGAGTGAGAGTGCAGCCAGTGCATCCAAAGGGTTGGTAGGCTGGGGGAAAGGGGAGTAAAAACATCTACAAACACCTCAATAAACAGCCACCAACTGGGGCTATTTGGTCCATCTGCAGTAGGGGTCACCTCTCCACAAATTGGTCTATCAGCTTCTATTTCAGCTTAACACAGTGGGACCATCAGGATTGGGCCCACTTCCAAGTGAAGACACTTACAGATCTAGCCACAACTACCAAATATAAATATATAAATACATGCATAAAATGTTAAAAGGAAAAAAAAAAAAGGCAAGCAAACAAACCAGTTTATATAGCTGTCTTCCACTCTGGGCATTTAATATATTGGGGTGTTTCAGCCCTAATACAGTTAAGCTCATCACACACGTGGTGTTTTGGCAATGATACACTTAAGCTCGTTACAGAAATGTCAAATTCAGAAAGTATTTAAGAGAAAAGTTAGATGAATTGCACAAAACGCTTACAAGAGGCTGAAATGCTACCACCTTATTTAATCCATCCAGTCACCCAAAAAGGCACTAGCAAAAACAGCAGCTCATCCTCTGCTCTCATTATAGTAGTCACTATTCAAACCTATCCACTAATTCTCCCTTTCATTATATATTCTATGAAAGTTTCTTGTTCTCATCTTTACTTCTTTCATCACCTTCCCTTTTGATTTTTTTTTCTTTATGACTTTACTTATAACAATTTGTTTCAGTATTTTCTATCTCATTTTCTTCTTCCACGCTTCATATGAAATTCCTGTATTAAAAATAAATAGGTAAATAAATAAATCCATTATTTCCCTGCCATCTTAATCCCTCATCGCAATTTCTCTTACACATTTTACCAAATGAAGGTTTGTTTCTTTATTTCTCTTTTTAATTTTTTTCTGTCTTATTTCTGTGTAATTTTATTGAAGAATTTCCACGTGACAACTTGAAATGAGACTTTAAGCTGTCAGATACAGACCTTCCTCCGAAATGCCATAACTGCTTAATATGAATACAATTAAATTACTATATTAATGAAATTAATTTAGGAGTGTTGCTTAGCTGTGTCAGAAGCTCTATGTCATATATATTACAAGTTGCACTGTGCAAAGCAAGAATACATATTAATAGAAAAAAGATAAAACTAGAAGTTCACTGGAGGTTTTCAGCATCAATATTCACAAGGCATCTTAGTGCTGTCTAAGCAGTGGGTTCAAATATCTTCTACCAAAAGCTGTCTGACCATAGCTCTGGACTCTAGGTGACTCTGCTTTAGCCAGAGGGTTGGACCACATGGCTTTCATAGATCCTTTGCAACTGTTCTGTGTGGTTCTGTGCATCATGACATTAAGGGCATACTTGTGTTTTGAATTGCACTAATAAGAACTCTGATGGCTTTAACAGGAACTGCATTTCTATACATCCAAATGCAGAATTTGCTTCAGAAAGTGTGTTAATAACAACTGTGTGGCAAACAAAGGAAAAAGTCAATAACATACAACTTTAAGAACACAAGACCTGGTTGCTACAAACCCCCAGAAATTAATCTAAAATTCAAATCAGATTATAATATTCATCATTTTAGCATTTTCATCTAGGCCAGCTATTTCTAATTTCTACATTCTGCTAAGCTCCAAAATTGTCAGTACCACCAAAGACACCATGGCAATCACCATAGAAGGAGAAAATACTTATAATCCTATAACAATGCAGTACTACAGACATTTTCACTATCATTAAGGAAGACTACCAATAAGGATTACATACTTCAAACAAAATGTCATTCATGAGAAAACAGTGTTTCACAAAAATCAAAGCTTTCTATGGAAAGATCTCTTCTGATGTAAGTAAGCAGCATTTTCTCACTCACAGGGCACACAGAACTTTGTAATTTTGAGACAGTGTGACGGTTTGGGAGTTACCCACCCCATGCACAATGAAATCATCCAGACTAGACTCAGCCAGCTGGAAGTTAAGGAATTCAGCTCTATTTACAGCTTAGCATAATTTACAAGCATATATATACACAAATATATACAGCTTTATACAAGTTAAAAGTAACACAGAAACTCAAAATCCCTCCCAAAACAAACAGATTGCTGGGAGGCTTCCGACCCAAACCCCTCCCCATCTTCCCCCTCCTTCCCTCCCTTCAGAAATAACCAGATCCAGTCCCCATATATCTCATGTGATAAATCTGGAAAGATCTGAGGCAAGATGTCAAAAAGACAAGAAGGAGGTTAAAGTGGGGAAAAAAAATGGGTTAGGTTGGATTAGAGTTAAAGCAGAGGCAACTACAGAGGCCAGACCACCAGAAAGAAGGAACAAAACTGATTGCTGAGCAGTGTTTGAGAAGTGCCTTATCTATATTTTGACTAGTTGCAATTCTCAACAGAAGAATGAGGCATGTTGGGTTTTTTCTTTCTTCTCACAGCCAAAGATTTAATTTCTCTCAGTAAAATATTCCAATTAGCCTCAAACCATCACAGAGAGCATTGTGCATTTGGATCGATTGAGTCCTGGAGTACTACGTTTAAAAAAGCAAATGAGGAAATGGAACAAAAAATCCACAAAATACTGTGTCTGTAACCAAATAGGCATACTTCTGAAGCAAAACACTTTGGATTTCCAAATTTTCTCTTTAAAACCTGCTGTTCAAAAATTTTAAAAAGTAATTTTGAAGAAAAAAAGCTTATGTCAAAATAATGGATACAGAGTAAAATTTAAAAAAAAACCAAACCAAACCAAAGCCAACTATTAAAACACCCCAAAACTCCTCCATAAATTTTAGGGTGGGTAAGAAAAGAAAGAATCTTACATCTTGAAAGTCCTAAAAAAGGAAAAGAACAGAGTATTTAGAAAACTATTTCTACCTTTCCCAGTGTTTTGTTTTCCTCCTATTTAGTTCTAATTTTCCTTTGCTCCTGGCTACATTAACCAGTAAGCTGACCAGTTTTACTAGTTCTTCAGGTGATGCATTTATAGGGTTTTTCTATTGCTAAATCCTTCAAATTCAGTGGAAAGAATATAGATCAGATTGGACACAACTGGATCATACAAGCACACAAAATGTTTGGTCATGCAGCTATTAGCTTCAATTCTTGGGTAGTATGGCCCTCTCTAAAATCACAAATCAAAATGTCTCATAAATGTAGAGAAAAAAAGCCACAACAACTATGACTAATTATTTTTCTGGCAGCTATTAAATGTCATTACACAGATCTTACAAAGGTTATGTAGGTTCAGAAAATGCAAAGAAGATTACAGCTAATTGGAAGCTCTTTCATTAAATGCATTTTATCTTATTTTCCAATTATCTTTGCATAAAAACTCATACATTTTTGTGAATTTGCACTGGCCTTCAGAAAAAAATGTTGAACTAAGCTTGCTGAGAAATTAGAAATCAATGATGCCTTGAAGACTTCTGTTTTTTCAAACGTGGTCTCTTATTCCTGTAAAGACAACAGTTATAGGCAGAAAGAACGTAAGCCTTTCCCATAGTTTTCAATTGTTGGAGCATTCTTTAATATTTTGGGAAATGTGCTTTTGATGTACATGACTTGTTTTGCCTGAGTCAATTACCCGAGATTTATTACCTGTGGGAGTCTAAGTCTTCAGTTTATTAGAGATAATCACATTCATCTCTTCAATAAACTAAGATATAATACCTCCGGATTATCCTGACCTTCACTAAATGTTGCAACTTATTGTTGCTTTGTACCCACCTAGCAAGGAAGCTGGTGTATTTCGTACTTTAACATAGAGGTGTATATTGATGAAGTAACAGACTTTTGCAAAAATGTGGTCCTTCTATCCTCAGGAGAGGACAGACTTAGAATTTACATTATCAGAAAATAGTATTTTGTTAATGCAATTCCCCTCCATTTCTTTTTTACAAAAAAGTTTGTGCATCAATGGACTCAACTGTCTCTATTTGTGAAGATATTAGAGTGAAAAGTTGCATTTACCTCCTCTTCTCCATTTTATTAAGTGAAGCTTTTCTACATTTACATTTACTGTAATTGGAGTTTATAATTGATAGGAAATATATATAATTTAGAAAAATGTTCAGTAAATTATTATAATTTTGAGTATCTCAGGTTATGAATGTGCAGAAGTGGAATAATTTTTTTTTGTTTTCATATCTGTTTTGTAAGGCTTTTGCATTGTACAGTACTACATTGATGATATTTCATCTTTTCTTTTTTTCTCTTCTATGAACTTTTTTTTTAAATAAATGAAGAAGAGGGGAGAGGAGAGGAGAGGAGAGAAGAGGAGAGGAGAGGAGAGGAGAGGAGAGGAGAGGAGAGGAGAGGAGAGGAGAGGAGAGGAGAGGAGAGGAGAGGAGAGGAGAGGAGAGGAGAGGAGAGGAGAGGAGAGGAGAGGAGAGGAGAGGAGAGGAGAGGAGAGGAGAGGAGAGGAGAGGAGAGGAGAGGAGAGGAGAGGAGAGGAGAGGAGAGAAGATGTAGATTGAGGGCACTTGGTTATCCCTCTGAGAACAAAGTATCTTGTGTGGATTACCTTGGGTACAAGTATGTAACCTTTCTTGGCAGTGGATACCCTTTGACATGGCTTATCACATATCGATTAGGTTGGCCTGTACAAACAGTGAGTTTTTATATATGCACATTGAGTTACATACTAGATGCATTATATGAACAGTATATACAACTATATGAACCATATTACTCTAAGTAGAGCATAACACACAATGGTGTAGGGCTTTATTGCTCTGAGACCAAATACCTAGCACTCTATATTAACCTTCCCCACCCCTTTGACCAGTGATGGGTATTGGCTTTTGTGACACTGAATTAAAGGTATGCATGGAGCTTTCAATTTCCCACCCTCAGATAGAGGTGGATTTCTGTCACGGTGACATCACAGTATCACAGTATTATCAGGGCTGGAAGAGACCTCACAGATCATCAAGTCCAACCCTTTACCACAGAGCTCAAGGCTAGACCATGGCACCAAGTGCTACGTCCAATCTTGCCTTGAAGTGCCCCAGGGACGGCGACTCCACCACCTCCCCGGGCAGCCCATTCCAGTGTCCAATGACTCTCTCAGTGAAGAACTTTCTCCTCACCTCAATGCTGTGAGGAAGCATATACTCCCTTGCTGAGCAAATCTTAGACATCTTTCTCTTAAAGTGGAGCAGTATCACCTTCCTCAGCTTCCATAAAGGCCTTTGCCTTACCAAATCTTCTGGATACCCCCAGTCAACTAGTATCTGGATGCAGTATTTTCTTGGTTGGGTGAAAACAATTGTAGTGACTTGGGAACTCACTGATGCTATCCTCAGAGCATCTAGGGTCTCAAGTGTGGATCCTTCTGATGTGATGCTTTTGTTGTCTCTCTGGGAACACTGGCTTCCAGATACAGAAGTGGCTGGGGACATGTCTCTGAAACGTGGTTTCTTTTTGCCATGCGGTGCTGTTGTGCCGCTTGGCTTTGTGCTGCTTGTCATGTGTGCTCTCAGCTGAGGTGGAAGATTTAGCAACTTGTTGCTGCTTAAAGTTCATGACTCTTTCCTGGGATTTCCCTTCTGGACTACATCAGAATGCTTTGTGATTTTTACCTGCTCGCAGCTGGGGTTTGCGGCACAGTGAAGCTTTGTCACTGGACAGAGTAACAGCATTGCTGTCCTGGAATCTGTGCCTTGCAAGCAGGCTGGATTCATACGCTGAATCACGCTCTGTGCCTTTAAAGCTGTGGTTTGCTGGTTTTGCAGGGCTCGGCGGATGGTCTGAGTCGGTCACGTCGGTGTGAGCCGTTGCATTGCACACGTGAAGGCTAGCAGTGCAAGTGTCTCTCGGCTTCGGAAAGCCCATACCTTTTCCCTCTGCATTGCTTTTAGCTTTGCAGCATGGCTTTTTTACAAAGCACTGCTTGGACGAGACAGTGCCTGTGGCCGCAGCAGCAGGAAGATTTTCATGCAGCTTTTCCTCTCTTTGGAGGCTGTTAGGCAAATTAATAAATTTAAAGAAAAAAAAAAATACAGACCAAAGGAAGAAAATGGTAGCAGATGCTTGTTTGTTAATTAAAGGAAAACTTAGGACAGAGGTAGGAGCTACAGAAACTGATAAAAACTTTGTTTTCTATGACATAGGTTAGTTATACGGGGTAACAGTTTTTTTCACCTCAGATGAAAGAAGCAACTTTAGACATAGAGATGTGTTCCAGGAATTAAAGGAAAGTGTGGAGGCAGGATCGCAGCACTCAGCAGATGACTCAATACGAGTTAGCTGCAAATAGTGCACTTCATTGAGGCGATACAGCAGATTATATACTAGCTTGGAAGAGGTGTGCATAGCTAGCTTAGTTTAAGATTGGTATATGTGGAAAGTACAGATTGGCTCAAGGTTATGTATGAGGTACAGATAGGTCAACCCATATAAACAACCTGTAGAGTCAGTCCCCTGCGGCTGGCTGACTCTGCCCGCATGCAGCTGCATGTGGGGGGTGCCATCCACCGCCTGGTGTCCTGCCTCCGAGGTGGACTCAAGGACACTCTGCAGCACGGGGTTACTCATTCTTATCAGTTCATGTCCTCTGTTAGCAAGAAATCCATCCACAGGAAAGGAAATCCGAGAAGTAATGGCTAAAATATATGAATAAAGCTCTCATAATTATAATTACAAACGAGATCCTGACTCAGCTAAAATTTACATTGGCTTCATACTGTGATGGTTTGGGCTCTTACCCGCCCCCCCCCACACTTTGTATTTGCCCCAGCTAACTCAGACGGACCCTGGGAATATAGATGAAGCAATTTATTTACAGCTAGCAGAATTTACAAGCAGCTATTTACAATATATACAGTTATATACAATTATATACAGAAATATACAAAGAATAAACAATACAAAAGCACAACTCCCCTCCCAGAAACCTGAGTCCCCAGGAGGGGCTTTCAAACCACCCCAACACCTCCCCCGGCCCTCTCAACCTTACCCCAGTTCTCAGGAAGAAGAGAGGTGTGGCCAAGAGGTTAGGGAGCAAGGTTAGTGGGAGCAAGGTTAATGAGATGTGACCAGGTCTGAAGGCAAAGGCAGAAGAGAAAGACAAAATGGAGAAAGTTTACTTCTTCTTCCCAGAGCTCTCAGCGAGACTGTGAGAGAAGTTGACATCAATTGTTTTCATTTCACTGCCCGTTATCTAGTTCTTTTACCAAAACATCCAAACTTGCTTCAAACTAGCACACATACAAAATAATTCAGTTAACTTAGATTAAATTTGTAAGACATTTACTAATGTCAGTAAATAGCAGTAAATGCCTCTTTTATTTTTTTAATAAAACCCACACATTTTATGGAATGCTAATGCGAAGCATACAATTAGATTATTAAACTATCTGTTGCCTAGAAGTGGAATTCTCTATACTGATTTTGATACTCCCACAAGTCCAGTAGTGACTGGGTGACTGTAAGAGAGAATAAATAATATTTCCCACTGCACAGTGCTTTATGGAATTTCCAACACTGAGCATCTGTCCTGTTCAAATTGCAGTCTAATAAGTTGACTCAGAAGAGTTTTACGTATGTATTCCCCTATCTGCCAGGTAGGTATATTTGATTCTTTCAACATAATTTAAAGCAATATGAAATATTGTAGAATTGTGTAGTAAAACTAATTCTTTTATTACTTATTTCCACTTTACTCCCTTTTGAATTGTCAGCTCACCATATTGTAAAATATTCATATGCCCTGTTACTAACTGTTGATTTCACTTTGCTACTAGTACAGTAATATTCATTCAGATGACAGCTCAGGAGATCAGTTCATTTTTGCCTCCATGCTATTTAGGCCTTAGAAGTGTCATGGATATTAAAGAAAATCTCAGTAGACGATGACAAAGTAGTAGTGCTGAATATAAAAATCCTTTCTAAATACTCTATTCTGGAGCATTTTATGTTTTGGCATTGAGCAAAGTTATTTACCAAAAAAAAGCAAAACCCACAGAAAAATAAGGAAACACAAACAGACATTTCTATCAAATATTTTCACAACCAATTTCCCTTTATCAGTGCTCATACTGTAGAATTCAGCTAATTAAAATCAGATGCATGAAGAGTTCAACTGTCTATACAATGTAAATTGGTATCAGTCATGCATGGATACTTTAATACTTACTAAAAATAAAATACCTCTGTAATTCCTTGTATGCATTACTGTTTTATTCCTTGGAGAGATCATATGCTCTGTGTTATATTGTGGAAATTTTTGTACACTTCAAATGATACTTTTCAGTACACTGATTTTGGTTGTTTACACTACTAAGAGTCCTGTGTATCGTATAATATAGTTTAAACTGAGTGCAAGTTGTTTTTCTTCCAAGAACCTGCTCTTCATGTAAAAGACTAACCCAAAACACGTTGTGTAGTCACCTTCGTTGTCCTGTATATATCAGACAAGTTGTCAGGTTAGTTTGGGCATCTGCAGGTAGAACTACAATTATTTCTCCTACAAAGTAATATGGTTGAGTCAAATCAGCTGATAATACAAGTTTCTATGAATTATTTAGGCCAAGTCGATCCTCAGAAAAGATCCAATGAGAGCACCATATGGATTACTTTGATGCTTCAACTTTATAAGCTTTGCCATTTTACCTTTATTTTTATAGGGTTAAACTTTTTAATTACTACCCTGGTGTAACCTATCACCTATATTCTTGCAGTCTAGCATTTCTGTCAAAATGAATGTGGAAAACCCAATCTCATCTGGCAGTGCTGGAATCACATCTCATCATACTTGTCATGTTCAGCATCCGCCTAATAGTGAACATAAAAATGACTCATATGATATCACAATTGACAACAACAGGGTTGAATGGGTCTTTGGTGTATTGGAAGAAGAAGTCTATTTATTTCACTGTTTCAAAATTAATTTAGGAGCTTTTATGTATTCTAAAATTTGAACATAGATCCCTTGATCTCCTCAAGGTTATAACCTTCTTATCTTCTAAGTACTTATCTTCTAAAACTTTTTGTCTCTACATTTCAGTTGCTTTATTGCCAAACCTTACATGCATAAAACATATAAACTGCTTCTGACATTGACCCATGTTCTTAGCTGAGGCCCCTACACATAAGTGCAAAAGATCCTTTACACTGTCAGATGTACAATGATCATAATATAATACGTTATGGAATTCTTTCTTCTAAGATGTCACTGTAGGATTTTCTTAATACAGACATAACCTTTCCAGAATCAGTGCATGGTTTCTTATATTTACTACCTTTGTAGAAATGCATTTATTTCAGCAAAGAATTGAGGATTGGGCTTGCCTCTCAGTTTGATTTATCAGTGCATTTGTTAAAAACCAAGGTTTCTGTACCTAGAGAATATAAACCTCTAATAGTATAGAATTGTTCGCAGAGCAATAACAGCAAATAATTGTATGTGTTTGATTTTATTCTACTTATATTTTTTCTATGTTTAAAAATATTATTTTTATATAAATATATCAGTATATTTTAAGTCCTCATTATTTACTTCTATGATTGTCTTGGTTTCAGATGAGTCCCTAATGTAAAGTCTTGCTTGCACACTCTTTAATGAAAGAATCATGAGGCATTGGAATGGGCTACTGAAGGAGGTGGAGTCTCAGACCCTGAAGGTGTTCAAGAAACATGTAGAAGTGGTTCTTCAGGATATATTTAGCAGTCGTAGTAGTTGGGCTACAGGTGGACTTGAAACGAAAAGCCCTTCCCAACCTTAGTAATTCTGTGGTGCTATGATTCTATTCCAATGTAGTGGCTCACTTCCTTAGGATAGCTATAGGACATTCAACTTATTGCCCAAAATTTTCAATACATCTCTATAACTGAAATTAACTTGATTCCTTTGGGGATTTTTATACAAAACCAAGGTTCCTTTCCTGTGTAGCCATTTTTATTTGCTTTATAACATAATAATTTTAGGAAGTACTTACCATTGTATGTATTTCCTGTTGTATTACAGGATTTGTTTGACACTAAAGTTCTACAAGTTTTATATCAATGCTACAAGCAAATCTAATGAAAGTGACACAGAAGCAGTCATACTGCAGATCATTAAAGTTTATTCAGACTAGTACCCTGTCCCCAGTACTGGTCATTGTCAGATAATTTTTAAGCATCTAAGTGTTATTACAACTGTAAAAATAACTCTTTAAATCCCTGTGCCCTACAGTGTAACCAAATACAGTCCATACGAAGTGAAGCTGATGGTGTTTTAATTTGTTCCATTTTAAACTCCCAAAAACTATGCAGCTATATTTTCATGCCAGCATCTGTAGAATTAAATGTCTTTTATAAAACCATGTCTTACTCAAAATAAATTAATGAAAACGTTTTTATGTTTTGTTTCTCTCTATATTTAGTAGGGCATTGCTTTGTTGTTCAGTTCTCTGTTTTTCAAGACTGCAAAGTGCTCACCTTTGCACAACTGCAAAGCTATTTTATTAGCTGTTGCTATTTTCCTTCTTATATCTTCCTTTGAACAGGTGCTTACTTAAAAATGCAGGCTGCTGCTGCCCGGAGAATACAGCCTATGATATTAGCTGTGTACATCTTATTAGTCCTCACTTGCTTACCTATGGGTGACTGCATTTTGGGTTATATTTGGATTGTAAGTTCTTTCTTGAGAGTACAAGTTGTCTTTTTCCCTCCTGATTTTGCACAGAATCTAGTACACTATTTCAATTTCAGTAACTAAGTCTCCTAGCTGTCATAACAATATGAAGAATAAACTCCAGACTCTCACCAAAAATCTCTTTATTTGATGGCATTTAAAAAAATGCATCCTTATCAGGCTTGTAGAGTTACATTAATGTGATTCCCCAAGCTGTGCTTTTATGTTATTTCTAGATTTATGACATTCCTGTGAATAGTCTACCAATAAACTGCCAGTCCTGCATTATTCATTGAAATAATGAGTGAGACCATAGAAATGCATTCCAAAATAATTAGCAGTAGCAAGTCCTTTAAATTTAACAATAGATAAAAAGCCATCTGTACTGCCTTAGATTTGTTAAGTTACCAAGCCTATCTCAAAGCATTTCAGAATCTTAACAGAGTAAAATTATTAAAGCCAGGGCAAATAATAATTATATATTTGTTTAGCACATCTCCAAGGATTTTGAATGATAGTGTAATATACCTTCTTTAGATATACAAGCTAAACAGGTAACCCACAGGAGGTTCACTTGTTGAGTCGTAAGCATTTCATCTACAGAATCACCACTGGCTACACTGAGAATTGTACATCTAACTGCCATATAAAAACATATCCCTTAAATATTAGGAACTCAATTACAGGCTGTGAAAGAGAAACAATGGTGACGTCTACTTCACTCATAGGCTTGCTGAGAGATATAAGAACGAGAGTGTAAATATAGATAAGACTTTCAGTCATTGTCTGGGCTTTGAGCTGCGTTTCTCTCTCTAACCTAACCTGATTAATTGACCTGCTTCCTAACCCCCCCAGCCAACCCTTCATTCTTCCTTGGGCACAAGGCAACATCTGGGGTAAGGTAGAGAGGGGTGGGTGAAGGTGGAAGGTTGGTTGGGAGCCCCTCCTGGGTGCTCAGGATTCTGGGAGGGGTGTTGTGTTTCTGTATTACCTCTTACCTTGTATATTTCTGTATATAACTATACATATATTTTTATACATATATATATATATATATATATATATATATATATATATATATATGTAATATCTGCTTGTATATTGTGTTAAGCTGTAAATATAAATGCTTCATACAATTTCCAGAGCTGGCTGAGTCTAGTCTGGCTGATTTGTAAGGGGGGGGGGGGGGGGGCACAAGCAGGTAACACCCAAACCATCACATTCCTTTAGAGGCTATGAATCTCAAATTAAAATCCTGTAAACTGTAAAATGTATCAGAATTTTTGCTCTGTGTTCTGACTATTTTTAGGTTTTCAGTGACAATTTTGGAAACAAAATCAGCACAGAAGTTTTGAGTATTGACCAGATCTAATTTCAAAATTAAGTGGCACTCCAGATGTTTGTCAAGCTCAAAATTTTACATCCAAATATTTTTAGTTTTACAGTGCCCATCAGAACCTGAAACTGCAGCACAACAGTTGCAAGCTTCTTACAATACAAAATTCATGTAACTACAACACAGTAAAACCACAAACTGAAACTATTTGTAGAAGGCACGTTCCTTCAGTCTTCAGGACTTCACAGTTGTCCTTCACTTACAAATAAACAGACATTTGAAGAGGTGTGAATTCTTCTTTCAGCCTCAGCAGCCATAAATAAATAGTGAAAGCTGTTTATCACCACCATTTGACACAGCTGACAGTGTTTATTCAGTTCTGGCTCTTTGCAGAGACAGCTACTTCTCATTAATGCAGCAAAATACATTCATACAGGTCAGGGTTAAGGTAATTGATAAAGTATGAGAAGGGAAATATATGCTACAATTGTCAGCCCCGAAATGAAGTGTGAGTAAATATATAACATATCACTTTCAGTACATCATCCACAGCAGAAAATACAATATGAACACAAATGCTTCACAGAATACATAGTACTGTTGTGAAAGCTGTAAGAAGAGTAGTGTTTCTTAGTGTGAGATGCTGCTGATAAATTTAATTCCAAGAATATTTAGAAAAATATTTTCTAAATACAAATTCACTTTTAAAATCTCTCCATGAACAATCTACAAAAAACCACACAACTGTGTTTTACTGTGATTATTAGAGGGGCATCCACCGTTAGCAGAAAGTGTTAGGAGAGCTGACCTTTCTGTAAGAGTTAAGAATGTGTGACCAGTGTGATTTATGAAACAGCATGTAATCTTTTTAAAGGTTGATGCTGCTGTGTATTGCTAAATCAATTGTTCTCATAAACTATGACCTGAAAACACAGAAATGTCATTCATTCACTAATAGTTTCTAACTAGAGGGTACAAGGAAGCCAGTCATAAGTCTGTGACATTTAAAATAAACATCTCAATGAAGTCCAATATCCCAGCAGTAGATTCAGTGATTAGGTGTTGTTAAGAGTAAGCCATGATGAGCTGGGACAAAGCTACTATCACACTTGTGAATTCAAACAGATGTCAAATGCCTGGGGACAGGAAAATATTTGGGATAATATATCATAGTTGTGATGTGTAGGTATTTGTGAGTGCAAGATCATGCTCTATGGGATAAGACCATATTTCTCAAATATATAGTAAGTATAACATTTTATTTAAGTACTTCTGGACATAAAGTCTTGACACCACAAAGTCAAGAGAGAACTTTATGTGTAAGCCATCATGATACCAGAGTCCTTATTAGCAATGAAACTGACAATTCAGGATCACAGAATGACAGAATGTAAGGGGCTGGAAGGAACCTCAAAAGATCATCTAGTCCAACCACCCTGACAGAGCAGGATCACCTAAACCAGATCATACAGGAACACATCCAGGCAGGTCGTGAATATCTCCCAAGAAAGAAACTCCACAACCCTCCTGGGCAGCCTGTTTCAGTGTTTTGTCACCCTCACAGTGAAAAACATTTTCATTGTGTTTACGTGGAACTTACTATGCCTCAACTTCTACTCATTGTCCCTTGTCCTGTCATTGGGCAACACCAAGCACAGCCTGGCTCCCTCCTCTTGGCACTCACCCTTTACATATTTATAAACATTAAGGAGCTCACCTCTTAGTATCCTCCTCTCCAAGCTAAAGAGTCCCAGCTCCCTCAATCTCTCCTCCTAAGGAAGATATTCCACTCCTTTGATTATTTTTGTGGCTCTCTGCTGGGCTCTCTCAAGCAGTTCTTTGTGCTTTCTGAACTGAGAGGCCCAGAACTGGACACAATATTTGAGAAGCAGCCTCACCAGGGCGGAATAGAGTAGAGGAGAACCTCTCCTGAGCTGCTAACCACAGCCCTTCTAATATACCCCAGAATGGCATTGGTCTTCTTGGCAACAAGACCACATTTCTGGCTCATGGCCGTTCTTACATCCACTAGGACCTCCAGGTCCTTTTCTCCTTCAGTGCTCTCCAACAGGTCAGTCCCCAACCTATACTGATCCATGAGGTTGTTCTTTCTCTTTCCCTTGTTAATTTTCATTAAACTTCTCCTTGGTCAACTCTCCAGCCTGTCTAAGTCTTGCTTAAATGGCAGCACAACCCTCTGGTGTGTCAGCCACTGCTCTCAGTTTGGCGTCATCAGCAAATTTGCTGACAGTGCACTCTGTGCCCTCATCCAGGTCATTGATGATTATATTGAATAGCACTCGTCCCAGTACAGACCCCTGAGGGATTCCACTAGAGACAGGCCTCCAACTAGACTCTGTTCCATTGACCACAACTCCCTGACTGCTTTCCTTCAACCAGTTCCCAATCCACCTCACTACCTGATCACCCAGACCATATTTCCTGAATTTAGCTGCAAGGATGCCATGGGAGATGGTGTCAAATGCTTTACTGAAATCAGTGAGTGAGAGACTTGTTCTCTAAACAGGATGAAGAAAACTACACCAAGGTTATTATTTATAATAATTAGAGCAACTACACTATGAAAGTTATTATTTATAATAATTAGAGCAACTACCCTACTGAAAAGGATTTATATCCTCTAATTTTAGGTATTGAATGGAACATCAGCAAGAATTTGCTTTGAGAAAGACCAAATGAAATCTGTTTATGTAACTGGGAAATTGTTTCACATATGACATATAAGGCAGAAGATTTATCTTACATAACTTTGAGGTGCATGATTTAAGCATCTAAGTTAACAGTGAAGTGACATTGAGTCAGTAAAAGAGATTCACATTTGCAAGAATATGGAGCACAGGTGGACTGATGCATCTCATAAAAGTTCCTCTTTTAGGAAACATAGCACAACTGAACTCCAAACTCTGAGGGCTCCTAGTAATTTCAAATACATTTCTAAAATTAAATAGACAATTTTAAGACTATACACCAAAGATTGATAAGTCTTTTGGCCTTTCCTTATACCTGCATCCTGTGACTTTAAGATGTCTGACTAAATTAATGTCACAAGGGAATAATTAATCTCTCCACAATGAGGCAAATCAGAAAAAAAATCAGAATCATTATTTATTATATACCCAATTTAGCTAATATGTGTAAATGCACTGCTATATATGATTAGTATCAATGATGATGATGGTGATGATGATGATTATGCTGAATTATAACTTACACTGAAAAATAAAATATGATGCTTGAAACTAGAGATTCCTAAAGAATGTTTGTCTAAGATAGATCTTCTACAGGTATTTTGAATAGCTCAGAAAAGTCAAATTGGACCCTCCAAACTGGGAATTTGTACCAAGAATGGATTTTTGGCAACAGGAAGTGAGGCAATTTCAGCATTCTCCAAGTACAACAAAGGCAGAGGTGTGTTTCCCCTGACATGACACAGTCATGGATGTGGCTTGAAGACTCCTTCCTGTTCCACATCATGGCTGCATTTACTTTTGTCTAATTTGAGAAAAATGTGTCCAGATTTTCTATGGTGAACAGTCTATCAGGGAGATAGGTGCAATTGTCTAAAAGACAGTCCTGCCCTTAGGGTTTACAGGATCCCAGCTCACACCAGTGAGACCTACTTATACTAAGCTTCTGACAAAAAAAAAAAAAAATAATGACAAAATCCAGGACTAAGACTAAGAAATCTTAGCCATTTGTTACTACTTAAGCAAAGGTTGTGACTTTATAACTGTTGTCTTACATTGTATTGCAAATAGACATGGCAACAGCACAGGGATGGGGACTTAAGTGAGAGGAAGTAATCAAAGTGCAGCATGTGCTCCAATTTCCATAACACTGAATTAGTCAAAGATCTTTTTTAATAGCAAGTAGCAAATAATTACTGATGTGTTCTCATTTTGCTTCTGTGCACAATAAGTCCTGTAAGCCCCCTTCATTCTGTAGGAAGTGTATAAGGACATGATACATAAACCAGCCCATTTTTTGGAGTATTTTATGGCCCTTTAGCTGCAGGCTGGAGAGCATCTCAGCTAAAGCACCATCGTTTTTGTCATTCTAGAGACTGAGCACCTAGTTGTTTGGGATATCTCAAATGTGTAATTCTCTGCTATAATGTTTGAATAATGGCTAAACCATAGCTCCACTCCACCTCTTACATAAACACATCTAAAATTAAAGAACAATTGCAATGGTTTATGAGGCCAGACCTCCAAAGAAAGCAACTCATTTCATCAAAGCTACTTATAAAATAAGTAATGTGAATGTACTGAATAAAAGTGGGTGGAAAAGACAAATATTTACATTTATAGAATGCATATTTATCTCATTCTGACATTGATGTGAAATGAAACAGAAACTGGGATAAATGCTAGTTCTAACTGCTTTCTTTCCAACATTATTTTTACCTATAAAATGAGAAATAAGGCAACAGTTTTCAGTCTTACTGGAAGGATGTTCACATTTTCACTCTTCCCTTGTACAAACATTGGCAAAATGTATTAAAGAAAACCATGCAGAACTCAAACTGCTGATGACATAATGCTATACCCAAGATTTGGAATTGTGCACATCAAATATTCTCTTATTTAGAGGACATCTGGATAATGCCAGAAGTCTATTCTGCATTCCAGAAACAAACAGCCAGGAAAGAATTTGGGAAGTTTTGTGCATTACTGCATGCTCAGGTTGGCATAAATGGTGTTATTCGTCAAACTGAGGGACTATTGCAATATGTGTGAGGCTTCAGTTAGGGCAATATTGAAAATCTGAGATCAAAGGAATTAAATTATGAGTAAATGTTAAGACTAAATGTGTCACCAAAAATTGAAAGTTAGGACAGAAGCTAAACTGATGGTACAGACCTACCATGACATACTGAACACCCTAAATTCCTTTCAATGTCTATGGGAACTACACAGCAATATTTAGTAGGATTAAGTTCTAGGACATAAAGACATTTTATGCCTAGTGAGTTATGTGCATGGTCTTTTTATTTCTCTCCCATTCTTTTCCACAGACTTTGCAGTGACGTTTAACTTGACAAAGTACTTAATCATAGTTCTTCACAAAACCAGAACTAAACAAAAAACAATCTAATTTTTAAAAGTTATCGAAAGAAAGAAAGAAAGAAAGAAAGAAAGAAAGAAAGAAAGAAAGAAAGAAAGAAAGAAGGAAGGAAGGAAGGAAGGAAGGAAGGAAGGAAGGAAGGAAGGAAGGAAGGAAGGAAGGAAGGAAGGAAGGAAGGAAGGAAGGAAGAAAGGAAGGAGGGAAGAAAGAAAGGAGGGAAGAAAGAAAGGAGGGAAGAAAGGAAGAAGGGAAGAAAGGAAGAAAGGAAGAAAGGAAGAAAGGAAGAAAGGAAGAAAGAAAGAAAGAAAGAAAGAAAGAAAGAAAGAAAGAAAGAAAGAAAGAAAGAAAGAAAGAAAGAAAGAAAGGAAGAAAGGAAGGAAGGAAGGAAGAAAGAAAGAAAGAAAGAAAGAAAGAAAGAAAGGAAGGAAGGAAGGAAGGAAGAAAGAAAGAAAGAAAGAAAGAAAGAAAGAAAGAAAGAAAGAAAGAAAGAAAGAAAGAAAGAAAGAAAGAAAGAAAGAAAGAAAGAAAGAAAGAAAGAAAGAAGAAAGGAAGGAAGGAAGGAAGGAAGGAAGGAAGGAAGGAAGGAAGGAAGGAAGGAAGGAAGGAAGGAAGGAAGGAAGGAAGGAAGGAAGGAAGGAAGGAAGGAAGGAAGGAAGGAAGGAAGAAAAGAAGGAAGAAAGGAAGGAAGGAAGAAAGAAAGGAAGGAAGGAAGAAAGGAAGAAAGGAAGAAAGGAAGAAAGGAAGAAAGGAAGAAAGAAAGAAAGAAAGAAAGAAAGAAAGAAAGAAAGAAAGAAAGAAAGAAAGAAAGAAAGAAAGAAAGAAAGAAAGAAAGAAAGAGAAAGAAAGAAAGAAAGAAAGAAAGAAAGAAAGAAAGAAAGAAAGAAAGAAAGAAAGAAAGAAAGAAAGAAAGAAAGAAAGAAAGAAAGAAAGAAAGAAAGAAAGAAAGAAAGAAAGAAAGAAAGAAAGAAAGAAAGAAAGAAAGAAAGAAAGAAAGAAAGAAAGAAAGAAAGACACTCTTCATAAGATTTTTCATTCTTTACCATGGAAGTACCTAAAAACTTGATATCAGTATAATACTATGTGGTGGATCAGTTTAGACTAATAAATCCTATGTACAGTCATGGCATCTACACGTAGACCAGACACCCTCTGTGTCATCAACATCTGAAACTATGTACTTGGTACAGTCTCATCTGCCAAAACTGCAGCCACTGTTTTATCTGCTGCAGCCCAGGGTTTGTCAATCACTGGACTACAGTGCTCATGGACATATCTACATATGACTGAGTTGGACTTTTTTTTCCTATATATCTGGAGTTGTCATGATGAAATTAAAAATGTCCTGTACACTAAAAAAATATATCTGATTAATCAGCTAAAAAAAAGGTGCAATTAATTCTCAATATTACTGAGTTCTTATCATTTAGCAACTGAAACAGTTGCATTGCTTTTCTGTTCTCTTTGAGAAAATTTGAATGATATTGCTAATTTTAATACCTCCCATAAAGTACGTGTCTTCTTTCTTTCTAAACATGCTGTTTTCCAAAGTAAGCATGGCTGCTCACTATTTTGTCCTCTGCCTGAGCTGGGAGTATGACCTCCTGAGCTGTGCCACTTACAGATGCATAGTTCGAGACAATAAATGTCTTCAGAATTAACATTACCTTCTCTATCCTTGCTTGTGACATCTTTACCATTCTAGTGGTGATCAAGTTTTATTCATTTTCTGTTGTTCACCTTAGGTGAAACAACTTACTTATGAAATCATTCTCCTGATGTCAGTAGATTTAAGTTGGAAGAAGTCCAGAGCAAAATGCAGAGTAAGCTTAGAAAGTCTGTGAAAATCTGTAACATCAACTCTTTGCTTACTCTCTGCACTACATCACTTTTGTCACTGAAGGAGTTGACCACAGAAATATAAGGTCTTAAGTAGTGGTATCCTATGCTCAACTGCATTTTTTTAGGCAAAAGGTACTTTAAGCATCCTAACACTGATTACATTGTAATCTGAGACATTTCCAAAGCTCATGGGGTTTTTTATATATATAAAAGCTTTTTTTTTCTGTCCTCATCTTTTCAATTGTTTGTTCTTAACATTTTTGACCATTGTTTTTAATTTCATAGCAACAGACAAGATGCATTAACTGTCATCTGCAATAGGAAACACGAAGTAAATCACAGATGGAAAAGGCTTATAACAATTATTCAAGTGTCAGAAAAGGAATAAGCTAAGAGTAGGCAGTAGCAAATCAGAAGAGGATTCCATGCTTTGGAAGAAATGCAGAAAATACCAAACCGAACCTTTTGAACATTCCTCCCATTCTCAGATATAAAATAAAATCACCTAAATGGAGTGAAAATACCCTGTCATTAAGAACAATTATGAGCTGCTTCTGGATAAGATGTTCTTTTTATTTTGTTTTATAGATACTTATAGATAGATACTTATCCTGTTTTGCAGGATATCATGCAGACACAATTCAACTTTTCAGAAAGAAAAATTGAATAGATTAAATTATTTTCTGGAAATAAACACGAGAGACTGAGGACCTTATGATCATTAAATATGACAGAAATTCACAGTATATGGAAATTTTATCCCTATATATTTTTACTGGATTTTGTACTCTAACCTGGACCTAATGCCAATATGAATGTTCATTTTAAAAGCATTAATTGCACAACAGTGACAATACTCCAGACATAAAGGAGTCCTGAACTAAGTAATCAGGCAGCAGCCTAGACTGCAGAACTGTGACAAAAGAGCCATGGTTGGATTCAGTCTAATGCCATCACTGATTCAATAGAGGGTCTAATAATGAGAGTGGTGCACTGTGCATATGTGCACAATGCTCTGTACTTTCTATAATCAACACATGAACAAAAATCTGGCCAGTAGAAATCGCATGGTTCTGCCACAAATGTGTTTTCTCTTCTAATTTCTGCTAAAAGGTATCAGAGACCTGTAGAAAGTCTTCCAAATGATGCAGTCACACTGTGATAAGCTGAGGCAGAGAGCTACCTTTGTGTACTATCTGCTTCATTTCATCAATGTATTTAGGCAACCCTCTTCACAAAGGAGGAAGTGTTTCCTGCTACAGAAGAATTATGCAGAGCAACCATTTTTCAGATCATTGGAAAGAGTCTAAGATTCTATTTTTTCACCTTCAGCCAGCCTCCTAGCTTAATAGCAGACAGCCACACCTGAAATTAGTTAAGGATTTCTTCTCCGCTATATTGCACCGTGCTAGAGCCACCCATTAAGCTCCAAAAGCTGCCTGTGCCCCAGCTTCTGACTGGTGACTTGCAGTACAGAATGGTTCAGTGAAAGAAGACACTACATGACCACAGACCTGAAAACAGCCTGGCTTGTGGGCACAAAAGTTCTGTAGGTTCTCCCCCTTCTCCTTAAGTACTGCAACAGGAGATGCTAAAATGAATACTGATCAGGTCAGTCCAAACTCCTCCAGGGAGTTCCTGTTTTTAATTCTTCCAACACGCTGGAGAGTGAGAGAGACACCAGGCAGGCCTGAGGACATACTTTGATTTGTTAACTTTCTCACCTCCTGTATCAGTTTCGCAAGAGTCACCTTATAATGAAGCAGACCCCTGCCCTCCTGTAGATTTAACTTTTCTGTGTATTTGATACTAATACAAAGCAAAGGCACACTGCACCGTATGTGCAAGCTTTTACTGAATTGGAATCATTATGGGCTGCTTCTGGCTAAGCAGTGTTATGGAAATTGGTATTGTACTTCAGTGAAGTAGTTAAGAGTATGCAATAAAAGTGTTAAGAGCTTTCCACTGAAAAGGTGAAATTGTTTGCATTGTATTCATGACAAAAGTTTTGAATAGCACATCTAGTAATTTTTTTGCACAGTCTTTATTCATGATACTCCTTCAGGACAGAAGTTTAATCTATGTTGCAAAAGCTTGGTTTAGACTCCCTACAGGTGTTACCTGTAAATTAAAAACAAATTCAGTGTAACTCCCTGTCAGTACTATGGTATTGCTGGCTGCAGTTGTGCTTATCACATTAAAAGTGTGAACTGAAACACTGTCAAATGTGTTTTGTTAATTGATGCATGTAAATTCTTGAACAAAAGGGAAACATGTTTCAGGAAGATCTTTCCAACATGGCCAGCTGGCATGAAATGTTCCTTTTCTCTTTTCCCTTCACTGGCTGAAGGCCTGTTCTATATTATAATGCATTCTGTGTTAGTATATTTGCGGTCTGTAAATCTGAACCAGAAGTCTGAGTGCTGAGGGAAATCTTTGCATCTGCGAAACCCTAATTTGAAGATTCGGAAAAGCTCCATTTCTAAAACTGAACTTTTTGGTATTTTTTAACTCTGATGGTGTTGGTTTGTTATCCTGAACTGCCCCCTTGTGTTTTTGACTAGAAGCAAACATTTTATTCCAGCGTGCAAAGTGAAGAGGCTCGTGGCAGGTAAATGTTTATCATGTGTTAGCATCTTTTGAAAGCAGCACTACATCTTGGTCTGTGAACAGAAACAGTTAATCTATACATCATTTTCTGTAACTGGAAGCTATGGATGCTACCATACTAGCAAGGAGCAGTGCTTTGCAATGCCGAAGATTATTTTGACACTTAATAATGTAATATTTATCAAGATGTTGTACTGTCCACAAGAGTAGAGGGGGAAATTGGTCAACAATTCAAAAGTATGAGGGTCATTATCAATTTGGCTTAAAGAGATAAATCTTTATCAAAAAAAGCATTAGCTTCTCTCTCTGCAGATCAATATCAGAGAATTTAGAAGATTAAGTGTGCTCAATGAATATCACATTTGAACTAATCTCAAAGTCAAGCTTTTAGTAAACTTTCTACTAGATGACAAGCTACACTCTAATGGAAAGTAAAATCAGAACTATCACAGCAGAACCTCTATCAATGAGAAAACACATAAACTAAAATTGATGAATCAATTCAGAAAAAACCTTCTCTGAATCCTCCTTATTTTTGGAACACGGACAAAAAAATGTATCCTTCACATTCATGGATGAGTTGTGATTGAGAAGTAACAGCATAGTGTCTGAAGACAAGTTCTCTCATTTCTAGGTACCAAAAATCAACACCAGGGAAAGGAGATTTTAATTTTTTTTATGTGCACCTGAAGCAGCAGACAGATAAAGCAGCAGTCACTGATTTTCCATTTGGAGACAGGAGAATTTCCAGCTTTTCATGTGAAACTTGTAAATGAATGCTGAAAACTCTGCTAATAGGAAGCACTCTTTACATGATTTCTTGTAAAAGAACTAACAGGTTGCACGGGTGGGTTTTTTTTTTAAATGTAGGCATGGATTCCCTTCTGGAACCTTGAGTCCAGAACACTTCAAGTTGTATAATATAGGTAATAATAATATTTCCTAGTAATAACTTTTCAGCTTAATCCCAGTCCAAACTCAAAATATTTTCCACACCATAGAGATACATTAAAAAAAAAAAAAAAAAAAAAAAAGAGTTATCTTCCTGTGGAAATGTGATTTCAATAATGTCCAAGTACTGCATGTAATATAAAGAGGTAAACTTTATGATGGGAGAGCCCCACATCTTCAGGTACAATAAATGAAGAATACTCTTTACCCTAAGCGTTTTCTTCTCAGCTATATTCTCTATGGAATCACATATATTCTGTTACATTCATGTGAAAGACTCCTCATGCCCCTAGTTGGAAGACTGTTTATTCTACCTTTTTCATAACAATATGTAACTCATTTTACCAAAAAATATCTTTAGCAGAGAAAAAGGTATGAACAGGAGTTTGAAGAGGCATACTCCAGTACAATATGCAATGAAAATGTTACTGAAAAAAACTTAAGAAGGTTCATCCTTCACATCGCAACGTGGTGTCTCATTACCCAGCCACAGTAACTGCAAATGAAAGCTTTCAAAAGGGAGGTTGGAGCAGATGATCTTCTTCACTGATAGGGTTATCAAACCTTGGAATGGTGTGCCCAGGGCAGTGGTGGAGTCACCGTCCCTGGAGGTGTTTTAGCAGCATGTGGACCTGGTGCTTGGTGCTTGGATTAGTGTTCACCCTTCAGTGTTGTGTAGAGGACTGGATGGTCTTTGAGGTCTGTTCCAATCAGATGTATTCTGTGATTCTTTGATGTCTAACCTACTTTCCAGCCTAGGCCACTCTATGATTCCATGAAGTAACTGAAAAAGATGTCACAGTAAGTACAGCATTCACCTACGTTCTACTGATAGAAATTTACAGCTTATAGCCTTAAGTAGCTGTTTGATACAAAAAAAACAGTGCTAAAGCTGCCTTTAACTAATTTCACAAGTGCCATGGTATCCCTATTAGAGATCCTTAAAAACTGCATGCTAAAATGTCTGGTTTTGACACTGTGTGGTAACCAAGAGGACCTTGCAGAGGTAGGAGATATTGTGAAGAAGTCCACATCCTTTATAATAGCAGCTGGAAGTTAGCTACAGTTCATCTGTCTAAAATGGAGATAGCTGCCTGTGTTTGGTCAACTGAGTAACTGCATGATCTGTGGCGAGCTGGGAGAAACAAGCACATTGAAGACACAGTGGATCCACACTGCATTAGAATGCTACGTTACAAAGACAGTCTGTCTTTCTCTCTGTTGCAGAGGGGGATTCTCAGTACCTATGCCTATTTGGCGAAGGGGAGAAATTAATTGGGGCAATATAATGTTATATAAAAATATAGATTTATTAAATTCAATATTCTGAACTCTCGCCACCCCCAACCATTGTATATTAATATTAAATATCGGCACATGGTTATGAAAACAATTTAGGATAAAATATGTACAGGGAATTTGTTAATTAACCAGCAAACATTCAAACTATAAACAGAGAGAGAGGAGTTTTCCCCTTGGCATAATGCCGTTTGGGATCTCTATGCTATTTGTCCAGCAGAGCAGGCTGAAACTCTCTGCTCTATGGCAGAGGCAACTTATATTACAGAGATATTAAAGCTTTTTCTCACAACTTTTTATCAATTATTAATCACTCTCCGGGGCTGTGTCACAGCCTATGTCTAATGTCCAGACTCCAGGGTCTCTGCCTGTGGACTTGGAGGCTGGAATCTTCCTGGCTTGAGAGGAAAGGATAAATCTTCCCAGCTTGTGGAGAAATAAATTTTCTCTAACCTTTGTTCTCCTGGCAAAGAGGCGATCTCTGCCTTTGGTGCTGTTGGCTTCTTCTGAATGCTGTGTCCAGGAATTCTCAGCTGGCAGGACTTAAGGAGTAGCAGGAGGAGAATATCAGGCTGTCTCTGGCACGGTTGTTCATGGCTCACAGGCCGTGTGTGTGTGCAGACAATTCAGAATCTGCTTTCCTGGTTATCTCAGCGGCAGTGGCTTTTACCAGGCAATGATAGGCAGCAGGCATGCAAAGTGTGTGCGGCTGCTGGGAGTCTGAGCTCCATAGGTAAAGGCAATGCAGGATCTGGTCCTGATAACACAATGGAATGCAGATGTGCACAGCTGGCTTGGGAGGCTATAGGCTCCTCTTACATATATGTGCAGGCTTAAATGAGCTCTGCAAGAAAGATACTCAGGCAGGTGAGCTGCAAATGAGTCAGAGCATGAGGGTCTGAGCCTCTGAGCTTCAGAGCTATCCAATGGTGTCTGAGCGTGGGGGTCTGAGCAGCTGAGCGCTGCAAGTGAGGGTCAGAGCACATGTCTGAGCCATGCAGGTGAGTCAGAGCTGAGCTGAGCTGTGCTGTGCAGGGGTCTGAGCACGTTGTTTACCTGTGCACCCCCATTTACTGAATGTGGGACGAGATTAATGGCCCTTTGGCCACTAGAATAAGCAGAAGGCTTTTGCCTGGACTTTCCCAAATATGGGGATCACATGGGTTTACCCCAGGGAGACATGAGCTGGGTGTGTGGGGGCTTACACAACCTGTTTACAACCAGGGGTCCTGGCAGAAAAACATGTCCAGGCAAGGCAAGGCATAAGCAAGTCTCTTTTTGAGCCTACAGGCCCTCCACAACACTCTCCATTGATCACACCAAGACCTATGTCTGTGTAGGCACTTCTATTTTAGATGTGTCCATTTAGATACATCAATCCAACCACAAATATTTCTGCATCATTGAAAAAAAATATAGGTATGAACTGCATCCTCAGCTACTCATAGCCTTATTTACAACTCATCACAAAATTACCAATTTCATAATTAGGAACTATTTTAAAAAAAAAAGATGGGGTTTATTAGAACATCAACCCCTGAAAATATTCAGTATTTTGCAATTTGTGTATCCTAAATGGTGTCAGTGAAGCTACTCCCATAAGTGTTCATCAAGGCGATCAAAACAAGCAGTGAGATAAGCAAACATTGTATATTGAAGCAAGATTTTAAGGCAAGAAATTGTACTAAATATAATTACATCTTAATCTAACATTTGAATACATATTCTACAACAGAGACATGAGCTACAAAAATTTGAGTACCAAGATTGTAATACAGTACAATAGCACATTAGATAACAGTTCTGGCCATGAGACCATGCCCTTCTAACCAGATGGGAAAGTCTACAGGATTAAATTCAGTTGAATACATCTTACATTAAAGGTTCATTTGGGTTAGCTTTTAAAAATTAATCACCTTGCAGAATAAAATTAATTTCCTGACTTTCTAGATAAGAACAGAAATCTAAAAGTTACATTTGAATGTTAATTGTATTTGCCTAGATTTTGATTGCTCATCTATATTTTTTTAATTTAATAACAGAATATTTGATTTGCATCATGCCCCAGATTTTGCATTTGCACAGTCTTCAAGGACATTGTGTCATGTGGGAGAATGCCAGCCAAGAAAAGGTACTAATGTATTGTTAGCCACCAGAAAGAGATGATTGACACCTCTTTGGTTCACCAGGTTAAAAACAAAACAACATAACAAAATCATTTGATGTGGTCACTAGAAATTAAATAGAAGGAGTAAATACAATGCAAGAAGCAAGTGAAGCATGGTGTTTTTCATAACTCTGCTATGTCAAGTGCACTGCAAACACAAGACAATGTGATCTCAAGGATCCTCCACTCCAGTGGGGGATTTAGTATGATTTTACTACACCATTCCCAAAGTATTTCAGTGCCTCTATGCATTTCTGCAGGACATACAGACTGAGGAAAGAAAGAGATGGCTTCTGTGGAAAACCTTTTCATTAATCCCAGAGAAGATGAATACTGAGTTCCCTGCAAGTTGCTGTCTTTTCCAGGCTGTTGCTGCTGTTTCTGACCTTGCAATAAATACAGTGTCAGTGAGTTAAAAAGGGAATGTAACCTGAGGAATAAAAGAAACTTTCTGTCTCCTCTAGGAAAGTCAGATAGATGGCTACCAGACGTGGGCAGGTCACAGAGTGATTGTAATGAAGAAGGGAAGGTTTCACAGAAGGAATAAAGCATTTTTCAATGTTGGATATGAAACTGGAAGTGCCCAGGCTTGAGGTGAGCATGGGTTAGATTCAGGATACAGGAAAAAAATTAATTAGAAGAAAATACTGCCTTTTGGCACATCTGATGGTTCAAGGATATTGAAGGCCTTTTGAGTAAGACCTAGATGAAGCAGTGGTGAAATGATTCTGGAAGTGATTGTTAGTTCAGAGACTAAAGGGGCAGCTGCAGAGCAGAGAGATGGGTCTACCAGAATCCATCTTCTGCCTCTGATCCTAAAGTGCTAGGACAGTTTTCAGTTATGTACAAGAAGATCAAGGCTTAGTATAGTGTACTGCTATCTTTTCTCTTCAAAATTATTTTCACTCAAGCTTTTCACATGGGCCTCCTGCTTCCCCCTTTCAGTCACAGTTGTCCACATAACAAGCAAAACTAAGGAGATATGAAAGGACAGAGATAGGTGTATAAGAACAGTCTGGTAACTGAAGACCTACTGGTTAATTTTAGAACCCAGCTATCGTAATGGCAATGGAATTTGTGCAATATTAATATAGTTTATTATTTTGATATTAATATTTGATGAAAATTATCTAATCTCACTGCAAACTTATTTTAATCAGATTTCAATCACACAGTTGTGGAAAATGTTACACAGAAGGAAACAGGCAACTGCTGGGAGGATCTTGCAGTCGATTATATGGCTTGCCCACTAGGAGGAACTCGAGAGGCTCCTTTCTGCTGAAGGCAGAAGGTGCTTAGAATTTAGATAACGGAATTTCTATTACACAGAGGCCTTTGAATATTTACTCACAAAATAGTATCAGACAGTATCCAAAACACTTGGAGAGAGTTCTGTCGGTGAGTTGATACTTCACTGAAGGCTTTTGGAGTCTCCTCCCTGGCTCTAGCAGGATGGTGAATGGAGGAGAGGGGAGCTTCCTCTTGAACTATGTAATTTTCCAGGGCTCCTAGTCTTGGCAGAAGGCTTGCAAATGTGCAGGCAGGCATGTTATCTTGCAAATATGCAGAGACAATGTCACATTGGTGGCTAATTCTCATCTATCATGTGAAGGCTCTTAATGCCTATCCCTGGTAAACTGAGACAAGGTAGTTCCAGGTGTACAAATATGAAGCATCAGGGCTTGTTATTACACAGCAATCCTGGTTTGAAGCTTAGCATACCACAAACAAGGCAAGGCAAGGCAAAGCAATAGCAAGGCAAAATGGCAAAGCACGAGTATAACAACAGAAGCACGTAGGTTTTTTACCTCATTCCCATATTTATCAATTGCCTGTGTCTTTGGCCAGAGATTACTCAATCAGAATGGCAGTTTGCCAAGCTTGACTGTATTAGATAAAGTCAGGGCTGTTTCACTGATATTAGGGCAAGAGTATAGGCCTGCCTAAACCCATGTGGGTACCTTGTTTATCGCTGTGGAGTAGATTTGATGGCACCAAGCCTTTGTCATCTTTCCTGCCCTGTTCCCCCCCTCTCAGAGGGAAGGAGGGGTGAGCAGGAGACATTCTGGACAAGCCGGGACATCTTTTAGGCAGGTACTGGCTTTCCACCACAGCTGTGTACAGTGTGCTGTGCACACAGTAGTGAATGTTTTATTTTTGTAACAGATAATCCAATATGCTTTCTGCCAGTCTGATTCATCTGGACCTTCCAAAGATTGCATTTATAAGACTCGCTATAGCACAGAGAACATTAAATAAATGTTGAAGTGGATTGTCACTAGCCAAGTTGTTCCAATAGATTTTTTTTAGATCTGGCTATATTTGATGGGAATAATCTATTCCTTATATCAGAGTAAGGAGTGAAAAATGACAGTGTTATGTAGTCACACAATCAAGGAAAAGTGCTGAATTTTATTTGTAGAATCTATACTTTATTAGATATTCCTTGGCATGTAATCTGACAAGAAAATATTACTATAGGGGGAAATGCTAAAAAATGTGCTTAAAACTTACCTGGAATACAATTAATCAGGAATGCTTTGTCTTTCCACCAAACAAGAAAAAATGAAGATATAAGACTGAAAAGCTGGAATATTATGTAAGAATCAGTCCAACTAGGCTTAAGAAAGAATGACAGTGATAAACTTTGACAGCAGAAACAACATTGTCAAAGTGAAATAGAGGCCACAATTTGGACATGGTTATCTTTAGTTACATATCAACTAATAGGAAATGTATTTCCACAAATTTATTGCATTCCAGGAGTTGTACTACGAGGTCACTTCAGTATCTTCTGCCTATGCAAGCCACAAAATGGAAAACATTAGCATACAATCTCAAGTAGGATCTGCTTATTAAATGGGATGAGCAACGTAACTTTCATAAACTGAGGTAATACAGGACAAGCTCTTGCAATTTGATTGCCTTTACATGAGTTTTCTCACCTCTCAGTCTGCATTCCTCCCATTAGACTGCTGAAAAAGATCTTGTACAGGATCATTCTATACATTCACATGTGGATCTAGTTTTTCAAATGTGCATGTTCAGAGCACTGTAACTGGCTTGCTCTCTGAAAATTCACTGTCTTTTGCTAACTAAAAATTAACTCAGCATGAAAAAATAATTAATTTTCTTCGTTTAAAAACATTCACAGAACACTTCTGACATACCACTTTTTGTCTCATTATCCACCCTTATTTTTTGGTATTCTTATTTATATTAGGAGCTACTATGTAAAGCCAAAGAGCTCTGTTTCAGTAGTATTTTTCATAATCATTAACTCTCCTATAATTCTATTAAATTTTATTTAGTGTATGCTTCAGTCTATTCAAAAAGGTCCATCAGCATGTGTGCATTTCTGTTCCTTTACAGTCCGCTAAACCACACAAGACAATCTTAATTGCCTTTTTAGCCCTATTAAGAGAAAAGCTGACTTAGTGCTACTCTGAGAGGACTTAGAAGGAGATTGTGGAGGAAACTTCTGCATAATCATGCTGACTACCTTAAAATCATATCTATACATATTTTTAGGCTGTGGGAAGCAAAGAGTGTCACAACCTATATCTTCAGGCAACATAGAAGATGCCAGAGGGATAAAGAGAATGAGTAGGTGGCCAGTAAGAAGATGGATCAGGCATGATATTTCCAGAAGAAACAGCCTCAGTAGAGCTGCTTATAGCTTAGTAGCATAGGGAAGGATCAGATGGTCTGTCAAAAGAGAAAATAAGACCTTGTGCTAAAATAATGGGAAGATCTTCCTGCTTCAGAAGGAATGGCATGCAGGAAAGAGTGAAGAGACAAGGAACGGGTGTGCTCTCTTAAGAGCAGGCATAGTTCAAAGCTGAGATGTGGTGGCACAGGGGATGCAAGTTTGCTCTGTCACAAGATGGTTCCTTCCCTTCCCTACTTGCCAGATGCAGCCTTCCAAGAGAAATCTTCTTCCAAGCAGGTAGTGTCTGTGCATGAATGTGCAAGCCAGGCACTGAAATGGAGTGCTCTTTTGTCTTGTTAAATAGTCCTTTCTCAACCACCCTATCTCGTTCTGGAAAATTATAGTTCTTTTCTCTGATTATACCTTTCTTGTATCTTTCATTGTGCTCAAAGCTCTCTTGATGGTAGCAGCTCAGCTACATGTGTCATTCTTTTCTGCATGCAACATAACCTCTCTTACTGGTTAGCCACTTTTCCTGCCTGTGTTGTGCAAGGTTTCCATCACTGGCTTATTAAATTTCAGTTACTTCCCAGCTAAATTTTAGTCTATGCATATAGAGATGCAAATGACTACTACAGAGTGACCACAAAATCTGGTAATTCCCTTACACTGTTGCAGTGTATTGGTAGAGAGTACTCTCTTGGATAGGAACTTTTTAACATAAAGAATAAGAGAAGAATTGTAGACATTCAGATGATATTCAGAGATATATTTGGATGGCCTAAAATCCTTGAAAGCTCCAGCTGTTACATTTCCTGTTTTCTAGGGCTTGTCTAGTGTCAATGTGTTCACTTCTAGATAAAAAAGATATACTCTAGGTGTTATCAACCAAATGTGGCACTCAAAGGGGGTCTTTGCTGATTCAAAGTGTAGTAAAGCAAGCTACCAAAAGGCTGTTTCATTTGAGAGAAGTCAGAAAGAAGCAACACATTCTAGGTATTAACAGACTAAGGACATAGAGATCATTTGCATTTTTAGAAATACTGTAGTCTCAATGACCTGGTATTGGCTGGCTTGCAACTCTACTGATTAACTTGTTGATGCGATGTGTCAGACCTCCCTGCACCTGAGATCATGTGGTGTCCTGAGAATCTTGCTTAGAGCATTTGTCCCTGCTGCAAGGAGAATGGACTTTAACAGCAAGTTGTAGGGTAGAGATTAAAAGTGACAGCACAGTATTATAAGAAACAACTGCTGAAACAGAGTGTGCTTTTTCGTAGTATCATAATAATAGAGCCAAGAAATTGTAATTCAAAATATAGGCTAAGCTTATTCAAAGGCTACCCTTGCTGAACTAAAACTGAAATCTATTAGCAGAGCAACTTCTTGCCTGGGTAGTCATTTCAAAGGCTTCTAATGTCTTATGAAGTGCTTCATAACCAGAAGGGATTTACCACTCCTGACAGAAAAAGCCAACGGACTGAACAGTGAAGAGGCAGAGCAGCATGCTTTCCAGACATAATTGTAATGCTGACTTCACATGGTTTGGAGCAGTTCCTTCAAATTCTCTGCATTTAATTTTCATTGCACCTAAAGGGATATTGTTTACTAAATACTATGTTCTGTTTCTCTCCATTTCAAACACTACTTTATTTATAGGCTGAGAATCTTTCAGATAAAGTCCTTCACTTAAACATTCAGTCCTTCACTTTTTTTGAAGTGTTTGAGAGTGCAGCATTTAATAATGGAAATATTATTATTTGGACAGAACATGAATTACTTCAGTCAAAAAGAAGTGTAGTCAGTTCATTACAGAATTTCTGTCGATCTTTGAAATGAAAGACATGAATATGTTTAGGATGAAATGAAACATTGCATTTTGCAGATTTTAGAATGTTACAAAGTCTTTAGAATTCAAAGTAAACAAATGAATTAGTATGAGTTATTTGATACAGTACTGTAAACTGTGAACTAATATGTATTAGTTCACAGTTTACAGTACTGTATCAAATAACTGCTTCCAAAAAGATGAAAATATAAAAATAGGAGGATTGGCATAGACAAAGATATAAATAAACAAAACCACAAATGAATAGTGATAGGTATGAATTTTTATGGTGGTGATCAGACTGAAAGAAGCCACTGAGGAAAAGCAATGTAAGAGTAAGTAGATATTGTCTTGCACTGCCTGAAATTCAAAAGCCATAAAAATATTTTATTGCAGATTCTATTGTTAACCATAGCTTTATCCAAAATTTAATATGCACTAAACTACAGTAAATAATTTTAGAGACCTATTAATGAGAACATGTTTCGGAAGCTTTTAAATTGGATCCCCTTTCTGTAGGACTCTAATGCCAGGAATTCCTTTCACAGTTTAATTCTGTATTTCCCAGTTAGACATACTTGGTGTGGGAAAAGATTACTTTTAGGGTTGTCCTCTGGTAAATCCCACACTTCACATTTTGATTCAATAAATGCAGTTGTCCAGGACTAAAGAAAGTTTGCCAGTGGTTTTGTCGTTTCAGTAACAACTTTGCCTATGCAAAATTAGATTCCATATTTTACATAAGATTAACAACTTTTAAAAACTTAAACTCACCAGCACTGACTTTGGACTGCGTCTCATGATGTAACTAATTCAAATCAAAATCATTACATTGCTATACCAGGATCCTTCTTGATGCAACTCTTTTATAGTATGACCATACCACTGCGGCATTGATGATCTAGATTTCCCTGGAATATTATGACTGAATCATTGACAAGAAATAAAAGCCAGTTTATAAAATCATAGAATCAACCAGGTTGGAAGTGACTTTCCACAATTTAGATGTTAAGTCAGGGATCTACAAACAAATCATAGAATCATAGAATCAACCAGGTTGGAAGAGACCTCCAACATCATCCAGGCCAACCTAGCACCCAGCCCTAGCCAGTCAACTAGACTATGCCACTAAGTGCCTCACCCAGTCTTATCTTGAACACCTCCAGGGATGGTCATTCCACCACCTCCCTGGGCAGCCCATTCCAATGGCAAATCAGTCTTTCTGGCAAGAACTTCCTCCTCACATCCAGCCTATACTTCCCCCGGCACAACCTGAGACTGTGTCCCCTTGTTCTGTTGCTGGTTGCCTGGGAGAAGAGACCAACCCCCACCTGGCTACAACGTCCCTTCAGGCAGTTGTAGACAACAATGAGGTCACCCCTGAGCCTCCTCTTCTCCAGGCTAAACAACCCCAGCTCCCTCAGCCTCTCCTCATAAGGTTTGTGTTCCAGGCCTCTCACCTACAGTGTTTTCCTGGGAGGGATGTCCCACATTTGTTCTTTTTCAAAAGCATGAAACAGAGATCATTCTTTTCATTTTATAATAGAGAGAATTACTACATGTCTTTATTCAACAGCTTGATTGTTCGGAAGTTCATCCATACACTGGAGTGCTAAATTCAGTTTTCTTTTCAACTTTGAGGAATACAAACTAGCATGCTATTTCTCCAAAGAATTACAGAAAGACATGAAAGCTCTAATAATTGTGTTAGAGACTAATACTTAGAATGTAGTTCAAAATCTTACAGGGCAAAGCTTATGAAAACTTAGAGCAGAAGTATCACCACGTAAAACTGATCTGACTGTTTTTAAACAACACAACAGGATCAACAAAGACCAAAAGATGTACTACCATTGTGCTCTGCTTCACAAAATAAAGCTATGTGAAAATGAGGAAGCATCTTAAAAGCCAGTCAGAATAGATAGCTAAGAGAATCAAGCCCTTCTCAGCAACTTGGAAATTTCTGAAGGATATCATGCATCAAATACAGCAACAGTGCACATCAATTAATAAACAAGATTCAGAGAAAGAAAAAAAAAATAAAGCCAGCATGGCTATTCAGCAAAGTAAAAGATAGTATTAGAAACCAGTAAGTATTTTTCAAAATGTTTTTGTAGGCAAATAAAACTACAAGCCTCATAAATTTTTATTTAGTTACAAAAACTACAACTGTGTTCAATTAAGAATATGCTTTGAGAAGGACATATCAGAAGGAATGAACACTAGCAATAAAGTCTTCATCTAAAACCACAACAGCAAAAAGCCATCCAGAAAGTCTTGAAGGATAACCAAAAAGGGATGTATCCTGGCTCAGCAAGGATCAGTGATTTCCTGAAATCAGGCATGGAATCAGTGAGCTGGGAAAGTTTAGCGAAGTGGAGGGGACAGAAGGGCAATTAGTCTGGATCAGCTCACTGAGAACAAAGAAAGAAGCTTTTCAGTGTTGCCAGTAGTTTGAGGAAGGTGATTCTGCCTCTGTATTCAGTGCTGTTGAAGCCATACACCAATTCTGGACCCTCCAGTACAAGAGACATGTGGACCTATTGCATAAAGCATAAAGATAGTGAAAGGGATGGAGCATTGTTTTTTGTTTAGCCTACAGAAGAGAAGGCTCAGAGGGGATATCAATGTATGCAAATACCTGAAATGTGAGAACAAAGAAGGCAGAGTCAGAATTTTTTTTGGGTGATGCCCAGTGACAGGACCAGAGGCCACAAGCACAAACAGAAGCTCTGGAGTGCCATAGAGAAGGTTAATAGGGGTCAACAATTCATTGTATCTTCCCACAAAAGAATGATGGGACATGAAGCTAACAGTAACCAAATTCAAAACAAATAGAAGTAAATGGCTGTTTCTTTGAATGGGTATCAAACCAGTGGGAGAATGTGCCAAAATCTATGCTAAGTGCAAGAAATGTACATAAATTGAAGGAGAGGCTGAACAAGAACTTGAAAGAAAGATCAGCTGAAAAGTTAGTACACAGGCAAATCACACTAGGCTCATGAATTACACTGACCTGAACACAGCTGAAACCTGTCTACTTGTTTTTCCATAGACATCCTCTCTTATGACAATCACTACTTAGATGAACTTGGTTTTAATAAATACAGCCTTTCCTTTAATTAGTCTGGACTTCTGCCAGAAGTGCAGCAATCTGAACTCTCAAAAAGTGTTCACAGATTAATACAGAGAGAGAGAATCACTGCTTTGTGGAAAAGGAAAAGCTAAAAACAGTTGTCAAAGTGGAAGGACTAAATGCACTGCAATCGCAGCTAACATTCTCCACTGTGAAATGTATGATACCTGACATAGGATCTCTCGCACTGATTATAGGACTGCTTACAAGTAGTCTGAAAACAATGCAACTACAGAGGAGAGCTGAGCAAGAATTTGATCTTTTCTACTCTAAGTCTCAAAGAAAGTGCTGCCTGATAAATAATTGGTGCTCCTGATTTCTATTTCAAAGGGTTTTTTTTTAAGTCAACACGAGTTTTATTTCATGTAGACTTTTATTTTATTCATACCAATGAAAAGGCCATCTAGAAAGAAGGGAAGACAAACAAACAAAGCAATTAACACTTAAGTAAAGAAAACAAATAAACAAATAAACTTTTGTTACAACAATTACTAACAGTTTAATTTAAAACAGTTTTAAAGGCCAAAGTCATCTAAATACAGATGCCAGCAGACATAGAGAAACATTAGAAACAATCATTTCATAAACCATGTTCTGATGTGCCATTTCAGTGGACCACAGACTTCATGAGAGACACCACAGACTCATCAGAGAGAGAAGTTAATTAGATCACATTTATTAAAACTGATAAAAGGAGCAAAATGAAGAAAAAGATAAAGTAAGAACAAATAAACAACCAACCCAAGCTAGAAACACTGTTTTGCATCGTGCTTCTCTTCACTGAGCCATCTTACTTCCCAGGGCTCAGGTTTGGGGCCAGTCTTGTTTAATATCTTCTTTAATATCTTTATCTATGTGGTGGAGGGGCAGCAGCCCCAAAACTGAGGCTTACCTATACCTCTACATGCCCGGACATGTTTTTCTGCCAGGACCCACGAGGCAGCAAACAAGTTGCATAACACACACACGCCCAGCCTGTGTACCCCTGAGGTCCGGGCAGGTAACCCCCTATTGGGAGGGTTCAGGCATGTCCCTACTGCCTATTGGGGCAAGGTTTGGCTTACTGCCAGCCTGATTGGTCATTTCAGATGTCCAACGAGCCACGAATCTCGGCCCAGGGTCCATAAAGAGGGGTGCAAAGCAGCACCATGTGGTCAGACAGTCCAGAGGTTCAAACCGTTCAGAAGCTTAGAGCATTTAGACTCAGCTCTGATCCACAGCAGCACCCTGCTGCCCTGACCTCACTTGCATGGCCTAGACACGGGATCAGGCCTTACTCACTTGCAAGCATTACAGAGGCTCAGACCTCTTGCATTGATCTCAAGGTGCAGTCAAGCTACCTGTGAATCCTTTGAGAAGCAGAGCACATTCATGCCTGCACCATACATATATGGGGAGCTGAGAACCCCCTGCCTAAGCCTAGAGCTATCTTGATTTATCTATGAAGCTCGTCTCCATGCAGCACGGCATAGACCCTGCTTGCCCGGCACAGATATTGCTTGCCAGCTATTCAGTAACTCTGGAAAGACTCAGAGCCAGCAGATCCCTTTCCAGATGGTCTGCAAACCTGCAAATGCAGCCTGCTAGCTGTGAGACCGTGTCAGAAGCTGCACAGACCAATCCTTCTCCTGCATCAGGAAATTCCTGCCAGCTGACCATCTCTGGACATGCACAGCATCCAGAAGCTGCAGCTCTGAGGCAGAGACTACTTCACCCCAGGAGAGAAGGTTAGAGAAATACTGTTACCCCAGAGACTGGGAAGACTGGGAAAACCCTTATCATTCCCTACAAGCCGGGACAGACTCCAGCTGCAAAGACCCCAATACTGGGCACACACTGAGACAGAATCCCGGGAGGGTGATTAATGATTAATACTCAAGAGCAGCACACCTAAGTATGCTTTAATTCCTTTGTAATATAAGTTACCTCTATCTGAAGAGCACACACAGTTTCAGCCCTTGCTGGGCAAACTAGAGTTGTTAGGAGGCATTAGGCCTAAGAAAATCTTTCTCTGTGTCAATAATTGTTAATAATTTGATATTTCCACTTAATAATCAATCCCTGTAAATATATACCCCAAGCTATTTTCATAAACTTGCATAAGAACCTGATTACATAGTGGTTGGGGGTGGTATAAATTTGTAAATATTAATTTTAATAAATAATTTTATAAAAAATCAAAACCACCTCAAATTAATTTCACACCTCCCCCTAACAGAGGAGGAACAGAGAAATCCCCTCCACGACAATCTATGATCTGGATGAAGAAATTGAGTGTCTCCTCAGTAAGTTTGCAGACAACACCAAACTGAGTGTAAGTGTTGATCTGATTGAAGGTAGAAAAGCTCTGCAGAGGAAACTGGACAGGCTGGATCAATTAGCCAGGGCCAATTGCATAAGGTCTAACAAGCCCAGGTGCCAGGGGTTATGTGGTCTTATAATCTGTGCAGGATAAACAAGTACCAAAGGTATCTGGGTGTAGAAACTACACCAAGTTTTAATTATGCAGTCACTTTATACCCTGAAGGATAATTTTTTTTTTTTCCTTTTACTGGATTCCATTCCAGAAGCAGAAAAGCAGGTGACCATCTTTTAACCATCCCTGTATTTCTGACAACAGCAAACTTACTTGTCACTGAATTTAACTGATTTTCCACTGAACTCCAAAGTGCAATTATATTTCTCCATTGTTTATTACTCATCTGTTAATATGTTAAGGACATCTCTTAATTTCAAAATAGCATGAGGCACACCAAACATTAAAATCTGGGGTAATATTTCTAAAATTATTTTTTAAGAAAACTCTAAAATCATAGAAATACTGTCAGACAGAGTATGCAGCTAATAAGAATTTTCCTTACTCAACATAAATTATTCAAGATTATTAGTTGCTGTGTAAAAACCTATCTGTAGGTCAAGTCTCGTAAGGACAAAGAATGACATGGATGAGAAATACTTCATATTTTACCAAATGTAAAACATAGAACTATATCTTAGCTGGAAATTAAGCATTCATTTAGCTTTATCTGAGCTTCTTTTTTTTCTATCTTATCATAGAATCATAGAATCAACCAGGTTGGAAGAGACCTCCAGCATCATCCAGTCCAATCTAGCACCCAGCCCCATCCAGTCAACTAGACCATGGCACTAAATGCCTCATCCAGGCTTTGCTTGATCACTTCCAGGGATGGTGACTCCACCACCTCTCTGGGCAGCCCATTCCAATGCCAATCACTCTCTCTGTGAAGAACTTCCTTCTCACATCCAGCCTATACTTCCCCCGGCACAACCTGAGACTGTGTCCCTTTGTTCTGTTGCTGTCTGCAACGGTTTCAGTATGAAAATCCCAATTACTGATTTGCAAAATGTTTTTATAATGTTATTTCTAAAGAAAATTTCTTATCTAATCAATATAGAGGTAAACTTGGAAATAACATAATAATAATGTAAATGTTATCTGTTTCAGCATGAACAACACATCCCCACTGCCTGGCTAAATTTACGTACTTTCCATATGGAAGGTGACAGACAACATTTTAATGATGAATAATCAAGTTAATCAAGTTAAATCTAAAGGTCATTTCTTACATTTATTCATTATGAAAGGGAAAATATCACATTAACCAAACTGAGAAATAGTGAAAAGGTTACATTTTTTTGGAATTATGGTAAAAATATCTCAGACCCTGAAATCTTTTTACCTTTCAGTTAACAGAAATTATTACATGTAAACACATAGGTCACATTCTCGTTAAATACCCTACTAGAGCTCTTCTTCTCTTGTCTTTGAAGATGTTTAAATTTCAGCAGTATTTGGACAGAGAAAAATATCCCAGTGGAGTCTGAATTAAATGTTATTAAAGATGGTTTTCCCTCAGGATACTTTTAGAATTTAATTTTTAATTCTGTCTTTCAGGGTCACAGAAAGTGGAAAAGAAACAAGCAGTCATCAAACTGAACCAGGAAAGGCCTCCCCAACTGCACGTGTGGTGAGTGACAGTAGTGCAGGTGGCCTTCTCTAACAGGTCTTTTTGCCATGAGGTTTCCTGAATCGCCTGGAACTGGCTTTTGGTAAGCTGTTGAGGGCATCACACTGTAGCAGGTGGCAGTATAAACAAACCTGTGTAATATCTAAAGGTGCTGTGAGGGCCAAGGGCTCCCTGGGGATGGGATCTCAGGAGAGACCATTGGGCAGGTCCTGGCAGCCAGGGCCTATTACCTGCAACAGGGAGCAGAGCAGGTGGTGGCAGAGGTGCAGCCCCAGCCTTGAGCATCAGGCACCTTTCTGGAGGTACACCAAGATGAGAGTAGGATACTGGCTTGCACGTGGACCTGGCTTAGTAAAGCCAGTGTCTAGGGTGATGGCTGTGAGGTAGTATGAGCTGTAGATCATGCAGGCTCAGGAAAGTCCCACCTGAAAGCAGCTCCTCTGGGCTATGAGTTGACTCTGACCACAGGTCAGCACAGCAGCTCCTAGCAGCTTCTAGCATTTCACTAGTTGCGATCATTTGAGCTGAAGATTTTTCCAAGTCCTCCTTTTGTTGTTAATGAATTTATAGAAATATTTTTTGTTATCCTTAATGACTGTAGCTAGGTTGAGCTCTAGCTGTGCTTTGGCTCTCCTAATTTTCTTCCTGCATAGCTTCACTACATCTTTATAGTCCTCACAAGAGACATCTCCCTTCTTCCAAAGGCCATAGACTCCCTTTTTTTTCTTGAGGTCCAGCCAAAGGTCCCTATTCAGCCAGGTTGGACACCCTCCCTGACAACTGATATTTTTTGGCACACAGGGACAGTTTGCTTCTGTGCCTTTAAGAGTTTCCTCTTGATGTTTCTGGAATCCTATATCCTTCAAGGTGGCCTCCCAAGGGACTTTGTCAATCAGTCTCCTGAGCAGGCCAAAGTCCAAGGTGGCAATTTTACTAAGCCCTTTCCTTGTTTCCTCAAGGATAGAGAACTCAATCATCTCATTATTGCTGAGCCCTAAATGGTCTCCAACATTTACTTCCCCAACGAGTTCTTCCTGTTCACAAGAAGTAGGTCCAGGAGGGCACCTTCCCTGTTTGGATCCCTCACAAGTTGTGTTAGAAAGTTATTTTCCACACACTCCAGGAACCTCCAGAGCTGTTCTCTCTCTGCTGTGTTGTATTTTCATCAGACTTCTACCCAGGAAGTAGAAGTCTCCCACAAGAACAAGGGGTAGTGATTGTGAAACCTCTCTCTACTGCTTATAAAAAGTTTCATCTCCCTCTTCATCCTAATTGGGCTGTCTATAACAGATTGCCACCATGATATCACTCTTGCTGGCCTTACTCCTGATTCATATGTGTAAGGACTCAGCCCTATCATCACCTTCATTAATTTGTATGGCTGGACACGTGGAGGGTCACTCCACCACCTCTTCTTCCTTGCCTACCCCTTCTGAAAAGTTGGTACCCACCAATTGCAGCACTCCAGTTGTGTGTGTCATCCCACCAGGTTTTAATGATGGCTGCTAATTTGCCTGGCCTCCAGGTCCTCCTGCTTATTGCCCATGCTGCATGCATTGGCATATTAACATTTCAGGGAGACAGATGAGTACATAGTTTTCAACCTTGAGGTGGGGTAGATCTGGTTATCTAAGATGCCAACACACTGCTCCACAAACACTGGGCTATTACACCCGGGGTTCTAGGTGGGAGGGTCATTTATGGGTAGATCTGCAAAGTAGGATCTGTTTTAATTGACTGCTAATGATTTTCAGTACCATCAGCTTTTCTGAGTCAAGTAAAGAATTGTTAGAGTGAAACTGCTAAGAAATCAAACTGCAGTCATGGTTTCTCTGAGGTATTAATAAAGGGCCAGCCTGGGCTTTCAGAGCATTTTCTCTTGGACTGTTTGGTCACTCTCATTTGGTCATATTCTTCCCTCAAAGCTTCACTGTGCTTCCTTGGGGATCAACTTCATTTCTTCCACTGATAATGTTTATCTTCCTTAGAAATCTTTTTAGTTACAATTCAGAATTAAATAAAGTATACTTGAAAACAATTTTAAAAACCACAAATAAAACAACATCTAAACAAGCAGTACGTTAATACTGCTGCCAGAATTGCTAGAGAAGTTTCTGAGTCTAATATACAGTGGTACCATGACATAATAACCATTATTCCTGCTCTAGCTCAGAAAGAACTTGGGATTAGACACCTGCCCAAGTAAACAAAATAGTGCCAGAGCCTGAGTATGGTCCTACAATAAACACAGCTTCTGCATCGCTTGTGCCAACAAGCACTTTCCCAAGAGTTCCTGGCACCAGAGCATTTCCAACAGGCAGTTTGGCTTTAACCACTCATCAGGAGAATGCAGCCATACAGTAGTTGTAGGTTTTCACAGTAGTTTCAGAAACAGAAGTTGGGCAGGGGAGACTCTATAGGCTCCCATTACAAAAGGATCTGACATGTAAGATCACCATCCAAGATGTCCTACTGGATGCTTATCTTAAACTCTAAGTACAAGCATATTAAATATTCTGCAAAACTTGTTTCATTGGATGGGTGTTTAGCAACATCAGTCTTCACATATGCCCAGGTGCAGAGTATGAAGTTAGCATTCATTCTCCTGACATGGTGCTACTCTTGCTTTTATTCTATTCAGGGTCAGGGGTTTTTGTCTGTTTTCTACTAGATGTCCTTTTGCTTCCTTTGTAGTTAATACTTAACATTTAATAGTTATACTCTTGTTTCTCTTTCTTTTCTCCTTTTTTTGCTATTTTACTCTCTTACCTGGCACATCACTCTCAGCCAAATCCTTAGTTCTTCAGACATTCCACTTCTGCTTTTTTCTCAAAAGCCTCTTACTGAATAATTGTCTTACTAGTTCCAAATAAGTGTACAAATTGTTCCTACCAGAAATCTAAGCCAACCTCAGACAGACTCCTCACTCCATCTTAGATGTCTCTTATTGAACTGCAAACTCTTTCCACCTTGTCACTGTACTTTGTACAACAGAACACTTTTCTGTTTGTTTCTTAATTTCTGACTGCCAAATTCCAAAATACAGTGTTAAAGAATATCACTATATCACCATATACTAGAGATATATCACTGTAGCTCCGCCACAAAGGTGGTGTTCTGAGCAGCTAAGGGCTCATTTTTCTCCTAGTGAGATCAACTGAACATTTTCAGTAAAAAATAATCTAGAAAAGTATGAATGTATAATACAGCAGAATAATCTATTTTCTTTACTATAGTCATCTTGCTAAGTAACTTCACTGATCTGCATGCATATCTTTTTTGGGTTTATTCTGTTTCTTTCAGCATTCCTGGAACATATCATCTGACAAACCAGAGCACTGGAAATAAATACATTGGCTATGTACAATTGTTTCAAAGAAGAAGAAAAAGATGGGAAACATTCTGAAGCACTCTTCAAACAGTGTATTTCTTCCAGTTTATTTGCTTTGACACTGGCTGTACAAATGATGTCATCCAAGTCTGAGCAAACAAACCTATTTTAACAGCACAACAGAAAAAGTTAGGAAGCCTGAGGAACATATGAGATGATCTAGCTTGTTGTATATTCTGCTTGGGTTTTTATAAAGTTGTTTGGCAAAGAAAATGAATATATGGATGCAAAAATGTGTCTCTGAATATGGTACTGCCATGGAAGGCTTAAATAGGCCAACATAGGCCTAAATAAGACCTGGCTTGCCCAGACATGTTTCCCTGTTCCCCTTCATTCTGCTGTTGAGGAAAGCAAGGGCAGGAAAGGAAAACAAAGGCCCTGGTGCCTTCCATTCAGCTCCATGTCTCTTCCAAACTTGTAAACAGGGCACCTCACATGCTTATACACTTGTTTGTGTTCCACTCTAAAAAGGTAAAAGCAAGCCCTGACTTTACCTAATATGGTCAAGTTTGGCAAACTGTCATTCTGATTGGCTAATCTGTGGACAAAGACCCATTAGTCTCAGGCTACACTGATAAACATTGATGAGCAGATAAACACAATGTGCTTTGCCTTAATGTGCTTATGCCATTGCTTCTGCCTTAATGAGCTTCTGCCATTGCATCCTGCCATGCTCTGCTAAGCTATAAGCTAGCTCTGCTATGTAATAACAAGCGCTGATACTTTGGATTTGTCTACCTGGGAACTTGCTATGTCTCAAGTTTAGCAGAATTAGCATTAAATGCTTGCACGCAATCGGCTCACTTAGCCATCTCTAATTTGTGCCTATCTGCGCGTCCGCAAGACATCCTGCCCGTGCCTTGGAAAGCCTCCATGTCAAGACTGCACACCTGCAAGTCTTCCACTGAGACTGGGAGCCCTGGAAGGGACACTGATGATCCAAGAGGAATCAGGATTAGGTCAGAGATTGTCTGCCTCTCTCCCAGCACCTTGTTAGAGCCTGGGAAGATTCAGAAGTCTTAATGACTAAGAAGATACTGACAGAACTCCCTGCAAGTGTTTGGGTACTGTCTGGAAACTGTAGTTAGTCCCAGGAATCCGGAGATAACTTTTGTGAGTAAATGCCTGAGCCTCTTTACAAAACTCTGTAAATTCTAAGTAAATCCAAGTGCCTTCTGCCTTAAGCAGAAAGGGGCTTCTCAAGTCCCTTTAGTGGGCAAGCGGTATAATTGACTGCAAGAACCTCTCTTGCAGTTCTAATGGTTTAATATTTGTTGTATTTTGCTAGTTATTTCTTAAGTGTTCTAGATCCTCTGTTTTCCTTTATGTAATGTTTTCACAACTGTTGCAAAGAACCTATTATTAAATTGTGTTCAGTAGTGAGACTCCTGAATATCAAAATTAATAAACTATATTAATTTTGGAAAAAGTCTTACCTTGCACAAACATCTGCCACCACAGATACTCAACACGTTCACATCATTGATTTCAATTATTATTTCTTATATGCGTGATATATGAAGGCTTCAGTTTGAGGAATTTTAAACTCCATTATCATACCCCTCCCTCTCCATCAAAATGTACATATTAGTAGCCAGAACAGTAAGTCACATACTGATGTGAAAACATCTGTTGCAGAAGCATTCTGAGGTACTTTCTGCAGCAAGCGATGAACAAAGGCAAACAACCACCTGCTTAAAACTCATGATAGACATAAGAACAAGACAAAAGTCAGATTTTTGCTACATCTTGAAGGATAAAAGACTAACAGTTTTCTAGGAGGAGACTGAATTGGTCATGGTATAGCGAGGAGATTTAGGAAAACATATGACAATTTCTCTTGATAATAAATATTGTCAAACTCCTGTGTTCTGAAATCGAGCAAGTAATAACAACAAATAGGAAAATGATGATGTCAAGAAATACATTGAAAAGTGCAAATAGGATGGTGTGTTGTTGCCCATTCTGAAAAATCTTCGTTATGCTACTAACTAATTTTCTACTCAAGAGTTTTCTAACAGTCCTGGTCTTTAAAGAATATCCAAAATAAAGATTGGTGATACTACAACTTTACTGGAGTTAACTATTGACTAGAAGAAATTAACTAACTAAATAAATGGAAATAAGAAACAGAAAGTCTACTGTAGACATCTGTTGCTTTGCAAATGGAAGTCCTAGAACTGGAAAAAAATATTATTTTTAAATGTTAATGCATAATTCTTTCTAGAGATTTTAATCAATTGTATCGTGAAGTGGAATCCTCTCAGGCTGATGATTTTGTAAAATGACCAAAAACCATGATCAAGAGTAAAAGTTCAAGCTACTTAAAAGAATCGTTATAGGAAAAGTCGTATTCCAGGCTAACAGTGACATTTTTGTTTGGTTGGTTTGTTTTGTTTTAAGGTAACCTCTAATTTCAGAAAAGGGAAATTTTTGCAGCCTGTGAATAGGATTTCCATATCTTTCACAATCTTAGAACTATTCCATCTCAATGTAATGGAAAGGCAAATTTAGACTCTTACAGCTAGTCAGCTATGAATGCATGAAGCATTAATCCCAAAAAAAGCTACGTCCGATTCTGGGCCCCTCAATTCAAGAGAGATGTTGAGGTGCTGAAACATGTCCAGAGAAGGGTGACAAAGCTGGTGTGAGGCCTGGAACACAAACCCTATGAGGAGAGGCTGAGGGAGCTGGGGTTGTTTGGCCTGAAGAAAAGGACGCTCAGAGGTGACCTCCTTGCTGTTTACAACTACCTGAAGAGAGGTTGTAGCCAGATGGGAGTTGGTCTCTTCTCCCAGGCAACCAGCAATAGAATGAGGGGACACAGTCTCAAGTTGTGCCAGGGGAGGTATAGGCTGGATGTTAGGAGGAAGTTCTTGACAGAGAGAGTGATTTGCCATTGGAATGGGCTGCCCAGGGAGGTGGTGGTGTCACCAGCCCTGGAGGTGTTGAAGAAAAGCCTGGATGAGGCACTTAGTGTCATGGTCTAGTTGACTGGCTAGGGCTGGGTGCTAGGTTGGACTGGATGATCTTGGAGGTCTCTCGTCTGTGTCCTTTCCCAATTTAAGAAAAAGGTCTATACAGTTAAACTAAAACCATATTTAGAAGCAATAAATTTAAATTATTTTGTTACAGTGTGTATGATTCAGTAAGGCAGCTGGCTAAGATGCTGGTTAGCTCAATAAAAAACTAGAAAGATTTGACTTGATATGAACACTGAGAATATTCACAGCTGTGAATATTAAATAGGACAAAATAACAGAGATTCAAACCTTTATACCTCAGGGTATAAAGTGGTGGCTAATTAAATGCAATACAAAGGAAATGTCCTTCTAAACATATTTTTCTGCAATTGTCTACCTGCAGTATTTCTTGTATCTGGTAATCTCAGATGAGAAATGCAAACACTATAACTGAGTGATCCTGAAAACATATTCAATATGACATTCTTAGGATCTATTTTAGCTTATCTAATTTTTATTTATTTAAATTACCTTAGTGTTAGAGAGCTGTCACAGCTTTCTCACCTATAAAAAAAAGCAGGTCACTCAGCTGTTGAAAACTTTGGAATGGTTCAAATCTTTACTACAAATTTTGTTAATGCAAATATTTCAAGCAGTGTGACACTTTTCAGGCAATTAATTCTTTCCACAAATATATGTTTTACCATTATAGAGAACACTGCAAAAGCAGATAGTTCCAACTAATTATGCATTATCTTTACATAATTATATTTCTCATCAGCACAATAAATCCCCTAAGTAATAAATATGAGTTCTTTAAAATGTTTGATGTATCATATATCAAAGGCAGATCCTTTGTAATACTGTTTGTCTCTTAGAGATAACACTAATCTTAATATAAAAGCCCATATCTTCTCTCCACTGAAAGGATTTGGTTTTCTTTAACTGCCAAGTCTTTGTTCTGAATGCTTTACCATGGTGAAACATACAGTAATGAATATGGTATTTCAGTATTGTTATTACACAGTAGATTACCAAATGTCTTCCTGTTGCTAAAGTCTGGGAATCATATTGTTGTTCTTCAAAGCAGTTAAAACAACACCTGTATGGTTTTTGATGAACTGCGTTCTCTTCGTTGTACATTTATTATAATGATGTGAATGTATGCTGGCATTTTTTTTTATTTGGTGAGATTTCTGATGTGAAAGTCACATCTCTCAAATTTTCCTCATTTCAATTTTAGATATTTGAAAGAAAAAATCTCTTAACATGTTAAAAAGTTAGTGGGGTTTTTTTTTATAATGTTATTAGTTTAAGATAATTCATGGAGTGGTGAAGTCCCAGGAAATCTAAAAGATAAGATTAACATTTCAGCTGCAGGCTGCAAATTCTAGCCTGCTACTTTTTGATAGCAATCAACTACTGAATATTATGGTCTAAGCTTTGGTTATTGTGACAGTTACTGAAAACTTGTGTCTACCTGAAGTGAGATCTACCCTTCCAAATACTAACTCTGGCTGACAAAGCTGAAAGTTATACAGAACCTTAATTTCCTTGCCAGACTTGGAGAATAGGAAGTTCCCCCACTTGGCCAAAATTCCAAGGTTTGTTTTGTCTTTGTAGCTTTTTCTTCAGTACACAAGCTCTGTGTGCACCGATTTAGTGTCTGTGAAAGTTGCTGTAATTATCTCTCTGGAGTCTGAAATTCTTTTATGTAGTCACAAAACAAAGTGCAAGCAGCAAACTCATTTTCCCTCTGGCACACTTCAACCTTGACCTGATGATACACAACTCCAGAGGTGGTAAAATGCCATTCCCTATTCTCTTCTGAGGTGATGCTGCTTGACTGCAATTTATAGAAAGGATGCAAAATAGGTCACCTTAGCAAAAGACACAACCCTAAAAGCTTAAGTGGTAAGTGGTCCTGGAAAATTGAATCCTGTGTCCAGATGGAAATTTCAGAGAGCTTAGTACAAAAAATAGTCATAACAAACTCTTTACTTAAGCATGTGATCTAAATAGTCTATATTCTATTCTTCTATGAAATGATTTTACATCTTAGAACATGTTGGACTTTTCTTATATTGAAATCTTGAGAAACATTTCACAGAAAATAAATAAAGAACTTAATCTGGTTTCCCTTTAGCACTTACCAGGCATCGTCAGGAAAATAATCAAGACTTTCAAAATATGTACTTTATGCAGAAGCACTTCTACAAATACAGAACTGTGGTTATCATCATGCTATAGCCAAAGTTAGTTACAGAAAAGGATCTAGACAACAAAAATTAAATGAGTCTCCATTTGTGAAAGTAGGCTCGATGAGGCAAACATGTGCTTATCCATGTTGGCTTGCCCAGACATGTTCCCCTGTTCCCCTGCTCCTCCTGTGCTGGGGGAGGCAACCATGGGAGGGGAGGGCAAAAGCCCTGGCTTGGTAAAGTGCCAATACAATTGGCTAGTCTATGTCCAGTGCCCCACTAGTCGCGGGCTGGATATTGACAAAGGGGATAAACAGGTAGCACAGAGGCTGCTGCCACCTCATTTTGCATTTGATATTTTTCTATTACTGCATCAAACTGTAGCATTTATTTTCATATTCTGATTGTCTAATACAGCACTATGTTAAACACAGGACACACAAATAATCTTTGTTAATATAATCTTAATCCTACTTCTTATAGTAAACAAGGTAATTCACCATGCCAGATCCCTCTTTAGCTAATTTTTTTCTTGCCTTTCCATCCTATTTGTCCTCTCCACCTTTGCTATCCCTCAAACAACACAATTTCTATCACTTTGCTGAGTTCCAGAGAGATGAGACTCACATTTCCATTATCTAATCAGTTTGCTTTCCCCATAAAACTATCCAATTAGTTAATTAAAGAAAGCTTACATTTATTTGACTCTAATTAGACCCTTTTCTCTCTCTCTCTGTGTGTTTTCTGTTCAAGTTTTTATAATCATTCCATCTGACATTGTTCTTCCCTACTGTGCAGAAAAGGATGCTATTGGATAGGACTCTGACATGACACAAAAGCTGTCACAAGCTAAGCTTTTTGGCTTTTGTTGTTTTGGTTTTTATACATGTAGCAATATTGTAGCTTATCTTGCACATAAGAAGCTACTGAACTGAAACTCAGAGTATACAAAAAAAGAAGATGTCAGGAAAGTATGAGGCTTTAGGTTTAGAGTGGAAAAAAAATTAGCTGCATGAAAACATGGTTAGATGAGCAACTCCAGGGCAGTCTGCAGTAACAAGGACAATCCTGCAGGACAGTCTATCAGTAACAAGGAGGATATGATAAGCACACAAAGCAAAAGAAAAAAAAAAAACTATAAGGTAGTAGGAAAGAGAATGGGGAAATAGAAAACCGAGAAACTGGAAGTAGCAAAAAGCTTGCTTTATTGATGACTGAAGACATGGAAAGAGGTGGGGGGGGGAAGACAAGAAAAGAAAAAAGAGTTCAAAATTAAACAGACAATGTAAAAAGGTAAGGGAAGGTACCAGGAAAGTAAGAAGTGCATAGGAAAAAACAGAGATGTCAGAACTAAAGAGTTTGCTCATTGAAACATAGGGCTTAAATAAGGTAAAGGAAGATGGGTTGGATAACATACAAATGAGAAAACTTGAGTAACTAACAAAAGTTAGTAACTTTTTTTTGCTCTACCACAGAATATTAAATAAAATTAACGGGTTGTCCAAGTGATTCTGGTAAATTAAGGAGAGCTGTAGGCCATTTAAGTTGTTTCTCAAATGATTTATGACCACAGCTAAACCTAAGGACTTGTTCAACACTTCCAAAAGACAATGAATTCAACGGCAATGAAGGCACTTGGAAACTCACCGGACTAGGCTGTGTAGCCTGCAGTGTTGGACATTTTTAGAGCAGTTTATTAATCAGGAAAGGAAAGTATAACTCCCTTGAAAAGAACCACAATATTAAACACGTGGTTGTTCTGAAGAGGTGCAACAATAATTGCTACTTAGGAATATATATGCATATAGCCTGAATAACAACACTTAAAGAAACATATTTACTGGCAAAAAAAAAAAATCCTATGTCTGTATAACACACCTGAGACAATGGCATTACTGGAAACCTACCTATTTCCTAATTTTAAGCTGTTCTAGGTAAAGTCTTAATACTGTATTAAAGCAATGTGTAAAGGATTAACCCTCGGGGAGGGGGGGGGGGGGGGGGAGCGGGAAGTAGTGGATCTGAACCTGACCCCAGGTCCTCCTGACTCCTCCCTGGGGGCATGGTCTGAACCTGACCATGGTTTCTCTGGGAAATCTAAACTAGAACCAAGACACAGTGGTGCAATATGGGTCCCTTCTCTAAGACACAGAGGGAAAAAAATAAGTCATCCATGTTTAATACAGCAAATGCTTTAGTCAAAATTCCATTTTCTTTTGAGAAAGGATAATTCATTACATAGCAAGTCAGAGGAAATCTCTTGCTGTTTACAGTAAGTATTTTGTGAAGGATTATGCAAAATTAATAATCTGTGTTAATTTCGGTATCCAGGCGATGATTGTTAATAACTATGAAAAATGTTTGTTAACATTGAAACTCACCAGAAACTTATTCACAGGTTCAAAAAACAGCTCACAGGCTGGAAATTTATACAGGCAGGGCACAGGCAAAACTCGATCACTTATCTCTTAAAGTGACAAATGCAAATACTATACTGGAAGAGGCCTTTAAGTATTTACTCACAAAATTATAAGTCAGACAGTACCCAAAGCAGGCGGAAGTCTGTCTGACTGGCCGCTGAGACTTGATTTCTCTCAGGCTTCTGGAAAGGAGGCAGACAATCCCTGACCTTGTCCCTGGCTCCTCTGGACGATCTGTGTGTCTCCAGGACCTTTAGTCTTAGCAAGAAGACTTTCAGGGGCAGGCAGGATGTCTTGAGGTGTGCATGGTCTCAGCTCAGTGTCATGCTGGGGGCTATGCAAGGTGACTGTGTGCAGGCATTTGGAGCCTGTTCCTGGTAAGCTTTCCAGGCAAATTCAGGATGCAAAATGTGGTGGCAGCAGCCTCTTGCTCCCTGCTCATCCCTTTTATCAATATCCAGCCTGTGACTAGTGGGGCATTGGACATCGATTAGCCAATCGGAATGGCACTTTGCCAGGCCTCACCATGTTAGGCAAAGCCAGGGCTTTCGCCCTCCCCTCCCAAGGTTGCTTCCCCAGCACAGAAGGAGTGGGGGGCAGGCAGACATGTCTGGGCATGGATAAGCCCATATTTGCCCCATCAGGCCTACCACCACACATTTTCTGTTGAACATTTTTTTTTTTCCAACTTGCAGTAGTTCATACCTTGTGAAATGTTGCTTTCTGTGGGGTACAGGTCACTTTCCAAGACAACTGCAGTCAAAAGGAAATCGTTTCTGTATATATGTCTATTTCAGGATTCTGATGAAACTGTAGTTTAAGATCCAAATTGCTGGGGGTTTCATTCTGTCTCTGTTTTGGTTTTTTTTTTTTACTTACTCTAAGTTATTCAAATATTTTTTCCATTTCCTGCACATTCCAAGCTGAAGCACAAAAGGTAAGTTTATTCAAGTCTGTACTCTCAAACCAGGCCACGTTTAGGAGCAAGGATAACTTCAGTGAAGTGATTGTAGCAAGGTTTACCCAGATCTGGCTAACACCATTGAAGCAAGGGACTGGTCATAAGGCAGTATTTCACCTTTTGGAAAATTAACATCTTCTGATTTTCCACAGGTATGCTCTGATGTGGGACAGAAAAAAAATGCAACCTGATTTACCTGGTGTCTGGTCCCTAAGTGTGCCAATAGAGTAGCTTCACCTTACACCCCCCAGCTGGAGACCCACGGACAAACTCCTCAGCTACTGTCCAAACTGCCTGCCAGGGCGCAGCCCCAACAAACTTGCTAGGGGTGGGTGGATGAGCCCAGTGCTACAAGTGTCAAGTGGCTCATTTGAGAGAAGTGATACCTGTCTGCCTTCAGGACACAGGAATGTCAGTGGCAGCAAGCAGAAGTGTATGGAGTCTGAAGGCTTTCTATATTCTTCCCTCTTAAATGAATATACAGGTTACGATCCTTTTGCCTCCACTGCCCCTTGTGAAAACACAGTGCTGGCAGCTTTTCACTTTTACAACAGACTTTACAAGATGAAACACTTCTTAGAACTCCATTCAAACTTTTTCTAATGTAAACTTTGCATTAAGGGGACAACTTATATAAGAGTCAAGACACAAATATTTGATGATGGCTGTAAAACAAGATGGATGTTACACCTCTAAAATGATAGCATTTCTGGTAATAAAGTCACATTTTCTGTTAAATAAAACTTTATTTTCTACTTTTTTTTTTGCTAGGCTCATGTAACAAAGAGGTCAAGAAAGTACTGCTAAAATATGGCCATGCTTTGTTATTTTATTAGTGTCTTTAATAATTCATTCATTAATGTGTCCAAAATGTCCATTTTTTATAAAGTAGTAATATAAAATGTGATCCCTGACAGTATCCTCCTAACAATTTTATGTAGAAATCCCATGATATGTGCTTCTATAAAATTTGTCCTCTTATCTGGTGTGAGAGTCTAAATCCTCTCTCTCGTTCATCAACACAGATAAAGATTGCATCTCTCTCCCTAATCAACAAAGATAAAGATTGCCTTTGTTACCTTCCAGGACTCAGACTCGGTGCTTAGCCTAAAGCTCAGGGATGCAAATCAACAGACAACGCCTTGGAAACTCCTGGACCTCAGCCTGGCTGGAATGCCCAGGATGCCTACATCTTATCTCAGCTACCCCCAAGGGAAAAGGTTTGTGTGTATTCAGGGCATAGAATCATAGAATCAACCAGGTTGGAAGAGACCTCCAAGATCATCCAGTCCAACCTAACACCCAGCCCTATCCAATCAACTAGACCATGGCACTAAGTGCCTCATCCAGTCTTTTCTTGAAGACCCTCAGGGACGGTGCCTCCACCGGGAATTTCCAATGGGAAATCACTCTCTCTGGGAAGAACTTCTTCCTAATATCCAGCCTATACCTACCCTGGCACAACTTGAGACTGTGTCCCCTTGTTCTATTGCTGGTTGCCTGGGAGAAGAGGCCATCCCCCACCTGGCTACAATGCCCCTTCAGGTAGTGGTAGACAGTAATAAGATCACCCCTGAGCCTCCTCTTCTCCAGGCTAAACAGGCCCAGCTCCCTTAACCTCTCCTCATAGGATTTGTGCTCCAGGCCCCTCACCAGCTTTGTTGCCCTTCTCTGGACATGTTCCAGCACCTCAACATCCTTCTTGAATTGAGGGGCCCAGAACTGGACACAGTACTCAAGGTGTGGCCTGACCAGTGCTGAGTACAGGGGAAGAATAAGCTCCCTTGTCCTACTGGCCACACCGTTCCTGATACAGGCCAGGATGCCATTGGCTCTCTTGGCCACCTGGTCACACTGCTGGCTCATCTTCAGCCTACTATCTATCAGTACCCCCAGGTCCCTTTCCTCCTGGCTGCTCTCCAGCCACTCAGTCCCCAGCCTGTAGCGCTGCTTGGGGTTGTTGTGGCCAAAGTGCAGAACCCTGCACTTGGCCTTGTTAAATCTCATCCCATTGGCCTCTGCCCACCCATCCAGCCTGGCCAGGTCCCTCTGCAGGGCTCTCCTACCTTCCAAGAGACCAACACCTGCTCCTAGCTTGGTGTCATCTGCAAACTTACTGATGCTGGACTCAATCCCCTCGTCCAGGTCATCAATATATTGAACAGAACTGGGCCCAGCACTGATCCTTGGGGAACACCACTAGTGATTGGCTGCCAACTGGATGTGGCACCATTCACCACCACTCTCTGAGCTCTGCCATCCAGCCAGTTCTTGATCCAGCACAGGGTGAATCTGTCCAAACCATGAGCTGCCAGCTTGGCTAGATGAACATGGACAGGTACAGCCAGGGAGGGGATGGAGGCCCTCTCCCCGGTGGTGCTGGACCCCTGCAAATGCATGAGAATACACAGGAAGATCCCCTGGGGACCTGCAGCTGGACACCGAGCAGAGAACTGTATAAAAGGGAGGAGGAGTGCCTGCCAACGGGTGGCACCTCCACCGGACCACCAGTGGCACTTCCAGCAGACCACCAGTGGCAACTCCACCAGACCACCAGAGCTGCACACCACCAGAAGAATCCCTGACGAACTTCATAGAAGATTATCCCTGGGCCACGCACCTGTCTCTCTCTCTCTCCCCTCCATCTACGACTGAGGACAATATGATCACAGCTCTTTTCCTTCCCTGCTCCTTCTTCTCTGTCGTTCTCTTCATCTCTCTCTCTCCCCCTTCTCCCCTTTCTCCCTCTGTTTTGCCCAACCCTATCCTTTAATAAATAGTTTTGTGGTGATATGTGGTCTCGTTTGCACCTTAATTTCACAACACAGAAATCCATAAGAACAGGTCTTGCTCCTCTGGACAGAGATAGTTTTCATCTCTGCTTCTCTGGACCCTAACATCTGGATCCACAAATCATGCTGTTCGAAGCAGAGAAGATATTTACATCATCAGATTAAATTCAGCTTATTAATAACAGTATTTCTCCATATTATTGTGCAAGCTTTGCACTAATTACTTAACCAGCAGTAGTGAAGTCATACCACATTGTAGTGTATTGTGTTACTCTAGAACGTGGTTCTGCAGTGAAATGCTACATTGCCTGGTTCGGCAAGAGAGCAGGACCCAGGCTAGCTCAGCTGAAACGCGCTTTCTCGCAGCCTTTTTTCTCCTCTTTTCTTGAGGCTCTCTCGCTCTGAGGAGCCCAGAGGGAGGCAGGGAGCGGCAAGCAGGCGCTAAGTGCTCGCAGGAAGGTGAGTCAGAGGGCGGTGCCTGGCGAGCGGCACATTTAAACGAGGAGCGGCAGAGGCGAAGCTAGTTGTCTCTGCTGAGCCCAGCGCGCGCCGCTGGTAAAAAAAAAAAAAAAAAAAAAAAAAAAAAAAAAAAAAAAAAAAAAAAAAAAAAAAAAAACCCACCACAGCTAACAACTCGCAGCGGACCTTCAGGATAGCAGACATGGTTCGAACTAGGTCCAAGCTGTATAATACTTGTAAAACTGTGGGCACCCAAACAGAGCCCACCTGTAGGAGTACAGGCGTCCAGACGTCTGGATGTGAGGAGTGCTGGAGCCTGGCACTCGACACAGGCACTGGCTGCATTAGGTGTGAGCAGATTGATTGTCTGCTTACCCTGGTGGCTGAACTCAAGGGAGAGGTGGAACGACTGAAGGCTGAAAGGGAAGGTACAAAAGAGCAACATGCTCTGCAGTCCCCCTTGCCAGAGGGAGACGAACAGAGCAACCAAGAAGAATGGATGCAGGTGCCTGCCAGAAGGGGCAAGGGAAAACCCTTCCAGCCATCTTCACATCCCCAGCTGCCCTTACATAACAGATATAGGGCACTAGAGGTTGAGGATGAGGTGATCCTGGAGCAGGCAGAAGCATCACCAGCTGGGAGGGCAACTCAGTTGCCCCCTCGCATCAGAACAAGTACCCAGAAGAAAAAGAGGAGGGTAATTGTTATTGGTGATTCCCTTCTGCAGGGAACAGAGGGCCCCATATGCCGGCCAGACCCCTTCCACAGGGAGCTCTGCTGCCTCCCTGGAGCCCAGGTCAGGGATGTTACCAGGAGGCTGCCTACTGTAGTGCAGCCCTCTGATTACTATCCCTTATTAGTTATACAGGCAGGGAATGATGAGATTAATAACAGAGGGCTAAAAGCTATCAAAAGGGACTTTAAGACACTGGGGAAAGCAGTTGAGGGAGCAGGGGCACAGGTAATCTTTTCATCTATACCCTTAGTCACAGGCTGGAATACAGAGAAGAATAAGAAAGCATATTTGATGAACAAGTGGCTCAGAGGTTGGTGCATCCAACATAACTTTGGATTCTTTGATATTGGGGAACTTCATCTTGCCACAGGTCTGCAATCAGCAGATGGGACACAACTATCACAGAAGGGGAGAAGGACCCTGGCACATGAGCTGGCTGGGCTTGTTGAGAGGGCTTTAAACTAGAATGGAAGGGGGAGGGGGTTAAACATGACAGCACCAGAGATAAATCAAAGGGAATTGAGGAAGGTAGGCTAGAGCTAGGAGTAAAAGCAGCAGCCCAGCTGAAGTGCATGTACACTAATGCACGCAGTATGGGTAACAAACAAGAGGAGCTGGAAGCTCTGGTGCTGGAGGAAAACTATGATGTTGTTGCCATCACTGAAACGTGGTGGGATGGCTCACATGATTGGTGTGCTGTAATCAATGGCTACAGACTCTTCAGGAGAGACAGGCAAGGGAGAAAGGGCGGGGGAGTGGCTCTGTATATTAGGGATGCTCTGGATGTCATGGAGGTAGAAATCAGGGATGATCAAGTTGAGTCATTATGGGTGAGACTTAAGGCGAAGGCCAACAAGGCTGATATCCTGGTTGGAGTCTGTTACAGACCACCCAACCAGGAAGAAGAGGTTGATTTATTACTCTTTAAGCAACTGGAGGCTGCCTCAAGATCACCTGCCCTTGTTCTGGTGGGCGACTTTAACCTACCAGACATCTGCTGGGACTTAAACACTGCAGAGAAGAAGCAGTCTAGAAGGTTTCTGCAATGTGTGGAAGACAACTTCCTATCCCAGCTGTTACGTGAGCCTACCAGGGGGGCAGCCCTGCTTGACCTGCTGCTCACAAATAGAGAGGGGCTGGTAGGGGATGTGGTGGTTGGAGGCTGCCTGGGGTCCAGTGACCATGAAATTATAGAGTTTTCAATACGTGGAGAAACCAGGAGGGGCATCAACAGAACCTCCACACTGGACTTCCGAAGGGCAGACTTCAGCCTATTTAAGGAACTAATTCAGAAAGTTCCTTGGGAAATAGCCCTTAGAAACAAAGGGGTCCAGGAAGGTTGGACCTGCTTCAAGAAAGAACTCCTGAAGGCACAGGAGCAGGCAGTGCCACTGAGCCGGAAGATGAGCCGACGAGGGAGGCAGCCAGGCTGGATGGGCAGGGAGCTGCTGAAGGAATTAAAGATTAAAAAGAGAGTGTATCACCTTTGGAAAAGAGGGGAGGTGTCCCAGGAGAAGTTCAAGGAGGTTGCTAGGTCTTGTAGAGGAAAAATTAGAGAGGCAAAAGCCCACTTGGAGCTCAGGCTGGCCACAGCTGCCAAGGAAAATAAAAAGTGTTTCTTTAAATATATGAATAGCAAGAGAAGGGCCAAGGACAACCTCCAGTCCTTGTTAGATAGAGAGGGGAATAGAGTGACAAAGGATGAGGAAAAGGCAGAGGTGCTTAACACCTTCTTTGCCTCAATCTTCACTAGTGGGACAGGTTGTCTCCAGGACAGCTGGACTCCTGAAGTGGTGGATGGAGTCAGGGACCAGTACAGTCCCCCTCTAATCCATGAGGAAGCAGTAAGGGATCTGCTAAGTCACTTGGATCCTCACAAGTCCATGGGACCGGATGGGATCCACCCTAGGGTGCTGAGAGAGCTGGCAGCTGAGCTGGCCAAGCCACTCTCCATCATTTATCAGCAGTCCTGGCTCACTGGAGAGGTCCCTGAAGACTGGAAGCTGGCCAATGTGATTCCCATACACAAGAAGGGTCGTAAGGAGGAGCCAGAAAACTACAGACCTGTGAGCCTGACCTCAGTGCCAGGCAAGGTCATGGAACAGGTCATCTTGGGTGCCATCACAAAGCACCTACAGGATAGCCAAGGGATCAGGCCCAGCCAGCATGGGTTTAGGAAGGGCAGGTCCTGCCTCACCAACCTGATCTCCTTTTATGATCAGGTTACCCGCCTGGTGAATGTGGGGAAGGCTGTGGATGTAGTCTACTTGGACTTCAGCAAAGCCTTTGACACTGTCTGCCACAAGAAGCTCCTAGCCAAGCTGGCAGCTCATGGTTTGGACAGATTCACTCTGTGCTGGATCAAGAACTGGCTGGATGGCAGAGCTCAGAGAGTGGTGGTGAATGGTGCCACGTCCAGTTGGCAGCCAGTCACAAGTGGTGTTCCCCAAGGATCAGTGCTGGGCCCAGTCCTGTTCAATATCTTTATTGATGATCTGGACGAGGGCATTGAGTCCAGCATCAGTAAGTTTGCAGATGACACCAAGCTGGGAGCAGGTGTTGATCTGTTGGAAGGTAGGAGAGCCCTGCAGAGGGACCTGGACAGGCTGGATGGGTGGGCAGAGGCCAATGAGATGAGATTTAACAAGGCCAAGTGCAGGGTTCTGCACTTTGGCCACAATAACCCCAAGCAGCGCTATAGGCTGGGGACTGAGTGGCTGGAGAGCAGCCAGGAGGAAAGGGACCTGGGGGTACTGATAGATAGTAAGCTGAAGATGAGCCAGCAGTGTGCCCAGGTGGCCAAGAGAGCCAATGGCATCCTGGCCTGCATCAGGAATAGTGTGGCCAGCAGGACAAGGGAGGTTATTCTTCCCCTGTACTCAGCACTGGTCAGGCCACACCTTGAGTACTGTGTCCAGTTCTGGGCCCCTCAATTCAAGAAAGATGTTGAGGTACTGGAACATGTCCAGAGAAGGGCAACGAAGCTGGTGAGGGGCCTGGAACACAAATCCTATGAGGAGAGGTTGAGAGAACTGGGCCTGTTTAGCCTGGAGAAGAGGAGGCTCAGAGGTGATCTTATTACTGTCTACAACTACCTGAAGGGACATTGTAGCCAGGTGGGGGTTGGCCTCTTCTCCCAGGTAACCAGCAATAGAACAAGGGGACACAGTCTCAAGTTGTGCCAGGGTAGGTATAGGCTGGATGTTAGGAAGAAGTTTTTCACAGAGAGAGTGATTTCCCATTGGAATGGGCTGCCCAGGGAGGTGGTGGAGGCACCGTCCCTGGGGGTCTTCAAGAAAAGACTGGATGAGGCACTCAGTGCCATGGTCTAGTTGACTGGCTAGGGCTGGGTGATAGGTTGGACTGGATGATCTTTGAGGTCTCTTCCAACCTGGTTGATTCTATGATTCTATGATTCTATGATTCTCTCCCCCTCCCTGATACTTGCCTAGAAAGCCTATGATAACAGTCTCAAACATAGTCTTGTCTCTGCATCCTGCAAAGTTGTGATTCCTATGACTCCTTACATGTTGGCTAAGATCTTCTCCTAAGGCATTTGCACTTCATACACATAAATTAGTAGCTTAAAATGCTAGCTAGCCACTTTATGGAGAATTACAGTTGCAATAAACTTTTGAGCATTGTTTTGTAATCTAATAAACATACTGGCATTCTACACATGGCTTATTGTCCACATTAATTTAATGTGTGCTGATTGATCCAAATTTGTGTTGGCACACATGAAAGTCACAGCCCTTGAAAACAAAGCTTCCATCATCATTATCCACAAGGGTCACATCCAAATAAGTACATTCTGCAAATATTGTTGCAGCTTCTGTATTTTCTTAGATGTTATAGGAGGACAGGTAATTTTCTTCAATAATTTCCAAGTTTTGGTTAATACAATTTGAGTGGATATTTAGCTATTTTATTTAAATTACATCATTTGGATTTTTCCTGTGCTAGTGGCTCATTTTTATTCATACATCCATGACTGTAGTCTTAGTCTACAGCTTAGCCTTGTACTTCCAAGTATCTCTCATCTTATTTTGTTCTGAAGTCTTAATCCTTGTTTTCTCATTTGCCTCGAGCACAAGCCCTACGAGGAGAGGCTTAGGGAGCTGGGGTTGTTTAGCCTGGAGAAGAGGAGGCTCAGGGGTGACCTTATTGCAGTCTACAACTACCTGAAGGGTGGTTGTGGCCAGGAGGAGGTTGCTCTCTTCTCTCAGGTGGCCAGCGCCAGAACAAGAGGACACAGCCTCAGGCTGCGCCAGGGGAAATTTCAGCTCGAGGTGAGGAGAAAGTTCTTCACTGAGAGAGTCATTGGGCACTGGAATGGGCTGCCTGGGGAGGTGGTGGAGTCGTCATCCCTAGGGCAGTTCAAGGCAAGGTTGGATGTGGCACTTGGTGCCATGGTCTAGCCTTGGGCACTGTGGTAAAGGGTTGGACTTGATGATCTGTGAGGTCTCTTCCAACCTTGGTGATACTGTGATACTGTGATATGTCCCTGACCCTGTTGTGAAGGAGAAAATTAATTAATACAAGATTATATTTTCCCAAAATTAATATTGTTTATTATTTTTTATATTCAGAACTCTCACCACCCTTGACCACTAATTTTAATAATAATAATAATAATAATAATAATAATAGGCAATTTGCACAGTCATGGAACCATTTTACAGATAATAACTAGATCTAGTAATAACCAGCAAAACTTATAAACAGTAATTGAACTGGAAGAGAAGATTCCTGCAGTCAAATACCGTTTGTGGTCAATATACCACTTGCTCACTAGAAGAACTCAAGGAATTCTTTTCTGCTTATGGCAGAAGGCAATGGAGAATTACAAAGAGGCTTTTAAGTGTTTACTCACAAAATTATTACTACCTGACTCGCAGGGCTAGCCACAGTCCCAGACAGTACCCAAATGCTTTCAGAGAACTCTTGTCTTGTCAGCTGCTGAGACTTGATTCTTCCCAGGCTTCCGGGGAAAGGAGGCAGATAATCTCTGACCTTGTCCTTTGGCTCCTCTGGACAATCTGTGTATCTCTGGGTCTTCTCATTTTAGTGAGAGACTTTCAGGTGCAGGCAGGATGTCATGAGATGTGCAGTCTCAGCACAATGTCATGCTCGATATGCAGGCTGATCACATGGAGGCATTTAGTCTCTGTTCCTGGTAAACTTGTGACAGCAGAGTTTCCAGGCAAACAATAAGGCAGTAAGCAATGGCAGCAGGCAACAGCAGGCACAAATACAATGGCAGAGCACAGCACAGTGTGTTGTTTACCTGCATATCTCTTTTATCAATGTGGGCCAAGATTAATTGCCCTTTGGACACAGAATAGCCAATCAGAATGGCAGTTAGCCAAGCCTGACCATATTAGGTAAAGCCACAGGTTTGCTTTACCCAAATTTGGCAAAAGCATAGGCCTTGCACAAGGCAGAAACAAGCTAAGTGTGTGTACCTTGTTTACCATAGGAGGAGAACATGCTTGTGCAAGCCAGTACATGTATAAGCCTATTTGTGGCCCATCAGGCCTACCACAACAGACTCTGATTAGGTTTTACTGAAGAAAACAAGTTTCAGCATCCTCTGGGTTCCTCTTAGTTGCATTTGTTTAATTTTTCAAGAAATTGTCATTTTGATTCAGAGGTATATTATAGAGAAACTTAGTGGAACTATGCCTTTTATTTTACTTTCACATTTGAATTTTATCTTTGATATTATCCCCTCTATGAGACTTTTTTATTTTCTTTGTATTTCAAGACAACAAATTCCAACTCTAGTCTGAGCAAGGACACCTCTGATGAAATCCTGAAATTGAATCTGTAATGGCTGGGGTCAACATGTGGCATTTTATGATGTACTTCATGGCTTCTGATGACAGCACATTTCATTTTAGAGTGACCTGGAGAGAAATAAACCAAGTCTTCTAGTGTGGCAGAGCGGGAAACAGGGAATGCTGAAATGCATGCAGTATTTCAGTAGAGGTCAAAGGGTTGTTTTTTATCCTAACTCAGAAATGGCACAAATAATCAGCCTTATTTCCAGGAATCAGCTCAAATACAAGTCAGAGGACACATTACATGGAACAGGAAGGCATAATTTTTATATGCCTATAGTAAGACCATTGGGTTTCTCCTTTGTTCACTCTGTGCATGAGATATTTCCTATAGATTAATTATTCCTATACAAAAAGAACTTGTTTTGTGGACAGTGTCTCAGCACAAGCAGAGATTTTAGAAGGCATTCTGCTTTGTAGAGTTTCACATAGCACCTACATAGACCTGATAATGATTATATGACACAACAATAACTACCATTTCACTCAGTTATTTCTGCTGCAGTGAGCACTGGATATTGCTGGACTTTTCGCTAGTAACTTTTAACAATATGATCCTTTCAGACCTTACCAAATTTCTGTGTTCTGTCATACATTGAAAAATTTCTTCAGGTTGGCTCATGCTGGTATTTTTTCACAACGTTAACTGGATTAAGTATCAGGAAAAGCCTTCTCTAGTGTAGGTCCCCCGCAGGCCACAGGGAATATCTGCCCTCCCATGAAGTGTCTCTTCTTCCTCTGACTTTGGTATTGCTTCTGTTGTTTTTTGTTCTCTTTTCCTCTGTCTGAGTGGCATTTTCTGTCTTTTTAGAAATGCATTTTCCCAGATGTCCCACCATCTTAGCTGAGAAGCTCAGGAAGAATGCCCTGAAGTGGGTTTGTTGGAACCAAACTGTGGTTGGTTGTTTCCAGCAAAGGAGTAGCTCCTGGCCTCTTCTCACAGATGCCACTCAGGTGAGTCTATTTAGAAGGAAGACGCTATAGAAAAGGATATGTGAATAGTACAAATAATTCCTATAGGCAGTTCTAGTTTTTTAAGCCTCCTTATGCATAACAAGTAATTTAATGATAGTAAAGAACCACATGTTCCATATCTTCTCTCAACACTTCCACAAGAAAGGGAAATGAGTAGCTTACTTTCCACCTTGCTACTCCTGTTGATATAAAACCTTCACAGAAGATACTGGAGACATGGAAGCCTCATGTTAGTGCTGTGCACAAGAACATTTAACTTTTCTACCACTTCAGACACCAATAGTGTGAAAATCAAACCAGAAAGTGTAAGAATATGAGGAGGAGGAGAAGAAGAAGAATAAAATTATAGATGATGTGATATGTGTTTTCCTCACTCTTACTCAGAAAGGCATGGAAATATAGCAAAATCTATATCAGGTTAAAGCATAGCATGAAAGCCTTTCCTCAGCAGAAGGAAGCAATTCAACTCAAAACTGGAAAGGACATAGCCAAGCTGACTGGACTTGGCATTTAGGAACAGTATAAATGGCTATTGAAAAATAGGCTCATTCGAGTTGTTATGGTAGGGCACAGAGATAGAACAATACAAGGTCAGGTCATGCCAATTTTCATGGTTAACTTAAATCCAGCAGAACAATCAATCATCCAATACATTTAAGATTTTAACTAAACTAAGCTTGAAATAGAGATCCAAGTTATATCAAAAATATGAGTGGAAACAGATTAGGAAACAAACAAAACCAAAAAAATTGCCTATTTTGACTCAAACACACTATCAATTTATTACAGCCTCACATAATTCCAGAATTTTGGACTTAAAAAAAAATCATTATAGAAAAGAAAAAGAGATTTCTCAACCTGCCAGGAATGTAGCACAGCTGCACATCTGCAATAAAATACACAGTGAATAAGTATGTATTGCCATGATAAGGTTTGCTTTTCTGATGTTTCCTAAATGAAGAAAGTCAACAGCTAACAGATCTTCAAAGCATAATTCATCTTTTCTGAAACAGAAAAATGAGGTTTCCCTATTATATGAAGAAATCTTTGCTATCTTTCTGTTGTCTATATTACTATGTATATTATTTTCATATTCATTTATCTTGCCAAAATGCACTATAAGCAAATAGATACTCCTTTTTCTGGTGTTCATTCTAATTCTATGCACATGCATTTGATTACCTAAGCTGGAAAAGTTAAATTCTCCTGTTATTTTTGTATAAATAATATAAATGGTCTCTTCTCCAATACTTGCATGTGATATTAATTTTGTCTATTCACTGTCTATTCACTGTCATCAGATGCTTGAACATGTAGACACTTGAGCGTGTCCAGAGAAGGGCGACGAGGCTGGTGAGAGGCCTCAAGCACAAGCCCTATGAGGAGAGGCTGAGGGAGCTGGGATTGTTTAGCCTGGAGAAGAGGAGGCTCAGGGGTGACCTTATTGCTGTCTACAACTACCTGAAGGGTGGTTGTGGCCAGGAGGAGGTTGCTCTCTTCTCTCAGGTGGCCAGCGCCAGAACAAGAGGACACAGCCTCAGGCTGCGCCAGGGGAAATTTAGGCTCGAGGTGAGGAGAAAGTTCTTCACTGAGAGAGTCATTGGACACTGGAATGGGCTGCCCGGGGAGGTGGTGGAGTTGCCGTCCCTGGAGCTGTTCAAGGCAGGATTGGACGTGGCACTTGGTACCATGGTCTAGCCTTGAGCTCTGTGGTAAAGGGTTGGACTTGATGATCTGTAAGGTCTCTTCCAACCCTGATGATACTGTGATACTGTGATCTGGAGTAAAATGTATTACTTTTTCATAAGACAAAAAGAGAGCAATCTGGAAGTCCTGGAAAAGGACAACTTGAATGCAGTTTTGTTATAGTAAGCTTTAGATTACACACAGATTGAGTACTTAAACAGGAGAGATATGTTCACCAGCAACACTTTCAGAGAAGGAAGGCAGACTCACAGACTCAGACCCACATTCTCTTGGCCTTTTGTGGAGCAATGATTGGAAAGGCAGCCTTGGTGTTGTGTAAGAACTGCCAAAATATTTGTGCTTTATGAACACTTTTCACAGAATCACAGTCAAGTGCCAGGTCCTGCACTTTGGTCACGACCCCATGCAATGCTACAAGCTTAAAAGAGAGTGTCTGGAAAGCTGCCTGATAAAGACCTCAGAGTACTGGTTGACAGCCAGGTGAATATGAGACAGCAGTGCACCACTGGCCAAGTAGGCCAACATCATCCTGGAAGACTGTGACAAGTTGGATCAAATAAGTGATCGTGTCCTTGTTCCTAGCACAGTAAGACCACACATCAAGTACTGTGTTCTGTTTCGGGGATTATTCAGACTGGACAAAAAGGACACCGAGGGGAGACCTTCTCACTCTCTACAGCAACACGAAATGAGGTTGCAGCAAGTTCTACGCTGCTCATGAAATGAGGTTGTAGCAAGTTGGAGGTTAATGTTTTCTCCCTAGTAACAAGTGATAGGAGATAACATGGCCCAAAGTTGGACCAGAACAGATTTAGATTGGGTGTTAGAAGAATATTCTTCACTGAAAAGATTATTGAACACTGGAACAGAGTCCCGGGGCAGGTGGTTGGAGCCCCACCCCTGAAGGTGTTTAAAAGAAGCACAGATGTGGTGCTCAGTGTGCTGGTTTGAGGCTAATTAAAATATTTTACTGAGAGAAATTAAATCCTTAGCTGTGAGAAGAAAGAAAAAAGAAATATGCACCCTGTATCACCCATTCATAGAATCATAGAATCATAGAATCAACCAGGTTGGAAGAGACCTCCAAGATCATCCAGTCCAACCTAGCACCCAGCCCTATCCACTCAACTAGACCATGGCACTAAGTGCCTCATCCAGTCTTTTCTTGAATACCTCCAGGGACGGTGCCTCCACCACCTCCTTGGGCAGCCCATTCCAAAATGTAACTAGTCAAAATATAAATCTCAGAATCAACCAGTGTGGCGATTTGGCTTCTATCCCCACCCCCCCCACCCCCCCCACCCCCCAACTTTTAAAATGCCCCAGCTAACTCAGATGGACTCTGGGAATATAAATAAAGCTATTTATTTACAGCTAGCACAATATACAAGCAGATATTTACAATATATACAGTTATATACAGAAATATACAAAGAAAAAGTAATACAGAAGCACAGCTCAACAATCTGTCACTCAGTCATCCACAATGCACTGGAGAAAGGTAAAGCTCCAGAGCACATCCAATTCATCTACGACATCATTGTGTGGGGCCAAACTACTGAGGAAGTCTTCAAAAAAGGTAACAAAATCATTGACATTCTGTTGCAAGCAGGTTTTACCATTAAGAGAGACAAGGTCAAAAGACCTGCCAAAGAAATTCAGTTTCTGGGAGTACGGTGGCAGGATGGTCGCCGTTACATTCCTCAGGATGTGATCAACAAAGTCTCTACCATGGCAGTTCCCACCAGTAAGAAGGACACACTTTCTTTTCTTGGTGTGGTGGGATTTTAGAGACTACACATTCCTGGTTTCAGTCAGATTGTCAAACCTCTGCACGATGTGACTTGTAAGAGAAACAATTTCGAGTGGGGACCTGAACAACAAGCAGCCTTTGATAAAATCAAATGAGAAATAGTCCATGCAGTGGGCTTGGGACCTGTGTGATCTGGTTCGGACATTAAGAACATTCTGTACACGGCTGCCAGTGATAATGGTCCAACTTGGAGCCTTTGGTGGAGAGCTCCAAATGAGACACGTGGTCATCCACTTGGTTTCTGGGGACGTGCCTACAGAGGTTCAGAGAAAAATTATACCGCAACAGAGAAAGAAATTCTAGCAGCTTATGAGAGTGAAAGCAGCTTCTGAAGTGATTGGAACTGAGTCACAATTGCTTTTAGCTCCTAGACTGCCAGTTCTTAACTGGATGTTCAAGGGCAAAGGTTCATCACCACATCATGCCACAGATGCAACCTGGTCTAAATGGATGGATTTGATAACCAAATGAGCACGAATGGTTAATCTTGACTGACCTGGTCTGGTGGAGGAGATCACCAACTGGCCGGAAGGTACAGACTGTTCCAAACCTCCAGAGAAGAAAATAACCCGTGTTGAAGAAGCTCCTCCCTATGGTGATCTCTCTGATCAGGAAAAGAACTATGCTTTGTTCACAGATGGTTCCTGTCGTCTTGTTGGGAACAAGCGAATATGGAAGTCAGCAGTTTGGAGTCCTACCAGGAGAGTTACCAAAACGAAAGATGGAGAAGGAGAATCCAGTCAGTTCGCTGAGGTAAAAGCTGTTCAACTTGCTCTTGATGTGGCTGAACGTGAGAATTGGCCTATCCTTTACCTCTACACCGACTCATGGATGGTAGCCAATGCTCTATGGGGTTGGCTAAAGGACTGGAAGAAGAATGGTTGGCAGAGGAAAGGAAAGCCTATTTGGTGTGCTGATCTATGGCAGGACACTGATTCACAACTGGAGAGAACTCCAGTGAAGGTGCGGCACGTAGATGCACACATGCCTAAGAACAGAGCCAATGAGAAACATCACCACAACCAGCAGGCAGACCAAGCTGCTAAGATTTCTCAAGTTGATACTAACTTCAATTTTGACCTTGATTGGAAACACCGAGGTGAGCTGTTCTTAGCTCGGTGGGCCCATGACTCATCTGGACATCAAGGCAGAGATGGAACATACCGATGGGCTTGCGATAGGTCAATTGATTTGTCCATGGATGCTATCACCCAAGTCATTCATGACTGTGACATTTGTGCTGCTATTAAGCAGGCTAAGCGAATCAAGCCCTTATGGTATGGTGAGAGATGGTCAAAGTACAAGTATGGTGAAGCCTGGCAGATTGACTACATCACTTTACCTCGATCCCATTCTCGCAAGCAGAATGTGCTAACCATGGTAGAGGCCAGCACCGGATGGCTGGAAAACTATCCAGTTCCACATGCTACTGCATGTAACACCATTCTTGGTTTGGAGAGACAAATCTTGTGGAGACATGGAACTCCAGAGAGAATCGAGTCAGACAATGGCACTCATTTCAAGAACAATCTTGTGAAAAACTGGGCCAAAGAGCATGGTATTGAATGGATCTATCACATACCCTACTATGCACCAGCTTCAGGGAAGATTGAACGCTACAACGGTTTGCTGAAAACCACCCTAAACGCCATGGGGGGTTGAACTCTGAAAAACTGGGACAAACATTTAGCACAAGCTACCTGGTTGGTAAATAGTAGAGGTTCAGTAAACAGAGCAGGACTTGCACAATCAGATTTGGTCCAAACAGTAGACGGTGATAAAGTTCCTGTTGTACATGAAAAGAATCTGTAAGGGAAAACTGTTTGGGTATTTTCTCCTTTGGGCAAAGGGAAACCTGTCCGAGGGGTAGTATCTACTGAAGGTCCTGGTCATACCTACTGGGTAATGCAGGAGAATGGTGAAATTCAGTGTATTCCACAGAGAAATCTAACCTTAGCTGAGAGAGTTTAAATTCAGAGTATATAATACAAGCTGTTAGGAGTTTTCTGTTCTAGGTACCATCGGTGTCCAACACTGGAAGAATCTATGAGAGAATCTACAGTATGCAAGCACAAACCCAACGTCACCTGGGAGTCCCTGTTCTGAGCTTTTCAATCACCTACATCTGATTTAAGTGTGAACTGAACTTGTATATATTGTTTTATTGTAAATATTGGTTTAGGTTAGATTAGATAATTCTCAGCAATACTCTGAGCGAAGTAGACAGGGGTGGATTGTGCTAGTTTGAAGCAGGCTAGAATGTTTTGGTGAGAGAAAGTAGATCATTGGCTATAAAAGGAAAACATGGTTGTGTCTCTTCTCTCGCAGTCCCACTGAGAAGTATGGGAACAAGAAGTAAACATTAGATAACATTCTCCATTTTGTCTCATTCTGCTTTTGGCTTTAGACTGAGCAACATCTCATTAACCTCGCTGCCACTAACCTTCCTTCTTAACCTCTTGGCTGCACCTCTATTCTTTTCTCAGGAGGGGAGTTGTGCTTCCACCCCTGAGGCAAACGATTGAACTGGTACTGGATTCCTCTCCAGATGAATGTAAACTGAGGCCTGCACTCCTTTGCTATGGGAATAGAGAAGAAAGCATTAGCAATGTCTATGGTAGCATACCACTTAGCCTCCTTCGATTCCAGCTCATACTGGAGTTCCAGCATGTCCGGCACAGCTGCGCTCATGAGTGGAGTCACCTCGTTGAGGGCACGAAAATCAACTGTGAGTCTCCAATCGCCGTTCAGTTTGTGCACAGGCCAGATGGGGCTGTTGAAAGGCGAATGAGCTTTCTCGATGACAGCCTGACTCTCCAGTTGATGAATCAGCTGATGAATGGGCAACAAAGAGTCACGGTTAGTTCTGTACTGCCTGTGGTGAACAGTTTGAGTAGCAATTGTCACTTCCACATCCTCTATGTCATGCTGTCCCACAACTGCAGATTCATCTGAAAGTTCAGGTCTAATGGACAATTTCGGTTTATCATCCTCAATCTCTACAGATGCTATTCCAAAAGCCCATTTGTGACCCTTAGGATCTTTGAAACAACCTTGTCTCAAAAAGTCAATTCCCAAAATGCAAGGTGCATCAGGACCAGTTACAATAGTATGTTTCTTCCACTCTTTACCAGTTAAACTGATCTCAGCCTCTATCTTAGTTAACTCTTGAGATCCACCAGTGATTCCAAAAATAGATATGGAGTCTGTCCCCTTGCAATTGGATGGCAATAAAGTACACTGAGCACCTGTGTCAACTAAAGCCCTGTATTTGCAAACTTTTGAACTGCTGGGCCATCTAATGAATACATTCCAATAGATTCGGTCTCTCCACTATCCCTTTCCTCCTCCTGGCTGGAGGCAGGGCACCCCTAATGCTGAACATGGCATGTAGGGTGTACACAGTGATTGGTGGTGTTGTGAGAGAAATTGCAATTGTTGGAATAATTGCAGTTGCTCTCGGGAGCTGAAGAAGTGACAGCTACTTTTCTGGCATTGGCAATATTGCCTCTGTTTCTGCCACTCTGCAGTTCCCTGACTCTCTTTGAAAGAGCTGAGGTAGGTTTACCATCCCACTTGTTCATGTTCTCACTGTATGTGTCACGCAGAATTATCCACAATGACACACGTGATTGCTGCTGTCTGGGTGGAATTTGTCTCCTCCTGGGCTGGAATTGCCTTGCAGGAGGTGGGTGTCTGTTCCTGATGGCAGAAACATTCACCCATTCAGATGATGCAGGAATGGTATCCTTTACCAGATTGGAAATGTTTCTAAGATCCTCCTTCAGTTCTTTCATGCTGTCTTTGATGCCATCCTTAATACCTTCTTTAAGCTCTGTACCCAGAGTTTTTATGGCAGAGACTAGACCAGAATGTGACAAGCTGTCCTCTACCTGCCTGAGCTGGTCAGTGAATTCACCAACAGTGAAAGACCTTCCATTATCACTCCTTGATAGAAATTTGCTGGCCAAGATGTTAGCATAGGATGAAGGAGCAAGCTTAATAAGCTTCTTCATGAGACCTGTTCCAAGAGGAATGTCATCAGGCTTATGTGTGCCATGATCTCCATAGAGCACTTCTTTCACAGCAAACTCCTTCAGAAGCTTAATTCCCTGCTCAATGGTGTTCCACTTCTTAGCAGCCCATGGCAGATCATCTCGGGAAGGATATCTCATAGCCACAGCCAACAAAAGGTGTGTCCACAAGCTAACCTTACCAAGAGGACTTGTTAGGTATTTGTCCACTCCACCCTCCTTAGTGAGTGGTCCCAGCTGCTTGGCAGACTTGTCTCCTACCTGCAGGGCATTGGCACCAACGCTACGGCAAGCTGCTTGGCAGACTTGTCTCCTACCTGCAGGGCATTGGCACCAACGCTATGGCATCTCACTAGCCAGCTTAGGATTGGCTCACCTGATTCCCTTGAGTATTCCTTTCTAATTTCCCTGACCTCTCTGAGTGGATCGTTGGAGCCTTGGATGTACTGTGTTCAGTTCTGGGCCCCCCAGTTTAGGAAGGACACTGAGATGCTTGAGCGTGTCCAGAGAAGGATGACGAGGCTGGTGAGAGGCCTCAAGCACAAGCCCTATGAGGAGAGGCTGAGGGAGCTGGGATTGTTTAGCCTGGAGAAGAGGAGGCTCAGGGTTGACCTTATTGCAGTCTACAACTACCTGAGGGGTGGTTGTGGCCAGGAGGAGGTTGCTCTCTTCTCTCAGGTGGCCAGCTCCAGAACAAGAGGACACAGCCTCAGGCTGCGCCAAGGGAAATTTAGGCTCGAGGTGAGGAGAAAGTTCTTCACTGAGAGAGTCATTGGACACTGGAATGGGCTGCCTGGGGAGGTGGTGGAGTTGTCGTCCCTGGGGCAGTTCAAGGCAAGGGTGGATGTGGCACTTGGTGCCATGGTCTAGCCTTGAGCTCTGTGGTAAAGGGTTGGACTTTATGATCTGTGAGGTCTCTTCCAACCTTGGTGATACTGTGATACTGTGATACTGTGATACTGTCATTGTCCTCCTCTTCCTCCTGTTGACCTGGTGGTCCCTGGCCTAACAGAACCTTCCTCATAGCACTCCTAAACTCATTGGAACCATCCTCTCTCTTGGCAGCCAACCTCACAACACTCTTCTCATTTGAGTTTTGGGATCTCAGCACATTTGCGAGGTCTTGCAGACTAACTGCCTCCTCTTCCTCCTCTTGCTGATCACTAGAGATCCCCTGTCTTACATCCTCCTGTGAACCACACTTTGTCAAAAACTGTGTCTTGGCTTTTGCCTTAGCAGGTGCCAAAAACACCTGCACAGCAACAGACTTGGACATGTCTGCTGGAGGGTTTGAATAATTTGGCGTCTGACTTGTAGTCTGTGAGTTCAGATTTGCCTTAGATCTAACAGAATTTTGGTCTGCTGGCTGGGAATTTGAACTGGCTGAGCTGGTGTTATCAGGAACATTTTGATTTTGAGCCTGTACTCCTGGGACGCCTGCCAAACCTGGCACATTGTTATTGTTTACATGCCCACCAGGAGCATTGGCAGTGTTCCCAGAATCTAAAGAGGAGGGTGCAGAGACTGGCTGTGAGGAAAGAATTTGAGATGCTTTCCTGGTTGCTTTTAAAACAGACACCTTCTTAGCTAATTTTGGCACTACATTTGAATTTTTCACACATAGTGCAAAAATTAATATGAAAATTAGTCCCCTAAGACATACATTAAAAATTTAGAGAATAAACACAGTTTTACATTAGCAACTTCCTAAACAAATGTCTGGCACCCCAGTTCCTGGGTGTATTACTCACATCAGAGCTGTATTTAAAGCAGTATTTCGATTGATTGTAATGTTATTGATAAGTGCTCCTGTAATGTTACTAGTAATATTTTCAGTGACATTAAAACCACAATACCCAAGAATAAAATCACGCCAAGATCAAAAGACATCTGAAACTTTAGCTTTGGCCTTCTTATAAGCTAAATCAATAAAATAAGCAACAATTTGAGCCTTTATCCAATTAAATGCCAAGAACACGAAGCCAGACCAGAGTAACGCTCCAACCAAATACAACAGCTGCTTTACTAGCTTCATTTTGATTCCCAGAGTTAATTAACAGTCACTCAAACTAATTTAGCCCCACGTTGGGAATGCCAAATAAAAGATGTGGTGGTTTGGTGGTTTGGCTTCTCTCCTGCCCCCCCCCCCCCCCCCCCCCCCCCCCCCCCCCCGCTTTTAAAATGCCCCAGCTAACTCAGCTGCACTCTGAGAATATAAATGAAGCTATTTACAGCTAGCAAAATATACAAGCAGCTATTTACAATATAGAATATTGTAAATATTATATACAGAAATATACAAAGGAAAAGTAATACAGAAGCACAACACCCCTCCCAGAAACCTGAGTCCCCAGGAGGAGCTCTCAAACCACCCCAGCACCTCCCCCTGCCCCTCTCAACCTTACCCCAATCCTGAGAAAAGAATAGAGGTGCAGCCAAGAGGTTAAGAAGGAAGGTTAGTGGCAGAGAGGTTAATGGGATGTTGCTCAGTCTAAAGCCAAAAGCAGAATGAGACAAAATGGAGAATGTTATCTAATGTTTACTTCTTGTTCCCATACTTCTCAGTGGGACTGTGAGAGAAGAGACACAACCATGTTTTCCTTTCATAGCCAATTATCTACTTTCTCTCACCAAAACATTCTAGCCTGCTTCAAACTAGCACAACCAGGTTGGAAGAGACCTCCAAGATCATCCAGTCCATACTAGCACCCAGCCCTAGCCTGTCAACTAGACCATGGCACAAAGTGCATCACCCAGTCTTTTCTTGAACAACTCCAGAAACGGCAACTCCACCACCTCCCCGGGCAGCCCATTCCAGGGAGGTAAGACATCCACCTCTCACATACCATCACACTGAGGAACATGGTTATCAGCAGACTTGGTAGAGTTAGATAACAGTTGGACTTGATGACCTTCAAAGTCTTTTCTGATAAAAACAATTCTATGATTCTATACACATACCACCACTAAACACAAGTGAAGAATATATTTCAAAGGCATCACATTTAACATGAGATGTTTGTAGTGTTAGCTACTTAGCCTAGGCTCCTTTTATTGCCAGATTAAAAAACAGACATTTTTAGTCACAGTTCTGTGATATCTACTTTTTTTTTTCCCAGGATGAGGTGAGCTAATGATCAGATTTAAAATCATCCCCATTATACAAGATAAATGACTAATTCAAGCATTAATAATTTTTTGAAGGAATTACACCTGAGGCTTTCCACCTGATTCAGCTCTATTGAAATGAGTTAGGTCTCTCCTTAGGAAGACAATGGATTGAAGAAAGTCATGTAGACATAAAGTAACTTCTCCAAGTCCTGCTTGTTCTCCTGATCAAGAGTGCATGCTGGTTCTGGGATATATGTCTGTGCATAGTGTTACAAATACACATCAGGATATGTTTTAAAGAAGAACTTCCTTTCAAGCATAAGGATTCTTCATCTGTTAGTAATAATAGCTACATGCCAGAATATTGCTATTGACTATGAGTCATTATTCTTTCATTGGTTTGTAGCTAGATCATCACAAACGAGGAAGATTCTCAAAGCGCTGTTCCTTTCCAAGACAAATGTTATTATTTTGTTTTTTTACCTGATTACTGGCTGTTATAATACCAGAGCTTCTGCTGCTGCATGCCTAATTAGGTAATTTGCAGAGTTTTTATTATATGTTGTTCTTTATCAAACGACAGCAGCTACAGAGATTAATAAAGCTGTCAACTGTGGATAAATTCATAAGTGATTATTTCAATTTTTATTCTCAAGTGCTACTTATTAGCATATTGTCTTTTTTTTACTTAGGGAACTGAAGTGGATAGATTGAGCAGAGTTATCTCTTTAAAATGAGGTAGCTTCAGGTTTTGTTGAATATTTCCTCCCTTCAGAAGGGTCCATTAGCAGTAGAATTTTAACTAACTGTTAGACAAAGTGGTTTTTATTAGTCTGGACTACATATTTAGTAGGCAATAAAGAGTATCATAAAGTGTTTAGAAAAGAAGAAGGAGAATTCAGTAGTAATTTTCAATTACTACTTAGGCTAGATACTATTTTTTCAAGTGTATTACTAGATATTTGCCACCATTTATTTAACCATTAATATAATTTTAATGACAACAGGGATTTTATCAACATAGTAAACATTATATAAATTTCTCCTTTTTTAACAGAGGCTTACAAACTATAAGTCTTTCATTGAAAATGCTCAGTGAACCTACACACTTCTTTTCTGAAAGAATGACCTGATCAAACATGTGTGACAGAATATTACTGGAGTTTTTTATGTTAATTCCAGTGAATCCCATAATTCATCTTGTCTCTCTGCCTCCACCTTTCCAGTTAATGATCTGAATATTCCTTAGTTCAGACACCCATGCTACAGATGGAATCAATACAGGTGGGAATGAACTTAATGTCATGAACCCAGTTGTAGGACAGAGATCTTAAAATTGAAGAACCTTATGTCATAATTAACAGGCACAAACTGGTGTTCATGCAAGTTAAGGCTTTAATAAAGTTGCAGGAATCAAGCAATGTACAGGCCTGGGTGCGAGGAGAGACTCTGATCTACCCCAACGCACGCCCTTTGCCTTCAGCTTTCTCTTTTTATACCCTATTCTATTACATATTTACTAAGTTCTAAGAAAAGGTTGGGTTTTCTTTATCAGTTCTTAGGAATGTGAGATGTCTCTTCCACACAGGCCTCCTTTTATCCGGTGGTCCCTCTGGTAATGTTTGATGAAGTAAGGGGTCTTGCTTAAGTGTCTTCCTCATGAACTTCAAAGTCCTGGTTCTTCTATTTGCTCATACAGGAAAGGTGGCACCAGGAGGAATGCATTTCCATTTCAATATGCAAAAGACTATCTCTTCCACATGCCTCCCTCCTTTGTCAATCTAATTACTCTTATCTTTAAGCTTATTGAGATGGTGGTGCAAGCAGGAATGCAGTTACATTCAAACCCCCCCCCTTCCTCCTTGTCTGTGACCTCTTGCCACGAATTGATCGGATCAAACATATGATTCTATATATTTATCACAATCCCCCATTTGCTTTTTGATCAGATTGATTCGTGTTTTAGCTTCAAATCGGGCAATTACTTGCTCTAGAGAGTTTAACTCTCCATCTTTCCTCCTTTCTTTTATCGCCTGAACAATCATTATAGGTTGGGGTTTGGTTCTCTCTTCTGGGTTATGGGGTACAAGAGTCACTTGCATTCCTTGCACAACCATCGTGATCAGTCTTACAAACCATGGAATGAGACAAGGTACAATTAATATCACAATCAGCACTCCCCCTCCCGCTAAAGCCAATTTAGTCTAATTATTCTATTAAGCATATACATTGGGGTTCCATATCCCCAAGATCCATCTTCTGCCCACGTTGCAGGGTCATAATAGGCAATGATCCTTTCAGGAGGCCACTCGTTGTCTTTCCAATTTCCTATTTGGAGATCCCTCCTGGCCCTTCTTGGCTCGTCAGTCTCAGTGTACAGCTGTTTGCCTAATCTTACTCCCTTGAAGACAGGCAACAGGAAGAAGCTGGGTCTCATTGTTCCCAATCCGATAATATCCAACCAGGGCTGGCCACCCATTTATGATTTTGCTACCATTTTACCATGTAACCCCCTTCACATTCCAAATTCCCTATAAAATGACCATTACCCAGTCTCTGCCAGCAACTTCTTCCAATTATATTGGTTTGTAGGACCCACTGGTGCTTTCTGTTACCTCTCTCCACTTTCCAGGATGTTTGCTTCCATTGATTTCCAGGGCCATCGATCTCCTTGATTGGTACCTCCACAGACATAACAATTGGTTACATTCAAGGATTTTGCAATATTCTCAGATAAATTTACAAACAATATTTTTAGCAACTGTTGGAATTTCATACTTAACTCCTGATTCTATTTCATGATAAAATGAATGAAATACCAAATGTTGTGATTTTCTCTACGATACTGGCAGCACTGGCCAGGATCCTCTGGGCAAATGTATTTTTCTTGCACACTATAATAACATCTCCACCCCATATTCCCACAATTTGAAGCACCGTTGTTGTCAATAGCCTGGCAAGCAGCAAAAGTGACCCAAAGGGGTTGGCTGCGGTCAGTAGCCATTTGGCTTCTTCCTAACAACTTTCCTTTCTCATCATTTGCACTTACTTCTACCCACCAAGGATAGGAGCTCCTTCCTTTGGATCATAACAAGTGATTTTTAATGTCTCATTACCCCTCGTTTTTATAACAGGGATCTAACTTTCATCCTTCGTACTCATAAATTGTATGGTACACCAGTGTTTGAGACACAATTTTGCCCCTCCGAGTCGCAGCAATGCAGTCACTGCAATTCTGGGCTTGTTCCAGGACAGGAGGCTTAACCCAAATATGCACAGCAGAGGTCCGGTCAGGGCCATGTCACTCGGCGGTCACAGCCCAGAGGGGTTGCAGCCCTCGGCAGACCTTCTTCAGCCGCAGCACTGGTTCCCACTCCGGTCTTGCCCTCTTTTTGTTTCCTTGGGTGCCTCTCACTGCCCTTTTTGCTTTCCTTGAAATATGTGTCACAAGTTAAATTAAAACACACAAACAAAACAAACTAACTAACAGGCAAAACAACAACAACAACAACAAAAAACCTCTTCCCCACTACACAATCCCTCCTGTTTGTAACAATTTCAACACCTTCCGTCAGTTTGAGTATTGGTTATGAAGTCTCAATTAGTGCCCCCCCCAGGAGTGATAAGTATTTAGAAATTCCAGCAGTGCTTAGCCTTAGTGTCACTTTGTTTCTCCTGGGTCCGAAGTCACTTGTCCCTCCTGCACAGGTGCTTTTACTCGTGAGGCTGTGTCCGTCTTTTCTCTGCTGTTCTGAGCGCCGTTCCTGTGGTGAGCAGCACAAGAAAAGAGCCTTCCCACAGAGTTAACCAAGTTTGTTCTTTCCAAGTCTTTATCAGTAAAGTATCCGTGCAGGACACCCCCCATCCAAAGAGAGACTCCCTGAGTTTCCCTAGGTGAAGCTCTTAATAGAGTTGACTTAATTACTTTGAATGGGCCTGTAAGTTCTTTTGATCGTTTCAGCTTAAGCCAAGCTAAGCACAAACCCGAATCCACCTCCCAAACCGGGTACAATTTCACAATTGACTGGTGAGCTCACAGATCTCTATGCTTCACCCCCCCCACTCACCACAGAGGGGTGAAGCCTCAGTTCCTATGAGGCACACCTGTCCTCTTATCGAGGGTGGGCTCAGGCCAGTGCTTCACAACCATTTCTAACTGCCTTGTGAACAACCCGTCAATCACTTCTTTTGGGATCCCTTTCTTTCGGCCTACCCACCACCAATACTGTCTAGTATTCAGATGCTCCCTTCCCCCAGTGTCGCCTGGGGATTCGAAGCATCTGGCTCCGGGGGTCTGGACTCGGAGGTCGGCGATTAATTTTCACCTGCCTCAAGCCTCTAGGCTCAGGCTTATGAACTTCCTCAGGCACCCCATACTGCCTGGCATAACCTAATAGCTCTCTGGCCACCTCCTCCCACGTCCCTTGTCTGCAATCAGGCTGCCTCCTCCCGGGTGTTAAGTTCTCCCTCAGAGCAGCTTGTATTCGGGAGGTAAGTGGGGTGTCATCTATCTCCTTTTGGAGCTGAATGCCTTTCATCTTAAGGGAGTCAGGAAGCCCCCGACCAAAGGAGTCATTCGCTTTGGGTCCACCACGAGAGAAAGGGGTGATTCAAAATAATGTTTCAGTTCTCGATCATAGACCATTTGCAAACAAGCTGCTTCTGCACATTTTCCATTATCTGATGCATGCCTCCCCTCAGAACTAGAGGCTCTCCTCTCTCTTTTGAATCAAAGCCCCCCAGCCCAGAAAGTTGCTCGCTAAGTAAGGCTCCAGGGACCACTCCTATTTCCCGTAGTTAGGAACACATTAGCACCCCAATAGCCTGTAGCTTCAGCCTCTGTCAACCTAATTTGATCACCTCCAGTTTTAGAAACACGCCATACATATTCCACCTCAGACTCCCCAGCAGAACGTGTAAACTCTTTACGCTGTTTGGCCAGCTCAGTGGAAGAAAAGGGTATCTCTCTCGTTGTGATGGCAGGGGTGCCATCCTCATCCTCATACAGCATCTCGGTTTTAATGAGAGGACGCATGTGAGCCGCAGCTTCCTCTGCTGCTGCCAGCTCTGCCTGAGGGTATGTGGAGGCAGGCTCTGCCTGCCGTTCTTCCTTCTTCAAAAAAAACAATTTGCCACTTCTGCTCTGTTTTTAATCTGTCCTTAAGATCTGCCACTTCGTCCTTTAAAGTTACAATATGCCCTTGCAGGGAATCTACCAGATCCTGCAAGGAGGAAATGATTTTATTCTCTCGTTCGTTTTGGCTTTGCTTTTCATCTCTCGAAGCGGCGAAAAACGCACCCAAAACTGCACAGATGAAAGCTTTGCCCTTTCCGACTTGGCCGTGCCTCCTTCTGCAGGGCCACAATCCGCTCCGTCACACTCTGTCAGTTACTCAGTTCTCACGGGCCCAGCCCAGCCCTTCCACAGACGGGCGAGCTCCATGAGCCTCCAACAGACACAAAAACCTCTCCACCGTGGCCATTGCCTTTAACGTAAAAGCTTCACGGGGAGGTCACAACAACACAAAAGACCTTATACCTCAAAATCTTCCCTACCGCTCAAGGAAAGCTCCCCCACAAACACTGTTCTCTAGGAAACACACAATAAATTCCTCCAGGGAGATCCCACCAAGATCTAGCTTCTTGAAGAGGACAGTAATACTTTTCCCCATGAGGACACATTTTACAACAAAGAAATTTCTCAGTTTTGTTTTTTTCTAATTAATTTTGAGGTAAAATGTGTCCCTTGATCTGAATCAATATGTTCCACTTCCCCATATCTTGGTATTGTATTTTCCAATAATACCTTTACCACCATATGTGCAGTTGCTCTGCTCACTGGGTAAGCTTCCACCCATTAGGTTAGGTGACCTACTATAACTAATAAGTATTTTACCCTTTTGCAATATCCTTCTACCCATTGTCTACAATATCCAAGGAGTCCCAATAACTGCCTGACTCCTTCTTATTTTCTGGAGTCTTAAACCCCAAGATCCCAGATGTTCTTTCAGGGTCTTGTTTCTTTCCCCTTTGCTCAACCAATGCACTAAATACTTTACTTCTTATTCCACGAATTGTAACTTCTGTTTTGGACACCTTATGTCCTTTTGCTCAAAAAAATAAAAAAAAAAAAAAATAGAGTCTGTACGGTGGCTTCCCGGACTGCTTCTTCAGTTTTTCCTGCTATACTGTAACAATTTTATCTCTTCTGGAAACACCAGCTGTTCTAATACCTTCTCCAGTGTTTGACCAAATAAGTTGGGGAATTCTGTAAATCCCTGGGGTAATGCCGTCCACCTTAACTGTTTTCTTCTCCCTATCTATGGATCTTCTCATTCACATGTAAAGGGATCCTTTGATCCCTTCTTTAGTGAACAAACCCAGAAGGTTAATCCCTGTCCCACTGAAATTCTGGAGGGAGATAGTTCCTTTGTAGGTTATGCTCTGCCTCCAGTAATAATAACAAATCATTTAGACAAATTTTATCTTCTGCTTCCATTTCTACTTCCTTTAAAACAGGTACTTTAAATGGTTCTCCTTTAGCTCCTGTGTCCACAAAAGAACTCCTCTTCCTCCTTATGGAACCTATTAATAATTTTATCAAGGGCTCAGTAGATGGTGAGGTCTCCAAAAGATACAGCCCCTGACTCCCCTAGTCTTCCTTGAATAATTTCTCATCCTGTGTCCTTTTGCAGCGATATTGCTGGATATGTCCCTTCTTATTGCAACAATGACACACAGGAGGTTCTTTCTCTTGAATTCTGATTTTCCAGAGGCCCCTTGGGCCCCATCCTTTTTAATTCTTTAGTTGTAGTTTGTACTGTCCAACCCTCCCTTCACTGCTGTTACAAGGATCTTTAGCTCTTGCTCTCTATTTTTCTGCGCCCCTGTGGACAGATAACTTCTGGGCTTCTCTAAGGAATTCCTCTGATCCCTCTCCGGCCGTTTTGCCACTGGATTGAGATCTATTAAACTCTTTTTCAGCCTTTCCACCTAGTCTCTCAGCCACCCCTCAGGGATCATTCAATAACGTTCCGCCCCCTGAACCCTTAGTGGGTACAGGCCAGCCTCAACATTCTCCCTTGTAACATTAGACGGCACTGGGACTGGAGCCGCCGGGAAAAAAAGGAACTCGACGAGAGAGAGAGACAAGCGGCAGCGGCGGGGCCGGGGTGGGGCTGGAGCGGCGGCAGCAGCAAGGGAGAGGCTGGAACGGGCAGTGAGTTCCAGCCTAAGGACTCCCGTTCCTCCCTCGTCTTCCGAGCATACAGCTCTGTAACTTTTCTTTCTGCTTATAGTTCCCAGAGCTCAGCATATTTACCCTCCTCCGGGCTAAACGTTTTCCTGTTTCTCACACATTCTACCAGGGCTTGACAAACCCAGTCCTCTAAAAACTCAAACATAGACCACTGAACATGTGGCCGTACTGGCTCCTTTGGCCAAATTCTCATACAGTAATAGACTAATTTCAGTTTTGGTTTTGCTTTTCTGGGGCCCCTATCATTCCAATATTTAATCATTAATCTGGTAATTTTGTTTTGCTCCCTCTGTTAAGGTCTTGGGTCCTCAACTTGACCCATCTTTCATGACTGCCTAAAGAGTGTCTTGCAGGGGGCTAAACGACCCTCCTTTAACCCACCCACGAATCCTATAGGAATCGCTTTGAATCCTTTACCGGCCAAATCCCTCGCGGGAGTTTGGAACCGCGGCTTATCGGACCTCCGCACTCGCTTCGGAGTCAGACTCCGTCTCAAACACACTCTTTCACAGCAGGCAGTCGAATCCCACCCAACCGAACGGTTTCCGCAATACTCACGACTCTGTCGTCTTCGCTCGGGTCTGTGCGCACAGAATTAAGGGTCTATAAAAGCGGCTGCAGCCTCATCAGGGAGCTCAAAAAAATGTATTGGTTGATTCCGGCAGAGTTCAGGATATCACCAGCCCCGTATGAGTCTCCCCAGGGAGCCACCAAAAAAAGGTGGGGCGCCCCTCCCTAGGTGAACCCCCAGAGTCTGGTGATATCCCGGACGAGCCCCCAATTTGTCATAATTAACAGGCACAAACTGGTGTTCATGCAAGTTAAGGCTTTAATAAAGTTGCAGGAATCAAGCAATGTACAGGCCTGGGTGCGAGGAGAGACTCTGATCTACCCCAACGCACGCCCTTTGCCTTCAGCTTTCTCTTTTTATACCCTATTCTATTACATATTTACTAAGTTCTAAGAAAAGGTTGGGTTTTCTTTATCAGTTCTTAGGAATGTGAGATGTCTCTTCCACACAGGCCTCCTTTTATCCGGTGGTCCCTCTGGTAATGTTTGATGAAGTAAGGGGTCTTGCTTAAGTGTCTTCCTCATGAACTTCAAAGTCCTGGTTCTTCTATTTGCTCATACAGGAAAGGTGGCACCAGGAGGAATGCATTTCCATTTCAATATGCAAAAGACTATCTCTTCCACATGCCTCCCTCCTTTGTCAATCTAATTACTCTTATCTTTAAGCTTATTGAGATGGTGGTGCAAGCAGGAATGCAGTTACATTCAAACCCCCCCCCTTCCTCCTTGTCTGTGACCTCTTGCCACGAATTGATCGGATCAAACATATGATTCTATATATTTATCACACTTATGATAGATTGGATTCATATTTTTATCATAAAATAAAACTAGCAATTGTAGGAAAAAATAATTCAATCCCTTTAAAGCACCACATGAAGTACAGCTGCAAAGTATACATCTTGGTTATTTTTAATCAGAAACTTATGCAATTTAAAGGTCATCATAGAATGGATTAGGTTAGTAAGAACCGTAGTGATCTCCCACTCCAACTTCCCCACCATGAGCAAGAATGCCTCACAACTAGACTCAGCTACTTGTGGTGGAGGGCCACGTAGGCCCAAATAGGGTTATTCACAGGCCTATGCTGGTCTGGACATGCTTTCCTGCCGAAACATGTTTTTCTGTCTAATCCAGGGGAAAACAAATTAAGCAGACAAAAGGAGCACAATAAGCCTGGTGCCTTAGAGTCTGGCCTACCCTGGTTATATAAGGTTGATGTAAACAGGTTGCATAAGCCCACACACTTAGCGTGTGGCCCACCTGTGCTCTTCTCATATTTGGGGGTACCAGACCTGTGGACTCTACTTTATTTGGCATGGTTTGGCCTGATGCCAGACACTTACTGGACAGTATTGTGGCCAAAGGACCACCAATCTCAGCCCACATCTTATAAATAGGGCAATTCAGCACTCCTGCCATCCCCCTCGGCTCACCTCTCCCAGCTTCTTCATCGCCTGGGGCCACTGCCTTTATCCACTGTGTATGACTCTATCCCACAGTCCTTTTCACCGATCCAGTGGGTGATCGACCAAGGCATTCCCGGCCGGCCACCGCTCAGCCTGCCGCTGCTCCAGCTCGCTGCATCAGCCCGATCGGGCCCGTGGAATCTTCTCAGACAGCACGCCCCAAAATCCGAACTGAACTATTTAGATCCACAAGGATCGACTACGTGGCTTTCGCTACACATATTTGGGACCACAGAGTCTGTGATTCCACTTAGTGAGTAATTGAACAATCTCGATTTGAGTAGCTAAGAAATTTCGTTGACTTTACCAGTGGCACTTTATGCCACAAGACTCTCTAACCAGAACCTTTCCAAACCTCTACCAGATTCCTTAATCCTGCTGTAAATAGACATTCTGTAAAATAATTTCACAAACCGCATACAAAGAATTTGTGTGGGTTAGCTGTACATAAGTTTGAGGGAAATTCTCTTTGTATATATTATTAAATTATTTTAAAATCTTTCAAAAATCGGCCTCATATCTTACCCCAAATGCAGACAAAACCCCTTCACAACACTACTCAAGACCTCACTGACTCTTGAGCATTGTTGCAAAAGGGAGGGAAGAAAAACAGAGACCCACATCAGGAGATATATAAAAGTATAAATTTCCACTTTATTTGCAATGAGCTCCCCCCTCCTTGCAATGCAATACAAAATTACAGGTTCATTTGTTCACTTGTGAGTTTCCTTCACAATAATAACAGCTGCAATTATTAGGAAAGAGTATTTGGAAAAGATGAGCCCAAAACTCATAATACTCCACTGATAAAAGGAAAATAATTTCCCAGAGACTAAAGTATATATATGCTCATGAATATCATTCACTGATTGTGTGAAATTCCTATTAAAGTCCCTTTTTGGCAGGGAATTCTCTTAACTGTTATAACTGATATTCCATGTGGCAAGGATAATTCAACAGGCAAAATAATATCTCAGAGATCGAGGGAAACTGAAACAAAGACATCTCTGTTCTCCCATTTTATATATTCAAGTTTTGTCATACACCACAAGAGTTAAGAGAGCATTTCCAACACCAGAACAGGTTTAATAAGCCAGCAACAGACAACTATCAGTTCCTGTTCAGACCTGTAGCTTGTCCCTAGCACAGGGTCTTATTCTTACACACCTGACATGGCAGGTGGCCTGGGGAAATGCACCTCTTCGTCTACTGACACACAGCTCTGGGGCAAGGGGTCTCAAGCCCAGGTCCCCTCCATCCCAGCTTCTCTGCTTCCCCACCAGGCAAACTTTGCATGAGAAGGGGATGACACTAGATTGGAAATGCCATAAACACCCCCAGGGAGGAGTCATCCACAACCTCCCTGGATGATGTCCTTATCTTTCACCTACTTTTTAAAGAAAGAAACAACCAAATAAACAAAAACAAACCACCAAAAAAAAAAAAAAAAAGAAAACCAACCCACAAAACCAAAACCATAGATTTATATTTTTGCAACATATCACAAACCATGTGCTTGTATACTGCTGGAGGCACTGTTTTGTCTACTTTATATAGACACACTACATGTGTAATGTGGCTGTTTGAGCTGATCCTCTAGCTCAGACATAGGGGAGAGATGAACATTCCAGGGATAGGCCACATAAATGGCAACAATAGATAAATTAATATAATTTCATTGGAGCATCAAGAACTTAATGTCTAGAAGCACAGCTTGTTCTGCCCTTTCTCCCGCTGGCTTCTGCTTCTGCAGCTTCGCCTATCTTCCCCGGCTGCTGTTTTGGCTACTGATGCTTCTGCTGCTTCGCCGCCGCTTGACCCCTCCCCCATCTCCCTTAAGGTTATTGCATTGGTTTTTTTTCCCTTCCCTCCTTCTCTAGTTATTATCTCTCTTTACATTGTTATACTACAAGAAAATACAATTTCATCTTTCCCTGACTTTCAAGAAAAGAAGGGTTTTGTGTTGTGCTGAGTTGACTTCTCCCTGGGGGGCACCTCCCCCAACCCGGGACATCAATTCTTGGTGCTTTTTCCAAACGGAGACTTCTCTCCTTCTTAGGTGCATTGGCCAGGACTCGAACCTGTGCCACCAACACAATTACCTAAAATGTAGTAAATATTTGTCTTGCATGTTTATTTTTCTAGCTGAGCAAAATTAGAGAGAATTGCAAAGGACCATTCTTTTTCCCTTGAAAATAATAAATGCAAATAATTTTTTTTTAAATCATTCAAAATGTATAGACCTGTATTTGGCAGAAGTATTTATAAAAGTGTTAACTGTAATAGTAGGCTTCATACAGCTTTCCTTTTTCTCTACTGCTTTGCCTTTCAGGAACAGAAGGGTAGTCTGCTAACCTCTCTCCTGAGGAATATTCAAGATCTAATGTGTCTTAGCCTCTCTCTGAAGTGCATCTGTGTTCCTGTTTTAACAAATACCTGTGTGCAGGTTTGTGGAGCGACAGAGACAGGCACTGCTTAGCACATGTGCAAACTGATAAGGAACTTTGGTTTGCCTGGTTTGCAATATCCCTGACACCTTCTTCTGCTTTCTTTGCTCCAGTAGAGCTCCTTACTCATAAGGATTTTGCCTGGTATTAAAAATGGAATTTGTAAACCATTTGCATCCAGAATCTGACAGCTCACTGATCAGATTGCAAAATTATTCAAGCCATCCATATGCACTTTCCAATAACATGAATTGATTGATTGATTAATAGAATATTGATTGGTTGATTAGCAGAATATTAATATAATAATACCTTCAATTAATTGAGCATTAATAGAAAACTCGTTTTAATTGCATTCACATTGCTTAGGACTAAATAAGTTTGTGCATATATTGAACTAGCACACCAAAACGTGACATTTTTCAAGCAAAAAAGAGAATTTACCCCCAGTAAATGAACTGTTCTTTCTCCACAGTGAATACTGCATGTAGGTAATGTCGGTAATGGGGTGATTCTCTGTGGCTTAAGTCTCTTTAGTGGACACAGAATTATGTTATTTGGCAGAGATTTAAGATCATTAGTATAACATTCCTGCTCAAGCAGAAACAGATAAAGTATGTTGCTCAAAACAAAGTTCAGTCAGGTTTTCAGTATCTCCACAGGTGAAGACTCCACAATGCTTCTGGGCAAATTGTTTCAGTGTTTGAGCACCCTCAAAAGAAAACAAAAAATTAAACCCCAAACAAAATAAAACAAAGCAAACAAACAAACAAAACTTTTAGGTTGAGACTTTTATGTTTGAAAGTTTAAAAATCTTTAAAATGCAAGATTACTTGTAGCTTGGTTTCTTCCTCATTCTAGCTGTTTTCAGTCATTCTCAGAAGCCTAGAGAGGGAGCTCAATTATTCTCTCAAAAATTAGAAAGGAGCTGTCTTTTCTGCCCATTTACAAAGACTTTCACTGCTTACTAATAAATTCACTCTGACTTTTAAAAATACACCTTTTTTGAAGCAAAATTTAAAAAACAACAGCAAAACAAACCAAAAAATATTTCTTGAACTGTTAAACCTCCAGTTCTCAGAAGAATATCCGAGCTACCCTGATTTATTACCTGAAGAAACTAGGAGATATATGTCTAGCAAATTTACTACATTGTCTGGACAAGACTAATGGGTTGAAAAAGGAGAGGAGATACAAGAAGGGATGATTATATCTAAAGACTTAGGACACTCACCACAGATGGACAAAGCCTGACTTCCCCTTTGTGTGGAACACACGCTTATCAAGTGGCTGGAAAATGTAAAGAATACAGAAATCAGAAGGTAACCTCTAAGTTAGAGAGTCATGCTTGTGTTTAACCTTTATTTCTCTCCTCCTGTGCAGAATAATTCAATCTTAAAAGGTCTTCATCTCCTCCTCTCTCCCTACTAGGGAGTTCAGGTAGCTCCATATAAATGCATCAATTCTTCCGTTATAAGAGACAATTAAGCACAGATTTTTCAACTCTTCAGGTAGATTCCTCACCACCTATCATCTCAGCGAATGGTGGCAGTCAGAGCGGTGATATAACTATAAATGTTTCTAATGCCATGTTTTGAAGAAATACAATTAGTTGGTATACTTTTAACAAAGCCTGATGTGTTTTGAGTATACTTTCAGCTGCATGAGAACATTCAATCTGCTCACCATCTGAATACTAAATTGCTTAGCCTCTTAAGCTGGAAGTACTTCTGGTTTGCTCAGAAACTTGCTCTTAGACATTTGTCCAGGATTAAGCTTGAACAGAACTAATTCTGTTCCATGATTTTGCTTTTCAGCTCAATGTCTTCTAAGTAACCACACTTTCTGAAATTAACAGCGTGTTTTCACAGGCAGTGTCTGCTTCTAGCAAATATAGGGCTCAATAATCCTAGTTAGTACCAAGTCCTGGTATGAGAACCCTCCTTTCTGGTGTCTCAAACAATGTGAGGTGATAGCTGAACTGAATAGACAAGACAATGGCTTTAATGGCTCTTTATGGCCTCCTTTTTTGAACTACTGGCCAGAACTGTTTCTGGCAGGTTCAAGTGACCAAGATGACACAGTGCTCCTTGGATCAAATAAGCAGAACCTATTAGCCAGAGGACTTTCCTAGCCCCTGCCCACATCATCGGTGGTGACAGGGACTAATTGCCATCTGTGGGGTTGGGTTGACTGTTGTTTTTTTTTAGTATATTTATATAAATTTTAGTTTATTGTTACTATTTTCATTAAGGCTGCTTTATCTTTCTTTTCCTGTTCACAAGACTCTCTCCTTTATTCCGTTTCTTTTCCCCTTTGTGAAGTGAGAGGGATTAATAGAAAGTGCCTCTCACTTGTGCAGTGGCCAGCCTGCCCTAACCCTTGACAGCACCACATATACTGTAAGGTTAGAAATTAATGGAACTTTGGACTTCATGTGTGCATCCATAGGTAGGCAAATTGTAGATTGAAGGACAGCAATGTTGGACTTTTGTTACTTACATTGTGTTAAAGCTCCTTTGTAGATACTAAACCCTTTTCGGAAGCTTCAAAATCTCCTGAGTGCTAGGAGCAATTTTATCTGCATTCCTAGTTTTAGACTCATATCTGACTTGAACAAAAATGAAGGGAAGTGTTTCTTTGGACATGAAAAGTAAATGTTAAAGTAAAGCCTGTGACAACAAATCTAAGGAGGTATAGCCCTCTTAGTTCGCAGATTCATACCAGAGACTGAGTACTTCACAACAAGCTGCTTTAAAATATTCCTTACAGAAATACTTCTTTCTCTAGAATCATTGTAAAGATTTGGAGTTCCTTTTTTTAACTTACGTTTCTGCATGTTGAACATTTTTAATCTTGAGGTTTTTCTTCACCCATAGGTCTTTTTATTTCCTCTTTCACATAAATAAGGAAAAAGCACCGTGTTTTCTTGATGGAAAGGGTTATACTGATGGCTAGGTATTAAGTTCTCACCACTGCTAATGAGTAGTGGTGTGATTTTATATCAAATATTAGATACTAAACTGTATCACAGGACACATTTGTACCATTGAAAATCTGCAACATAGAAGGAATTTGAAGATGACATTATCATTTTTGGGTTTTTATTTAAGAAACATGTCCACCCCTTTTCTCTTACCCTATCTATTGGCATGTTCTGAGTGTGGTTAGATTGGTATATGTTCATCAGCATCCAAGCACTTCATTAAGACATGAGGATTAAGACATGTAAAGGCCACAATAAAAGCAGCAAGCATTTCTTCATTAAGATTGCAAGTAACTAACCGAACCCAGCATATAAAATTAAATGGTCCCTCCATGTATTTATTTGACTTGCTTACATATTCAGGCCATTCTACTAACTACTCTCACCTTTCCTCTGTAAGTGGATTAGAAATAGAAACACAATAAAAAGACAGCATCATCTTTATCTCCCTGGAAGTGTATTAATAATGTCTTTGATATCTTTACTTTTGGACGCCAACTATTTATATCCATTAATGCTTCCAACCACCAACCAGAACTAACAAAAATTCCACACATTTTTGGTAGGATACAACAGCTGATGTCTATTTTAATGCAGGTCTATATTTTTAAAAGAAGTCAAATATATCTTCTTTCTTTCTGTTAATTCATCATACTTGGGGAAAATATAAAAATTACAACACCAAAGCAGATCATCAGACTGATTTTAAATGTCCTAATTAACACTAATCATATATTACAAAGACAAATATAAACTTTGGCTCAGTTGAGTGAGATGTTCTAAAACAACTGACCAATGGTTTTATGTAAATAAAGAGATTGAATGAATGGAAAAGATGTTATATTTGCTCTTTCAAACTGCAGGAGATAGGAAGCATTTGGTAACGATGCTCACATGCATAACCTCTGCTGCTCATTTCATTTGCCATTGTTCCAGAGCTCTCCAGTTAAGACCAGTTAAGTTTGCTGTCAAATGAAATATTTAATGGAATTTAGTACTGCACCATATTTCTGTCCTTGAAGGCTAAAAGGCCTATTAGATGTCCTGACTTGGCCCAAACTTCTGCTGATGGGGGAAGCAAGGGCAGGAGGAAAACAAACTCTCAGGCCATTATGTCCCCTCCCATCAACAGGTACCCACAGGTGTTTGTGTACTTGGTGTCTTGCTCAAATAAGGGTGAACAAGCCCTGGTTTCACCTAATATGGTCAGTTTTTCAAATGCTATTTTGATTGGTGAATCTCTCCAACCAAAAGAGCCATTATAGTTGGGCAAATATTATAAATCAAGCTAAGTTGCAAGCAGTTGAGCTGCTTCTGCCTCGCTGCTTCTGCCTCGTTGCTCTTGGACAACATGTTTGGCTTTGTGCTTTGCCTCATGCTTCAGACCAGCTTAGCCTTGATGTTTTGGGCTTGAATTACCTGGAAACTTAAGTGCCTCAGGTTTACCAGGAGAAGGCATTTAAGTGCCTAACAACGTGGCAAGAAGTGCCACCAATATTGTGCTCTCTGCACATCTGCAAGAGGTCCTACCTGCACCTTTGCAAACCTCCATGCCAAGAGGAACCAGGGACTATCTTGAAATTTTTACTTCACCACAGTGAGTAGAACAGACATTCCCTAGGGCTCCAGGATACCTATTTGTACATGAGGCAAAGCCATTTTGTGGCTAAACTTTTCCAATTATCTGATTCTCCATAAGCATCCTTGTAAAGATTTTCCTGACTGAATTAGAACTCAAATTTAACTAATTTGTATATAGTTGTGGCTGGGACTTTCCAGAAATTTAAAAAAAAAAAAAAAAAGACATGTTTTATAATTTCTGCCTCATTAATTGCCCCAACTAAAGCAATGTCCAATGTTAAAGAAAGGACAGATCACTCTAAAACACACTTTTGGAGGTGATGGGATTAATGAGAACTGTGTCTTTACAAACAAGGAGTCAGCTAGAGGAATTTGAGATAAGAAAGAAAGAGAGTCCACATTCATCTATGCTACATGTAAATCACAAAGAGCCTTTGCTAGTGCCTCAGTCATGGGTCTTGCTGTAAATCAGCAGAGTGTTCTGCAAAGATAGCAGACACTGAAAATGCCTGAACTTCTAAACTCTAAGGACAGAGTGCAGGCTTAATAGGCTACTGAGTATTAACTTCTCCACCCAAAGAAGTGAGAAATCTAATTTAAACAAACATATAATGTATGATGCAGGGTTTGGTACATGTAAAGGGGGACATGTAATAGGCAGATTGAAAAGACTGTAAATTCTGAGTACCTCAGCCAGTGGGGAAAGGAAGAGGGAAATTTACATCTGGAAATTTAGGATAAGAAGGAAGCTGTGTCTTCCAGAAATTTGAGAAATTCCATAGGGATTATTATCCCTTGGACTCTCCCTTTTTTCAAATAAAGTTTTACAGGACTCCTGCCTCCATTTTGAACATTAACCTCTAGCAATGGATCAGTGTGCCTTACAGAGGCAAACTTGCAAATGAATAACATAAGCTAACCTCTCAGAAGAAGCAGGTTCATTTCAGTGCCACATGCTCATGAGTGAAAGAGAAAATTTTCTCATTGTTGGAAGCTGCAGTATTTGTGTTCATTAAGAACCAACCCAACCCAAGACAGAATGCCCATGTTACTTAATAGCTGTCTTCAAGTAAAAATATTGCTGGATCAAGTACTGCTGTTACAGCCTCTTTGCTTCTTATAGGAAAGAAGTCTTGGAGTTTAACAGCCCAGAGGCTTAGTACATATGTTCAGGTTGTCTTGGAGTTCATACTCAAGTACACCACAGGGAACACTTATGCTACTGCAAACCTCTGCTTGGTAGATGTTTGATGAGAAATATTGTTTGTAGACTTGATTAATTAGCATTTTCCTCTAACAATAAGCTAATGAAAAGAGCTCAATTATCTATAAATCCACAGAGAACTCACATTTTTCTACTACATAAACTACAAGTAGGACCAGACTGCACCTGCAACAGAGAATATTTTAGATTTCTGGGCTCCCTGTCATCAAAGTTTTGCTATTAACTTAGCTTGGAGGTCAACAGAATCACTCATAGAAGAGACTAGATGTGCTGTAAATTTGTTTAACTTGCATCAATTTATTTTCAGAACTTGATTTGTCTTTTTTTTTTTAATGTATATTAATTTAGGAGATAATAGGTGATTCATAATGAAAACAATCAATCATGTTTTAAGTTTCCCCCTCATTTTAACTCAGTTGTATTTAGAATATTCTGTTATGGTCCTGTGCCTCTTCTATATTGATATGTAGTCATGCTTTATACCTTCCAGCTAAATAACCTGAAGCTTTAAAATGAACAAAGGAAGCATACTTCTCCAGACAATTCATAAGCCCGCGAAACTCTTTGCCATGAGATACTGTGGATGTCAAAAGTATAAATGCTTGCTAAGACAGTTGCACAAATCACAGATGAAAACTGTACTAAGGACTGTAACACAAAAGATGCAGCAACAGCTTTCACCTCAGGAAATTCCTGCACTACAGCTTCTCAAAAGTGAGGGCATCTGTCAAAGAAAGTACCACTCTATATGAAGCCTTTCCTTATCATCTTTTTCTAGAGATGGTTCCTATCAAAGACACGAGTCTGGGCTGAAGGGTCATTTAATACATTCCAGACACAGCAATTTTTCCTGCTATTCCTAAACTGCCTATCTGATCTAGGACCTACAATCCCATTTGAATGACTGCAGCTCAAAGGGAATTGCTGTTTCAGAGCTACTAAAGAAGCTACTATATCCAAGAAACCTTCCTCAGCAATCGGCAAAAAGAGACTTCTGCCCAAGATGCCCTGTACTTATCCTTGCTTATGCTTTATGCCTTCTATTAAATAAGCATCATGTGTGGCAGAAATGCAAAACACAAAATAAGATATGTTCTGATACACACAAAATGAAACTCTGATTGTGCCCTCTCCTAGTTCATTGCAAAGCTACTATATCAGGACATACTGCAGAAATGTGTAGGTTGCTCTCTTCACATAAAACATTATTTTGGAAATTGGTTTAAGCAGGAACAGAGTGGGACTTGTAAAAAGTTATTGAGGTTTAAGTGAGTCTGTGTGAATGCAAACACAGCCCTAGAGTATGTCTAGGAAAGACACTGAAAAAACTTTCCTCACAGCCAGTCATCTGAGACTCAGCAAGTGTCTGGCCCTGCATGCCAGCATGGAAAGGCATCTCCTCTTGTGGAAGTGAGAAGGAAAGAGCTGCTGCTCCTGACTTGTCAGCTTTCCTAGAAAAATCAGTTACAAAATCAAAACACTGTGCTTCCCAGTGGTAAACTGGTCTTCACAGTTCAGATTTACCACTGTTTTCAAAACATGGTAGAATAAAGGATGAAATAAATTTCTGCAGTTCTCAGTTTCAGTGGCCCTTTTAGTCTAATCTCTCTGATATGATTATTAGAAATTAGAATTATCTGGCAATGGTCAGTGATGAAAAAAATCAAAATTCTTCATATTGCACAGTTTTTTTCCTGTTTGTCATTTTTCCTACTAATACTATGACTTGTCAGTTCTCATAATTAATATTTTCCACCTCCATGCTTTATTTGGCAATTTTAACATATTCTTCTCACACTTCCACTTCTCTCAGGGCAATTTAGATTATAGGGATTCAACAGAAAGGGGAAAAATAATTGATTAATAAATTCAGCAAGACTTGTAAGCAGAAAAATATAATTTATATAGGGACTAGAATAGACTCAATCACCATCAGTTAAACAGCTATGGAAATTCTTGTTTCTCAGAGATCTGACCGAAACTTGGGTATAAGTGTTTTAATTCCTAAATGCTTCATAGGAAATCAAAGCCATGCAGCAGTCCTCTTTTTAATAACATTATACATTTTATTATAAACTCATCACCCAAATTTTCACTGATATGCAAGATATTTACTTGGTCAGAATACTTACTTAGATAATAAATAGATGATCTACCCAAAGCAGTCTTACTAAAAAGATATTTAAATCTATCAACATTATAAACAGCTGCAATGAATTTTTTGTAGCCAGGGAGTGCAGTCTACCAGGAACACAGTTAATAATCTTTGCTTTATTAAAGTGCTATTTGTGTAAAAAGCTCCCATTTAAAAGAAGTCTTGTTTCAGATATGGACATTCTGCATTTCATAGTTGCATTCCTCATCTGGAATTTGGATTTTAACATGAAGTTTCTTATCAGCGACAACATTATCTACATATTGACATTTCTAAATGTCCCTCAAAAATAAGCAATTATTTAGAAAGGAACAAAATTCATTGATTTCCTTACCTCTGGCTGAGTGATTCCATAGCCATTCATTTAAGAATAAACTGCATTTAGTGAAGTACTGGCCTTTACCAATGGCCATGTACCTTTAAAGCTATCTCTAAAGCAAAATACTCCTGGTAGCCAAAGAAACAGGAATGTAATTTAATTTTCTCTGTTCTGATCTCGAGGCTCTTTCTCATACTGTAAAATGGTAAATAAATGTCAAGTCAAGAAGCAGCTGCAATTTATATTCTTGTACACTAGAAAGTCAGTTGCAAGCTCCTAGATTTATTTTGCTTTTACAGCTCTTAGATCATATCTTTCTTTTTTTTTCCTTAGGGTTGAAAAATAGTTCCCCAGGGTTTAAGTTTCTCTGTATCATATTAAGTGTGCACTCCTCAGATGCATTCTTTTTTTTCTTTTTAAAGTTCCCATAGATATTCTAACCATTAGATATAGAGATAAATTTCAGTTACAAGGCATACATTTTGACAATAAAGAGGTGTTTTTTTTCCACATGACACTGAAATCACTGCCATTAAAGTCAAATTAAATTTGAAAGTTTAAAATAGATCAATAGTTACCTTTTAAAACAAATGGGTAACTTTAAATGAATTTCCAGAGATCCAACTTAGACAAGAATATATCACGTATTTGTTACTACAGAGATAACAGCTATTCTGTATCCAACGTGTAGAAGTTTGTCTCCTGTGTAGTACCATCGTGAAAAGCATCTTGCCAGCCTCCCTGGTCTTACCTTTGCTGTAAATAAGCACAGAAAGCTTAATTTCCACTGAACATGAGTTTATATGCAGCTGCAGTTAAAAGAAATTAGAAACCAGATTACCCTGATTTCTTCCAGTACCAACTTTTGTTATGTAAGACATGATCATATGAAATGCTCCTGGGTAGTCTCGTATTTAAATCAAACTACTATAAAGAAACCCAAACAAAGCTCCAGTTCTGTATATCTTCATTAGCATCTGTTGCACATCCTAGGAAGTGGCTTCTCTTTTGAAGCAGTGACCCTTGAATAAGTAATCCACAAGGCCAGACCATGCAGTTTGTAACTTTCTCATACATTTTCTTACAATTGTTGTGGAGGGGGATTTCTCTTATTCCTCCCCTATTAGGGGGAGGTGAGAAATTAATTTGAGGTGGTATAAAATTATTTATTAAAATTAATATTTACAATTTTGTACCACCCCCAACCACTATGTAATTAAGTTCTTTTGTGCAAAGTTATGAAAACAGTTGGGACATGGTATATTTACAGGGATTGGATTATTAATTATCAGTTTATCAACTACAGACAGAGAGAAAGATTCCCTTAGGCTTAATGCCTCTTAACAACTATGCTGTCTGCCCCGTAGGGCAGAGGTAAATTATTTTACAAAGGAATTAAAGCTTATTTAAATGTGTTGCTCTTAAGTATTAATAATCACCCTCCCGGGATTGTGTCACAGCGTGTGCCCAGTGTTCGGGTCTTGGTGAGGCTGGAATCTGTCCCGGCTTGCAGGTGAATGATAAGTGTTCCCAGTCTCTGGGGTGAACAGGATTTCTCTGACCTTTTTTCCTGGTGTGAAGTGGTCTCTGCCTCAGTGCTGCTGCTTCTTCTGGATGCCGTGTCCAGGGATGGTCAGCTGGCAGGATTCCAGGTGCAGGAGGAGGATTTGTCTGTGCAGCTTCTGGCACGGTCTTCTCACAGTTAGCAAGCTGTGTTTGTGAGTTTGCAGATAATCTAGAAGGTCTGCTGAGCCTGGATTCTGCAAGCTGAAGCAGTGGGCATGCAATGTGTGCCAGTCTGCTGGGAGATTGATCTCCATGGACAATTTGAGAAAGCTCTAGGCTTAAGCAGGGGGCTCTCGGCTCCCCATATATGTATGAAGTGCAGGCGTGCATGCGCTCTGCTTCTCAAAGGGTATGCAGACAGCTTAACTGCGCCTTGAGATCAATGCAAGAGGGCTGAGCCTCAGAAAGTTTGCAAGTGAGTGAGTAAGGGCCTGGCTCTGTGTCTAGGCCTCACAAGCAGATCTGTGCTGCTATGTGGATCAGAGAGCTGAGCTTGAACCTCTGAACGCTCTGAACATTCTGAACACGTGGTGCTCCTTTGCACACCTCTTTATAGACTCTGAGCCTAGATTTGTGACCACTCAGGCTGGCAGTAAGCCCAAACCTTACCTTAATAGGCAGTAGCTGTTTGCCTGGACCCTCCCAATTAGGGGATCACCTGGGCGGACCCCGGGGGTACACGGACTGGGCGTGTGTGTGTTACACAACCTGTTTACTGCCAGGGGTCCTGGCAGAAAAACATGTCCAGGCATGTAGAGGCATAGGGAGGCCTCTGGTTTGGGGCTGCATCTCCTCCACTACAACAATCTGTCTCAATTAAAATTGTGAAAATAATGCATGTGTGGGTGCATGAAGGTATTTGACCAGCTTTGGTCTTTGCTCAGAGTATTTGTTTTCCTCTGTTGCAGGTATCTAGAAGATACTAATGAAAGCACTCTTGGTCAGTTTTCAAAGTACTGAAAAGCTTTTTGTGTGACTGAAATCTTGAGTTTCTCTTCCAATAGTCAGCTAATAAAGAAAGGATTACATCTTTACAATGACTAAGACAGCTATCTGCAGTAACAGGTCACATTGCTGCACTGGTAGTGTCCTGAGGCTATAACCAACCCTGTCTGTCCTTACACAGCTCTACCCATGGCTGCCCTAAGCCCTCCTACATCCCAGGACTACATTCTGTCCCCCTGGGTCCAATAGTTTATGCCTCAGAGATGCTGCAGCAAGGCTAGTCTCCAGCTCCACAAAGTCCCAGTTGGCCCAGATATGGGCCCTGCTGAACTGGGCCTACCAATGGGACTACATCCCAGCCCAACTTCAGCCTATCCATGATTCCCAGGACCAGGGCTGCTCTTGTGCCCCCTATTGCTACTGCTCCTGACCAGAGGTAGGTCAAGCCCTTGATGGTGAAACATCTGACCAACTGGACCTTATAGGCCACCACTATGGTTTCTGGTCTCCATCGCCAGGGGGACCAGGGCATCCTGACAGTACAACTAGATCACTAGAACACATATTTTGTATCCTTCTTGCTTTCCTCACCTTCTCTTTCCAAATCTCCATGTTTTCCAGAACACAGCAGCCTGTGCTGCTTGTCAGCCCTGACAATCAAAAATGCATTACTCCCACCTCTGCTTTCAGTACTAGCTCCCAGATGAGTATAATGCTAAGCTTAGTGTTTCAGTCCTGATCTTGAAAGGTCAGCATGTGACTGGCCTTGGCAACCTAGGGGATGGCCTCAGTCTCCCTGATCACCACTTCCCCTGACAGCTGCATTCCTCTGGGGAACTGGAAATGTCAGACATCAAACTAACAGCCATAAGGATGGCAGACAGCTTTCTCAGCAGCTAGCTTGTGACTTAAAAAATCCACTGTGACAGAGATCAGAGTGACCACAAACAATATGTAAACAAAATATCGTTTGACCTAGCTTTCCCAACATCACAACATAAGGAAAAACAACCCATGGCAATAGGAAGGAGAAGAGCATTAGGACAGATCCTCAATTGCTATAGAGGTGTATGGTTTGGATAAAGCCACAGGAGATGAGGATCCTTGACACAGGGGGGCTCAAATTTGCATTACTGCTGTTAAAGAAAGTTTTGCTAGAAGATCTCTCTGGTAGAAAAAGATGATTTGATGAAATGTGACATATTAACCAGAGAATATTAGTTAAAGTTTTTGAAGTATGAGAAATAACAGAGGTAGCATGTTAATTTATTTTATTTTGACCCTTATGAAACATTTTTAGTTCAATGAAATCAAAACATGTTAACTTTTGCGTTTATTTTCCTTACTGCAACAGATAAACTATGTCAACTAGTGCACTATATCAGGTCAAAGTACGATAATGAAATAGAATATAACAACTTCTGTCATAACATAACATTTCCAGGCATGTTTTGACATTTTCTATTATTAGTATCACACTCCATTTTTGAAATGACACTTTAATTGTTCTATTGCAACAGAAGTATTCTTATTCCTAATCTAATTGCCAGCATAACTATTTCATCAATTGCTTACAGTCACCATAAAAATTTCAACATTTCTAGCAGAATAGAATTTTCAGTATTCCCATGCTTATTTTTTATAATGCTCAAATGGCCAAATAATTCAATGGTAAGTTTGGTGCAATGACATAGAAAAATCAAGTAGCGTTCACTGTCTCTTTGTTGTGTCACAAATAGGCTTAGCTATCTAGGATGACTGCCAGTGTCCAACCCTCCAAAGATGTTCAGATGCTAAAGATATTTGTAAAAGCAAATAAACTAAGGATATATTCTACTCACACAGGGATTCAGCAGTTTTCTCCCTGTAGTTTAATGGCATATGTGTCTCTATTTTCTCCCTTTACAACAAGCTGGTGATGAAGAATAGCCTTATCACCCTAAGTGATTTTAGATATTCATCATTAAATCTGTATTTATTATGCACAAAATCTATAAAGGAGGATTTGTCTCTGTAGTAAAAGTCTAGGTCTTGTAGGGGTTGTAGCAGCATCTGTGCAGTTATCCTGATACTCCCTTTACAGCGTAACACAGGCCTGCACAGCAGAATTTTGTTAAACACTAGGCATTTCAAAGAAAGCCTGCAGTAGGAGATAGGTGATGCATAAAAGCTTTGTCTGATCCACTGTAATTTACAGCACTGACATTACTCTTAGTGTTTACTATGAATTAGGAAACACCCGAGAGAGTGACATTCTTAGATGCTGGTTAATGAAAAGCCTCTGTTGAAACAAATACCTCAAAGGACATGATAAGCTAGAATCGCAGTTGAAGTCAACATAAGAAGTTCAGAGAACACATCAAAGGAAGGAGTTTATGTAAGATGGAGGACACAATTTACCTCTTCTCTGAGAGCCTTTATTACCTGTTTCACTCACAGGCAAAACTGATACAGTTATGCTCTGCATAGTTAAACACTCCAGTGGTGTTACATATAAACCCATATTTTACAAGCCTTAGTATCCTTAGAGAAAGAAATGGCAGAACATTCACAGCTTTAGTGCTTTGCAACTATATAGATGTAAGCCATATATAAGATTTACTTGTTTAAGAAACAGAGTTTCTCAAAGACTCTGGTGGAACAACAGATTTCAAATCTCTGTTCAGATAGAAAATGTTTTGTTGGACCAATCAGAGAAATACTGGATAGAGACAAATGCTGTCTACAACTACCTGAAGAGAGGTTGTAGCCAGGTGGGGGGTTGGTCTCTTCTCCCAGGCAACCAGCAACAGAACGAGGGGACACAGTCTCAAGTTGTGCCGGGGGAAGTATAGGCTGGATGTTAGGAGGAAGTTGTTGACAGAGAGAGTGATTGGCATTGGAATGGGCTGCCCAGGGAGGTGGTGGAGGCACCCTTCCTGGAAGCGTTCAAGAGAAGACTGGATGAGGCACTTAGTGCCATGGTCTAATTGAGTGGCTAGGGCTGGGTGCTAGGTTGGACTGGATGATCTTGGAGGTCTCTTCCAACCTGGTTGATTCTATGATTCTATGATCCTAAGAGCGATTTGCTCTCATATAACCCAACTATTTCCCTAAACATAATCCCATAATGCTTAATAGAAAAGATGCAAAACCCACCTGACATAGTTGCACAGAAGACAAAGAAAAGAATGTGAATTTTAAGAGCACAACTTGAAAATGTTGAAGTCCTGTAATCTGCTGTACTATTAGCATCATGACACTGGTAATAAAATGAAGACCTTGATAGCATCTTTTAAAGAAATAATAAGAATCTCAAAGACAGCATCTTGGATCTTTTCCAGGGTAAGCCATTATCCAGTAAAATGAAGAAGACTTTCTATTGACTGTTATTTGAAGCTGCTAAAGATGTCAAACGTTTTTCTTGACAAGCTTTGTGATAAAAAGGGAAAAGGTTAGTAAAACATGAAAATATTTTTTCCATATGAATTGCTTTCACAGCATGAACAAACAAAGCATAAGACATTCATGTGAAAAACCTTCTTTGCATCTTGAAATCCCATGAGAATATTCAAAGAAATATTTTTCCAATAGAGATAGGAAAACTTTCTCAGTGACTTTACCAGAAGTATGTAAAACTGTAAATTATATCTTGAAGAGCGCTTGAGTGCTAAAGCCTGTTTCTTTCCTGAGACTGCAGCACACATGATAAGTATAATCTCTATCTTAAACTATACACTTGGAATTTGTGATTGTTTGAAGCTTTTGAGTGAGGACTGAGAGGGTAAGGAAAAGACAAGTAGCTAATTTGTAACCTAAAAGTATACTTCCCTTCTCCCTGAGCCCTGATGATCAGAAAGAAGTGTTTAGAGGTTCAGGCAACATGAGACTTGGTTGAGGCTCCATAGCTTCTTCATTTTGCTAAGAGCTACTCTTTGAAATATCTGGAAAAGATTTGTTGTAACTTGTTTATTGCAAAACTATAGCTTCATATGAAATTCCTATTTATAAAATCTGAGAACAAAGGAATGAAAAAAGGTTGGTTTATGTGGACAGAAAACTGACTTCAAGAAGCAGAGCTTTTCTGAAGGGATGCAAAAACTATTAGAATTAAAACCTAAATTTCCTGTTATTCCATTCCTCACTGTGTGTTTTTGTGGGGTTTGTTTGTAGCTTTGTTTAGTAAACAAAGCTGGGAAAAGTAGAAAGAAAATGTAGACTTAAGTACAAGGGACCAGAGATCTTATACCTTCATCCACCACCTATTGCTAATTGCCTTGCACATCTGTAAGTTTAACTACTTAACTCACAACTAGATTTTTCTAGCCAAGATGCAGTCCTTTTGTCTGAGGTTTACTCCGCAGTTAGTCTGTTCCGTTGGTTTCCTACCAACATTAAGTTCTTATATAGCAACAAGCAATATCCATGACTACACTTACAAACACACACCGTAACTAGGATCAGTCAGCATGTCTTTTATCAGTGCAGTATATACGTAAATAGTTACATAAATGACACCAAAATATGTTTCTTACCGCTTTGTTCACTGGTTTCTTAAGGAAGAGGTCTGCTTTACAAAGTGCCTTTTTGGCTAGGACTCAATAATCTTAAAGATCTGCTCAGCAAAGATTTCATGCTTTGCCATGAACCTTGTAATCAGTAATCTTTCTATTGAAGAACAAAGGACAAAAATTAAAGTCACAGTATCACAGTATCATCAGGATTGGAAGAGACCTCACAGATCATCAAGTCCAACCCTTTACCACAGAGCTCAAGGCTAGACCATGGCACCAAGTGCCACGTCCAACCTTGCCTTGAAGTGCCCCAGGGATGGCGACTCCACCACCTCCCCGGGCAGCCCATTCCAGTGTCCAATGACTCTCTCAGTGAAGAACTTTCTCCTCACCTCGAGCCTAAATCTCCCCTGGCACAGCCTGAGGCTGTGTCCTCTCGTTCTGGTGCTGGCCACCTGAGAGAAGAGAGCAATCTCCCCCTGGCCACAACCACCCCTCAGGTAGTTGTAGACAGCAATAAGAACACCCCTGAGCCTCCTCTTCTCCAGGCTAAACAATTCCAGCTCCCTCAGCCTCTCCTCATAGGGCTGTGCTCAAGGCCCCTCACCAGCCTCGTCGCCCTTCTCTGGACACGCTCAAGCATCTCAACGTCCCTTTTAAACTGGGGGGCCCAGAACTGAACACAATACTCAAGGTGTGGTCTAACCAGTGCAGAGTACAGGGGCAGAATGACCTCCCTGCTCCTGCTGACCACACCATTCCTGATGCAGGCCAGGATGCCACTGGCTCTCTTGGCCACCTGGGCACACTGCTGGCTCATGTTCAGGCCACTAGTTCAAAAGGACATTATCCCAGGGGCTCTTGGGTGGCACTAAGGCTCAGAGTCACATGCAAGCATCAACACTCTCTGACACTAGCAGAAGATTAATTTCTCTGATTTTATTTATTTTAATAAAATAAATTTGACATCTGTAACAAATTCTCTATGAATATATAAAGCAGAACATATACCAAAATGCCAGCTCACAGCCAGATTCTTCTCTATGGAGATACAGAGAGGGAAAGACTAAATCTTACATGATGGGAATCTGTGATATTATTTAATTTACTAATTTGAGGTACTCACAGGCATGACCAAGACAACAGCATAAGAACCAAGTCACAGTGGGAAGCTTCATTCTACTTGATTAACTTCCATGGCTACCTCCTTTTAGCATACAAGTGTTTCTGCCAGGCTGCTGTGCTTGGTAAATAATGTTACTACATTGGGCTTACTTAAAACTCTGGCCCTGAAAAGTTTATAGTATCATTAGAAATTACAATAATAGCAATAACAGTAATAATGATGATGCATTATATCTGAGAATTGGAACGGATCCACAATGGAGGGTGGTTAAACAGGCTGCCCAGATAGTTTACTTTATCTCCATTCTTGGAGGTACTGAAAACACTACTGGACAGAGCCCTGAGCAACCTGCTTTATGTTATCCTTCCTTACAGAAGAGTTGGACATGATAACCTCAGAAGGTCCATGTCAACATCAGCCATTCTGTGATCCTGTGATCTCAGATAATGCCTGTTGCTCTGTCACAGTGAAGGCCAGGCCAAGGACCTGGAAGCAGTAGGACTCCCATATGTAGCAGGACAGAACCTGACAGACAGAGCCTGTTCCACCATGACAGGGCAGTCAGAAATAGCCAGAGGCAGCCCAAGAACCATTCACATGCCTTGAACATCTCTCCAGAGACAGCATTGAGGTGAGACAAGTCTGAGATGTCAGCATCTGCCTGGCCACATCTCAGCAGGACTCACAGCCAAGCCCATGGATGTAGGGTAGCAGGAGCTGCAGCTCTGGTAGGGCCCAGGCAAATCTCAGCTGAAAATGACTTCCCTGGACTGGGAGTCAGCCCTGGCCACAGACACCTCATGGCATCTAGGAGTCTCATGCAGGATCACAGCAGGGAAGGGGCCACCCTCAGCATCTTCAGTTATGAGCTGATCCTAAGTCTAGACAGCAAAAGATGTCTCCATTCACCAGGTAAGGTATGTCTCCTAGTGCACCCTGAGTTAGCATTACATAAAATAATAAAGCTGTATTTTCTATTGCCCATAGCTAAGCATCACTAACTCTGGTATTATGCTTTGGAATGGTCATCTCTGCAGTGTTTGAGAAACTGCAGATCTCAGCCAAGAACAGTAATGGGAATTCACAAACAATACAGCTCTACTGTGAAAATGAGGAAAAGAAATGGCCTGAGAGAGGGTGAGAGACAGTTCAAGGGTATTATTGTATTCAGCTAGGCAGGTCAGACTGAGGCAGAGGAGTCCCTTAAGTAAAGAAACAAAACCCAGATTGTTTCCTTTAGGTGATAAAGAGCATTTAAATGAATTGTTTGGGGACATGAAGTGGGCCTGCCTGTACACACTTTGGGAAAGAGTAACTATGGTGAAATAAATTCAGCTCACTGTGCTTTACGCTCAGAGGTCATATAAGTCAGTTCCACAACCACAGGACTGCAGTTTCTGACTAAAGGAATAAATCTTAACATGGAGCTAAGCTTCAACGAGCACCTACCTAGTATCACACGTCAAGCTGACATGTATAATGTCAATTATAGCAGTGGTCTAGACTTTTACAAGCCAGGCTTACATTGTTTTAATTTTTCCTTTGTAGTAAACTGCCTTTAAAAATAAACAGCAGCAACTCTCAGCTTTATGTACATTTGGAAGAGGCTGCGTAGCAACAAGTTCAGAGCTATTTTCCTTTCTCTTGGAAGTCTATTACTGTCAGGGTGACTGGTGGCATTAATTACCTGCTTTGATACCTGTTGTCTCTCATCTGCTTCGGAATTCATACCTGGAAAATTAGATTTTTTTCCAAAAGTATTTCTTATTGTTCTAAAAATAGACTCTTATCACACTAAATACAAAGTAAAATGCATATTAAATGCAGACGCAGTTGTCACTGTCCATTGGTGTTTATAACAGTTAACAGGAACAACAAGATGTAGCTGAAGTTACTGCATAAGACTGAGTTTGTCTTTTCTAAATCAGAGGCAATACATTCAGTGGACAATGAATAAGGAAAAGAAGTTATATAATTTCCCACAAATTATGCATGAGCTGCATGATATTAATTAGTCTATTGTACTTCTGGGTTAATACGGAACAGATGCTTCTCAGCTGCTAAAGCAACTTAACAAAACTGGGAAATGGATTCTTTGAGTAGCTGAATTTTCAGCAAGAGTATAAATTTTTGTAGAAATACAGCATAAGAGATCACTGAAAATCCATGCCCACTTATTACTAAAGATTAATACCAAGAATATAATTGATATTAAACTCATGTTAATTGAGTTTATATGTGCCTAGCATGGAAAATAAAGAGTTTGTTTCTTAATTTCTGGACTGAGGCACCAAACAAGTGAGTATAACTTTATGTTGTATTCCTTTGATTCTGTTGCAGCTACATTTGGGGGATATAGTACTGGAGTTTTGGGACTTTAGATCTCTGTTCACGTACTGTTCATGTTGAAAATGTCTTGTTTATTTGCTAATTTCTAACTGAGAGATATTGAGACAATGTCATGGTTTGAGAGTTTCACACATATACACTAGATTAAGCAGACTAACTCAGATGGCTGGAAGTTAAGGAATGAAGCTATATTTACAGTGTGCACAAATATACAAGCATATATACACAATGTATATAGATATTAAGTTAAAAGTAATACAGGAATTCAAAATCCCTCCTGAGCAACCAGACTGCCCAGATGGACTCCCAACCAACCACTCTCCTTCCCCCCCCTTAGCCCTTATCTCAGAAATAACCAGATAAATCTCCATATAGCTCTCCTGATAAATTTGCAGAGATCTGAGATGAGACGTCAAAAGATGACAAGGAGTTATAAGGAAATGGTTAGATCACGTTACATAGGTTTCATGCAAAGCAGTTAAGGCAAGATCCCAGACAAACACACAGACCAAAGAAGCAGAAGTGAGAAGTGAGTGCCTTATCTTATATTTTGACTATTTATGTTCCTAATGAGTGATTAGACATTGCTATTATTTTCTTCTCACAGTCAATGATATAATTTCTCTCATCAAAATATTCCAACTAGCCTCAAACCAGCACAGACACCTAAGACAAAGAACATTATTAGGTACCATGACCAAGACAGCTTTGTTATTCTCAGGCACTAACCTCTAAAATGAAATAATCTACATAACAGGATGATCCATTTATCACCCTGTTTTTAAAGAAAAACTCAAATATGAAGAAAAATAAAGTTTAAAAAAATGGAGACGTAAACCATGTGTATTATAATCAAGCATTTAAGTTCCATCCAGGTAATTTGTTGTTAGAGTCATAATTTGTTGTTTTAAAAAAATGAGAGCTTTATATGCAGAAGTTTGGAACTGTCTCATGAAGAAAAATATTCCTGATGTAAAGAATCCAGAGATACTGCTGGTCTCCAGATACTGGTTTTTGTAAGTTTTCTGCTAAGATATGAAAGACATATTGATTTCTGTGATTTACTTGGAATAGTTCTTCCTACTTTCATAAGATAAGCATCATCTATCCATGTCCTGACTGGTCACTCACTTGATCCTTTGCCTAGTTGAAAGCATTTCATTACTCTGAATCTTTTTGATTCCACCATTTTTCAAAACAGGCTCTAACACACAGATTTGCCTTAACAAGCAAGTCATTTCTTAGCCAAGTGTTCTCTTCTGACTGCATTCAATACATCTTCTGGGATATTATTCTCATCTTAAAAAGTTCCTCCTGAAACTGCTTCACAGTTCCTTTTTAAATTGTTTTCAGCTACACATAATTGTACTCTAAATTCAGCTGTGCTGTATATCTCAAAGTGCACAGAAGGTAGATGAAAAGCACAAACTCAATAGATGTTTTCTAACATAACTTTCAAGAGAGGAAAAGTTTAAGTAATTCGAAAGGAACTACTACATATATCTGAAAGAGCAGTCCATGTAAAGTGAGCAAAGATGTAATAAAGCTGTATTTAGTTGCAAAAGATAACATATGAAACTGCTTAGCCACAAATCTCTTTGAAATTGCATTAAAAGAATGCTGACAACTTCAGAACCTTAAGTTAGATTCTAAATCAATTTGCATACAAAACATTTTGTTACCCCTTATGTCTGTACAGCTATTTCTTACATTCTTGCAGATATGCAAGGTTTTAAGCAAAATGTATTTCCTCTCCACAATAGCACTGGAAAATTGAGTTGGGCAATGCTAAATTTACATGCAGTGGCTGAAGCATGCAAATCTTCAAATATGACAAATCTTTTTGATATATGCTACCATTCAGAGTTTGCTGGTTTTCCTCAGACTAGAATTTTAGAATGAGGCTTGCTCCCCACCCACCCATTCTGAGAAAAGCCTTACTTCATACTGTCACAGCAAACCAGAACACTGTCGTTAAAAGAAGCACAAACAAACAAATAAAACAACAACAGTAAAAATGGTCATGTACAAAAAGAAAGTGGTTAGCAGGCAAACTGTAAAAGGGTTCATAAACCTTTTAGTCTTTCAAATTGTACAAGTTTAAGCTTAGACAAAAAACCTTGAAGGATGAGAATCTAAAATGACTCTTCATCTAACTTAGTGTCATCTGCAAACTTACTGAGGGTACCCTCAATTCCCTCATCCAGATCATTGATAAAGGTGTTAAAGAGTACTGGCCCTAATACTGAGTCCTAGAGGATGACATTAATGACCAGTGTCTTGGGTTCTAATTTAAATTCCCAGGCACTGTAATAAATTTGATAGACCTAATAACAATTTGTAAAGTGCCCTCCCCTCTTCCCCCTCCTTTCCCAAAGATAGGGATTAGATATAGGGAGAGAGAGAGGTAAGCACACCCAAATAAATCAATCTCACTCGATTTGGAAGTTAAAAGGAAAAGTTTAACAATAACTTAGAAAGGTAGTGGAGGTAGGGAAGTTTACAAAGGATAGGGAAGGGAGAACAGCAAAATACAAAAAGGGATAAATACAACCCAAGTGGTGTGATGGTGGCTCTGCCTCGTGGCTGCCACATGGTGTGCTGGTATGCAGGCAGAGCTGTGTGTAGTGTGTGTATGGCAAGAGGAAGCGAAGAAGTCGAGAGCGAGGAGCAGGAAGCCCCTCTCCTTTATAGGACAGGAAGTGGGGGGGAGTGGGCTAACCATCACCTGGAGTGTGGCCCACCCCTGGGAAGGGGCCAAGACCCCTAGAGTCAGGTTCAGGGTTACTCCCCCTGGAGTGTTAACCCTATACAACTGGACACCAACTGAACTTAACTCCACCACCATTCTTTCAGCCTTCTTGTCGAGCCAGTTCTTACCCCAGAGAAATATCCACCCACCCAAGCCATAAGCAGCCAGTCTCTCCAGGAGGATGCTGTGGGAAATGGTGTCAAAGACTTTACTAAAGTCCAGATTAAGAAAAAACAGTCACAGTCTTTCCTTCATCCATTAAGTGGGTTGCTTCTTTGTAGAAGGAGATCAGGCTTGTTAAGAAGAATCTGCCCTTCATGAACCCATGCTGACTGGGCCTGATCATCTGGTTGCCCTGCACATGTTGCATAATGGTACTCAAGATGACCTCCTGCGGGACCTTTCCCAACACTGAGGTCAGACTCACAAGTCTGTAGTTCCCGGGGTCCTCCTTCCAGCTCATGTAGATGGACATTGTGTTTTCTAATCTCCAATCAGCTAGGACCTCCCCACTTAGTCAGAACTGCTGGCAAATCATGGAAAGTGGCTTGGTGAGCACTTCTGCCAGCTCCCTCAAGAGCTTGGGTGTATGCCATCTGACCCCATAGATCTGTGTATGTGTAATTGGTGCACCAGGTTTAACCGTCTCCTCTTGGACTCTTCAGGCCTCATTCTGCTACCATCTCTATCTTCAAACTCATGTCCTAGGTATCTAGTGAAAAACTGGTCTTACTACTAAAGACTGAGGCAAAGAATTTACTAAGTACCTCAGCCTTTTGCTCATTCTTGACCACTGTTTTCCTTGCTGCATCCAGCGAAGGACACAGATTCTCTTTAGTCCTCCTTTTGTTACTAATATATTTGCAGAAGGATTTTCTTTTCTCTTTAACAAATGAAGTTAAAGTAGTTTCCAGTTGGATTTTAGCCCTTGCGATTTTTCTCTGTGCACAGTCTCATGACCATCTCATAGTCCTTCCTAGCAGCCTGCCCCCTCTGCCAATGACCATAGACTTTCCTTTTCTCCTTAAGCAGCAACCAGTCAGAGGACTTGATCCATTTACCTTACTTTAAATGCGTAGGTCTGGGAAAAATAAGTCTGCTGAAAACTCCTGGAGCTTTCATCTGCCTCCACATTCTTTAATTCTTGTGCAGCTGACATGAAGAGGCATGTTCTTATGGAAATTTCATTTAATTGTATTGCAGTCTTTTGACTCTCTTTGAGAGAGTCACTGGGTTGAAGGGACATCCAAAGGTCATCTAGTCCTATTCCCTCTGCAGTAAGCAGAGACGTCCTCAACTAGATCAGGTTCTCCAGAGCCCTGTCAAGCCTCTTCTTGAGTATCTCCTGGGACGGTCATGAACCTTGTCTTTGCTCATGGAGGGTGGGAATTTGTCTCCCTCTTGTGGACTATAATTGTATATTCACGTCCTGTAGCTATTACTTTATTAGTAACTTTTGAAATTATTATTCAAATATAGACAATAGGATAAGGGTTTCAAAGATTATAGCTCTTTAGAAACGATTATGTAGAAAAGACATTTGCTACTGTTGTTATTGAAGAAAAAGGGCTAATAATCTTTCTCAGGTCTATGATACTTCACAAAGAGTGTTCAGCAGTCTTGTTCTTTAAAACATGCCTGAACTTTTGTCAGTTCTCACAGAGTTATTTTTGTTTACCACTTAGGGAGGAAGAAATAAAAAACAGCCAGCTCAAGCCTTAAAACCTTTCTTATGTGGTATTGCAGCTGTAGATTTAAAGCATCTAATTGGACATCTTCTAAAAGAATGTATTAAACCAGCACTTCGGGAGCCAAAGAAATTTACCATCTTTTATATCCTCCTGACAGTGTGGACTCCTTAAAGAAAGAATGGGGATCAATGTACTCAAGGAACTAATGGACCTGCCAGTTCTCTGAAAACCTCTAACAACCATGATCTAGACAAGTGACCAAAGATAATGAAAGAAGTGAAAAACAAAAGCACTAGAGAGAGGAGACTGAAATCTCTTCTCAGATAATTCAACAATGTTTTCCTTCTTGTTTTTCTACATTGTTAACTCTTCCATCTCTTGACTGTTGTTCTTCATTTAGCATCATTAAGTGATGTTCCTATAATTAAATTGTGAAAAGATCACATATTATTCTTTCTTAAGCTCTTGCACTCAATAAAGGAATAATACTGTTAAGCCAAAGTGGATTGTGATTAAGATATTTGCTGTGGTTTAACTCAGTGGGCAGCTAAGGCCCACACAGCAGCTAACTTACTCCACCCCAGGTAGGATGTGAGAAATAATCAGAAGGACAAAAGTAAGAAAACTCATGGGTTGAGATAAGGATGGTTTAATAGATAAAGCAACATTTTATGTGCAAACCCCAGGATCCCATTGCCCCTCCTGGCCACAAGGGCACATTGCTGTGCCATGGTTAACTTGTTAGCCACCAGGACCCCCAGGTCCCTCTCCACAGGACTGCTGTCCAGCAGATCACCTCCCAGCCTGTACTGGTGGAGTTTGTTATTCCTCCCCAGATGCAGGACTCTGCACTTGTCCATGTTGAACTTCATCTGGTTCCTCTGTGCCCAGCTCTCCAGTCTGTCCAGGTCTCTCTGGATGGCTGCACAGCCTGCAGCTGTCTCAGCCAAGCCTCCCAGCTTGGTGTCGTCAGCAAACTTGCTGAGCAGACACTTTGTGCCCTCATCAATGGCACTGATGAAGATGTTGAACAGGACTGGCCCCAGCACTGATCCCTGGGGGACTCCACTAGTCACAGCTCTCCAGCTGGACCTGGCACCATTGATCACCACCCTTTGAACTCTGTCTTGCAACCAGTTCCTAACCCACCTCACTGCCTGCGCTTCCATCCCACACTTCCTCAGCTTGCTCACTAAAATGTCATGGGAGACAACGTCAAAGGCCTTGCTAAGGTAGACTACATCCACTGGTTTCCCTGAATCTACCCATTCAGTTATGGCATCATAAAATGCTATCAGGTTAGTTAAGCATGACGTCCCCTTGGTAAATCTATAGTTTCCTGGAACTTCTTTCTTGCCCTTTTTGAAGACTGAAGTGACATTGACTCTCCTCCAGTCCTCAGGCACCTCTCCTGTCTGCCACAATTTGGCAAAGATGATGGAGAGTGGTAGAGTGATAATATCAGCCAATTCTCTCAGCACCCTTGGGTGTATCTCATCAGGGCCCATGGACTTGTTAATGTTTAATTTGTATAACTGATCCTTAACCCAGTCTCCACTGACCAGTGGGGAGCGTTCCCTCCTCCAGGCTTCCTGTCCTTCATCCAGCGTCTGGAGTACATAGGGGAGTAATCCTTCTTGACAGCTGATCCGTACCTTGGAATTTCACTGATCTCAGAGTAGAACACAACCTGAGAGTTCAGTGGGAAAGGAATAGGAAAACAGGAAACAAATAGATGTGTTTGGAGCCCACACAATCAAAAGCAGTGCTCTGACATAGAAAGGACTTACAGCAAAGCAGGATTAACAGAAGTGGAGGCAGAGTATAAAACAAAATTGGCACACCAAATGAAAATATCAAATAGAAATTTCTCACACTGGAGGACAGGTTAAAAATAACAAGGAAAAGTATAATTAGAGCACCACAAAAGAGAGAAGGAGAGGGGAAAGGTGGTTTGAGATTAAAAGAGAACACTAGTAACAAAGGACTCAGTAAGAAGCAATTAATAAATGCATAAGGTATGACTTGTACATGAAACAATTTGGCTTAATGATCTTGGAGGTCTTTTCCAAGTGAATTGATTGTATGATGTTATGCAAGAGCAAAAAGCTGACTGGGATATAGAAGTGAAAACTACAAAGCAAACAGTGGACAAACTAGAACTAGAACAAATAATATGTTTTGTGAAACAGTTAGATGAAAATAATAGGTCTTCACCAAAAAGAAGACAGGGATGAACTGGGAAGAAGAAAATATTTTTTACTAAGGTGGAAGAATGCCCAGCCACACTCACAACATAAAGTATTTTGTCAAAGGAGGAAATAATCAGGGCTAAAGGTCCAATAACCATTTAAACAATCTAAGGACTGTAGTTCTTGACAGTTTCCTCCTCTGTCACTTGTTGATTCAACAGTAGTGAACAGAATGGGGAAACAAGTTGGAGCAGTAGCCAGAAAGGTATTCTTGTTTCTATTCAGATGCACAGTTTGCAGTTCTTGAATTGAAAATTTTCCTCTTCATACAGCTCTGAGTTACAGAAGTGCATTTCATGTGTAGGGTAACTGTCAGCCAAAATACTTGCACCCTGAGGGAAATCTGACACTGTAGTAGTTACTCTGCAGGCAGAGGGAAGAGAGCAGACCAGTGCCATACCAATTACACCATTTCTCAGAGGGATCCATTATGAGCATTCAAACTCCTTCAATTCTGCTTCATAAAAGCATTGTGTCAAAAACTGGAAGTCACTAGTTGAAATCTGAGCTGTACTCTCAAGGAATTGGTGTAGTGAAATATGACTGATGTCTTCAATAGTGATGAATAATCTCTTTGAAATGCTAACAATCTTGCTGCATGTCCCTTATTTCTCTATCTTTGCACAATTCACTTGCAGCTAATGATGGATAAAATATGCATGAGCAGTTACAGTATTTTTTTTGCCTTTTGTTTCCTTCAACAAAATAATCCCAAAGTCAATAAAAATGGTTTTATACTTTATTTTGAATTTTAAATTGCTTTCTTTTTTTTAATTATTATTTTTTTGCTCCCCAGGTTGTGCTCATTAATAATGATGACTATTTAATGAAAATTAGATCTTTATAACCTTTCATTGAGAATTTTATGTGGGATACTAATCAATCCTTGTGGGTGCAAACAACTCACTCTGGGCTAAGTAACAAGGCCAATATCATGTCCTTGCACAGCTAGGAAAGAATACACCATAGCAGAATAATTTAGGCTAGAGGGAATGTCTGGGGGTCATCTCATCCAAATCCCTGCTCAAAGCCAGGCCAGTTTCAAAGTTCAATCAGATTGCTCAGGGTTTTGTCAAGTTACTCTCTGGATATATCTAAAGATGGGGACTCCACAGCCTTGGGCAACCTCTTTCACAGCTTAGTCGTTCTATTTGTGAAGATATTTTTGTCTTCCTTGACCTGGATTTTCTCTTGCTACAACTTTTGCCTACTGCCTCTTGTCCCTTTGCTGTATACCTTTGTGCCAACGCTGCCTTCATCTCTTTTTACTGTCTCCTCCAGAGTTAGACATCAGTCAGGTCTTCCCCTAGCCTTGTCTTTTTCAGACTGAAAAGAATCAGTCCTCTAAGACTCTCTGTGAATGACATGCTCATCTAAACACACTGGTAGCCCTCCAGTGTAACTGCTTCAATGTCAATCCTGTACAGGGAAGCCCAGAACTGTACAGAGCACTTCAGACATGGTTTCACTAGTGCTGAATAAATGGGTGATCATGTTGTATAGGCTTTGACTACCTGACTTACTGACATCCACTTTGGGATGGGATGATCCTGACTTACTGACATCCACTTTGGAATGGGATGATCAGGATATGCACTTTTCCCTTCAGAATGTTGCAAAAACCAAAGGTGATGAAAGAGAACAGTGGCATGGCAACCTTACATTATCAAGAAAGATCTTACCAAGCATTTAGTCCCATGGCCACAAAACAAGACAAGACACCACCTTTGGCTAAGAATGATTACTTCCTTGACGGACCACAAACAGGTTTTGTAAATGTGACATTTAAGAAAGATTATTTCCAAAGACCAACAGATTTCATACAATGAAGGAAAAAATGCATATATATATAAATTTCTACAGAGAGCAGGTGTTTTAATAAAACTCTTGATTGCTTTGACTATTACTCAAAATTTGGGGTAGGATGGATTATACAGTCCTGTTAAAGCTGGTGTTCCTAAGAAAAAATGGTCGAAGGGGTGTAAAAGATTAAAAATTAAGAAAGCAAACACATCTTTGAGGAGACACTAAGTGCTATGAGAGCTCAGTGGTGATAAAATTGGTATGTGGGGCTCAATCAGAGCACATGAATTCCTGGGAGACATGCACAAGGATGATACCTCAGTCACCTTTCAGCGCTAAAGGTCTGGGAGAAGTTTTTCAAGCACAAACCTTTTCTAAAACAGGTTATTAAAAATTGTTTCTGATTTTAGGGAATCTTCCAAATTCCTTTGTGAAGTATATATTGTATTTCAAATACATTTTGATTAGAGAAACAGAGAGATGTCATTCTGCCTGTTTGAGTGAAAGCAAGGAGAAAGCAGGAATTAGTTTCTGCTGCATAAAGTGCAAGTATAACATGGTAAGAGTAGGAAGCTCAACTCAATGGCATCACCCTCTGTGCCTGTGTGAGTAGACACAAAGCACCATCCTCCAACTGAATAACTCATACAGATACCATCTCACACCAATCCAAGTTCTCTGAAGGGCCTTGCAATTATGTTCCTTTACTAAGTACTACCACCCACCATTAAGTAGGTGCCCTTGCTCAGACAAGAACTTGTCTTTCACCTGCTATCAAACTCTAGGGATGCCTTGAGCCTGTCAATATAGGAATGTGAACATTTACAGAAATCAGATATATTCTTCTTCACCAAGTTTAGCTCTTGCTTACTATGGCATCAACCTATCTTTTGCTTCAGTAAGAGGGAGATGCCTTTATCAGTATACTTCTTCACTAACTAAAATTCCAGATTAATGCCAAGCAATAATTTTTTAACCAAGAAAAGCTGCAGGGAACACTCAATTTTTTATGTTCTGTTTGTATTTAGTACCAGAAAGGAAGGGACCTCATAACAGAGAAAGGAAACCAGTGAGCACCTGAGGCATCACTCTAAATTGGATGCAAATTGATAGAATAGGAATTAAGAGGAGGCAGTCATGCAAATATTTAAACAACCTTCCTTAATCTGTAAGGAACTCAATTCCCAGGTGCTGTAGTTCTTACCAGTCCCTCTGTTTTATTGCACCACACCCAGAGGAAGAAGAGCTTATATTCCATGTCGTTTTTTTTCAATCAACCACTATTTAAAATTATTTGTGAGATAGTTTGTTTACTTCTCTTCTTCATCCAAAAAAAACCCATAGAGATTTGTTTATCAAGAAGCAGTTTTTACTAAACAATTGATAAGAATCACAATTAAATTTAACCTGCAGTTTCAAGTAGCTCAAATTATGCCCTACAGCTCTGTCACTTATTCACTCTGCTACATCAAGTCTCATTCCTCATCAGACCTTGAAGTTCTGCATTCCCTTTGGACTGCAGTTTCATTTCTAACTTATAATGCTATGAACACATCCAACCCTAGAGAAGTAATTTGTTCACTCTCAGTTTCCTATGACTACCAACTTTGTTTATTTCTCTTATAACTTGCCAAAGCAATTTTTTTATTCTTTGTTAAAATGTACTTACTATGGAAATATTCAAGATCATTTCTGATCTCATTCTTGCATGGTGGTAGTCCTTGTCATATAACATGAACATGAATTCCATAATGAAAGCATAAAGACAAATTTGGTGTAATTTGTTAAACATAAGCAGCATGGCAGCATCCTGCAGACTCCACTGCACAGATGTGGAAGCAATTTAATTATCAAGATGTTACTCTTTCTGTAAAATACTGAAAGCTGCTAAGAAGTGAGATATACACAACACTTGGGGTTAGTTCTTTCTATTTCACCTTCATAAACATCACATGCATTTAAAGTTAATGAACATGGGACACAAACCACAGAAGCTTACTCAATCCATTGCTAGTATGATGGTTCAATCATGGTGTTAAATTTATGTAATTAAAGTTGTAATGGCCTTTGGATAGATTAAAGAAAAAAATCTTATATTTTTATTCACTAGTTACAAACTCATAAAAAATCATTTCCAAATCAAGTTACAATCTCAATGGAAACATTCCTTTTCCTTAAAGAGCACATATGAAGTGTTTACATCAAAGTGAGAACACATCTCTACATTGATGAAGCTGGACTGTAAAGATGAGATCTTAAACCTCACTACTTCTTCTGGCTTGTGACTGACCTAAATGTTCTTAAAAGTGTGAGGGAAATGGTGCAAAGAGTATGCCTACAGGTTACTTTCATTCAGGAATATTTTTAATCTAACACTCTTGAGAATAACATATGTAATGAAGATACACAAGAAAACTATCCCTTCTCATAATAAAGTATGCCTGTATTTAGAAAAAAGGACAACACTCCCGTTTACATTATCACATAAAAGATCAGCTTTGTCCAGAAAATTGACTCATATATGACTCTAGGTAAGTCTAGTTTAAAATATCTAGGTAAATTTAGTTTTCAACTCTCACAGTCCTTGAATCTCCAAGCCAGTGATGCAATTCCAGCTCATGGAAAAGGCAGTGGTAAAGCACTAGGTGCTGATTCCCTACAACCTTCTGCCCAGATCTCATTGATAAGACTACGAAACTTCACTGTAAGTTAAAGCTGCCTACTCACTGTTTTCTAAATGAGATTAATTGGAGCAATATGAGGAGAACAAGTTCACTTTTTGTGTATTGCATCCCAGGTTTGATTTGGTTGAATAGCTGCTACAGTTAGAGCAAGATGCTGCCCTCTTCCCTCAGTTCCAGTGCAATATATAAAATGTAAATGAAAATCAGAAAAGTCTCTGAGAAAAGCATTGCTGGGGAAGAGATTTGTAGTAGCTCAGCTCTGCAGATTTGTGTACATTAGCTGAAGTGTTATAGGGGCAGATCTTCAGCTGGCATTTCAGCTCCATTAACTTTCAATAGCACTATAACAAATTACACAGGCTCACGATGTGCCCCGTGAAGTTTAATATCTGGCAACCAGAGAAAAGTGGATTAAAGCAACATCAAAGACATACAGGCTCCTAATTCTCTGTATAGATCAGTGTGAATTTAAGCTTAAATTTCTTTGTGGGTTTTATCCTTTGACTTACTTCAAGCATCACATTCAAAAACAGTGAAACACTACTTAGCTGAGATTGGGAGTCAGTATGATCATCCAGTTACACTCCGACACAATATATCAAATATTTTTTGCTTTAAAAGAAAAGTTCTCTGTTTAAAACTGAAAATATTTAGTGTGTGTTATTTTCTCATGTTCTAACATTGAACATAGAATCATAGAATCAACCAGGTTGGAAGGGACCTCCAAGATCATCCAGTCCAACCTATCACCCAGCCCTAGCCACTCAACTAGACTATGGCACCGAATGCCTCATCCAGTCTTTTCATGAAGATCTCCAGGGGTGGTGCCTCCACCACCTCCCTGGGCAGCCCATTCCAATGGCAAATCACTCTCTCTGGCAAGAACTTCCTTCTAACATCCAGCCTAGACTTTCCCCGGCACAACTTGAGACTGTGTCCCCTTGTTCTATTGCTGGTTGCCTGGGAGAAGAGGCCACCCCCTACCTGGCTACAATGTCCCTTCAGGTAGTTGTAGACAGCAATGAGGTCACCCCTGAGCCTCCTCTTCTCCATGTTTATATTGTACTTGAAATTAAATGCAACTATCAATTGCATATGTAAGAATCTATACATTGTATGTGTTTATACCCATTTCTGACAATACAGCACCAATCCTTCTATTGATAGTTTAGCTATCAGACTTGAGCTACAAACTTTCACATATAGGACACAGCAAGAAGCAAATTCACAAAAATTTCACCAAGCACATCATTAGGCACTGGAACTGGCTGTCTAGGGAAGTGATGGAGTCATCAGCCCTGGATGATGAATTTTAAACACCTGGAGGTGTCTAGAAGGAGTTTGGATGAGGTGTGGGTAGGGACATGTTCTAACAGCTGTGTACAGGGAAGATGTTATGTTTCTGTTGGAATTGATGATCTTAAAGTCTTTTCCATTCAGGTGATTCTATGATCTAAAAATCAATAAGAAAAAAATAATGGCTTTTGTATGTCAGGCTATTGGATATCAAGCACAGTTTCTAAGATCCCCATATTCAAAATATAGTCAAGTTGTAACAAAGTGGAAATTTTATCCTTGCAGAATTACCTAATATGGACTGCGAAGAGTTAAGTGAACTGAGTTATCAGGCTAGACACTCAAGTGCAACCATCTCATGTAGTTCTCATAGACAAGGTCTATTCCTAAAGCTTTGTTTTCCAGGTCATAAATTTGAAACAAGTACCTGAAAAATTTCTTTTGCTTGAAAATTAACTACTTGAGACAAAATTGAGATACTTCTCTATATATCCCTTATTGACAGTGCTACAATATGTTAGAGACTGTATAGTATGCAACAGGTTTATCCTGGATTCTTTAAAGTACAGTAAATTATTTTACTTTTTCCTAGTTCATCCACCCTATCCTCTGCACCAGCAAATATAGTAGTCATTTACTCATGCTCCACAGAGAACAACCACCAACACAAAGAGTTCAATTGTGCCAAGATACACACCGAGCTCCTCACATTTAAGAGCAAAGTCAGTGAAATGAACAATGACAAAAAAAACTATTCCTGCATTAAATGAGAAAGCTGCTGTGCAGTCATCTCATTACTACCGATAGCAAAATGAAGGCCAAGCAGCTTAGTGACCCACTTACATGAAATGAGACAATTTAAATCTATATGTCTTCAAGTACCTTCATTCTGTTTGCACAACATTACACACCATGTGTCCCAGTAATAAGACAGCAGATTAGAAAAAAATTCTAGGACCTTTGTCATTGTACAAAGGATTATTCCTAATAATTTATGGTCTTAGATTTCAAAATCATTCATGTGCTTCTGCTTGCACATGCACATTATAGTAATCGGTTTGCAATTTCTCTTTCAAGTTACACAAAGTCTGGTGGGAGAGTCTGAAGCCAAGGTCAAAGCATAAAGACCAACATACAGAGAAGTACTGGAATGAGAGCTCTGTTTAGGAAGAATGCAGGAAAAATGGCAACTAAAGACTTAAAAATTTGTTCCGGTTTCTCCTTCTAGATTGCTTCCTCACTAAACCAGTCTTTATCAACAGAATTTCAGCTAAAGGAATAAAAGCCAAATGAATCTTAAAAAAAAATTCTTTATCAATATTTGATCAAGAAATTGCAAACAACAGCATCAATGGTCACACAATTACAACACAGACAGGAGGAGAAAGAACACATTAAAAAAAAACAAAAAACACCAAACTCTGGGATGAGATAAGGAATTTAATGAGATGATAGCTGCACAATTAGATCAGCAAAAGCAGAAGCCAGCAATAAAATGGCTCCCCCCAGTCAAGAATGCAGCAGCCAGCACAGTGGAAAAAGCCAAGACCACAAACCTGGAAATTGGAAGCAGCAACTGGAACAGGAAGCCTCTCATGTTAAAATCTGAACTTCAAGACTCACAATGCTTCACTCCAGCCAGCACGTTCATTTTGAAGCTGGCATGACAGCAGCATTGGATTGAATATACATCTGCAGATTCAACTCAACACCTAACACCATGCTAATAGTTTAAGGCACAAGGGCCTAAACTCAGCATCTTTCTAGGAACCACATAGTAGACATGAGGAAAATAAGAATCAGATGATAAAGAGCAAGCTTAAGGATCAGCTACTGTCCCATTATGAGAATAATGCAACTATGGAAAAAAAATAGCAAGTCAACACCACATAATAATGATTTTTTTACTCTCTTGTGGATGAAGTTACTGTGTTGATTAGATTACAGTACATTTTCTACATATCAGCTGTATTCAGCTTTGATTTGAACTCTATGTAAATTGTCCTTCACTTGAATCTACTTTTCAAATAAATCTGCAGTGGAACTTCACACAGATCTGAACTCTTCAGAGATTCATATCTCCTGTTATTAATATCTCCTGTTATCATAATCTATGCATTTATTTTGGGGTCAGAAAAATCACTTATTAGGATATACTTTATATCAGAATGTGACAGAATGGCTGGAAAAAATTAAGGAAAAACTGTATTTTATTGCACAGCATCAATAATGATATGGAAAAATTATTGACCTTTTTGTCTTTTCCAGTCTTATTTTGGTCTATGTGATAGGAATCTCTGAAAATACGGTCTTTTATTTAGATGACTTACATTTCCTCAATTATGCTTAGTAAAAGTGATGAGAATGTTCTTGGTCTTTTTGTTTGTTTGTTTAAGAAAAGCCTAACGTGACAGTATAGATCCAAAAAGTGTCTTTGGAAATTGACTGTCTTGGTGTGCATCAATAGAAGATTCATATGCTTCTATGCTGGGAAGTCCGTCAGCTACAAAACTGTAACTCAGTAAAGGACACAAGTCTGTTTATGGGCTTCAGCACTGGCTTTGTGTAGGACATACAGCATCACAAACTTTCAGTATCTGAAGGGGGCCTACAAAAAAGCTGGGGAAGGACTTCTCAGGATACCAGGGAGTGACAGGACTAGGGGCAATGGAGCAAAGCTGGAGATGGGTAGGTTGAGGCTGAATATGAGGAAGAAGTTCAGCATGAGAGTGGTGAGAGCCTGGAATGGGTTGCCCAGGGAGGTGGTTGAGGCTCCATCCCTGGAGGTGTTTAAGGCCAGGCTAGATGGGGCTCTGGCCAGCCTGATCTAGGGTAGAGTGTCCCTGCCCATGGCAGGGGAGGGGTTGGAACTAGATGATCCTTGTGGTCCCTTCCAACCTTGACTGATTCTGTGATTCTATGAAACTAAATACCTTCTCTGTAAGATCACTTTTCACAAATGGAGATTTCACAAATGCATTTTTAAATACATTCCATTGTTTGATAAAATATGTCACCTCACTCTCCTTCTGAACTTCTACAGCCTACAAAAAGTTCAGTGATATTTTCTTGTGAAGAAATGACTGTGCTTACACAATTCTATAGTTACCAGCTTGACTATCAAGAACCCAAAATAATTAACTTTTCAGACTACATCTAGTAATTACTAATAAGACAAGTAAGGAAAACATACGATCTGCATTTAGCTTTGGGACAATTTGGACCTATATGTTCCCCCACCTCACGTTTCTCACTGCTGAAATTTGTTTGTAGCCCTAGTGATGGGACTTAGACAAGAAATCCCAGAGGGATCACCAGGGACTCTCTCCTGAGTCATTTCCATTCAGCCTTACTAGGTAATAAACAACTAGTGAAATCCTTCAGCTTATATTCACAGGCTATAACAGTAAAAGCAATCACATTATTTATGCTATCAACAAGGTACTAAAATCAGGGTTTTACTGAAGTTAATCAGTACATGCAATTAACCACAGTACGATTCCATCTTAGCAGATAGTGTGGCCTTCAGGGAGATCAGAATAAAGTTCTGCAGCAATGGCAGAGAAATTTAACATCCAAAAAAGTATCTGTATGTTTATTTCATTTCTTGCACTTGAACTGCTCCACTAAATCAAGGGGAATGGAGTGTTTATGTTTAAGATACTAAGTACAGGTGTAAATATTTGCAGAATCTGTGTCCGCATCCTGGTCTTCAAGAAAAGACTGGATGAGGCACTTAGTGCCATGGTCTAGTTGATTGGATAGGGCTGGGTGATAGGTTGGACTGGATGATCTTGGAGGTCTCTTCCAACCTGGTTGATTCTATGATTCTAAGATTCTATGGTCACCTCATCACCTCACTTAACATTTTCTTGTTATTCAGAATAATCAAGGATGCATTGTAATCATAATAAAACTATGATGCAAATAATTTTCAGAGTTTAAAAATATTTAAGAGGAGAAAACACAACTAAACAAATGGCAAATGTCAGTGGCTGTCTCATTTTTCCATAACTAAAGCATGCTTAATTTAAAATGTCAAAAAACTGTCTCTGGACTGAGAATATGAGTGTCAGGTTTGCGCCCAATGAGGATTAAAATCAGATTTAATAATGGAAATACTGTCAGGTCTTTAATGATGGCAGAGCTTCCAGATACAGCAATAATACTAGCAACAGGTGTTTGCAGATGTTCTTGTCATTTTAAGCAGCCAGTTAACAGAATTAGTAATGATCCACTGTTGTCTTCAGTATTCTATTTGCAAACTGCTGCATTGTAAAAAAGATGAGGGGAGTCATGGCAGCTTAACACCAACAAAATAAAAAAAAGATACTTTTAAAATTTATAACTTAAAGTGTTTAAATGTGGAGTGATGGTAAAGCTTTTACATTTTTTATTTCTGGAACATTTCCCTTATATATTTTTAGTGCCATTTTTATCTAAGACAAAGACTATTTGCCTCCTGTAACTGTTACTGCCAGATATTCTTGCACAGTAGTGCCCCGTGTAGCTCATAATACCAGGTTATCTGTTACATGCCTTGCAGCCATTGCCATTAGTGCTATCAATTATATATTAAGCATATCTTAAAAGCCTTGTTAAGATGTAATTAAGAAATTAAAATAACCTCCACAAAGTTGAGGATCAGACAAGACTATATTCTTGTAAACAGGTCTTGTTTCTTCAGTAGTTCTGTCTATTCTGCAAATTTGTCTATACATTTTCTAAGTAGTTTTGCTATAGTTATGATCAGGTACTAAAAGATTCAACTACATTGGCTGTGAAAGGTATAACTAAGGTGCCAGCTGAGTATAGAATGCCACAATTATTGCAGCTAAATTGCTGTCTGTCCCCAAGCAAGCTAGTTTTAAAGCAGAACTGGCACATTTACATTTGGTACAGTTGAGCCACTAGACTGAAACACAAACATACTTAAGTAGTGATGTAGGTGAACAGATTTCATATAGTCTGAGAATGATGGTCATATTTTCATGCTTTAAGATATCTTAAATACTTATTACTATTAAAACAGTGCTTGCAGCCCAGTCAAGAATGTCTCCCTATTGTGCACATGATGCAAAGCTCATTTTGCCAGATGGCAGTAACAAGGCACTCCAGAAGGAAATTACAGAAGCAAGTGGGCAAAAGGTAATGTAGATAATCTTCACAGTAGATGAATACAAGCTAATAATACATCTAGGAAAAAAATACTCTAAACAGTGTCTACACAATGACAGCCTCAGAAGTAGCAGCTGCAATTCAAGAAAGAGACATTGGGTTAACCAACAGTTCACTGAAATCATCAGTTCTGAATGCAATGGCAGTCAAAAAAGCCAAAAAGACATTGAGAACAAGATAAATGTATCATTTGTGTGTTGTATTAAACTGAGAAGTTCCCATATCCTGAATAGTATATGTTGCTCTCATCTCTGCATGTCAAGGAGGACATAGCAATCTTAGAGATCAGCTGACATGCTAAAAGTGATAAAGTAGATGCTTTGCAACGAGAGAATAGAGATTGCCTGGTAAAAATAATAGGTGCTAAATTTCAAACAGGTAAAATAATACTTCTTTAACATAGTGTGCAAGAATGTAAGTCATACTTCTTTCAAGAATGTGGTGAATTTCTGGACTGTGCAGCCACAGAGGTTTTGAAAGCAAACAGCAGATTTTGAAATGGATTTTAAAATATCATGGGCAGCAACTGTATAACCAAACCCAAATAAATATTAGTAAAGATGTATCCTCTTCCATGTCTAACACAACAGCAATGGGTACCAAAATGCCATGGAAAATAGCAATGCTGGTACTCTTCCTAAATAGGTTGTCCTATTGCTGCTACTTTCCACACCCCCACACGCACCCCCATTTCTGGAAGCATTGCAGTCGAAACGAGCTACAACAGACTATACAAAACTATCTTCCAGGCCCAGCTCCAAAACTTTAATATATCAAGAATACATCAGATATAAAACTGGTATTAGTAAATTAAAAACTAGATTGAGTGGGTGGTTATTTCTAGTTTTCTTAAAGCTGAAGCCATGACTTCCAGATACATCCTAACTAAACCATCTCTTAGGCTCTGGTGTTCAGTGTTCACTTTTCTATTTCCCATAGTATCCCTCTGTTGATAAATTTAGGACATCAGTCTCCATGCCTTGAAGCAACAATGTTTACACTGAGACCTCAGAAGGCTGCACATACATCCTTTGTCTTTCATCCATTCCAGAGACCAATACTAATCACATATTTTTCCTCCAGAAGTCCCTAAAGTTTAAGAAATTTTACTCTAGAAAGAGCACAGCAGCAAAAGTTAGACAACAGCTTTAAGATTTTCTGGGTAAAGCCATCCTGTTCCTAGTAACTTTGCTTCTTATTTAATTCAGGATCTCCATCCTGAATTATAATAATCCCTTCAACCTCTTTGGACTATTATACAGCACCTATTTTGGGGGCAAGAAATCTGACAGTACCTGGTTGTATAAGTTCTTAAGTTCCAAACTTCTCTGAATTAATTTAGCTCTGCCTCTCCAAACAGAATGTTTCAACAAACATTCATACCCCAAACACTGCTGGGAACTCAGGAATAACACAATATGATACAAGGTATTCTGCTTTGTCTTGTGAAGCAGGCTGGCTCGGGATTTGTTTTGTATAGAAAAAACATGTGCAGCTCAACAGAAATTTGTAGCAACTGTGATATGGGAAAAAAGTGATCGAGACCATAGAGTGTAGGAACCTAGTTAAATTGTTAACTGCATGAGCATTTATATAAAACATCATCAATCAGATAAACACAAAGGAGGTGGGCTAAGCTTGAGAGGGTCTTGAAACACTCTCATGGAAAAGAAGAATAGTGTATTCAGAGAAGAGAACATTGGAGATGCCAGCCAAGAATGTGACCCACAATTGATGCCAGGTGTACAAAAGGTAGAGAGGTCAGAGTGAGGAAGACATCAGCCTTCCTCCCAAAGACTCCAAAAGGCAACCACCAGGTGGCAATGAACATGCGTAAAGAGGTGGGACATTATGGAAATGATTGCAGTAACTCCACCTATTCCCAGAACTAATTGTAACAACCCTACCCTTGTACTGAGTATGTATGCTTTTGTAGTACAAACATTTCACCTGAACAAGGTGAAGGCGTGCAAGGGCTTTGGAGGATGACTTCCCCTTTTCACCCAGCACTGATTAAGCATGCCTTACCTGATAACACTTTGCGTGTTGTGAGGTTTTCTTTCCATAAGTCAACTGGCTGATAGAGCAACATCTTTTTGAAATGAGAACTAATACATCTTATCTCCTCCCAGTTTGAGGCTTTACACTAACATTGTGCAAGGACATACTATTCCTGTATAAAGCAAGGTTCTCATCCAACGGGGTAATCACACTCACCTCAGGCACTGCCTGTCAGTAGGCTCTGTGATGGTTTGGGTGTTCCCTGCCCCCCTACACTTTAGAAATCACCCAGACTAGACTCATCCTGCTCTGGAAATATGAATGAAACTTATATTTACAGCTAGCACAATATACAAGCAGATATTTACAGTACATACAGTTATAGACAGAAATAGTCAAGGTAAAAAGGTAACACAGAAACACAACTCCCCTCCCAGAAACCTGAGTCCCCAGGAGGGGCTCTCAACCACCCCTTCACCTTCCCCCTACCCCTCTCAACCTTACCCCAGTCCCAAGGAAGAATAGAGGTTCGGCCAGAGGGTTAAGAAGCAAAGTGGATTAGTCCAAAACGGAGGGTGAGGTTAGAGAGATGCAGCTCAGCCAGCAGCCTGAGCGAGAGTGGTGCCAAGTGAGTGTTATCTGTGTTTTGACATATATTTTTATACATCTCAGCAAGCCTATGAGTGAAGTAGACATCACCATTGTTTTCCTTTTACAGCCTGTAATCTAGTTCTTCTCACCAAAACATTCTAGCTAGCTTCAAACTAGCACAGGCTCTGATAGAATCATCCAGATGCATGTTGATAATTGTGGAAATAAGTCTTTCATAGGTGTTTGGCTTCACATTTGCACAGACAATGTGTTAAAACTCTGACTACACATCTTCGGTTTACCACTGGGTTGCAGTCCTACATGGTTAAAGTCTTTGACAAGGTGCAGATGCAGCTATATGTATAAACTCTCTGACTTTGCTGGAATTCCTCATGTGCTTAAATCCTTCTCTGAATTGAAGCTGAAGCTTTAGTTTATTAGATATTTCAACTATCTGAAGCTTTTGAATTTTTGAAAAGAACCTCCCTGATCTCTTTATGTTGTTACGCACTTGATCTGATAGAAGCTTTACAGAGGAGCAGTGTGGATCCTACATTACACTGGAACAAAATCTGTGATTTTTGCTGTCTGCTCAAAAACAAATACAGCAAAAAGTGGGATTTTTTCCAACACTTTTCATGCCCTACCAGGGGATCTATGGGCCTATCTGCTGAAATCAGCCTGAAGAGAAGCAAAAATTGAATTATATGAACTCTACTGATACATGCATATTTGGCCAACTATCAGAAGTATTCACACAATTTTTTTTAATTAAGAGGGTTTTTGTCAGTGCTTGTTTTTGTTTGTAGGTTTATTTTCTTTTATATATAAAGTCAGGTCATCTCTTACTTTATTATTTTAAATATATGTGCTGAAGGCCACTGTGACCATCTATTGAAACTAAATAGAAAAGGGGCCTGTGCTCTAAGGATTCACTAGATTACACATGCATTGTGTTAGTAATTAGAATCTATGTGAATTCTAATATTTCCTCAAAATATATACAAAGAGAGAAACCATGCTTCTGACAGTGCATCTGTAGCGCAAAGATAATAGGGTCATCATTTGTCAGTGTTAGCAGCCAGGAGAGCAAGACATGCTGAAAAAAACACCTCTTCAGCGCACTAATTTTAGTCCATATATTGTGCAGGGTACTTGTACTTCCAAGTACTCTGTATTCCTTTCCTTCTCCTTCTGCATTTTGGGAAAACAAGAAGTCCTTGAAGACTCTTTGTACCTCTCAGTAGTACACATTTGCCCTTCAAAGTGGCATAAAATGTGATTCCTGGTTTTATTTCTCTCTTCTGAGTAGTGTGCTTCATTCCTGAGTACTGGTGATCACAGCGAGTGTTGCAGAGTGCAGGGAAGCCAAACTTTCACTGCCACTGGGTTTCTTCATTATCTCTTAATGATTCTTGAATCACTTTAAGAAATACAGAGGGAATGATTTTTCTCTTATATAGAGCCTTTTTACTTTTTCTTAGACTACCTATAAACAATTTCACACCAACTCCTGTCTTCCTTTTTTGCAGTTTCATCAGTGCTAAAATACTTTCTACCATTGCAGTAGCAATGCCAATATTAAAGCAGTCAAAGTAATTGGATTATTTTTGCTATTTACTATATTCAAAAGAGTTCATTTATCCTGTCTGTTTGTTTTCTTTTATTTTTTGAGTCTTTAGAACATACTTGGTTAGTGTGAGTCTTTAGAACACACTTGGGTAATGTAAATCTTCAGAACATATTTGGGTAATGGTCCCAGGTGGTTCTGTGAACATACTGGAAGTGAGCATTCTCTATATATTATGAACTTAGAGAAACAATGTTCAGCACTACTAACACTGAACCATCTCAACTTCTTCTAGCCATGCTCCTTAAAGTGTAAACTAGGATCCTTTATAGTAAAGCTATGTATAATCCTGACTTTATTTCATTTCCTAGGATTCTTCACTGCCCTAACTCCCTTTCTGAGCTGAAGCAAGTAGTAACTACAATAGATGATACAGGTGTCTTACTTGAAGGACAGTTTCCCTCTCACTGCCTCTTACTACAACAGTTCCTTGATGTCTTTTGCTGTATTCTTAAGTATATAAGTATATTATATAGTATAGTATAGTACATAAGTATGTTAACTCTTAAGACAAAGCATTTAAAATTTAAACAGATAAACAAACAAACAAAACACCCACAACCAACCAAGCAAAAAAAAAACCCAACAAGACACAAAATAAAATATGAGAAAATGGAATATTTAGCTGAAAATGACACAACAGGACAAAAGTTACTTACCAACAGTAGAGTCTTTCATCAGAACAGTAGTTCATGAGAATACCAGTCTACTCCATTTCATTGTAGCATGCCTGAACCAAAAAGGCAGTTTGAATCCTAGCTTACAGATAAAACTGAGACATCTTACCCAATATATTATCTTTGTATACACTAATTTATCATTTATGTGTTTTGATTCATATAAAGGCAGGAATTCCTGGCTAGTTCCAAGAAAACTTGTCATCAGTGCTACTAAAGAAATAAACTAATGAATAATGGTTTTATTATCATCAAAAATCTGAGTAGAATAAATCCAAAGTATTACAATTGAACTAATGCAGAAAAGGAGATATTTTTTTTTTTAAAGGCCATCCCTTTTCACAAATATTTAAGAGGGAGAGAGTGATTTGCCATTGGAATGGTGGTGGAGTCACCATTCCTGGAGGTGTTCAAATAAAAACTGGATGTGGCACTTAGTGCCATGGTCTAGTTGAATGGACAGGGCTGAGTGCTAGGTTGGACTGAATGAACTTGGAGGTCTCTTCTAAACTGGTTGATTCTATGATTCTATTAATGTACAACTTTCCAGCCACTCTTCCTTCAACAAGCATACATATCAAACAATCATATGATAAGCAGAAATCTTCTAATCAATATCTAAATAATGATGCTATAATAAACTGCAGCACATGGATGGCGAGGTTACACTAAACACCAAACACCCATCTAAACATTCTTAATATTAATAATTCATTTATATGGCAGTTTGTGTCTAATAACAAACACTACATTGTATGCATATTTGATTTACAGGATCTGCAGGAGCAAACATCTGGGTGCATATTTCTTGGGTAACTGAAGGCTTCTACCTGTTACCATGAATAAGTTTCTGTCTGTTTTGGCTGCAATGCATGCCACTAAATTAAATAATAACAGGGCCTAAAATTAGAAAGAATTTTGATGTATGTGGAATTCTAAGTACATGATATCTGATTAGTTGTTTACATTTTATTTGCTACAGAAGATTAATGGCCATATTCAACAAAGCCAAATACTGTAGCTATCAATGCAGGAGACATATTTATAATCAGAAAATCTTCATCTGCCTCTATGTTTTGCCCTGTAACGGACATGGAGCTGGGTGTAAAGTGACAACAGTTCTTTTGAAAAGCATGTGCCCACTCTGGTAAATGCTCAACTGCATGAAAAGCAGTATTTTTTCTTCTTATTTGACCATCTTAGCTTCCACCATTCCACACTTTCAGTCTATTAATGTTATTTCAGTTTTTACTTTTTAGGTTTAAGCACCATTCTCACTTTTCCACTATCCACATGGTCTGAGATGAAGGTACTGAGAATAGGTGCTCTGTAAGATTTTTGCTGCAGAAACCAGAGCAAGTATGGTTAACAGAACATTGGCCTGCTCCACTATGAACTCTCTAAAGCCATGTCAAGAGGACAGCACAAATACACTTTTCTGACTGCCCTGTCATCCTGGTAGGGTGCATATGCCCAAACTGAAAGAACTGTGATGATTTAGGTATTACCCACCCCTCACACACACTTTGGAAATCAACCAGACTAGACTCAGCCAATCTGGAAATTGAATGATGCTTTATATTTACAGCTTAGCACAAATATACAAGCAGGTATTTACAATATATACAGTTAGATACAGAAATATACAAGTTAAAAGGTAATATAGAAACACAACAGCCCTCCCAGAAACCTGAGTCCCCAGGAGGGGCTCCCAACTGCCCTTTCACCTTCTCCCACCCCTCTCTACCTTACCCCAGGCGTTGCCATGTGCCCAAGGAAGAATGGAGAGTCAGCCAGGTGGTTAGGAAGCAGGTGGATTGATGAGGTTAGGTTAGAGAGAGAGAGAAATGCAACTCAAATCCCAGGCAATGACTGAATGTCTTATCTATGTTCGAATTCTTGCTTTTACACATCTCAGCAAGCCTATGAGTGAAGTAGACATCACCATTGTTTCTCTTTCACAGCCTGTAATCTAGTTCTTCTCACTAAAACATTCTATCCAGCTTCAAACTAGCACACTGTTGTAGCAGATTGCTCTTCTCTTCCAGCCCTTTTGCTGGCATATCTTTCAGGACATAAGTGCAAGTGTGGGACCGTGCACCATCACCCTGACAAGTGCTCAAGAGGGCACTCACTTGGGATAGCCAGGTCTTTCTAGATTCCTGTAGAACCTCAGGCATAAACTGGGCTTTGTTTCTAGCTGGCTTTGAAGTGTATGTCTTATTTATACAAGTAGTTGCATTTCCTGGATCTTCAATGTGAAAAGAAACTTTAAAACATCTAAATTGAAAGGAAAAAACTCTAGGAATACGTACATTTAATACTAGATACTCTCAAACTTCAGCCTTTGCAAACATAGATATGATTTCTGCAAATTATTTTCATGCACATTTTTCTAATAAGATTGGTTAATAAATTAGGATTGATTAAAGCAAGTAAATCCAAAACTATCTTCATAGACTTTTCTGTGCATTCCTGACATATTAATACTTTAGTGTATAATGTTTGATGATAATTTTTCAGAACACATTTAGTCACTGGTAAATTACTTCTACTAATGAATAGAGGTATTTTTTTTAGGTGAACTTCTCATTCAAGTTGTGGTGGAGGGTCACATAAGCCCAAATAGGCTTATTTATGCCTTGCATGCCTGGACATATCTTTCTGCCAGGACCCCTGGTTGCAAACAAGTTGTGTAAGCCCCCACACACCCAGCTTGTGTCTCCCTGGGGTGAGTCCAACCTGATTGGTCATTCTAGTGGCCAAAGGGATCATTAATCTTGGCCCACAATCAATAAATGGGGGTGCACAGGTAAACAACATGCTCAGCTCAGGTCTGACTCACCTGCACAGAGCAGACACGTGCTCTGACCCCTACTTGCAGTGCTCGGCCACTCAGACCCCCATGCTCGGACACCATTGCATAGCTCCGATGCTCAAAGGCTCAGACCCTCGTGCTTTGACTCATTCGCAGCTCACCTGCCTGCATACCTTCCTTGCAGAGCTCATTTAAGCCTGCACATACATATATAAGGAGCCTATAGTCTCCAGCCAGCTGTGCACATCTGCACACCACTGCATTATCAGGACCAGATCCTGCATTGCATTTACCTACGGAGCTCAGACTCCCAGCAGCAGAGCACACTTTGCATGCCTGCTGCCTATCATTGCCTGGTAAAAGCCACTGCTGCTGACATAACCAGGAAGCAGACCTTGGATTGTGTGCACACACACACAGCCTGCTAGCCATGAACAACCATGCCAGTGACAGCACAATATTCTCCTCCTGATATACCTAAGGTCCTGCCAACTGAGAAGTCCTGGACAAAGCCTCCAGAAGGAGCCAGCAGCACCAAAGGCAGAGATCACCTCTTCGCCAGGGAAAAAGGTTAGAGGAAACCTATTTCCCCATTAAGTGGGAAGATTCCAGCCTGTGATGGTTTGGGCTCTTACCCGCCCCCCCACGCTTTTGGAATTGCCCCAGCTAACTCAGAAAGGCCTCCAGGAATATAAATGAAGCTATTTATTTTACAGCAGCAAATATACAAGCAGATATTTACAATATACAGTTATATACAGAAAAATACAAAGGATAAACAATACAGAAGCACAACTCCCCTCCCAGAAACCTGAGTCCCCAGGAGGGGCTCTCAAACCACCCCAACACCTCCCTTTGCCCTCTCAACCTTACCCCAGTTCTCAGAAAGAAGAGAGGTGCAGCCAAGAGGTTAGGGAGCAAGGTTAGTGGCAGCAAGGTTAATGAGATGCAGCTTCGTCAAAGCCCAGAAGCAAAGTGAGTGACAAAATGGAGAATGCTATCAAATGTTTACTTCTTCTTCACAGAATTCTCAGCATGACTGTGAGAGAAGGAGACACAATTGTTTTCATTTCACTGCCCATTATCTAGTTCTTTTCACCAAAACATTCCAGCTTGCTTCAAACTAGCACACAGCCTCAGAGTCCACAGGCAGAGACGCTGGAGAACCGGACATTAGACACAGGTTGCGATGCAGCCCCGGAGGGTGATTAATAATTGATAAGAATTGTGAGTAAAAGCTTCAATACCTCTGTAAATATCTGTTGCCTCTGCCATAGAGCAAAAAGTTTCAGCCCGCTCTGCTGAGCAAATAGCATATGACCCCAAACAGCATTACGCCACGGGGAAAACTTCTCTCTCTGTTTATAGTTTGAATGTTTGCTAGTTGATTAACAAATTCCTGTACATATTTTATCCTAGATTGTTTTCATAACCGTGTACTGACCTTTAATATTAATACACAGTGGTCGGGGGTAGAGAGAGTTCAGAATATTGAATTTAATAAATCCATATTTTTATATAAAATTTATATCACCCCAATTAATTTCTCCCCTTCGCCAAATAGGCGTAGGTACTGAGAATCCCCCTCTGCAACAAAGTGACTTTTAAAAAGCAAGAAATTGTTTATTGCATTTCATATTTTTTGAGGGGAAGATTTCCTCCAAAGCAGGTATGCACTGGACCATTCAATTTCTTTGATTCCCATCATCCCAAGAACATGAATCTTGTAACCAGATGTTTCCACAGCCAGCTTTCAGTAATTTCCCTCAGTAAATAAAAGGACTAATTAAATTCCGCAGAGGACTCAGATCATGAGAAAATATTTCTTTCTACTTAATTCTGATTTGTGGTCCTAACAGTTCACCTCTGTTTCTCACTGAGCTATTTCACAGCTTTTCATGGCCTCAACACAGCAAAGATCTTCCTGGCACCGTAAAAACTTCACGAGTTCTTCAAATCCTGCTCTTCATTTTTTACCTTTTTCCTTTTTTTTCCTATAAGTGCAATATACAGAAGGATGCAGTTTTTATGTTAATAAAAAGTTTCTCATTTTGCTTCATTTGTGCAAACAAAACATCTCCATGACTATTTGAATATATTCCTAAACAAAATTTTATTCACTGAAATGCTTGCCCAATATCTTGTAAATTGTCTGAATATCTGTCACAAAGTACTGGGAAGTTCACCTTTCCTTTTCAAAAATATAGAAAAAGGGCACCTCAGGCTCTCACCTTGTTTCAGGGAAATTATAAATGTTTTTTGATCATCATGCAGAGATATCAATGGAAAGTAACTATAATTAATTCCTCTGCAATTATTAAAATATTATTTTAAATATTATTTTACATACCAGATTATTCTTTTCCTTTCTAAAGTGCCCTTTTTTTCCCCTTTTGCAGAACAAAAGCAAGCTCAAACTACGATGGTGCTGTAATTTATAACCAGGGCTGGATCATTAGGCAAAAGAATTGCCTTGATGAATTCTTACAGGCAGTGAAGTAGTCCCCAATTACTCCTAGAACCTGTTTTATTCCACCTAAATGAGAAGTTGAGGTTTTTTTAAGTCTACTTCTACTTCTTTTTTCTTTTCTTCTGAACATTAAACATCTGGTTATGGAAGCAGTTGAGACATCAATGCCTTGCAAATGATGCAAGTGGTCATACAGAACACATTCAGGTGAGAGGTATCATTACATATACTTACAGAGATTAAAATCTTTGTCTGCTACAATCCAGATTCAGAATTTTAATTATACAGTTGAAGCATGGACAAAACAACGGCATTTCTTAAGCGGACTACTTTTAAAAGGCTATAAAACACACAAAAGGCCAAACTTACAGATGTAATTTTGTATTTTTTTTTTCAGATAATTATTTTAGAAAAAAAATTACCTGCTTAGAAGTTAAATTAAGGTGTTACGCCACATGCAGTGGATGTTCCTCAGGTAATCCATTTTTATTTTACTGGATGCTCATTTTTAATTAAAAACACCTCTTGAAACAAAAGGAGCAAAATTCATCAGTAAAATTGTTTTTAATTTCATCAGAGGTTCAAATAATTCATTGTTATATCTTGTGCTACCATTAGAGGAGTCTCTTGGAACAGATTTTGCATTAGGTGCAGTCTCTTTGCACCCTTGGGACAGCCTGCTAACTGTGCAAACATAAAACTATAGAGCTTCATAAGACTTGAATAATAGATGTGTTCTTCCAACCTGGTTGATTCTATGATTCTATGATTCTATGATTCTATGATTCTGCTTCTGCACAAATACTTTTACCTGAAGAAAAATTCTCTATGTGACTTGACTCAATGCAAATAAATTGTACTCCTCTAAGATGTATGTGCAGTCCTCATGATTCATTCCTGCACTTGACTAGCATCTTTTTTCTTTAATCTCTAATATCTATCAAAATAATCAAGACGTAGTTCATTCCCCTAAGAACTCAGTGTAAAAGGATGTGCAGACTAGAAATGGAAAAGCCTTGACAAGAGAAGCTGGTATATATCTTAATGTTCCAGCTCCCAAGTCTGTACATGCAATCAAAAAACAACTGGGCAGGCCAGGAGGTAGCCTTGAGGTAAAGCGAGACTTAGCATCTCATTACCTGTCTCACAGGAAAATAACAGTCCTTTCTTTCTACTTACACCTTAATGTCTTTTTAAAACCATTTGAGACTCGAGGTCTTTGATTCAACTGCTGTTACCAAACAAGAACAGTTCAGCTGACACTCTGCTGATAGCCAAAGGACCATTACAGTAATGCCTTGACTTCCTGACAGCTTTCAGAACTTGGAGTCCTTGGAGGCAGTCCTTGTAATTGTTCTCCAGCAGAAAAAAAAAAAAAAGGAACCCAAAACCTTTTCCTTTTCAATGAATGAAAGTTAGAAAAGCTTCCCAAATGGAAATTTGCAGGGATAGTTCCCACATTGCCTTGTCCTTTCAATTTTTCCTCACAATAGGGAAGATGCGCCCCCATATTTCCCAAATATCTCAGACTTGAAAAATAGGTTATCACTAAAGTTATCACATTGCTTTTCCATAAGGGAAAATTTTACTGGTTTGTGATGCATTTCAAGACAAACAATTACAAAGACTCTATGATCCTAAATATATTACCTCCTCCAAAGCTCTACTTAGCTCTTCTAAGAGGGATGAATGTTTTTAGTGATTTTAAGTATACTTATAATTATTTTAAATAATGGAAATTTCACAGTTGTAGTTGATTTTAAAGCAGGAGAATTTGGACTAGTTCTTTAATAAGACTATATCTTAAGCTGCTTTAAAAAGTCTACTGTGGAGTTCACTGAAATGCTGAGATGAGAGGGGATAAATGATATAGCAAAGACAGAATGAATCCTAGAATCATAGAATCAAAGAATCAACCAGGTTGGAAGAGACCTCCAAGATCATCCAGTCCAACCTAGCACCCAGTCCTAGCCAGTCAACTAGACCATGGCACTAAGTGCCTCATCCACTCTTTTCTTGAACACCTCCAGGGACGGTGACTCCACCACCTCCCTGGGCAGCCCATGCCAATGGCAAATCACTCTCTCTGGCAAGAACTTCCTCCTCACATCCAGCCTATACTTCCCTGTCACAACTTGAGATTGTGTCCCCTTGTTCTGTTGCTGGTTACCTGGGAGAAGAAACCAACCCCCACCTGGCTATATTGCAAAACTGATCTGCAAGTCTCTGTCTAGCTCTGGGTTTTCCTGTAACCATCAAGGATTCACAACTAGTATGCAGATTTTTCTGTAACAGAATCTTACTTCTGCATAAAACAATTCTTTAATGTGTCTTTTTACTTAACATTGTTCTATATTGAAGGGTAGATTAATCACCTCATTGCTTCTCATTGTTCAGCATTATTTTTGTTGCTGTTGTACTCCAAGATGCATGTCAGAAAATGTTTCGGGAAATTTTTCATTGTAATATTCCTGTAAAAGTTCTATCAGGTTTTAGTCTAAATGAAATCCAATGGATTTACCTGGACTAGTTCAAACAGCTCTTTTGAATTTGTCTGATCTTAAACCAGTGTGAGAGCTAGACAAGTTAGCCTTCAATTTGCTTCAGATAATCAGTCAATTTTTTTCTAAGCACCTGCAATCCCACAAAAAACAGCTGACATTCTTAAGACCTCAAAGAAAGGGCTAAAGAAATATGAGAGTGTAATGCAGTGCAGAATGCTCTGGCTTATAACAAAAGAAAAAAGAAAATTTACATTCCCCAGAAAATCTGCTGTAACCAGAAACCTCGTAATATGGGGTAAAAAACATCCACACAGCTTGGTATAGCCATAGTAAGTTACAATGGGAAATAGAGACCCTCTAGAGCAAATTAAAAGGAGAGCATTGCAGCCCAGCACCATATTAGTACATTGACTTCCACCACTAAACAAATGCAGGCTAAAATAAGTGGGTTTATATGAAGCTCTTTAAAGCCACATTTCTTTAATAAGCAAAAATACTTTCTGAATATTAGTAACATAGGAGTCAGTCTCAAGATGGTTTATCAAAAATCCAACAGTGCCATCTATCAGATTTTATTAGTATTATATTTTTCCCATATGGCAACAAGAATGTGTCCTTTCATAATGCTAAACAATAGCAATATTTCAAGTATAGAAAGTGTACAAAACAGTAAACAATCAAACACTAAGTTGCTGCTAATCATAAATCTGTAGAGATAGGTGAAAGAAAAAAAGATTAAAAAATAGGCAAGACTATCTTATCTTTAAAAAAATAATGTTACATCTACTTACTAGAGAGAATCAGTTAAATTATTTTTAAGGAAATTGTTTTTCCTCTTCTGTGATTGTAAATTGATTTTTGTGAGTTAGTTACAAGTTTGGCATCCTCTCTGAAACTTGCGGTCTAGTAGTTTTACGAATATAGTCTGTATCATCTAAAAGAACAGCAGCTCCATGAGCACTATTGTTTTCAAATTGAGTTTCTGAAAAATTATTATTATTAGCAAACAATGCATCTTCTCTTCTCCAGGAAAGCCAGTAGACAAGGTAAACTAAGATATCCTACCACAAAGCTCACATAGAATGCAGTTCAAACTTCAGAAGTATAAGACAGCTATGTCATACTTGAATTGTAACTTAACATAAAAGTTTGAGCAGTTCTGAGCCAATCTGGACAGTTGACTTGAGTTGATTCACAAGTGTATCCTATACCTTGAGCATCACAATCACTACAGAGGAAGGCACTTGGTAAGGAGGGAAGAGCCTTCTCTTAGAGCCTCTTCTCTGGGTTTCGTTGTCATCCTCCTCCTTATCCCTTCACTACTCATAAGGACTGCCTTCCTGGAAATTGACAGCTAGACTTTTGCTAGGTTAACTATAACTTTACATAATTTGTGTTGGCATTGGTACCAGTTTGGATAGGACTAGGTGATAGGTTAGACTGGATGATCTTCCAACCTGGTTGATTCTGTGATTCTATGATTAGATCTGTTTTCATTTCAACCCATGAGTCTCCTTTTCCTGATTCCACTTCCCTGCCAGGAAGGAGTCTTAAGGTGAAAGAGTAGCTGCTATTGTTTAGCTCCAGATATGGGCTGGACATAGACAGTTGTGTAAACTGGGCAGGCAATACTCTCAACATAATAAGGTAAAGGTAGGCAGGTATTACCTGTACAATTAAATAGAATTATTTCCCCTTTGAATACATCAGGGAATGGTACAATGGTACTTTTCAGAAGTGAAACTGCTTTCTATTAACAGAGATGTAGCTGACCCAATGTTATTCTGGAACAGTAAACACAAAAGAGGATAAAACCCATCTGTTTAACAAGTACTTAAATTAAACTGATAAGAACCAATAAGGACAGATACTACACTTGATCTTAGCCAAAAGGCCGAGAAGTTCTGTAAATAAAGAGAAAGCAGCTCAATTCCACTCCTCTTGGCAATATATGACTTGCAGTAAGTTGCAGCTGTACCATGGTGCAAGAATGATTCTCCCAGACCACTAAGTGGTACAGATCTACCACAGTTTGCAGATATAAACCCTTCTATGATGAAGAGGAACTGAAAATTAGATGCTTATAATCTTGAGTATGTTGTGAATTTTATTCCACCCAATAACCTCCATCTAACCAGTGAGCAAAACAATTTAAAAACTACTTGTCAAGTAATTTCACTGCATAAATTGCACAGTGACATTTTTCCTACTTTTGCCAAATGTATAGAGATAGCAGAACAATTAGTAAATTATTCAGAGAGATGACTCCCTCTTCAAGTGCATTGGCACTAAAACATTCTAGATTGTATTCAAAATATTGAAAGTTATTTGCAATTTGAATTAAATCTGTTTTTTTTTTATGAATCATGTATGTATGTTTAAATTAACAAGTGTTATAAAGCAGATTCCTGCAACTCTAAATGTCAAGATTATCAGAAGAGATAAACCCTCTGAAATATTAATTCTGTCATTAAATCTTAAATAATTAATTGCCCTGAAAAGAATAGAAGACAATCTCAGTAGGAATATCTGTTTTGACTAGTCTACTGGTTGACCTTGACTTGGACATCTAATTTTTAGATATCTAATAGTGGCTGAAACCAATTGCATAAGATACCTGGGAACCACTAAGCTACACAAACATATAGTCAAATCTGGCATTGCCATTATGAATAATCCAACAACAGCTTAAACATCCATACAAAGTGAAATTTTCAACAGCCCACAGTATTGGTTTAAATCTGCCCCCATTAAATTCAGTGTAGGTTTTATTACTTACTTATGGGAGCATTAAAGAAGCAGGAAGAGAGTAATTTGAAAGCATCCAATATAGCAAGCTTGAAAATATCTTTAAAGTGTGCTATTAAAGAAATTATCCTAAGCTTAAATATGTCCTTAGCTATTTCCATGTGTTTACAAAGTACAAAAGTGACTTGCTTTGGTAAAACTCTCAACATTATACTTCACTATTTTAGCTGATACTAGAGCTTAGATCTTGTATGCTGTCTGAATTTAGTCTACATGTGCTTTAATGTTAGTTTAAGATAACTGTGATCCTATATTCGTGGCAAAAGGACTATATCAATTGCCTCTTGTGCAGATTAATCCTACCAGGGCAAAGACTAAAGCAGCTAAGATGAAGGACGATAGGGTCACAGAAGGTACTGTTAGATGAAATATATTTTGATCAGAAACATTTTCTGCTACAGTGGGAAGTGTTCATGAATTCTAAACATATTTTTTGTCATTTAAATGTTCTATAACATGTTCTGTCATAATGAGCACAAATTCTGTTATCTTTGGGGAGACCAGAACATGGGCATTAAAATTCTACCCTGACAATGACTCAAAGTTAGCATAGGAGGCATGTATCTGGCTACAATATATAACTAGAAATGAATATTCTTGTCTGAAGACAAAAAAATCTGCAGCAGCTGATTAAAAAGGGACTCTTAAATTACTGACACGAAAACTTTCTCTACAAATGCAAATATGCAGCAACTGTAGTTCTAGCACACTGTAGCAGTCTCCTGTTTATAACCCAACACATTGACATTCAATAAACAGTGTTGCATAAAATTTCATTTCCCTGTGGGGAAAATTTAAACTTACTTTATTATTCCTTTGGAATATTTTAAACGAGAAAAAAATGAAGATAAACTACAATTGACCCTAGGCATTATAAATGCCATTAAGGCTCTCGCTCTGTTAGGCCCATCTGTTGCTTTTCAGGCCAACTATTCATTAACCTTATTAGCACCAGCCCCTATAGCCTTGAGTTGACATTTCCCTGGTTAATATGGAAGGCCCATTTCCTAGCACACACGAAGAGGCTGATTAAAGAATTTGTATGAATTGTCTAATAGATGCAGTAGAATAAAGAAATAATTGATCTATTTTTCCAAATTCAACACACAATTCCCTTTCTGTGGACTTCTAGGGGACTGCAGTGTTTGTATATATTAAGATGTAGCTTTACACAGCGACTCTTTTAATCAAATCAACAGAAAGCTAGCTAGTCTTCATGGCATCAGTAATAATCTCTATCTGTTGCAACAATATCAATCCAACCGGTGCACTATCAGATTTTGTACTAGGTTTACTGATGAGCAAAAAACCTACTAACTAATGTATTAATTTAACTGTTATATCCAGCAGCTAAAAGTTATGTGAATACATAAACTGTTTACTGTGTTTAACCATAGATACGAAGTCATAGTAAGGTGAATTGTTTGGTATTTAATACCAGTGCTTCTTCATGCTGGCCACTCAAGCAACTTTTAACTCCCAACAAAAAAACATTGTGAGCAATTTAATTTGCAGAATTAGTTTAGAGGAAATATTTTTTCCCTGTCCTAAGTGTATTTTGCTAGGTATTGCAAGCATAGACAAAATTGCATAGATTTCTAAGCCTGCACACACTAAAATAAACATTTCAGAAAGCAAACAATGTAAATTCATTCCACATCATTGGTTTGGTGGCAAAAGCCAGCATTATTTCACACACTAAAAAGAAATTATGAACTCTTTTTGCCAACAGTTAGTTCTCATTTTTTTTTCTGAAAAGCCCAGGGGTGAAACTAAATGGGAACTAATGGATTAAACTAGAGGGGGACAGTTCAGCAGCATTTCTCAGCATCCCCATCCATTTGACACTTCTGCTTCTTCTTTATCTGTGGCAATACAAGATAATTTCCAAATAAATCTTCTTCCATAAGTGGAATGTCAGGATAATTTATAGAGGTGTCCTATGCTTCCTGAATAGATTATTTGATTAGGAGCAAGCCTTTTAGGATTTTAAGGCTAAAATTAAGACTACCCTTCCTAAAAACACCTAATTCAGCAATGCAATTAATTAAAAACAAGTTCTGACCTACAGAAACTACTACAATTACTGAAGGTAGAATGTACTGGAAAACATATAGCTGCCCAAATCTTTTACTTCAAGGATGTATTCATCAAGTATTCTACTTCTGCTAATCACTGTGTGTCTTCTCTTGTGAAGCTATCTGTCTCTGTCATATCTGACCTAAACCTATATAAGACACATCCTCTCTTTTCACAATTGAGTCTTTTTTTGACCACCACCAAGCCCAGCATTAACCAATTTGGAGAGAAAATAACAACATCAAAAGGACATAAATGGACACATATGACCTTCATAACCCACTGGCACCAGTGCTAAGACATGCAGAAACCTTATGTGGTTTTGGAGTACATGGAGTCCACTGAGAGTCACGCATAAGGGCATTTCACTGATAACATTACTTCTGCACATCTCTTCCCACAGTTATCAATAGGATAATCTCTCTCAGGTCAGCACCTTGACTTCTCCACACCTGAGGATTGAGCCTGCATCTTTATGCCCTTAAAGAATGATGATATTTACAAGTGTTAAGTAACCAAAATGTTATAGGAGTTATTTTTAAATGGTGTTTTAACATAAGTAAGGAAAAGCAGTTTCTATTGGAATTTCTACCAGCAATGGATAAATCTTAAAGATTTAGTTCAAGTCTGATAAACACTTCAAAGTTTGAATGCCTATCTGAATGTTTTGGGTTTTTTTTACTAAAAAACCTAATGTTTGCATCTGATAGTTGAGCTGGGAAGTTTAGGAAAACAATCTGGGTTTTGAGGTGTGGCTAGTAGATACAGCTGAGGACACTCAAAGATAATAAGCATGAGATCTTAAAAAAAAAAAAGTAAAAAATAGATTTATTCAGACCTGAGAAACACTTCTGATTTCATTTAGGGAATAAGAAAATTATTGACTTGTATGTCCACAACATATTAAAAGAATCTTGCTTAGCATTTCAGGGAGACATAGAGGAAGATGAAAAGAAACAGTTTCTGCCTGCTTCTCTGCCTTCACTCAGCACCACTTCTGCAGTGTGCTGAGCTGCAAGGCAGGAGCTCTGTAATAGAGAAACTTCCCCAGCTGTGGTGCGACAGGTGTTTTCATAAGTGCTTTGACTCCCAGAGAAGCAAGGTTGAAGCTCCCTCAACCTAACGGAACAGGACATTACCCAGCAATCACAGAGCAGCCTTCATGTGAGGTTTCATATAAAATATGAAGTAACCAGAAAAAGAAGGTTCATACCTAGGAAGTTACTGTCTTTTTTTTTTTTTTCAGTGTAATTATTTCTTCTTTTCCCTGCATTTCCCTGCAAAGCCTTGTGAATACAGAAGAAATGGCTCTATGCCTGTTATGGAGGGGGTTTCTCTATGCCTCCCTTATTTGGGGGAGGTGAGAAATTAATTTGAGGTGGTATTAAATTTTTATAAAAATACATTTATTAAAATTAATATTTACAAATTCTTGCCACCCCCAACCACTGTGTAATAATATGTAGTTCTAGTGCAAAGTTATGAAAACAGTTAGGAATATTATATATATATATATGGATTTGGTCAATAACTGGAAATATCAACTATAGACAGAGAGAGAGAGATTTCCTTTTGTCTTAATGCCACTTAGGAGCTATGCTGTTTGCCCAGCAGGGGCTGAAAACTGTCTGCTCTGAGGCAGAGGCAACTTATATTACAGAGGAATCAAGCTTTACTTATAAGTGTTGCTCTTAATTATGAATCACCCTCCCGGGGTTGCATCACAGCCTAAGCCCAGTGTCTGGACTCTGTGGGGCTGGAATCTTCCCAGCTTGAGAGGGAAACTAGGTGAATCCTCCCAGCTTGAGGGGGGATGATAAATCTTCCCAGTCTCTGGGGTAAACAGGTTTCTCTAACCTTTTGTTCTGGTGAAGTGATCTCTGCCTCAGCTCTGCTGCTTCTTCTGGTGGCGGCGGGTCCAGGGATGATCAGCTGGCAGGATTCCAGGAACAGGAGAAGGATGTTGTCTCTGCAGCTTCTGGCACTATCCTTTCACAGCTAGCAGGCTGTGTTTGTGGGTGCAGACAATTCAGGGGTCTGCTGTCCTGGCTCTCTTGCCAGACAAAGCTGGGAGTCTGAGCTCCGTAGATAAAGCAAGGTAGCTGGCTGGTATGCACAGCTGGCTCTAGGCTTAGGGGCTATGGGCTCCCCATATATGTATCAGGTGCAGGCTGGAATGTGCTCTGCTTCTAAGGGACGCAGGCAGGTTAACTGCGAGTTAAAATCAATGCATGAGTTCTAAGCCTCAGTGAGCATGTAGGTGAGGGCCAGACTCTGTGTCTAGGCCTTGCAAGCAAGTCAGGCAGCAGGACGCTGCAGTGCGGATCAGAGAGCTGAGCTGAACTGCAGGCAGGGTCAGAGAGTTGAGTCTGAATAGCTGAGTCTGAACACTCTGAACACGTGGTGTACATTTGCACCCCTCTTTATAGACTGTGGACTGAGATTCATGGCCCTTTGGCCATCCAAAGTGACCAATCAGGTTGGCAGTAAGCCAAACTTTACCTTAATGGGCAGGAGAAGTTTGCCTGGACTCTCCCAAATATGGGGATCACATGGGCGGACCCCAGGGATACATGAGTTGTGTGTGTGTGTGTTACGTGACCCTATTCACTACCAGGGGTCCTGGCAGAAAAACATGTCCAGGCATGTAGAGGCATAAGGAGGCCTCTGTTTTCAGGTCTACGGCCCCTCCACCACAATGCCTTAGCCTTTGTAAGTGAAGAAGGATAATATATAAAAATTTTAAGAAAAATAAGCATTCTTATCCCTGTTTTTAAATGTGGTTTTTTGGGTTTTTTTTTGTTCTTCAGTCCTTCATTCTCCACGACATTCTTCAAGCACAAAACACGACTCAAGCAATTCTTTTTAGTGTTGTTAATAATTACCTTGTTAAGCATTCAGAGTATTGCATCATTTGTTGTTTCCCAAAACAACCAGGAGAATAAACAGTCTGCTAACTTCTTCCAACAAATGAAGGAAAAGCACAGTAATCATGGTTCTATTTCAGAAGAATTGTTCACAGAGTTCTCACTCCACTCTAGTGCAGATATTTTCTTTGGGGTATTGGAAGTTCATCTCATATCCAGCAGAATTTAATACACATTTCTTAAATAATCTATGTGAATGTATGCTACTCAAATACTAAAAAAGCTCATTCCATCTGGAAAAACAGGAGGGCATGTCTCTCAATCATACAGAAACTAAAGAGATGGACTGTCAAGGTTTTAAATGTAGAGGGAGGGAGCAGGTGAGTTTGTACGGCTGATAGCACAAAAGCAACCCAATAACAATCGTAAAGCCCTTCTGCAAGCTTATGTAAATTGAAGAATGCCCTCACTGTCAGCAGGTATATTATTTTGAAGAAGACAGACAACTGTGTTAATCTCCCTTCTGCTTAATCCCTGTCTCTCCACAAATCATCATGTCGACACTTTAAACAGATTTAGATGTGACTGAAATCAAGAAAAGGAGATAGTCTCAGGATGCAGGGGCTGATGCTGGCCTTCAAGAAGCAATTTTGTTTGTGGTGTAGAGAGCGAGGGAGAGAGTAAATCTAACAAATCTAACAAAGCAACCCTCTGGCCCAGCCCTAAGGATCAAATCCAATTCTACCAAGATACACATTAAGCCTTGTCTATCACAGCTTTGCCCTTGAAAAGAGAAATAATGATGAGATTCAGCTCATCGTGCTTGTCTCTGGAGAGAGGAGACAGAAGACATTTAAGGAACCCACTCTATTGCTCGTTTTTAATACCTTGCACTATTTAATTCTTATTAGGGTAGGTATTTTATTTAACCACTTGCTATCCTTTAAATTAGGAGCAATGATCACCAGAGTAACAGAAGCAGTCAATAATAAAGGATTGGTCAGTGGAACGGTGGCTCATACATTATGCATTTTGACCAATTTTTTTGTTGCAAATTCAGTTTTTGTACTTCTTTTAGGAAAAAAGGCCCAGTTCCTGCTTACTGCCCTACTGAAAATCATTGTGGAAAATCTTCTCAAAGGACTATTGTGAACTGAAAACAAATAAACAAAAAAAAAAATCCTGGTACAACACTGAATATTTAATTTAATCATTTTCTGAGAGCATCAAAGTTAGATTCAGTCATACTCTCTCTGTGCCTGGACTCTTTCAAAACCACTCCTTTAGCACTATTTTCAGCACTTCGTAGTCAAGTTTTAGATGACAGAAGTCCTTTTTCAATAAGGATTACTAGTATGCCACTCTAAGAAGCAGAAATTCTATCATTTAATCACTTTAGCTTTAACTCTTATCTGATCAAATTAGCATTTGCAAGACTACACCTAAAAGTAACAAAAACAGACCTCAGAATAATCTTCAATGCAATGAAAATTATAATTACCTAGGCGGTCTGCATGATCACAGCTTGCAATTCTGTGCCTTAGAAGAAAACTAGAAAACTAATTAGTTAATATTAGCGACACTCTTTGAAGATTAATAACTGCACAAAAGCACTAAGAATTCCTACAGTTAGTAGACAGCACAATTAACAACTGCAGGGGGTGACACTGTTTGCAGTTCCTTGGGCCAGTTCCCTAGCATCTAGCTGGTTGGCTGAGAGGAAAGGGAAAGGAAAGCTGGACAGACCATTGGCATATAAGACTGGAGGGTCATTTGGGAAAGACCAAAAGGGTCCAGGCTTCTGCATCCAGCAGTGGCCAAGAGCCATTCTCCTACCTAAAGGGAAGTACAGAGGGAAAAGGTAAGAACACATCACAATATGGAAAATGGAGTAACGTGAGAGCACTTCATAATATGGAAAATGGAGTTTGTGTTTCCATTATTTTTGTAGCCTCCTTGGAAACCCTACTACTCAACTTCAACCTAAACTGTTTCTGAGAAAGGCTTCTGGGTTTGATAAATTAGCTCTTTAATGCTGCCTCCCACCCAAAAAAATAAAAAACCAAAGTCAAAATGGATCTGATCTATTCTAGATGCAGTAGTTCACTCCCTGGACCATAAAAGTGCCTCTTTTGGCAGGCATTGCCTCTCCACAGATGATTACTGTACTGTACTTTAGCACTTTTATCTGATTGTAGCTATCCATTCATTGTATCCTTTGGAGTATGTTTTCATGTTATTCAAATATGGCACTATATGGCAGTGGCAATGGCAACCTAGAGATTTATTTTATGTGGATTAAATTAAGTTTGTAACTTCTGCTGTAGATTTCCTTCCCAGCCAATTGTTTTTACTTTATTAAATATATTTTAAAGAAATTTCTTAAATGCTTTTAGATCATAGGAATAAAAGAGCTAAGGAAGTAGAGGATGTAATATTCAAATTACATTTAATAATATTAGCATATAATTCAGAGAGAATGAATTGACAAATTTAGATTCCTCTTCTACATTGTGAACCACCTTTCCTGGAACTATTCATAATTTAGACATATTAGAAGAGTCCTTAACTGTGGTACTTTATGAACTGTTGAATATTCATAATTTAAACTATACTTTTTCTTAAGGTCATTCAAAGGAGCTACGTAGTGAAATTTCTATTCACTGATTGCTTCGCTGTTCGTGAAGAATTGCTTGTGTTGGCAAAATCAGAAATGAGCTTTTGCTAGTCCTTTCACACCACTTTTAAAATTTACTTCATAGAAACATGTTGTTCAGTTAATTGCTTTGCCTGGGTACCTGCAACAGTACTCTAACTACATTGTGCAGTTGAAAACTATTGTGCCTTGTGGCAAATTTAAACTATGTTCTAGTCATGGTCACTTCGAACTTTTACTGATTTTTTTAATGTGAAGAATGAATTGCTGTTTATAGTTTAAGTGGATTGCTTTCCCACTGTGTGAAAGTTATGAACGATCCTTCACAGGCCAATGTTTCTGTCATTGTACACACAAAAGGCACTGGAATAGCCAAAGATGCTGACTCCACAAAAAAAAGAAAAAGAAAAAGAAAATCACCCTGGCAAGAGGCCTGTGGTTTAAAAACATCTAGAAAATTTAGTGATCATTAAATAGAGTAAAATAAATATTCTCAATTACATAACTGGAAACACAGAAGAAAGGTGCCACAGTCCTGTAGGTCTGAGTTAGTTCTCGAAAGAAATCACTGTTGCAAAGATCCAGAGTGCTCTGTACTGTGCAGTGGGGAATGATGAAAGGTTGTAGTCACCTCGTGTTGCCTGTGGTAAATACAACTTCAGCAGAGACTAAAGAACAGGGAGGTGTATGTCTGCGACAACTAAGCCATCACAAGTTTTGTAGAACCAGATGCACTTTATAATGGTGGCACTAGACGAGAATGCATTTTTTGGAGCCATTAGCCATCTTATCTGCTTAGATGTTACATTTATAGCTGGATAACGTGTGTGAACAGATCAATAATGCATCTTTCCAAATGCAGGCAATAAGGGACCTGCCTCTAGCTCAGGACTGAGGTGCAAAAGCACAGCAATGTTATAAAATCTGATCAGTCACTGTTTGTGCTGCCTGCTCAGCCCTGAAAACTGGGCTTCACGAGAGGGAGTGCAAGAGCTGTGGCAAGCACTCAGTATTACCTACTGGCACCATTAGGCCCATTCCATGTAGCAACACAATTTTAACTCTTTTGCTAAACTTTCTGTTAGGCTCAGAAAGTGGTGCATTCACTGAAGGAGAATTGGTCAAAAAGGTAAAAAAAAAAGCCAGAATGTTCCTGTGCAATAACATTCCCCAGGAGAAAGACGACCTGAGTGAAAGACAAACATGACTTGCACTGAAATTGATGTTCAGGATAGGAATTTCTTTAGCTCTCAAACACTGCACTGGAAACATTATCCATTAGCATGTCACAGAAATGGGAAAGAAGGCTGACATCCCATTAATCTGCACTAACCACAGTATGTAGCAATAACAGCTCAATTCAGTTTCAGAGTTAATGAGATTAAGAGAAAGGGCTCCTTCCTGTTGTATATGTTAGCAAAGATCCAACTTAATATCGTCACGGCCACTTTCCAAGTCTTATTAAAGTCCTGTTAGTAATTTCAGCTGGTTAGTGTTCTTCATGTAATGTTCTTAGACTACTGGAAGACTCTTGACTTCACACATTTTGCTTACAAAATTAGAGCAACACAAAGCCAGTATAAAACCTATGAAAGGATTAAAACTGCCTGATAACCTCATAAACTGGTATAAGCAGCTCCCACCTTCAAGAATCTACCTCACCTACTACTTCTTTGGTTCCCTTGTCTCTTTTTACAAGCTCCAGAGATAAAGAAAAATTTCTGCAAAGGATAAAAATGTAACTTGCATGCTCAGAAGTAGCCTTGGAAATAGTCTACTACCACAGTTCTGTAAGGAATTTTGGAAGGCTACTAATTAAGGTAACTAAAGTTGTAATCCCTAGGGAAGAAATGGTATTTTTTAACACATTTAGTAAGGTTAAATGCAGCCATACTTACAGAACAGAACAATCTGTTTAGTATTGTTTATATAAGAACATGTACTTTAAGAGACCTAATCAGCTGAACACAACAACAGTGTAGTGAGGATCAGTCACACAAATCCTGTTTGAATAAGCAGAGTATTTATTCAGAAGAGAGGAGATCTCTGTATGGGATGTTCTCCTGTCCAACATCAACGTCTCTGATATTAGAAGGGTATTATTGGAGAAAATATTTATAGAATATATATTGATCACAAAATACTTCTCACAATACATGCCCTTGAGTAACTAGCTCATTTGGTCTGCTTTAATAAAGGGAAGGTTAGGGGATTGCATGCCCAAAGTGTCTGTAGCTACATGACAAATAGGCACTTCCTAATAGAAGATTAATCCATCCAGTAGGTAATTCTGTAGAGATCAAATGATCTAGATGAAGTAAGCCAAATTCAGATCAACTACAGAGCACTAAAGTTAAAGAATAATATAACATTAAAATAATTTGCTACTGGTTATGGCAGACTTATCTCTTAACACACTTTCAACAAGATTGGTTATTTTTCTAAATGAAGCCCTGTAGTTCACGTGGAAATTAATTCCAAATTGTCCAATGGAATGTGTTATGTAGGAGGTCACAGTAAATTATCACAATGGTTCCTTCTGGCTTTTAAAATCTGTAAATCTCTGATCTTGGAAGAAAAGAAAAGAAAAGAAAAGAAAAGAAAAGAAAAGAAAAAGAAAAGAAAAGAAAAGAAAAGAAAAGAAAAGAAAAGAAAAGAAAGAAAGAAAAGAAAAGAAAAGAAAAGAAAAGAAAAGAAAAGAAAAGAAAAGAAAGAAAAGAAAAGAAAAGAAAAAAGAAAAGAAAAAGAAAAGAAAAGAAAAGAAAAGAAAAGAAAAGAAAAGAAAAGAAAAGAAAAAGAAAAGAAAGAAAAGAAAAGAAAAGAAAAGAAAAAGAAAAGAAAAGAAAAGAAAAGAAAAAGAAAGAAAAGAAAAGAAAAGAAAAGAAAAGAAAAGAAAAGAATCAGCCAGGTTGGAAGAGACCTCCAAGATCATCCAGTCCAACCTAGCACCCAGCTCTATACAGTCAACTAGACCATGGCACTGAGTGCCTCATTCAGTCTTTTCTTGAACACCTCCAGGGACGGCAACTCCACCACCTCCCTGGGCAGCCCATTCCAATGGCAAATCACTCTCTCTGGCAAGAACTTCCTCCTCACATCCAGCCTATACCTCCCCCAGCACAACTTGAGATTGTGTCCCCTTCTTCTGTTGCTGGTTGTCTGGGAGAAGAGACCAACTCCCACCTGGCTACAGCCTCCCTTCAGGTACTTGTAGACAGCACTGAGGTCACCCCTGAGCCTCCAGGCTAAACAACCCCAGCTCCCTCAGCCTCTCCTCACAGGGCTGTCTTTCAGGCCCCTCACCAGCTTCGTCGCCCTTCTCTGGACACCTTCCAGTACCTCAACATCTCTCTTGAATTGAGGGGCCCAGAACTGGACACAGTACTCAAGGTGTGGTCTGACCAATGTTGAGTACAGGGGAAGAATAACCTCCCTTGTCCTGCTGGCCACAATGGCTACAGCTGCCCAGCTGCAGGCATGCCAGAAACTGACGTAAGCTTTCTTCCCTTCCTACCTCTGACATGTAATCTCCCATTGAAAACTTCTTACAAACAACCCACTGAAATTAATATTCCTCTTGATACAGGTGACTGGTGCACAACTCTGACAAATCTGTGCTGAATGTTTTATGTTTAGGAATCTTGGGCCAGAATTAAAAGAAAATTTAAATACATAAGAGGCAGTCTTCAGGGGTAGGACACAGCTCACCCATGACTGGTAGCCTATTCCAAGCCCAAAACTTCACTGGTTATTTAAACAGATGTTCTAGCTTTCTGCAGTTAATGCACGGCTTTGCTTTATGTTCAATCAGATGAGCAAAAACTTTCCAAACAGATGGCATACATGTACCAGCACAGGTGCCATCACAAATCCATTCCAGTTCATCGAAAGATGTGGCTGTAGGGAAGAAACTCCTTCTAGATACAGTCTGTTTGTCAGCAATCGCAACAGCTCTTCTGCTGAAGAAAAAGACGTCTCATTTCTGCAATACACGTGAGTCAGGGAATACAAAACTTGGAGAGCAATGAAAGTTGTGGCGCACTGAGCACTCTAAATTCAAAGCCATAAAATTCAAGACTATCCAGTATGTACTGATGTGTCCCTTCAGCAATCAAATGAGAAAATGAAAATGACTAATGAGTCTTTGAAGGTTGTAGAAGGACAAAAGTGTACGAGTACAGGTGTGTGCTGTAACTTTTCAGCCTGGTTCCCTAGCACAATGAAAGAAGTCAGCAGCCAGGTAAATCTAAGGAAAGGGAGGAATCCAGTCCATATTAACCATATCAACATTGCAATGCCAGCTGATCATGATGAATATGGAACCAAGATAAACAAGAGAGCACCTAGTCATCACAAGAAAGCAAGTATAAGAGAAAATAAGTAATGCGCTAAAGAAGCATCTCCCTAAAAGCAGTGTTCAGTTTTGACACTTGAGGCTCACCTTTGCAGTCAGTTGAAGAAAAATCTCTCAATACTGATTAAAAATGTAAGTAGCATAGTGGTTGGCCAAATCCTTTCAGTTCGGATCACTTTTCACAGACCTTGTTAAACAAACAAACAAACAGCTACCAAAAAGACAAGGTCTTGAATCACTGACATGAAAAAGTACAAGCTGGAAACTGTGTTGTTTATTGTTTTTTCTCAAACTATAAGGAGCTGCTCTTAAACTAGGTGACTGGATGGATGGATGGATAAAGGAAGATAATGTATGTGGGCATAAGTAGATGTACACACAGAGCTTTCATGCATGTAGAACTATGTGTGTGCACATATACATCAAAAAGCATTCCAGACAAAGCTGAGTTCAGACAGACCTCTGGGGAGTGCATTCAAAAAGGAAAAGGGAAAAAAAAATAAGTGCTTGTGATAGTTTGAAGCCAGCTAGAATGTTTTGGTGAGAAGGACTAGATCATAGGCTGTGAAATCAAAACAATGGTGATGTCTACTTCGCTCATAGGCTTGCTGATACACTCGGCACCACTCTAGCTTGGGCTGCTGTCTGAGCTGCATCTCTCTAACCTCACCCTCCATTTTGGACTAGCCCACTTTGCTTCTTAACCCCCTGGCGGCCGAATCTCTGTTCTTCCTTGGGACGGGAGTAAGGTTGAGAGGGGTAGGGGGAAGGTGAAGGGGTGGCTGAGAGCCCCTCCTGGGGACTCAGGTTTCTGGGAGGGGAGTTGTGTTTCTGTATTACCTTTTACCTTGTCTATTTCTGTCTATAACTGTATATACTGTAAATATCTGCTAGTATATTGTGCTAGTTGTAAATATAAGTTTCATTCATATTTCCAGAGCAGGATGAGTCTAGTGTGGGTGATTTCTAAAGTTTGGGGGGGGGGGGGGGGGGGGGGGGCGGAGAACACCCAAAGCATCACAGTGCTCCAATGAGAAAACTTTGGAACACCCTGAAGTTATCTGACAAACATCCATTTCAAACAGATTCAGACACTGCAGCATGTAGGAATGGTAGAAAACAGACCATTTTGTGGGTAACAGATCCTTTTGCAGTAGTAAGAATATCTGATGCTGTGCAGTAGCTAAGGTAACATTTCTGGATTTAAGAATAAAAACAAAGAACTTTAAAAAGACAGGAAGATGCAGTAGAGCATACATAGCTTATTAAGTCAGTCACAACATTTCTGTTTTATGCTAATATTTTAACCACAGACTTCTGATTTTTAAACAAAGCTCTCAGTCTCATGCAGGGTTAGCCTAGATTTTAAATTCTGATAAAAGCAGTTTCATATGCTAGAGAAAACTCAATAGATGGAAAATAGATTGTTTTTCTTCAGTGATTGTTTTATTCCGCAGATCACGGAGTTGCTAAAGGCAGTGGGATGCTCCCCTGTGGTTCTTTCTGCTTGGTATTTGTCAAGTGAGTTGCAGAATTGTTCATCCGGTACTAATAAACAATCTCATTAATGCTGTCTGAGCCCTGCTGCCTGCTCCAGCAAATCTGTCCAAACCTTCATAGACTAGTCACCTTTGCTGCAACACACTCTGCCTTGTGTGCCGGGAAAATTCCTCCTCTCTGCTGCATTCCTTATCTCCCTGACAATCTTGTGGTCCCAGTCATTAAACTGACATTACAAGAATAATGTAGATAAACTATCATACCAATTTTACAGGTGTGTACACTTTCACAAATTACAGGGCACTATGTCATAAAAAACATATGAACCAGGGGACTGATGATTTTTCATCTCCCTATTTTCATGGACTTTTCTTAGCCATTGCAAACAGTCTATTGAAACTGGAGAGAAAGCTGATTTACAAGCAAGGTTTCAAATCCCATTTAAGGTTAACTCACTTCTCAGTCCTCTAGGAAAATCAAGTTACTTTTCTCTGCTAGAGCTTAGTACATCCAAAAGCAAATAAAGTCTCAGGACTCATTTCTACTGTCTCCTTAGACACTCCTCAATCTGGCAAAACCTTGTCCACATGGACAAATTTTGTGTGCTGGGTCCCCAGGAATTTCTACTCCAGGGCGATAGAAGGTGAAATAATTAATACTTTTCTGGATATGGTCCCTTGACTACAGAATCATCTAAAGAATGTTGTGTCGAATAGAAGGGTAGGCAGGCAGGTACCCAGTTCCATTTTTCTAAGGTAAACCTTTGTAATTTGAGAGTTTACATTTTTTAGCTTGGCTTTTTATTTCTCAGTTATTGTTTTCATTGTGTGTAAAGTCTGTATTTACAGAGCACTTGTGCAATAGTCTTACAGATCAAAAATATATTTGAGTTATGAGAAGAGGAATCATTAAGGACAAAATGACAAGCTTTCTACCCTTATAGAAGAAGGTCTGCAGACGTAGAAGTACTGAAATAAGTGTTCAGAACATCTCCACAACTCAAATATAAGATCTGAAGGCTTTGAAGCCTCCAGAATGAACCAACTCAACAATGAGAAACACAAAAATAACAAGAGGTCATTACAGAGAATGTTTCTGTACAGCCAGAAATCTTATCTCCAGTTTTGAGAGCTGATCTACACAAAGAAACATCCAGGTGACAGATTTCTTTTGAGATCAGGGGAAGGCATTCATGTGTGTACATGTCACATCATCCCTCTGGTTAGCCTTCTCGGGTACTGAAATTTCAGGTTCCTTCTCTTACAAAACTGTAATGACAGAGACTCGCTCTTTTCTGAGGACTGAGAGTGAATTCACAACATGTGATAGCTCTTTCTAAAGGAATAGGAAAATAGCTATTTGATGCAGAGATGTGTAGCACAGTTTTCCCTTCAAACCTTGCTCACAGCATCTAGGGCATCTGGATTTTTGCAGTCTTGCACAGAATAATTCATGAATATCAAGAAACCTCATTTATTTTATTCTTTGTAAAATATGCTTGCTAATGTACTAATGTCAAAATAGGAAAAGGAAAATTATTCTTTACTATTATGTTCAGATGCTACTTTGAAACTGAAATGCAGAGGTTTTTAAGTGGGCTGAATCCCATTTATGTCATTTCATAAACCTTCCTCCTGCACTCTTGTCTGAAACTCTGCATCTTGCCTGGTATAGCAAACCAAACAGCTTTCATATGAAAGTGACAGCTAGTTACTGCCTAGGTCCACTAGGAAAGATGGGTGAAATAGGAAAGGCCTCATATTCTGCTCTTCCTGCTTTCTGCTGATATAATTTTTTTACTAAAATATACCAAAAAAAAAAAAAAAAAAAAAAAAAAAAAAAAAAAAGGAAGAACAAAAACCAAACCAGCAGTTGTGTTTTAAAGGAGTAACCACAAGTGAAATATTTCCAGTAGTTAGTTCTTAATGAATATATCTCTTTGAAAAAAAAAAAATTAGAAAAAAAATGACAACTTCTGAAAGTCCATAAAGCACACAACACTCTGTGCTCTGGGAAACAATCCTGCATTCTCAACCTCATTAGATACCAATAGTACAATGTGCTGATTAACTGACCATGTTTTAAAGACATGCATACACCACCAAATCATGGAATGGGATCAGCTACAAGGAGTAGCATGTATAAGGCAAACAATAAATGGAATTTTGAAAGTTTGTTCTCGATCTGTTTGTTTCAATTGTCTCTGTAAGCACAAGAGAACATTGCAGAAGAGATTAATACAGCAGCTTTGCTTTTCTTTTTATGGATATATTAGCCATTAGGATGAATAATCTCAGTGCATGATTATGCTGAGTATGAATAATCAATCAGCTAAACTATTTCAATAAAACCTAGTCCATAACACTACCAAAAGGAGACAGAAATTAAGACTTACCAACAAATAAAATCAATTTATTACTCACATAATTTTCTTGTTATTGTCACCAACCATTTTCTCTCTCACCATTCCTGCTCATTTTGCCAAGTTCCATTCTGTTTTATTTTATCTCTTTTCTATTTTCATGTTTTGTCCTTTTTACTTATTTGCTCTCTTTTCATAATATCTCAAACCCTTTTCTTTTTCCCTTTGCAATTCCAGTTTAAAGGATTTCCTATCTTCTTTATGAAGGTAGGAATCTTTATGAAGGTTATGAATCACTATCTATATAGTGATTAATTTGGCTTCTGCAATCTCCTGTTTAAATTTTCTACCCAATTTTGTATTCTGAACATGCACTTCAAGTATTTATTTTTCACTTTTTTTTTAAACTGAATTACATTTGCCTATGGTTATGCTACACTGTTCTACTTCCTATTTTTTAACTCTGATAGGCATTAGCAATGTACCACAAATGCATTGGCATGAAAAACACTTCCTAAAACAAAACCCCAACAACAGCAAAAACATTCTCAGATAAGGAAGGCAAAATTTACTATGATTAATATGAATGTTTTCAGCTTATGATTCTATGATTGAGCAACTGAGGGGAGGATGTTGACTTTACTATATTAAATATCAGCAGTTTAGAATAATATTATATTTTTTTACTTACACATATGTGCTACCTCTTCTATTTCCATCTGTTCTGGATTTGCACATACATGACCTTGATGACTGAAAGATGCAGGTCTACACTGTGTATCAGAGACTAACACATAGTTCCCTGTTTTTGCAGTGACTGCCACATTTCAGTGAGGTGAAATGCAGGCAAAACTGCTCAGGTCTGGAGGCAGTAAAATGACTTCTGGGCAGTGCTGCATCTGACTAAATGAGCTCAGTCTCCCATGATTGAGACACAGAATAACACAGATATGCTTCAGTCCTTCTGGGTCCCATGATCTGCTCCAGCTTCAGCCTCTCATAACTGCTGAAAGACTCATCCAAGCCAAGTCTGTCTGTACTCACAACACAATTGGGCTCCTGAAATGGCAAAGGACAACTATTCTTGTGCATTTCCTTGGTGATGTGGTCATGTTTTTTCAATAGTTATTTTGCATTTATTTAGATGTTAAGTGTATATGTAGCTTTTTTTTGATGGTTTACTGTTACTCTGTACCATTAATTTCCAGGAACTCTGAGAAACACATGAACCCTAAAATAAGATCAGGGTAATGAGGAACATATCAAAACTGTGTTAATCATACTTTAAAGAGTTTGTATCTGCAGAAAATTCCAAAGCTCTCCTGATAAATACCTAACAAGCTTTATCTGCCTATAAAAGGTTATCCACAGACACACAGCATATCACATTAATGCTAACAAGATTTTTTGGCAGCAAAACCAGCTAACCAGTTTGACAGCCTAGGCTGTATCACCTCTGAGGTGCATGTGCAAGATTGCAGCAAATGCTACATAAATGAACAGGAAACCTTTTTCTTCAAAATCAAGTATGCAGAATTAATTACTGTGAAGCACAGCACTGTACTGCTGCTTATGTAAGTATTGTGTTACCATAAAAGAGAAACATAAGTCTCATATTTTGGCATCAAATTTACATTTATGTTCAGTCAATATGATTACCTGCCCACGAAGTTTAGTTTAAAAAACTTGATGTAGAAGACTGATTTCTTTCTGGATAATATTTAAACTTCTACAACTCAGCATCAAGACTCACTAAGACCACACAAGGAAGGCAGTATAATTTGCAGCATCCTTCTATGCCAGGAAACACAGGACTACCTTCTTGGCTTGTGCCCCATCACAGTGCTGACTATCATGTAGTGACTACCCAAGTATGATATATATGCAATGTCAACACAGCACCACCCCAAAGGACAGGAGAATATCCTTAATTCACTATTAACTCACTTAATAGTTGTCTCATTCGCATAAAAGACGCACAGACACAGAAATATTCCTCTGTGTAGCAGACAACATGCATCCCTGGTACAAGGGTATATGTGTGAAAACATTGTTCTGGTAACTGCAGCACTTTCCAGCCTCTACCACGATTTTGAGGTGGGTTGACCTTGGATGGCTCACCCAGATGCTTTGTCACTTCCTCTCATTAATGGTACAAGGGGAGAAAACAAGATGAGAAAGCTTATGGGTTACAATAAGGACAGAGCCATCATTTTCTAAGTGATGGCAAAACACACATCTTGTATGATCTATCTCAAACAACCACACATTGGAGAGAACCAATTTAAATTATTGCAAATAAAAATAAACTTGGAAAAATAAAACCAGAAACAACTTAAAGCAACCCTACCCTCAAACACTTTTTCCCAGGCTCATTATCACTTCTTCATTCTTAATTCCTCCACTCACCCACAGCCTCTGGGGAGGACAGAGGGCTTGGGGAGTGGGTGTTGTGATCAGTCCAGAATCTTCTATGCCTATCCTTCTTACACTTTTCTCTTGTTCCATTGTGGATCCTTCCAAGAGCTGCAGTCCTGGAGGATAACCTGCTCTGGTATGGTCTCTTCAGGGACTGAAGCGGAATCTCTGCCCCCTGCCACTGGAGTGCCTCTTCCCCACTTTCTTCTCTGACCTTGATTCTCATAGGACTGTTTTGCACATTTTGTGCTTCACTCTTCACAACCACGCAGCATTTTGCCCTTCCTTAAGGACGTTTTGCTAGAAGTGTCTCCATCATGGCCAAGGGACTCAGTTGTGCCCTGCAGTGGGTCAGCTGAAGCCAGCTGGAACTGGCTTTGTGCAGAATGGGGCAACCTCAGCCTCTCCTTACAGAGACTGTGCCACAGTTCCCGCTCCCAGAACCTGGGCACTGACACTTGGCACAATTTTTATTTCATTACACAAGCTCTGTGGTGGAGGAATGTCCAGGAATGTTTGCTAATGTCTAGATTTGAAAACAAAGCTGCTGACAGGTAAAATAAGTTGCCCAGGTTTTAACATTAGAGTATGACAGAGGAGTTTCAGCAGTTGATTATAGCTTGTGGTCAGTGAGACATTTCTGTGGGGTCTCTCAGCTGTTGGGATTTGCACCAGCTACAGCTGCACACTGTGAGCAGCATTAGTTCAGGGCTATGCACAAACACAGCTGAGTAGAATTTTCTAGATATTTATTTTAGCATGTTTAGATATTTTTGTCATTTTTTCCATGACCTGGGATATGTACTTGTTAGGGTTTTTTTGTTTGGTTGTTTGTTTGGTTTGTTTGTTTGTTTAGCTTACTACAAGCTCAGATGCTTTAGCTCAGACCTGGATTTTAGATCAAAAATACACTATAGCATATTCAGACAAATATTCTGACCAAAATTCTTGCATCTGTCCTTACTGTAATATCCAAATATTTTGCATTTGTGCATTTGCATGATTTTATATTTTAATATAGGCCACATAGCTTTAAATTCTTTTAACCATGTTTCAGGAGCTGTATTATATACATTCTGAAGGAATTTGATCCATAGGGGTTAAGAGATATCTGTAGTGGGTCCATGCATATTAATGCAGTCTTCAAGAATGCATCTACTTTAGTAAATGCTTTGCATCAGGTGTTCCTTATTAACATAACATCAAAGATAACAAGAAAATAAAAACAGAAATACATTTAGATGAGTTGAAGAAGAGAGGAGACATAATACAAAAGATTTGCTGTGTAGGGAATTCATCAGAAAAGGAAGAGCAACTGAAGTGCCCACTTAAGCAGAAAAGAAATCCTCACTTATAACAAAAACAATGTGTTCCTGCTTTTTTCCCCCCTTTTTTAACATTTTCATCTATTGCACATAGATATATCAGGTGGAAAGATGAGTTAAGTGTGCAATGGCTCATCAAAGTTGTCCCTAGCCTTCACTGTAAAAAGGTGGAACAAGAACCTCCACAAGCTTCCGTGACTAAGCCACCACAGGGACACAGAATTTAATACTATCCAAAGCAATTGTATCCCTAATTTGCACCACCTCTGGATTATAGGACCAGCCAGTGACTAGAAAATACAGTACCCTCTCCATACAGTTTCTTTGTACTCCACGAGATCATTTTTGCCTCAGGAAACTCCTAGGTGTTTACATAACTGAGCATTTTTCCCTTTTGAGTTATTCTGATAAAAGATCTCAAACTAATCTAGACTAATCAGGAATGTATATTAGCTTGCCCTCTGAAACCAGCATCAGGTACATGAAGTCATTTAGCACAGAGTTGTTTGCACAGTACTAGAATAGTTCAGAAATGTATTGTGGTTGAAACGAGTCAGAAACTCCTTGTGACTGAACACATTCATAGAACCATAGAATCAACCAGGTTGGAAGAGACCTCCAAGGTCATCCAGTCCAACCTAGCACCTAGCCCTGTCCAATCAACTAGACCATGGCACTAAGTGCCTCATCCAGTCTTTTCTTGAACACCTCCAGGGACGGTGCCTCCACCACCTCCCTGGGCAGCCCATTCAATGGCAAATCACTCTCTCAAGAGTGATTTACTATAGAGATTTTTCAATGGACTGCACTGCTGATAACAATGGTCTTGAATGTGAGACCTATAACTTTCTGCAGCTATGCAACTGCCTTTTCAAATATTTTACTTTGTTTTCTTCATCTAAGACTTACAAAATCATCCATAAAACCAAATAGAATTCTTGAGTGGGTTTTCCACTGCTGAGGTTCTCTGACTAAATCTGAATGTTGTATAAGATGCCATTCACTACCACAGGATTGAAATAAGGTCTTTTTTTAACACAGCAACCTTCAAATGTCTGTATAACACTTAAGCTGTCCTTAATTTAGTAGCTGGACTGAACTAATTATCATGAAGATCAAAAGATTTCCAGAAATATAGTCATTAAATATTCTTTTCCTTTTCCCTAGCATTAAAAAGCAACTACTGGATTTATTAGCATAAGTTTTCTCTTTAATTAGGTGCTAATGATGGTGTTTTTTCAAGGATTTTCAGGGCTAGTACCTTGGGGTAAGTAAACATATAAATAGGTCTGATAAGCTTTGGGTCTGAAAGCTCAGGTTAACAACATCATTATAAAGAGGGTATAAAATTACTACACCATGTATTTCTTTAAATTAGCTTTGGTGCTTTACATTTCAAAATGACTCATAACATGACCAAGGTCATTAATAGGTGCCTAACCACCAAAACAAAAAAAAAAAGCTATTTTCTTACTGCTTCAGCCAACCTCTAAACAACCATTTACCCAATTCCAGTGATGTATTATTTAACAGTATCCAGTCCAGCAGCAGGAAAATATTTCTTAAACTGGAATGTGAAGAAACAGAATCTCAGAACAATATTCAATACACATTTTGGTTTTCTAGATATTTAAAGACTATTCACTGGCCGTAACCACAACTGATGTTTATTGGTTCCTCAAGTGTTTCTGTAACTTTTATTATATACTACTTTGTGTCCAAAGATTTCAGGGAGGTGATCAAGCTCCTGCCCTTCTTCATGATTAAGGCTCTTTCTTTTAACTTAGTCTGGTAATGCAGGAACATATGGAGGATTGAGGGCTGTCACTGATGACATTTGAGACATAAGGTTTGTCAGTGATGGAATGCCATCAGCCCTGGTTCTACCCTTTCTCAGTCTAATAGCAACACAAGTCATTATTCTTTAGGAAACCCATAACAGTCTGCTGTCACCAACCTCTAGTGTGCAAAAACATTGTCTTACACCAGAGACTATCTCTATTCCCATTCTCAAAATATGACTTCTGCTTTGAGATTCTGGGAGAGGAACAAATCAAAAAAATATTAATGTGCTTTATGCACTGACCTTAACAGCAGTGACTTCAGCTAAGAAAATATTACTTTAGTAAATACTCTTTCCTATAAAAAATGACTCATTCTATGTAGCTGAATTAAACCTTTCCCAAATCAGACAAGAAAGAAGAGAAGCTGACATCAAGTCCAGTAATCTCTGGACTTTTCAGGTCAAATTTCCCTTTACTTGAGATTTTTAATTGCAAAGTAAGTGCCACTCAGAAGAACTGGAAAATCTCTGTTCTGCAGGAATCCTGTCATTTTGATCAATATGATAAAATGATTAGCCTATGAAATAGGAATAGGGTTAAAAATAAAATAATGTAATCTGTAATAAAGTTCATCTCCAAATTTTGTATCCACTTATTGCATATTATAGTCTACTTAAAATATTTAATACTTTCTTCATTAAATGAAAAACTGAGGATGATTCTTCTCTTATTTCTCATAAAAAAATTCCCTGGTACCCTGATAGATGGAAGTTCATTTGAAGCATCTAATAGAGATGACTGGTTGTCTTTCAACAGATAATTAATTGTTTGGAGGTAGTGGAGTACTTAGCATGTGCACAGACTGAAATAAAGGCAGCCTTCACCAGAAAAAAAAAGCAGAATGAAACTTTCTGCACTGTAATGTCTTGGCTTTCCAAGGCCACTGAAGAATATTTTCAATGCTACTGAATCACAGGAATGGTGTGCAAACTCATTCTCTGTCCCATGCAACCTTTTTTTTCTTTTTATTCCCCCCATAAGCCATATAAATTTAGATTCTGAACATAATTCTTATAGATTATTTCTATAACTTTGTTACAGAACTAACAGTATTGCCTCTCAGTGATAAAAACCTTCCCATTGTAAAGATTTTCTAAAGGCAAAAATAAATCAGAAATTCTAACAGTCCATTTTGCACTTATTTTTCTTTTTGTTGTTGAAACAAAGCAACATTTCATTGTGACTAAAGAAATCCTACTTCAGACCCATTCACCTCTATTCTTAAATAAGATGCAACTAAAACAACTTGAAATGCCAGACTAAGATCTGGACCTTATTTTTTACAATGGAAAGGTTTGTTCAACAGTGTTTTGGGGCTTTCAGCTATACAAATTCATCACCTTCTTTAACAATGCCCTCTGGTCTGCTGGCTTTCTGCAGTAGACATTCAGCTCCAAACAGATGCAGAGAATATTAATCATGTCAGTGTTTTACCTTCTACTCCCCTGACCTTCACTGAGGAAAGTGAAGATCTCAGAATATTTGAAAGAGCAGATTAATTTGGGATAAGTCCTCTTCATTTTGGGCCAGAACCCAAGCCAGAATCAATTTAAAGACCCTTCTGAAGCCAACAGAATTGCCATTGAAACCAGCTGAATATCTTTTGCCACAGCAGACATTGCAGCCCTCAAGAGATTTTTTTTTCCAGTTGATTCCAAGTTGTCTGAAATATTAAAAATATTAATGCAAGTATATCCATATTATATGTAAATGGTATAATTTGATTCTCTGGGAGCCAAACTAAAATTATCATGACTGGCACCTTGATAATTAACTATAAGTAATAATACATTTCACTATTGCAGGCTATTTCTCAGATAGATTTTCACATTATCACCTTACTAGTACAATATTGTGACTATATGAAAATATTCAGTCTTGATTCCTAATTTGCAAAGAGAGTTCAAGCTGCTAGAGCTACAGCAAAAACAAAAACCACAAAAATAAATCTCTAATATTTTAATGGTATAAATAAAATCTATGCAGCAAATTAAAAACAAAATCAAACCCCAAAAATGCCCACAAAAACTTCCACAAGATCTAAATATTGAAGACAAGCTGGTAATGTTCTGGAATGCTGTTCATATTTCAGCTTTTGAAACTGACACTGCAGCTGTTAATCCCATTTCACAAATGACAAAACTGAAGTAGGGATTTGGATGAATTGGGATGAGCTAGTTTTGAAAATTAGCCAATGTTAGGGTTCAAAGGCAGGAGGGAGCACTAAGGTTCCCAAAAGCCCCAGGTAAAAACTCAGACTGCATTCATCTACCTGTTAGACTGTATCATCAAGTAATGAGCTGGTGCCTTAGAGAAAACTAATCAATCCTTATCCTTTCACAGTGATCGTTGCAAGAGGCTCCGTTTTGGAAAGCCAGCGACTCCAGCTCCAAACTGGCATGCAGTTCTCCAGACTATGTAACACAGACCAGTATCATAACAACAGCTGATCAGCCAAATTCATATGAAAGTAATGAAATTTATTCCAGTGTAAATAATGTAACAAATCCTCACAGGATCCTCTGACTAGGCATGATACTGGCAGCTGGCAAGAAACATTTCTGACAGGAGGGGAAAAAAAAGCCTTTTAATTGGAAAGTATATTAATGGCTTCTATTTTTAACAAGGAATAAATGTTCACGTCAATATTCCCTAACTTCTTCCACAGCTGTGGCAGGAACTGAACAAGCTGCCCCACTAATGAGCCTGAACCTATTTTGAAGAAATAGCAGTGCCAGTGACAGGTGGTCGATAAAACTCTGATGTCCGGGATGGAAGAGGGCCTGCATGACTGACCAACCATAGTCACTTCTCAAGACAGAGGAGCACCTACCCTCTGGGGTAAACTCATGCATTGGCATAAGCTAACACCTTCCATCAGAGGGTCTCTGATGTACCAAGAGTTCATAGCCCAGGAGCAGATCCCACACTGCTGGGGAGTAAAGGAGTGACAGCTTTTACCTTCCTTGTTTGATGAGATTCTGACCCAGCCATGGTCCTGAAATGAAACTGCTCCACCCTTCCCATACAGTGAACAGGTGATACCAACAGTTACACTCTTTGGCATTTGCAGGTTATTAGATGTAAAGCATATTAAACTTGAGTAAGGCAAGCACTTCTGCAGAGGCAGCTCAGATTTGCAGGATGAAGTGAATTGTAGGAGAGGTTTGGAACTAGAAGTACCATGGTCCGTCAGAGTCCGTGTGCTTGTCCTGGAGTCCTGTATACCCCTAAATTCCTCTCCCTCTGTGGCTTGAATGGGAGAGGAAAGGGCGCGAAAAGACCTGTTCCCCCCCCAGCCCGCCCTGCAGTTGTGAAGGGGGGAGAGCATGGGGCCCTTCCAGCACAAGGGGTGCCCATGCAGTGCCCTCCTGAGAACTGGGCTGGGATTGGCTGTGGTCTTCGTGCCTAGGAAGTGGTAACTCTGCTCTTTGTCTAGGAAGGGTATAAATATTGGGGGACTTCCCGCTCTTGGGGTTCCCGTCTTAGAGATTGAGCCTGCCTGAGACTTCTCCCCGCCCTGCCTAGATAGAGTCTGCAGAAGGAGCCTGGCGCTCTGCTCCAAAGGACAGCTTCACCCATTATTGCCTATTAAGGTCTTAACGACTCTCCTACGGATTCTGAAAGAGAACCTCAGCGGACAAGCAGCTGGACTACCCTTTTCAGCCAGCCGGTGAGTTATTTGGCTCAGCTTTATTCCAACTTCCAACTTCCAAAATAGTCGAATGATCTATGGCATCCTGTAGATTTTCTCAAAGGAGAGGAATCTGGTAATTAAAACTAAATTAGTTTCTGTATATAGTTTTGGGGGTGGGTTTTTGGGAAAATAAAATAACTATTTTTATATGAATTCCTGTCTCGGCCACATTAATTCCCTGCCTCCACAATAGTGCTGCAATGGCTGGCATCATCAGGGGCTGGCATCTCCCTTGTGAAAGTTGCTCCTAGGACACCATAAGCACAGGTTCTCTGTGAGCTCAGCACAGACCCCATCAGTAGGGGCACACAAACAAACAGCATGTGCCCTCCTTACCAAGCACACAATTTTGGCAACTGTATCACACCCACCCAGCAAACACAAAAACCCATACACCACTGATGCTCTTGGACACAGCCTACAAGAACGATTATCACTTATCACAAGTTTAAATGTATTTTCTTTTGTGGAAACAAAGGCAAAATGTTTGGAGAGGGGGTTTGGAAAATAGATTATTAAATATTCTTTTCTTTTCCCCTTCCTCCTTGCTCATTGAAACTCTACCTCTTAACAGTGGGAATGGAGGTCAAAGAACTGCCAAGAGATGTTTTGGAACTGCACTGCAGTATGAACATGCAACTACATCCATCTCTGCATCCCTCAAAATAAAACAAATTGATATTACAGTTTAAGTTTATAAGAATAAATGGTTTCCATGCTATTCTTATACAAATCTTGACTTGCAAGAATTTGTACAGTAATTAATGTTAGAACAGTTGGGTCTTGGAGCTTTTGAAATTTTATAATGATTTATATAGTAGGTTTCAGGGGATAACCTACAATCTGAACAGTCACTTAGGAAGTTCATGTTCTCTGAAGTGATTTCTCTTTTAATGTGCTTTTATTTTAAGGATAACTTATGCTTATGTTTACAACATGTGTATGTTTTTTAGTGTATGCAATGAATAAAAAGATAATATTTATCATGCATGTGTTTACTGCAGAGAAATATTCTCCCTTTAATTATTCTGCAAACGAAGCAGGTTTACATGTAGAAATGCAGGCCAGCGATGTACACAAGGTTATCAGAAATAGTAGAAAGAGAAGAAACTCAGCTTGTATATCTGCACTGTAATGTTTCTCCAGGCAGTATGGCCTGAGAAAGCACTCCTGCTAGGGTACTTTAAGAATAAAAGCAATTAATACAAATAACTGTTGTTATCAGATATCAAAATCTGATCTCTATCTTATTAAAAGCAATAGAAAAACTCCCAAATCAGTAACAAGACTTAGATGAAACTTATTTTTTCTGTCAGCTTTCCACACTGTTAGATGTGTGTTTCATTTGGTTTGTTTTTTCATGGCAGTAGAGACGCAGTTATAAAATACATGGATAGGCTTTCTTAGTGCTTAGATTATCCTTTTTATGAGCTTTATTTGCAGCTGTGAAGATCGAGTCCAGCCTTCCTAGTAGTATTTCTAAGTCAGACCTCTCTTTAATAAGCATGAGATATTAGGGCAGAATTATTGCAGACTATTATAAATTCATTTCACAATCAACTCTGTCAGTGAAACCAAATATAATTCAGTAACATTGCATTCTGGTAAGTTCCAGGGGGTTTTCCCAGAAATATTAGCTCAAATGTGCAGAATACAATTTTTGTTCTACAAGTATAATAAAAAAAAATATTCAGGTGATGAATAGAGGTGAACTAAATTTCTTTGTAATGTTTCCTAAAGCCTTAGTATCTCCAAATTAACTTCAATTGCAATAGCAACAATTACAGTCAAACAAAGTGGAAACTATCTGAATAGTCATAAATCCACATCAGCGATAAATATCAAAGTTTCAATTTGTGGCAGAATTTTGTGTAAAATTTCCCTGTTAGATCTGGAAAGCAGGAGTTAAACATGATACTAACAGGCAGAGTATGAGAAATAAAACAATGTTGTCTGGGCAAATCAGAAATACAATATCAAAAAGTGGTACAGCTTAAGAAAATAGTTTCATAGGTCAGAGCAAGACTAATGTACAACAACCCCAAGCACCACTAGAGGCTGGGGACAGAGTGGCTGAGAGCAACCAGGAAGAAAAGGATATGGGGGTGCTGGTAGATAGTAGTTGAACATGAACCAGCAGTGTGCCCAGGTGGACAAGAGAGCCAGTGGCATCCTGGTCTGTATCAGGAACAGTGTGACCAGTAGGACAAGGGAGATTATTCTGCCCCTGGACTCAGCACTGGTCAGGCCACACCTTGAGTACTGTGTCCAGTTCTGGGCCCCTCAATTCAAGAGAGATGCTGATGTGCTGGAATGTGTCCAGAGAAGGGCAACAAAGCTGGTGAAAGGCCTGGAACAAAAACCCTATGAGGAGAGGTCGAGGGAGCTGGGTTTGTTTAGTCTGAAGAAGAGGAGGCTCAGGGATGACCTCATTGCTGTCCACAAGTACCTGAAGGGAGGTTGTAGCCAGACGGGGATGGGTCTCTTCTCCCAGGCAACCAGCAACAGAGCAAGGGGACACGGTCCCAAGTCATGCCAGGGGAAGTATAGGCTGGATGTTAGGAGGAAGTTCTTCACAGAGAGAGTGATTTGCCATTGGAATGGGCTGCCCAGGGAGGTGGTGGAGTCACCATCCCTGGAGGTGTTCAAGAAAAGAGTGGATGAGGCACTTAGTGCCATGGTCTAGATGATTGGATAGGGCTGGGTGCTAGGTTGGACTGGATGATCTTGGAGGTCTCTTCCAACCTGGTTGATTCTATGATTCTATAAAACTTGAAAGAAGGAGAAACTAGGAAAGCAGTTACATCAGAAAGGATCAGGCTGAGGGCAATTGCCTGTAGCTATGTGATAGCATCATCTCCTGACAGGCTGCCTGTACTAATGTTTTCTGAACAAAGCTGCCCAGGTGAGCTCTTGCCCATTTGCACAGAGGATGAAAGTACATTCAGAGGAAGGCCTTAGCTCATATAGTTCTCAATGGCTACCTTAGCTTTTGCAGCCTTTTCTGAAAGACATGGAAGAGCAAGTCGGATTTCTTCACTTTGGTGCCCACCAGTCTTTAATTTATTTTTTTTTTTTTTAATTAAGCCTGATGAGAAAGAAGTCACAATGGTCTTGGTGTACTTTATGCTTTAAAGAAAGGTAGTAGCACCTCATTTCAACCCTCAGAAGCCTCCAGTGTGTCATAAATCATAAATACAATCCAACGCAAGAGAAAATTGTTCATGGTATTTTTGTTGGTTTTCCCTCAGATATTTTCCTTTTCATATTTAATTCTGGGATTTTGTCATTTCCATATTCCAAATTCAAGCTTTGGCAAGTTGAGATACCCCAAACAGTAATGAGGAGGTGCAGATTGTTCATTGGGTGAACGCAAATAAATTACAAGAATGATTTTTTAATTTTCTTTCACTGAAGCTAGCAAATGAGGGTTTGCATAGTCCAGGTTTTTAAATCATGGTTTAAACTGGGGAAAACAATTAGACAACCAGAGTTCTAGGGCTGATACTTTGTTCTGACATTCATGCTCTGCATGGCCTCTTCCAAACACCTTCTCAGGGCTTTTGACTGCCCATCTGTGAAATCGTTTGCAGGAATGCTGGACTACTCCTAGGAATACCCTATCAACTATAAACTTGGCATAATGCCTTTAAATCTTTGAATGCCCCATGAGATCGACAATCAACTCATTCCAGGGTGTACACATCAATGGTTATGCTGAATTCAATGGAGCCACTCTAGTTCTTAAAACTGAGAAGCTACAACTGTGATGACTTGCTAATACCGATGCCTCAAATTAAGTTAGCTTATTGTAGACTCTTATGACTCTGTTTAGACCAAAAGCTCATCCTAAGTGAAACTTCTATGGTATTCAGACACTTCAATCCATATGTTCTCATTCTTTAAATTGTTAATTACCTAACAACTGCAGGCAACCATACTGCTGTTTACGCTCCAGAGCTGCAGTCAATGCAGAGCCATTTGAGTGATACAGCACTCTGCAGGATAAAAATCACCAAATTTCTTGTTTGTGAAGGCTGTTATGCAGCTGCAGTGGTGCTTCTGCCTACTCTGTAGAAGGCAGAGAAGACTGAAGCAAAGGCTGCCTGCCACCTGAACGGTGATGTATCAGATCCCTCACATCCTTGAAGAAGAATGGCTGGACAAGTGGATCTGGACAAGCTGAAACACTGCAAGAAACATTCCTGAGAAAGAAAGACAACTTCAAAAAAGAGCAACTGCCAACTTCATAACTTCCTGAAAGGATGTATGGTTTTAAAAAGATACCAAGATCCAGTGTCCAGAGCCAACCCTTGGCATCAGGGGCAGAAATTTCCTTTGAAGTTAATTAACATGAACTAACAGCAAATGGCTGATGAGTTAGGTTTATAAGATCTAGTGAAAGCTCTCAAGGAGTCACACAATGTTAGGGGCTGGAAGGGACCTTGAGAGATCATCTAATCCAGCCCTCATCCAGAGTATGATCACAAAGAGCAGGTCACACAGGAATGCATCCAGGTGGGTTTTGAATATCTCCAGAGAGGGAGACTGCACAACCCCCCATGGCAGCCTGTTCCAGTGTTCTGTCACCCTCACAGTGAAAAAAAAAATTCCTCATTTTTACATGGAACTTCTATGCCTCAACTTCTGTCCACTGGCCCTTGTCCTGTCACTAGGCATCACCAGGAACAGCCTGACTCCCTCCTCTTGGCACTCACCCTTTACATATTTATAAACATTAGTGAGGTCACCCCTTAGTCTCTTCTTCTTCAAAGTAAAGAGCCCCAGTTCCCTCACTCTGTCCTCCTAAGGAAAATGTTCCACTCCCTTAACCATTTTCATGGCTCTGTGATAGACTTTCTCAAGCAGCTTCCTGTCTTTCTTGAACTGAGGGGCACAGAAGTGGACACAGTATTCCAGATGCAGCCTCATCAGGGCAGAGTAGAGGGGGAGGAGAACCTCTCTTAAACTACGAACCACAGCCTTTCTAATACACCCCAGGATGACATTGGCCTTGGCCAAAAGAGCATATTGCTGGATCATGGTCATCCTTCCATCCACTAGGATCCCCAGGTGCTTTTCCCCTTTACTGCTCTCCAACAGGTCAGTCCCCAGCCTATACTGATAGATGGGGTTGTCCTTGCCCTTGTTGAATTTCATTAGATTTCTCCCTGTCCAACTCTGCAGCCTGAGTCTTGCTGAAAGGCAGCACAAGTTCTCAGTGTGTCAGCCACTCCACCCAGTTTTGTGTCATCAGCAAACTTGTTTACAGTGCACCCTGTGCCCTCAGGTTGTTGGTGAATATAGCGAGTAGTACTGGACCCTGTACCCACCTCTGGGGGACCCCACTAAAGACAGGCCTCCAACCAGACTCCATCCCACTGACCAGAACTCTCTGACTTCTTCCCTTAAGCCAGTTCCAAATCCACCTCACTCCCTCAGTTTAGCCACAAGTATGCTGTGGGAGACAGTGTCAAATGCTTTGCTGAAATCAGGATAAACCACATACACTGCTCTACCACCATCTATCCACCTGGATATGTTCTCCTAAAAGGATATCTGGTTGGTCAAACATGATTTCCCCTTGGTAAAAACATGTTGACTATTCTTAATGACCCTCTTATCCTTGGTGTGCTTAAGGACGACACCAAGGATAAGTTGTTCCATTACCTTTCTGAGGACAGAAGTGAGACTCATCAGTCTATAGTTACCTGGGTTCTCCTTCCTACTCTTTTTGAAGATAGGAGTGACATTGCTCTTCTGTCAGTCCCCAGGAACCTTGTGCCTTAAAGATGCTTGGTTGGAACAGAGAGGAGGGAAAATGGGAATAAAAAAGGAGAGGAAAAATTAGTGTGGTAAAAATTAAGAGAGAAAGAAAGATATCACCACGACATTTATAACCTTTTGGGGGGAGGTAGGGGAAGGAATGGGATGGATGTGGGGGGAGTGGTCTCTCTAAACCACAAAGAGAGATGGGCAGTAGGCCCCTACAATGCAATGCCTATCACAGGTTTTTCTGTGGCACTGTTGCAGTGGCTTTGAAATAAGGAACTAAAGAATTCCCACCTCCTCATAAATGATCTCTCTTCGTTGTTAAAACAACCTGCCAGGCCAGCAGCTCTTCTAGAGAACTATTAAGGGCCATCGAAGCCACCACTCTGTCTATTCAGAGCAGGGATGCCACATATTGTTTTGAGACAATGGAGTCACTGGGATCTCACAAATGATTATCAGAGGCTTTAATTGCGTGGCAGGGGCAGGGTAAAGTTTACATCTGGTTGTTAATGTACAGTCTATGGTTTTGTTTGAGGCTTTTGTTTGTATTAAAAGTATAAGCCATTAAGAGGAATTAAGACTACTAAACAGCCTCTATACTTCCAAACAGTTTATGTCAAAACTGCCTGCTTGAATTACAGTGAGTCTCACAGGAATGTGGCTAAAGCAACAGAGAATGTTTTTTACATTACTTAAGCTGCCAGTTTTAAGATACTGGGGCCCATTTGGAAGTGCCTCGGGGTCGCTTGCAGTGCACCCCCAGCCATCAGCACAGCACACCAGGCTTCAAACCTGCTCCCCAAGACGGAAAGGGCAGCAAGACTAGTAACAGAATAATGTGTGGAGGCACCCTCAGTCCAAGATTGCCATCTTGTGGACTCTCCGCTGAAGAAGAAAATTTGGTACATCTGCACTTGCCTCCTGTTGATTAGTGCTGAAGACAATTTTTCTCTTTTTCTTGCACCTCAAAAAAAAAAAAAAAAAAAGGCTCTTTGATGAATCTTTAAGAGCAGAGCAAAAATGTTAAATACTCCTGAAACAATTACAGAAATTGCAGTATACAAAAAAAATTAATGATATCCAATAATAAGTATTTTACAGCTGCAATGTTTTACAATTACAGGGAACAGTTTTATGTGCAAGAATCTTCAATATAATTTAATGGTTTATAAATTCAGGCATGAAAATTTAATTAAATCTTTTAGAGGGAGAGTGGTTTGGTAAAGAAATCCACTCTTGTAACAGACACTACCTAGGAAAGCAGCTTTAATAAAGGAGAGCGGGTCTCATATTGTGTTATCTGGCTAACTGTGGTTGGTCTGAAGTAGCTAGTGGGAATAAAGTATTTTATTTACTCAATATTTTAATCTAGATTATTTTTCAATGTCTGCATGCTAAATATTTTAGGGAAAAGAAAGAAAGAAAGAAAGAAAGAAAGAAAGAAAGAAAGAAAGAAAGAAAGAAAGAAAGAAAGAAAGAAAGAAAGAAAGAAAGAAAGAAAGAAAGAAAGAAAGAAAGAAAGAAAGAAAGAAAGAAAGAAAAGAAAAGAAAAGAAAAGAAAAGAAAAGAAAAGAAAAGAAAAGAAAAGAAAAGAAAAGAAAAGAAAAGAAAAGAAAAGAAAAGAAAAGAAAAGAAAAGAAAAGAAAAGAAAAGAAAAGAAAAGAAAAGAAAAGAAAAGAAAAGAAAAGAAAAGAAAAGAAAGATCATCATCATCCAGTGCAGGATCACCAACCTGATCTCCTTTTACGATCAGGTTACCCACCTGGCGAATGTGGAGAAGGCTGTGGACACAGTTTGGACTTCAGCAAGGCCTTTAACACCGTCTGCCACAAGATCCTGGCCAAGCTGGCAGCCTGTGGATTGGGCAGATTCACTCTGATACGAGTCAAGAACTGGCTGAAGGGCCAGGCCCAGAGAGCAGTGGTGAATGGTGCCACATCCAGTTGGCAGCTGTCATTAGTGGTGTTCCCCAGGGATCAGTGCTGGGCCCAGTCCCGTTCAAGATCTTTATTGATGATCTGGACCAGGGGATTGAGTCCAGCATCAGTCAGTTTGCAGATGACACCAAGCTAGGAGCAGGTGTTGATCTGTTGGAAGGTAGGAGAGCCCTGCAGAGGGACCTGGCCAGGCTGGATGGGTGGGCAGAGGCCAATGGGATGAGATTTAACAAGGCCAAGTCCAGGGTTCTATGCTTTGATCACAAAAGCCCCAAGCTACAGGCTAGGGATGAGTGGCTGGAGAGCAGCCAGGAAGAAAAGGACCTGGGGATACTGTTAGATAGTAGACTGAACATGAGCCATCAGTGTGCCCAGGTGGCCAAGAGAGCCAGTGGCATCCTGGTCTGTATCAGGAACAGTGTGGCCAGTAGGACAAAGGGAGATTATTCTGCCCCTGGACTCAGCACTGGTCAGGCCACACCTGGTGGTTCTGGACCCCTCAATTCAAGAGAGATATTGAGGTACTGGAATGTGTACAGAGAAGGTCAACAAAGCTGGTGAGAGGCCTAGAAGACAGCCCTGTGAGGAGAGGCTGAGGGAGCTGGGGGTGTTTAGCCTGGAGAAAAGGACACTCAGAGGTTATCTCATTGCTGTCTACAACTACCTGAAGGAAGGCTGTAGCCAGGTGGGGGTTGGTCTCTTCTCCCAGGCAACCAGCAACAGAGCAAGGGGACACAGTCTCAAGTTGTGCCAGGGAAAGTATAGGCTGGATGTTAGGAGGAAGTTCTTGACAGAGAGAGAGATTTGCCATTGGAATGGGCTGCCCAGGGAGGTCCCTGGAGATGTTCAAGAAAAGAGTGGATGAGGCACTTAGTGCCATGTTCTAGTTGATTGTTTAGGGCTGGGTGATAGGTTGGACTGGACGATCTTGGAGGTCTCTTCCAACCTGGTTAAAGAAAAAAAAAAAATAAGCACCATTATCTGGCTCACACAGCATATATCCAGTACACATCTGTGATGCAGCAATGTGCCTGTGTGTTATCATTGTCACAACTTTTCAGACAGCCTGCTTTGTAAGCAGTCTGTCCTCCCAGAGTCTGATTGTTGGGTTTGGACATTTCAGGCAATCAGATGCTCCCAACAGCAGGGCACCTCTGGAGAATGCAGATTCATTATGGGGAGCGATGAGCTCTGCTCTCTGTTCTGTCATCTGCTATCAAAGAGACTATTTCACCCAAAGATAAAAACAAAGAACAATGTTTTCCAAGGCCCTGCAGTATGTGCAGATCCTTCTTTGTGCTGTTAATACGAAGCTTGCAATGAGACCTCAAAATGCCAAATTCACTTGAGAACCCAATGAGCATGTGCTGAAAGAGACCCTTAAACAATATCAACAAAATTCTGGAGATACATGATATAAGAGAGTATGAAACTAGGGTATGGCATGCTATAGTATGGATGACATACTGTATAGTATGTCATCTGTATAGTATACAGTATAGTATAGTATGACATACTGTATTTCCTTAAACATTTTGCATTTGGTATTTTAGTTAGAAATACAAGTGACAAAAAATAACAAGTTTGAAAACTGATCACCGTAGTAGCAATCCAGAAATAATCAATTACTGTCAGCCCAATTCATGTTTCTTTTACAGGGGACTTTTCTTAAATGGAAAGTTTCCTTTAATATTTTGTACTCTATTGTATTAATTTTAAACTGTAAGTTATATATAGAATTATGACACAATTTTCTGTAATATTTTATATAATAATCACTCATTCTCAGTTAACTGTCTCTATTTACTGTTTATTTGTGGTAGTAATACACAGAGGAGATTCTGAGTTAACACACCTTCAATCACAGAAGCTGAAAAAATGCAAGTGTACTCCATTTGCATTCAACATAATCAAATTGATTTTAACTGTGAACCCAATTTTTCACTTTCTAAGTTGAAATTATTCATACATGATTTTGAGAAGCTCTTTACTTCCTCTTGTCTAAATTAAATGAACAGGAATTTTGCTCTGCTTCTGAAAAAGAATTGTGAGTATCTTGAATGGGGTATGTGTTGTGGTAGGCCTGATAGGCCTAAAATAGGCTTATACATGTCCTGCCTTGCCTAGGCATGCTTTTCTGCTCCACCAGAGAGGCAAGCAGGGAAAATGGACACAACAGAACCTGTAGCCACTGATTCTGGCCTACCCAGGGCCCTGTGGTGTAAGGTGCACACACTTAGCTTGTGCCTGCCTAGTGCAAGGCCTGTGCTTTTCCCAAATTAGGGAAAAGTGAGCCTATGGCTTTGCCTAACATGGTATAGTTTGGCTAACTGCCGTCCTGATTGGCTATTCTGTGTCCAAAGGGCAATTAATCTCGGCCCACATTGATAAAAAGAGATACACAGGTGAACAACTTGCTTTTGCTTCGCTGCTTTGCTTCCCTGCCCTTTGCCATGCTCTCTCTGCTGTGCCCAGACATGCTGCTGTTGCACACTGCCTTATTGCTTGCCTGGTAAACTCCACTGCTGCAAGTTACCAGGAGCAGACCCTGGATGCCTGCACACGATTGGCCTGTGTGGCCAGCGTGACATCGTGCTGAGACTGCACGACATCTGCCTTCTGCACCTGAAATCCTGCTTAGAATTCCTGGACATATACACAGATCATCCAGAAGAAGCCAGGAGAACAAGGTCAGAGATTGTCTGCATCCTTTCCCCAGAAGCCAGCAAGATTCAAGTCTCAGTGACCAACAAGACAGAGTCTTCTGAAAGCATTTGGGCACTGTCTGGCTGTGGCTAGCCCCCGCAAAGGTAATAATAACAATCTGTGAGTAAATGCTTAAATGCCTCTTTGTAATTCTCTACTGCCTTCTGCCGTAGAGCAGAAAGAGCTCCTTGAGCCCATCTACTGGGCAAGTGGCATATTGACCGCATGTGGCATTTGACTGCGGGAATCTTCTCTTCCAGTTTAGTTAAATGTTTGTATATTTTGCTGGTTATTACTAGATCTAGATATTATCCATAGAACGTTCCCATGACAATGTAAGAACCAAAATATTATTAAAATTAGTGGTTGGGGGTGGCGAGAGTTCTGAATAGCAAAATTAATAAACATTATTAATTTTGGAAAAATCTCATCTCGCACCAATTAATTTCCCCTCCCCAATAGTAAGATCCTTGTATTTGAAAACTTACAGTGCCTCAATGACCATCAGTGCATGTCTATAATAATGTGAACATGGCATTCTCTAGAGCAAAGAACAAAGTAGAATATTTCAGTCCATTAAAACAAGAAGGACAAGGAAACAGGCCAGCTCCTCTCCACCAGACACTAAGGTATGAGTTTGGCTAACAATAGGCACTCCCACACTGACAATAAAGTCCCAGAAGAATAAAAGTCACAGATCTCCACTCAGCTGTTATTGAGGTTGTAAACACAAAGCAGACATGTCATAAGCAGAGACAAGACAGAGCTGACAGCCGTCTCTTTTTGATGTTTGCTGTTGTAGTAAGCTTGTCAGTTTTATTACTTTATCTTTTTTTCAAATTCTGCAACTTTTCAACTTTTCACTACTATCAAATACCTCATATGAAGTGAGTAGGAACAGGTATTTTGAGTCACAATAATAATATTTATCTCCTCATGTGATGTATTTTGATATGGTTACATTTTCACTGTTTTGTTAAACTAGTTTTGAAGAAAACACCAGATGTTATACCAGACATTGTAAGAAGGAAAATAAAATTGTACCTATAGAGAAGAACTGAATATGGGTAGCTAAAGAGTCCATCCATCTGCTCTTCAACATGCCAAGGTATACAAGGTGACAAAATACAAAATGTTAAAAACTACTTCTAACACTAAAGATGCAAGCTTTTAATCTGCTCCAGTGCTAATTACTATACTATCACAATATTTCTTCCAACCTGAACCATTAAGTAAAATCTGTTCTAAAGAACTTTTTAATGCAATATATAGGTCAGTGTGAAAACAACATAAAGAAATATATACAATGAGCTTCTGAGATACAGCAACTAACTTATAGGTTGTATTTTATGTTATGACCTAGAGAGACACAGGAACACAGAAAAATTCACACTAAATGAAAATGGTGGCCCTTCTACCTGCTGCTGCAAAGAGAAATATGTAAGGCATCCTGCTGTGGACCACACCTGATCATTCCTTAATGAAATTAATAGAAAAATGAAGGCAGAATTCCTGGTTGTATATGTGAAAAGTAATTTGCAAATGCCAGAAATGTAAACTATTACTAGAAAACCATTTAGGTGGGGTTTACTTCTTTGAAAAAAAATAAACATGACCAGAATCAATTTAGACAAGTGTATCTTAGTCATCAGCAGCATACACCTGTGCTATTTTACCTTTCAAGCAAGGGCAAAACTTCTCCAGGCTGAGATAATAAGGTAGACGCTAAGGCTGTGAACATCTAAAGTTACAGCTTTCTAGGGCTAATACATTCTATTTGTGCAAATTGATTTGAATAAAGAATAACTGATTTGAATAAAATAATAAAATCTTTCTTCACAGAATAGACCCTAATGCTTACTGGGTGTCATTTTCATCTACGAAAGCAATAAGGATTTCTTGGAAATTTCTGTATGTACATATTAATAATCTGCTGGTCCATATATCTGCTGCAGCAGTGTGCTGAAATCCACTTAAAATTTCCATTGATTAAAATAAGTCACAGCCATTTCTCAGAATTCTTCTTTTCTGGAAAGTTAAACAGTCTCTGTATTTACAAGGGCACTGAACCATCACTGTGCAGAAGGCAACAGAGCAAAATATCTTCACAAACCAGCTTTAGCTTCTAATGGCTTTAGAACAGGCTTCAAAAAAACCCCACATTTATAAGCCTTGAATACATGACATGAAGACATAAAAGCTTAGATGTATTCACACTTGTCTAAGAAGGAACATATTTTCAGTCTCTTGTGGTTTGTTGACAATTAAGCCTAGACATTTTTGTACCTACATTCTCCACACATGCAAGTAGATAATTTCAGTAGAAATACAATGATATTTTTGAGCAATGCCACACAATGAACTCCATCATCATTATCTATCTGTCTACCACAACATGGAAATTCTCTGTAACCAGAAGATGAAGAGATATTAATCCTTCATGACAATATATATTCTTTGCATTTTGTTGCTGGACATGTTTTATGATGCATTTGCTGAGCTGTTCTGGAGGACTACTCTGGGCTCCACTCAACTGATACAAGTTGCCTCACAAAGAAAAGAAGCTGAAGCTATGGGTGTCATTTTCCATCATCCTTTTGGGTCCACTAATATAGCTGAGCTGACTGGAGCCTTAAGGCAAGTGATTTCTGTCATAGCCATGGTATCAGCTGCCTTCCCACAGAATTATCCAGCACAGGAGGCCTTGATCTGCACCCATAGATCCCATTTCTGACGAAGGGAGCAGCTGAAGTGTGAGAAACTGCTGCAGTGTCCATGAAAGACTAGATGAAACAGCAAAGTGCAATTATATCAAGGCTCATGTACTGTTCCCAGAGTAATATAAGACAGAGGGAGTCACTGTCCCTGGGTCCATGATGCTGCAGAAGAGAGGTGTTGTTTGTGTTCTGTTCAGTCTGGTTAGATAGAGACATCATACACTGTTCTCAGATAGCATCAACTTTGCAGGAACTTTCAAGCAATTAACCCATTGTACAAGGATCAGTGCCCTAAATGTCTCAAGAAAAGAGCTACAAACACAGCATAATGCAATACAGTAACACTGCTTCCTTTGCCCTAAATAGCCCAAGTTCTGTCATCAGCACTTGAGATTGTTGGTTTGTTTTGTTTGTTTTGGTGTTTTTTTTAAATGAAATGGAAATTAATTTTGAAGTCCCAAGAAAACCATCTTTGAAAGGCGAGTAGTGGTTTTGCATTCAAAACCCCATAGTTCCATCCTAAAATCATGTAAATATTTTAACCATATTCACAGATCTCTGAGAAGAGCTGACCACCTGTCAGGAATAAGGAGAAATCCCTCCAGATCTTGTTTTGGTCAGGAGGCTGTGTTAACCACCTGTCTGTACATGTGTCTATAGGGACACCTGGGACCAGCTCAGTATGACCTCTGTGTTCTTTTAGATTTATTTTAATAAGCAATATGTTCTGTTAAACAAAACTGTTCCTGTGGCATCATCAATCAAAGACAGTATCTGTAGTATAAGGAGCAGGCCTTCATGAGGGTAAACATACAATTCTTCTCAAAGTTATCAATATTCTTGAGGTTTTATTGAAATAACAGTTGGAATTTTCTCTGGGAAAAAAGTTGAGTGCAATTAGAATGGGCTTGTTCATTAAGAGAACTGAAACAGATTTAGATGTGAAGTTGAATCAAGGCATAGGAAGAAAACCACAAATTATTGTGTTAGTCTTGTTTCTGGTTCCAGACAGATCAACTTCCTGGTTTTAAGATATATGATTCTATGTAAGAAAATCCCTATGAAGAAAGAGGTTTGATAAGTTTTTGGTGACATCTAAATTAGATTTGTAGGACATTTTGTGTCTCGTTTCATAGGCCTCCAAAATATGTTCAGGCACATTTTTTATCAGATCAATAATAAGAATTACAGTATCAAGTTAGGATGAAAAGATTCACACCTCAATGACACACAGTTTTCCTGTTTGGAGAACTTTTTATGAGAGTTCAGATGATAACAAACCCATAATGATGAAATTTTTCTATTAAAATCATAATAAAGAGCATTACACAATGTCATTGCAGAACAAAGGTGTTCTTAAAGTTTCAGTGACTCAATTTCAGTATTGTTAATTCTGATACAGATAATGTTATTTCACATGTTAGTACTGTTAACTATTTCACAATTAAAAGACTATAAAATGTGAAGAAACCCATTATGAATATTTATATCAGTATAATAAATATGGATAGCACCATGCACAGGCAAAACCTGTTCAAATTAAAATGCATTTTAGTTTAATAGCTCATGTGAAATATTTTGAGCAGTTTCAACAGACTAATTTAGCTTTGCTGTTTACATTCTTCAAACATAAACAAAAAATACTAAAAATAAAATTACTTGTGTAACTCTCCATTGGTTAATGAAATGATGGTTATGATTTCACCTCCTAAATTTATTATTCCTTTTTTTTTAAAAACAATAAAAAATATCTGTGAACTCATAGAGATTTACACCTAATTTAAAAAGCTTGGAATCATTTTTAATGTGTGTCATTGCAGTTTTCCACTTGGGAATGTTTTACTTCAGAAATTGCATAGGTTTCTTTTTAACTCACTGCAAGTCAGAAACAGCAAAAATTGCTTGCATCAGATGTAAAAGACTGCAGAGAAAGAGAAACTTAATATTACTAGGAAAAAAAAATAGAAAGAAAATTCCATCCTGAAATAATTTAATTCTTTGTTAAGAGAGAAAATTGCAAAGACTTCTACAAAATCCATCAGCCATCTAAACTCAAGTCATGAAATCACTAGTTCAGGTTGTTGCAGAAAAAATAATAATCCTTTTTTCAGCTACTTTTTACATGCTACAGTCTCACTTTTCCCTTCTCAGCATTGAACACCACTAGCAGCAGGTACTACTAGACGTTTCTCTTTTTGTTGAAAATGAGATCTTTCCTGTTGTCTGAAAATAGAATCAGTTTCACACCACACGAAATCTTCCCAGCAACAAAGATGACAGAGTTTATGCTGCTCTCTCTTTTCCTGTTACTGCTGTTAGGAGAACTAAGAGTAGAAAATGGACAGTAAAGGATAGATAAGAAGAAAACTGTTAAAATAGCTAGACTCTTCTGGATCCAAATTTTTCTCATCCAGCTGTTAATAAAAAATGTATGTGCTAAACATACACCATTTTCTACCTGTAAATCTTATTTACATGAGCCTGGATATTGCAGTGCAAGTTGTCATGTAATTGCACTGCAAAAGCAGGACCATGACCTCGACCCAGAGCAGCAGTGTCAAAAACTAGCAAAAGTTGTCAGGTGTATTCAAAACTTTCAGTAGAGCATATAATGACAAAAGTGTTTCTTGATAGCTTTTCTCTGCAGTTTTATGTCTTACTATGCTCCTGCAATGTTCAAGGAGGATGGGGGAAAGCAGTGATGCTTTGGCCTTACTTAAGTCTTATGACAAAACTAGAGTTTACCTGAACCAATTGTTGGCTTTGGTACAGTTCAGATGCCCGTGCAACATAAAGAAGACAACATTCAGAATGACTGAACAATCCCTATGTGAACTGAATTACCTGCACACATACAGACATGTAGAAGCTTAATTGTGTAGGTGGATGCAACAGAACATTTCCTGCAATTAATTAGATAGTGCTTCTTATTCCTAGACCTCAACCAACTGTTTCAAGTCTTCACTTCAGACTCACATCTGCAAGAAAGCAACAAATAATTGCAAAGAACTAAATTTTGTAGATTTGGAGTATACTCCCAAGAGATTTGAAACTTGTTTGTTCTGTGCTCTTTGAAGAAGGAATCATTTTTACAATACATATTCCTGTAGCCCTGTGACTCCTGTTGATTATTCAAACATGAAAAAAGCTCATTTTTGAACCTGATTGCTCAGCTTTTGAGGTTTGTTGTCACTTTAAAGCTTTCATTAACACTTGAAGAACAATTGTCTTAAAGTATCCAAATTATGCTGTGTTGGTCATATGTACTGCAGACTGATGGAACTACAGCCATTCAGCCCAGCAAACACTGATTTAATGGAAAGTCATTCAATAATTTCAGTAAATTTTGTAAGAAACTCTAGGTAATGTATTTTGATATATTGGACAGGTAGTGAGGAATCAGCACAGAGAGACAGCAGCTTAATGATCAGGAATTAGAAAAGGTGAGAAGCTAGTACAAGCTAGTGAGATCAAGGGCAGTGAGGAAAGTAGCACTCTGAAAGTGGTTTAAAAAAAAAGAAGCTTGACAAATAGAAAAAAAAAAGTTACTCAATGGCATTCCCAAACTATGCTAATTCTTCAACAGGAGAGATACAGCAGAAATAAAAATACTTCATAGCTCTTGCATAACTGGCTCCACATTTAAGGTGTAACAGATGAGTATTAGACTCTAATACTTGTATAGATACCTGGATGGAACACCTGCTGCAGAGAAAATGACAGTTTAGAAGGCAATTCAACATTAAATAAAATCTGCTGTTTCAGAATATTAAAGTCTTTAATCTGAGACTAAATTTGCCTTTTAGTTATTTACTCTAGAAAATTTAAGAGAAAGGAAAAGAATGAAAATACCTGCATTACATATCTTCTTTAAACCCAAGCTCTTCAACTGAAGTCCTGTAACACCTGTACAGTTAATTGCTTAGATGAGACCAACTTCACGCTGGAAACCCTTACAATGTCTTTCCATTCTCAGTATCAGATAAAATAAGGACAGAAACAAACAGCCTTTGCTATCAGAACAGAATTCAGCCCAGCTCAATATTGCCACCAGGTTGCAAAGCAGTTACACATATAAGCTTAAAGCATTATGGTTAATAATTTTACCTATTGTGAGAAAGGCCTTTCTCATCACTGCTGAAGTGATCTCACTTTAAATAAGCAATTAAATACCTATCAGGCAAGGAATCTTAATCCAGACACCTGTAACACTATGGGCAGGTTTTAGTTCAAAATTACTATCATTTAGTGGTGATAGGCCTGATGGGGCAAACATGGGCTTATCCATGCCCAGACATGTCTGCCTGCTCCCCGCTCCTTCTGTGCTGGGGAAGCAACCTTGGGAGGGGAGGGCAAAAGCCCTGGCTTTGCCTAACATGGTGAGGCCTGGCAAAGTGCCATTCCAATAGGCTAATCGATGTCCAGTGCCCCACTAGTCACAGGCTGGATATTGATAAAAGGGATGAGCAGGTAGCAAGAGGCTGCTGCTGCTGCCGCATTTTGCATCCTGAATTTGCCTGGAGAGCTTACCAGGAACAGGCTCCAAATGCCTGCACACGGTCACCTTGCATAGCCCCCAGCATGACACTGAGCTGAGACCATGCACACCTCAAGACATCCTGCCTGCCCCTGAAAGTCTTCTTGCTAAGACTGAAGGTCCTGGAGACACACAGATCGTCCAGAGGAGCTGGGCACAAGGTCAGGGATTGTCTGCCTCCTTTCCAGAAGCCTGGGAGAAATCAAGTCTCAGTGGCCAATCGGACAGACTTCCGCCTGCTTTGGGTACTGTCTGACTTATAATTTTGTGAGCAAATACTTAAAAGCCTCTTCCAGTATAGTATTTGCATTTGTCACTTTAAAAAATAAGTGATCGAGTTTTGCCTGTGCCCTGCCTGTATAAATTTCCAACCTGTGTGTTGTTTTTTGAACCTGTGAATAAGTTTCTGGTGAGTTTCAATGTTAATAAACAGTTTTCATAGTTATTAACAATCATCGCCTGGATACCGAAATTAACACAGATTATTAATTTTGCATAATCCTTCACAAAATACTTACTGTAAACTGTAATAAGCAAGAGGTTTCCTCTGACTTGCTTTGTAATGAATTGTCCTTTCTCAAAAGAAAATCATTAATTTTGCATAATCCTTCACATTTAGTATTTTTTATATTAATAGATTTAATCTCACAGCATAACTTATTTTTAATCAGGGTCTTTGCACAGTCATGAAAAATATTACACAAAGGAAAAAAAAGGGAATCTTGAACACTTAAGAAATTAACTAGCGATAATGCAAACATTAAACCATTAGGAATGGAAAGTGGCCCTTGTGGTCAATTATACTGCTGGCCACTAGAGGGACTCGAGAGGCTCCTTTCTGCTTAAGGCAGGAGGCACCTAGATTCAGTCACCAAGAATTTCCTACAGAGAGGCTTTTGAATATTTACTCACAAAAATATTATCTCCGGATTCCTGAGGCTGAATTATAGTTTCAGATAGTCCCAAACAGTTGAAGGGAATTCTGTTAGTGTCTTAATAGCCATTAAGACTTCTGGAGCTTCCCAGGCTCTAACACGGTGCTGGGAGAGAGGGAGATGACCTCTGACCTGATCCTGGTTCCTCTTGGATGAATCTGTGTCCTTTCCAGGGCTCCCAGTCTCAGCAGAAGACTTACAGATGTGCAGTCATGGCATGATGTCTTGCAGATGTGCAGACAGGCACAATATCATGTTGGCTAAGTGAGCCTACTGCATGAAAGAACTTAATGCTTATTCTCTTCAGCAGACTTGTTGGGCTGTACATAGTTAAACTCTTGTGTAACTTCTTAATCCTGCATTGTGCAATGGTAAGAGTCCCATGGTAAAGATTTGGTTGGTTTTAATTTTCATTTATTCTTTTAAAGGGAAAGAGGAGAAAGAAAACCATCCACAGGAAATATGTAAATGTCTGTTAAAAACAGACATAAGAGATATGGAAGATGAAGTAAGGTAGAAAAAATGGAAGGCACAGTCAAGTCTTCTTCATCTCTGTTGTAGGCAACCAGTGTCCAGACTAACCTTCATCTTTGGGCCTGGGAGAAGTGTCAGTAGCCCAGCAGCCAATCTGTTTACCCAAAAGCAGCCTCTCTGTGTATTATAATTCTTTTTGTTACCAAGCAAAGGTCTACTCTGCATTAGGAAAATGTGAAAAATGTGCTCATCTAAACGTACAGCTTCATTTTATAACAGATCCCATGAAGATCAAAAAAGATAGTGGTAATTCAATTACGTACACTTGAGTGGACTAACATCTACTGCAGAGTTTTCACACATTCTTTTGCTGTAAACATGACAGCTGAGCAGGCTCATCTACAGCTTTGGAACTGGTTTTTTTTATTTTCCAAGTTCTTTAGATAGTAGATGTACACATATGGATAACATTAAAGACACAGGTGGATACAAGAGGTAATACGGACTTCAGACTGTCCCCAAAATAATTTTTTAGAAAGGCAGGTAATAAAACAGACTTGTGTAGTTCATTAACTACACCTAACCCTAGGTCTGATTGAATACATCACTGTCAACTCTAGTAACCTTGGACACAGAAGACAGTGTCACACTAACTAAGATTAATGAAAATACTAGAAGTTAAATATGAAAAAAAGACCAGAGTTTTGAAAGGCAAAACTTTTTTATTGCTGAGTTGTTAAAATACTTGCAGGTTATTTTTATGCAAGTAGCTTATATGAAACATGGGAGATTTGATAGACACGTTGGGCAATTGCAGTAATGAGACAGCAGCATGAGCAGAGTCTCTGGCATGCAAGGCTCTGGAGGTGTCATGCAACTGTTCGGTGCTGCTACTGTCTTTGACTGTATATTTTCCAATTCTGACTCCAGCAATTCTGCTCTCATTTTCTATGCAGCCTCTTCTTCCTTGCCTAGAACTTAGGAGTTTTTAACATAACAACTGTTTTACTGTTGTTTGCCAAATTCAGTTTTACTTACTTTTTTTGTAGTTTCAGGTTGACAGATAATATCTGATAAATCAAATAATCCAGTAACATCTCTAACAGTAGTTGTTTTGATGAGAAAAGTTTTTCACTTAATTACAGAAGAACTTCTGAAAAACAGAAAAAAAAAAAGCACAACATGTAAATCAATATTCTATTCATTAAAAATATCATTAAAGGTTTTACAGTTCTTAAGGATATGCCTTGTATAAATACAATTACCTTTGAAAGAATGTAAAATATTATTAAATAACTAATGAACAGAATGTTAGTGTAAATAAATAGAAAGGAATTAAAATTCTCCAGCATGTTTGCTTTTCTCATATTGGGAAGCATTAGTTCTGATAATTTATTCTGGTTTTACTTTAACATAGAAATTGGAGGGGAAGGGAGACTAATTTAGAGTAGAATTATATCTATGAAAACTAGCTAAATACCCAAACCCAACTCATATTTACCTGTCATGGGGCAGCTTAATAATTAATAGCAACCTATTGTTGAAGAGACCTTATGGGCCATACAGGACAATGACCTGTGATTTCAAACAATGGAGTGACATAGTTCCTGACACAAAGCCATTAAGCTACCTTGTTGATTTGCCCAGTTACATTTTAATGCCTATTTGCCTCTACCCCAGTCCATTGTAGAAGGATTTTTTCTTTCTTTGCCCACAGGTTAATGCACTGCATGAATCATAGAGAGGAAACATGCTGCACAGATCACCTTGATCCGTAATGTCCAAACCCCAGGATATGTACTCACTTCTGTCTGACATCTTATAATTTTTGTTTTCCATTTTCATGCTTCCTAACATGTATTGGTTTGGTGTTATAATATTAACTTTTTGTGAAAGAGAAATAGCTGAAGAAAAATATTGTTTGATGGCAGCATTAAAAATCATAAATACTGTAAAAGAAAAAAATGTAAATAAATGCTTGAGCATAGGAATGTCCTCCACATGTAGTCCTCCACCTGTTTCAGCATGGGAATGAAGCTCCTGCAGCCCTGAAGAATAATTAGATAAAGAAAATATTATCAACTTATTTTTATCAAACCTAAGAATATGAAAAAATGAACTCCCGTAATCTCAAAATAATTCTTTGTGAAGAATTAAGCAAAGAAATCCATCAAAACAAAACCAATTTGTCATCATCTTTGTATCATCTATTGGCAACTGTTTTCCCCTTAAAATGACAACCATAGATTTTTCTTTGTCCTCTGCATTTTCCATGTATTTAGGTAAGCTTTTCCTGGTTTATGTTACATGAAAATTTTCATGCTCATAAAGCCATGTATGGAGGAGTGAAGGACACAATAACTGAACACAGATGAGGAAGATGTGTGAAATCTCCTAGCATAAGGCTAACAGGAATCCTTGGTACTTGGGGCTGTTGTCAGGGAATTTGAACAGATAATAGTTATATCTGCCTATGATTCACTAAACAAATCCCTTCACAGTGGACAATGGCTCCACACAGCTAACATGAATTAATGGGAGAGACAGGAGTAGTGCTGACTTGTTGCAGGGAAGACATCAAAACAAGCGAAAACCAAGTTGAGTTTGAAGGAACTTGAAACAAACTAAGACAGCACTGCAGCAATTTGACCACAGGACTCTTTGTCAAGATATATCAGTGGGACTGATTTAAAAAAAAAAACAACTAACTACATTAAAACAAACAACACACAAAACCATTCCTTATGCTGTCTCCTCTCTCCATGCAGTATTAGCAGAAGAACAGAGTGATTGCAGTGCTAGATTTTTAACACCAGGGAGACAGTCAAAGATAAAGGGGTCTTGAGTAACTTTGAAGTACAGCTGCTGAGATGTTGACTTTTCCTCTCTGATCAGCAGAGACTTGATATCTATTTCTGTGCACAAGCAGTGAAAGTTGAATAAACAGATAGACAAAAACAAATTTACAGCCCACTCCCATCAAATGCCATTTCCCAAAACTTTTCAAAAACTTATCAGTTTCATGCTATTCCTTTTAACTTTCACTAACTGAAAATTCTTTTTTCTCTACTTCATATGGGAATTTTTACAAGAAATAAATCTTCTAAAGAACTGACAAAATAGGTAGGTCATAACAATTGAGTATTATACAAAAACGCAAAAAACCTAACCAACTAACTGTTAAGTAAAATGTGGATAGTGAACGTACCATTTACTTTTCACCTATGTATTTGTGTTACAGACTTACAGGACACCCTTGCTCAAAAAAGACCCCAAAACACCCCACCTGCCAACCAAACAAAACAACACTAAAAACGGGGTTTTCCTGAAAACAGGTAACAACTTTGCCCCACACCATCACACATCAGAACTACATCTATTTAGCCCCTGTGCATATTTTCAAGACCTTCCTGTGCAGATTTTTAAGATCTTCCTGTACCAGCCTGTAGGACAGAGCAATTCCCACATCATCACCTCCAAACTTGAATACTTTTCTTGTTGATTGATGTGTCTGACTTATACCAAGTTACTAAAAGCAAGCAGCTCCAAGCTCCTTTCTGAGAAAAGAGAATAAATCTGTAACAGTTCATCTGTGAAAAGAAAGTAACTGGCTAAAAAAAACATGTAAAAATAAACCCCACCTGTCACCAGCAATAAGATACAGACAGAAAATCCAGCCGTCGTATTTACTTGCTCTGGTTAAAAACATGCATTCCCAAAATTGCCTACTTACAGTAAGAACATCAGAGGAAGCTACTTTTGATGGACTACATATTTTAGAATCAGAAAAGACTGTTTATCAGCAAAACGTTTTAATAGCAACACTTTGAAAGGAAAAGTACTAAGAATTTATTGTACGAAGGTTGATTGTGTGTATTGCTCCCTCTAGCGTAAAACAGGCAACATCACAATCAATAACCATTCAAAAGAAGTCAGTTTGGGAACAAATACAGATGCTTTTAAAAAGGATTTGCTATCCACATTTTTTCCCCTAAGTATTTAGAACACGATTTCTCACACTTTAATATAAGAGAAGTCAAATTTCGACTCAGTTTCAGCTTCTGATCCAGGTCACCCACACTTCAGTAGCAGGAAATGATCTTGTCAGAATTGAGGAGTATGAAAATCTACACTCTCTATTTACTGCTGTAAAGCTCCTAAGAAATTGTTAAGATACAACACAGTGTTCCTTTCTTCCTTCTCCATTACCAGTTTAGGTAGTGATGCATATTCCGATATAGACACATTCATCTGACTACCTAATTAGGCCCTAAAACTTGGAAATAAAGTAGCTTTGGAGCTCAGACTTCTTTCCTAAATTGGCGTGAAATCTGTATGTGAAAATACACAAGTCACACTGAAATTATTTTAGACTTTAACCCAATCTGAAGATCCACTGGATGATCCACGACTTCAGCATAAGAGAGCATGGTAAAAACTGTAGCCATTGCTGCAACCTCTTCTGAGGCACTATCTGTGAGGAATTCCTGGAACAGTTTCCATCATGTACACAAAAGGAAAATAGCATAGTCTTTCCTGCCAGTTTCAGCATAAGAACATGCAGTGTGGTTTGTTAGGATGCTTAACAAGCTTCGTGTCATCAGTAAAGTTATCCAGCCTGGAATTCTCTTGGGTACATACAGACACCTGCAAGATCAAAGCAGCAAATTTACTTCATCAAGAACTGATGGAGCCATGTCTAAAGGCCAGAAAATGAAACTTGGAAGTATGAGCAAAAATCAAACTAAGGCTTTCACTGAAGGTGTGATTAAACAATTTGTTAAAATTACTATAATGCCCTGCTTTTGTATTCAAAAAAATGATCTTTTCCTCCCATTCCTTTTTCCCTACTGTAAGAAGCGGTTGAGAACTTTGGAAGCTTTCTAATTAATCATTTTGCAACTGTGTGTACACTTCAACTGAGATTTATCAAAACTCTTATCACAGAATTACCAAATCACAATCTTCAAATTCCTATTGTAACTGCAATTTCAGCTTTCCAGGGTCTGACAGATCAAAAAACCCCACATTTTCTTTGATTGCTAGAATGAGGCCACAAATAATTATCCACTTCCACACACCCCAAATTTGAGTATGTTTGATGGAACAGGTCTGAAATAAAATTTGATGCAGAATTTTTTTTTGAAGATTAATAGGCAGCCCTAACATGACAAGTGGTGCTACTGTCTCAATACTGCACAAATTAAGCTCCATCCCACTCAAAGATGAGCATGGCTATATGGCAGATTTGTGAAGTCATTACACAGAGTTCTAAGACAGTGAAGTTTTCATTTTGTTTTTCTAACTGATTTGGCTCCTATTTCTATCACAGAAGCACACCTCAATGACAGGACAGTTGCCATCATTACTCCCCTTAAAGCTGTGTTCACTGTCAAGAATGAGAAAACTACTTGCTTTATCAGTTGTAAAATATACCTAATTCATCTAATTATTAGTGTCCATGATCAGCAAACTGATCTCAGCTAGCGTAACTAACTATGCAGAGGCCTCATTAAGAATGATGCTGCATGCCAGAGCAAGAAAAGTCAGATTCTTGAACTAACACCTCTGTAACAGCTCAGTTGTGGAGTAAGAAAACTGGCACTAACAGCAAGATCTCAGGGGCTAAATTCAGGACAAAATTAACAGTTGAGAAAGAAATTTTATTTCAAGCTTCTAAGGGGGTATTACAAACAATAGAGAATAAAAACATTAAAAACTATTTAAAAAGTAATTGTCCCTTTAAAATAAAGATTCAAGCAGGTTTAACAATGAAGTATGCTATTCAATGAAGTTTAAAAAAAAGACTTAAAAAGTATTGGTTTTGCTGTACTTGCTAACCTTTTATAAAAAAAAAAAGCTGGGCATAAATACTTCGTGCATTCATATGCATTATTTGGTGTTTCATATTATATACCTTGGTACAGTATTTAAGATATCACTGCAAAAGAGTTCAAACAGTGCATTTATAAATAATGGAGTCATTATAAATCATATTGCAAACATACCTTGCCATTTTCATTGTTACAAATTCGGTATCTCAGTGAAGGTAGGAATAAAGTAGCTACGACAATCAATATCTTGACTTTATTTTTTTTTTCCTTTTAATATAAAAATGCAGTTCTGGAAACCCACCCTCCTTCTTGCCCCTGCTCAAACATAATGCTTTACTTCTTAAAAATAAAAATAAAGTACTAATTCTATATACATCACATGTACCATACAAAAAGGTATCCAAAGTTTCTATTGCTACCAAAGTGTTCTAAATTAAAAGTTACATAAATCCCCTCCATTGGAAACGAAAGATTACAAGTTACAAAAAACCCAAATTACACACAAACCATCAAGTTATTTTTATACAATTTCCAATACATTTTTCTCCCAAAGCAAGTTGTCTTCTCATGTGCCTGTATAAAAATGTATATCAATATATTTGTCAAATTTATTTTTCATTATAAAGCAAATTAATACATTTTCTACAATAAATAAAACACAGGGAGGCACACATATCAACGAAATTAAATCAATGGGAGATAAATGGGATATGGTTTTGAAAGAAATAATGTGCTTGCAGGCTTTAAGCCAGGTTTAAAACAAACAAAAAAAATCTTATTTTGGGCAACAACGGAGTGTTTTTGGTGATTTCCAAGTGATGTACATAGTATATTTTTTCTTGATGTCTTTCTCACAAAGTACCCTCCAAAATAGTTCAACTTCCTTTCTTAAAATACATATTTGTAATTGTAAATTTACATCAATCTTAAATATGTGGTACTTTGTGCAAAGAGCAATGATTTACACAAACATTCAGAAGTCTTCTTCAGAAGCTACAGACCAAGGAAGAAATGATACAAGCAGCACCATATTGTATATGCTTTAGGCGAACATATATTTGATGCCATTTTGATATTAACCTGTAAATAGCCACTAAACACCTTAAGCTGGAACATGGTGCTTAGGTTAACACCTCAGAATAAAAGAAAGAAAAAACAAACCAAAAAAAGAAGTAAAAAGCATGGAAATAAAACCCAACTCCCTCCTGGTAAAATTATAAAAGGAATTAAAGAGCTACCTCTAAAATCAGAATAAGTTAAGTATTGAATATACAGTTATGTACAATTATGAACACTATGAACAAGACATTTTAACAGGTTTAGTGGAAAATCCTCCAAGCTACAACACAATAAAATCAATAACCGGTATGGCAATGGTGATTTAGAAGAATTGCTCAACTATTTCAAGTTTGCAGAACTCAGCCACTGAATCAGCAATTAAAGGGTTGTATCTTCAATACATTCTTTTAGATAAAGAGGTTCATTAGTAAAGTTTGAGTTTGTGTGGTATTTATTTTTCGTGCCTTGGTAGAATCTCTGCTAGTCAATATCACTGAAGTCACTGACTGGTTCTCCATGTACTCGACTCAGATGATTCATAGCACGATCAAAAGCAATTCTTACTGCTTTTCGTATGCTTGAGTTACGACCTTCCATCATTTTTAACTTGTCTATGGTTTCATCTATCCCAAGGGGAACCATTTTTGATTTGGGAAGCCACTGCCTGTAAGAAAAGGTAAAACAAATATGTTAAATATAGAATAAAAGAAAGGTCAGGGTTGCCATTTTTTTTTCTTATATGGCAGGTGAGCTTTACCATCTGAAATGAAGTGATAATATTCCTTTCAAGGTGGTACTTACTTGCCTTAAATACTTTAAGAATGAGCAACATTAAGAAAGCTTCTTCCATGCAACAAAGAATATATTATATTTAGTGATAATTATTTAATGACTGATATTAAGCATCAACCAAAGAGAAGATAGCAAGAAATACTGCTGCAGTTTAGTGCTCAATAAGCAGCAGGCTAAACTTTATCAGTTTTTATACAGATCAAAAGGAAGTTTTAAGAAAATATTTTTAACAGCAAGCTTGTTGATCCTCCAGATGCAAGTGGTGACAGAGAAGAAACAAATATGACTATTTGAAAAGCGAATCCATAGGTGATACAAGCTGGTATCACAGACTGCAAACAAATGAAAATTACACACATGAGTTTAGGACTAAAAGTGAGTTAGGATTGATGAGTGCAAAACAAACACAATAATCAGGATAAAAGAACTATTACAAAGAAGTTGTGTGAGGGAGAGGAGAGGAGAGGAGAGGAGAGGAGGGAGAGGTGGGATGGAAAAGCATTTAGCTTTTCCTGTGTACAGTATCCATCAAAGAGGGCTTTGCACAGTATTTGCAGGATTCAAGACCATCTGCATACAGCATCAAATCAGAACGGTTTGCCAGCAGGTTGATGGCACATCTTTTCCATAGGAAAAATAACCATGGACAGATAACTTTTCAATAATGCTTTAGACTAAAGGTACAGGCTTTAAAATTTTTAAGTCACTGCATCAAGCACTACATTTCTGAAACCAGTGATACAGGCAGGGTTTTCATTTTTTTGATAATGGTTGGTTTTATAGGTCACCAGGACCAATGATAGTACATGGGAAAGGCTTATCTTGCAGAAAGGCTTCTAGGACAAAAACTAGCCAGGCTCATTCATAGAACTAGAATTGAAGGGGGATGGGGTTATTGCTGGGTTTGCACCAGTGGGGCAGTGTTCCAGTACTAATGAAGACCAGAAGGCCTCCCACCACCCCAGGATAGAATCCTCCCTGAAATGCCTGTACACTAACACATGCAGCACGAGGAATAAACAGGAGGAGCTAGAAATCCATGTGCCATCAAGGGGTTATGATCTGGTGGCAATTACCAAGACATGATGGGGCAGTTCATGTGATGGGAATGTGGTCATGGATGGCTATGTCCTTTCTAGGAAAGACAGGTCAACAAAGCAAGGTGGTAGAGTTGCTCTTATGCGAAGGAGCAAATACAGTGTATTGAGTTTTGTCCAGGGGTGGATAAGGGGCAAGCCTGGAGTTTGTGGGAGTGAATAAAGAGTCAGGAGAGCATGGGTGATACTGTTGTGGGTGTTTATATTGCAGGCCACCTGATCAGAATGAGGAAGCTGATGAGCAGCTGACAGCAGCGTCGCCATCAAAGGCTGTGGTTCTTATGTAGGATTTTAACTAGGCAGATGTTTGCTGGGAGGCCTACTCAGCCACCCACAGTCCAGGACATTCCTCCAGTGCACTGATGGTAACTCCTTGATGCAAATGGTGGATGAACCAACTAGGAGAGGAGTGATGCTGGACCTGATACTCACTGGCATGGAAGGTCTGATTGATGCAACGAAGGTTGAGGGCAGCCTTGGCTGTAGTAATCATGAGATGGTGGAGTTCAGGATCTTGTATGGTAGGAACAGAATACCAAGCAGGATCACAACCCTGGACTTCAGCAGGGCCAACTTTGGTCTTTTGAAGCAATTGCTAGGGGAAATGTCATGGGACAGGGTACTAGAAGGCAAAGGGATCCAAGACAGTTGGTTAAGATTCAAGGACCAGCTCTTCCAAGCTCAAGATCAGAGTTTTCCAACATGTAGGAAATAGAGAAGGGGAGCCAGCAGACCCACATGGTAAAGGAGGGAACTGCTGAGCAAACTCAAGTGTAAGGAGAGAGTCTACAGATCATAGAAGGAGGGGCTGGCCACTTGGAAGGAGTATAAGACTGTTGTCAGAAGATGTAGGGAGACAGCTAGGAAGTTAAGGCTTCCTTGAATTCAACCTTGCAAGGGAGGTCAAGAACTACAGAAAGGGCTTCTTCAAATACATTGCAGGAAAAGCTAACACTAGAGGCAATGTAGGGCCACTGCTGAATGAGGTGGGTGCCTTGGTCACAGAGAATGCAAATAAGGTAAGAGTTACTAAATGCCTTCCTTGTCTCTATCTATACTGCTGGAGACTGTCCTCAGGAGCCCCAGATCCCTGAGGCCTCGGAGGAAGGCATGATTATTTAATATATTCATGAACAACCTGGATGAGGGCACAGAGTGGACTGTCAGCAAGTTTGCCACCAACACAAAACTGGGTGCAGTGGCTGACACACTGGGGGGTTGTGCTGCCATTCTGTGAAACTCAGGCTGGGTGAAAATTTAAGGGCAAGTGTAGAGTCTTGCACCTGGAAAAGAATAACTCCGTGGATCAGAATAGGCTGGGGATTGACCTGTTGGAGAGCAGTGAAGGGGAAAAGGACCTGGGGGTCCTAGTGGATGGAAGCATGACCATAAGCCAGCAATATACTCTTGAAGGCCAATGCCATTCTCAGGTGTATTAGAAGGGTTGTGGTTAGCAGGTCAAGAGAGGTTCTCCTCCCCCTCTACTCTGTCCTGGCAAGGACACATCTGGAATATAGTGTCCGCTTCTATGCCCCTCAGTTCAAGAATGACATAGAACTGCTTGAAAGACCAGCCACAAAAATGATTAAGGGAGTGGAACATCTTCCTTATGAGGAGAGACTGAGGGAGCTGGGGCTCTTTAGCTTGGAGAGGAGGAGAGTAAGGGGTGACCTTGTTAACGTTTATAAATATGTAAAGGATGAGCACCAAGAGGATGGAGTCAGGCTCTTCCCAGTTATGCTCAACAACTGGGCAAGGGGCAATGGGTGGAAGTTGAGGCATAGGAAGCTCCATGTAAACATGAGGAATTTTTTTTCACTGCGAGGGCGATATAATACTGAAACAGGCTGCCCAAGGGGGTTGTGGAATCTCCCTCTTTGGAGATATTCAAAACCCGCCTAGATGCATTCCTGTGTGATCTGCTCTAGATGAACCTGCTCTGGCAGGGGTGGGTTGAATTAGATGATCTTTTGAGGTCCCTTCCAACTCCTAACATTTTGTGATTCTGTGATTTCAATAACATACCAACTTCTTTTGTTGTCAAAAAACAGTACTAAGAATAGCTTCTCATCTGATTTGGTCTGCATTTGTTCTCCAATTTTCAGTACATCCAGAGGTGGTACTGGTATAGTAACACCGTTGTGATGGCCAGCAACACGAGGCATCTTAGGGTCAATAATCTATAAAAGAGAAGAAAGGACAATTAGTAATTTTTAAAACTACATTATTTAAGATGGTATTACAAATAAAGTTAATGGAAAGAAGTGACAAACTAAACAGCCACTGCCTATAAACTGGCTTTGTGTTACACACTTATGTAACTTCTTGACATGAGCTGAACAGGCATAGTGGAGGCAAGATGGCAGATTTAAGCGAACAATAAATTTCAAGAGCTTTCATCATTACTACTTCTTAAAGTTTCAACTGAATTTCACTTTGTACACCTTTGCAGACCTACAAGCAGGCTTCACAATGAGAAAGCTGAAACAGAATTTCTCAAAGTCGTAACTGGCCTCAAACAAACAGATACTTTAAAGAAACAACCAAGGTTAATGGCTGATCCAGCCCCCAAGATGATCTTTCAACGTCCTTTCCAGCCCCTGACATTCTATAATTCTAATGCATTAATATTTGTTTCTGCAAAACACAAGCCTTACACACAGTATCTGGAACAACAGAACTTCAAAAAAAAACACTACAAGAACAGAAAACCAAACCAAACCACAAATGGAAAAGCCTCCACAAAACAGAAATCAGAAGTAATTTTCAAGTATCTTGCATGTCTAATTCAATGACTCAGTTTTCAGCAAAACATGCAGTTAGCACTCATGAATTCTCCCTAAACAAAATTTAGGTGAGGGGGAAAGATGCTGCTAACTTTAACTACTCAAGCTAATGGTAAAAACTCTTTGCAGGCAGATTATAGCATTATCAAATGCTCAGCTTCGACCAAAGAGGGTTCATGTTACTTCATGTCTGTGGCACCTGCCTCCTACCCTACAGACATTCCTGCTGCTTTTCTAGCATGCACACTGGCACTAATCTTAAACCACAGTAAACTAATTACAGGAACTAAATCAAAAGCAACCCAACACTGTGGGGAGTTTGTACAAACCAAAAGAATGTTATTCTATTATTATCCAAGAGTGTTTGAGTCAGCTACTGAGGGCACGCAAGTGCTGTGAATCTCATCTCCACGGGTTTTAACTTGACTCTATATGTCTCCTAATGTCCTCAGCATACATGTATTAGATGTCATGATTATCCAGTCTATTGAATAAATCAAGCCCTAGACCATGAACTGCTTCTATAACCCAAAATGCCTGAAGCCAAGCATTTTATCAATAACATTTTATCTGCAAGCTTTAAGTAGAAGTGTATTTCTCCTAAAATAACGTGGGCAAAACAGCTTTTAAGTTTCCAGTACATTATCCACAACTGGCTACAGTAATTCAGTTTATTCTGACTCTACCAGTTTTTTGTGTCTTTAATGAATTAGAGTACTTTTATACTCACTTTGCAGCAGGAAATGCTGTTCCAACACTAACAAAATGCCTGTTAAATTCTCATTCAGCTGATTCTTCAGACAATAGTATATATAGTAGAAGCAAATACTACTGAGATGGGTATGTTGTTCCTGGCTGGGACACAGTTAATTTTCTTCACAGAACCTAGTATGAGGCTATGTTTTGGATTTGTACTGAAAACAGTGTTGACAACACAGAGATGTTTACATTATTGCTGAGCAGTGCTCACATAGAGTCAAGGACACTTCTGCTTCTCATCCCACCCCACTAGTGAATGGGGTGGATGTTCACGTGAAGTTGGAAGTAGACACAGCTGACCCAAACCAATCCCAGTGATAAATCACACCAATGTCATGCTGAGCAACATAAAGCTGGGCAAAGGAGAAGGAAGAGGGAGCACATTTGGACTGATTGTGTTTGTCTTCCCAAGTAACCATTATGCAAGATGGAGCCCTGTTTTCCTGAAGATGGCTGAACACCTGCCCAACAGTATGAATCAGTGAATAAATTCCTTGTGTTGCTTTGCTTTTGCTTTACTTATTAAACTGTCTTTAACCCAATCATGAGTTTTCTCACTTTTACTAAATTTTTCATTCTCTTCCACTTCCCACTGGCTGGGAGTGAGTAGCTGTGTGTGGCTCAGCTGCCAGCTGGGGTTATACCACAACAGATATTGCACATCCCAAAAGATGGGTAGGGTAGTAAAGGGTTACTGACTCAACATGTGATACTATAATTGTTTTACAAACTGGATGCATGGTAAAGAGCACAGAATAACCCATCTTTATTCAGTCTGACTGGGAATTTATCTATTACCTTAAGTTCACACACTGGTATTTTCAGACAAGAAACAGTGTACTAGTGGGAAGCAGCATACTTACTAGAGCTGGGTATGAGGGATATCCACTGCATTTGGCCCATACTACTTTTAGAGGCTCAAGGACAGATGTTGCAGCATCAGTTGAAATCCACATACTGCTATGCCCAACTTCTAAGAACAAACAGTAATGTAAAATTAAAATGTTAGATAAAACTTCACACAGATCTGCAAATCTTTATATCCTCATCAGTATCTCATGATCATTAGAATCCAAGTAATGGTACTGCAAGTTGCATGATGTTTCCAAAGTATCGGATATCTACACCAAGATTAGCACCTGACGTCGTAGAGGGACTGTCTGGTACACTCTTCTATTCTTATGCATTAAGTCCTAATGCACATTTTACTTTTATTTATAAGCAGCCCTCTCTGTCTTTGTCCAACTATTTCCTGCACCAACAGGGTTCAAGAAAGTAGCTGCAGTGGTAACTTCTTCCTTCTCAGGAGGCACAATAATGGAAAACTGAGTTTTCTACTGCTCACTTCTACCAGAGTCTTCAGTTTTCTTCTCCTGCTCACCACTGGATTGAAGCGTGAGACGAGTTTAAGACTTTCAGTCAGATTCACAACTGCCTATATGTGTCTAAGGGGGCCAACAGACCAGGCAGAAGACCTGAGTTATACCCTCAAGATGGAACTAGGGGCATGAAAAAGTAAGAAGAAGATAATGAAAGTTCACAATCCCCTCGTCCAGATCATCAATAAAGATACTGAGCAGGACTGGGCCCAGCACTGATCCTTGGGGAACACCACTAGTGACTGGCTGCCAACTGGATGTGGCACCATTCACCACCACTCTCTGGGCCTGGCCATCCAGCCAGTTCTTAACCCATATCAGAGTGAATCTATCCAAGCCACTAGCTGCCAGCTTTGCCAGGAGCTTGTTGTGGCAGATGGTGTTAGAGGTTTTGCTGAAGTCCAGGTAGACTACAACCACAGCCTTTCCCACATTTACCAGGCAGGTAACCTGATCATAAAAGGAGATCAGGTTGGTGATAGGACCTGCCCTTCTTAAATCCATTATTTGATAGAAGTAGCTCTCTACTTGCCAAAAAATAACTTATCCCTTAATTCTTCCAAATACGCTCCCACTTTAAATGAATAATGCTTATTTATAACAAAATGTGGACATGGATATATATTTTAGCTCAATATCACAAAAAAGTACTGGAAAAAAACATGTTTTCAGGCCTTGTAAGAGCAGAAAGAACAAGGAAAAAGTGTTTAAGGTAACCACTCAAAAAAGGAGCTCATTCTCCACGAAACAGTCTAGGTCAAATTTCAGCCTAATTAATTCAATTATAATTTATTTTCCATCTATAATGGCATCAACATTTCAATAAAATACATCATTTGACAGCCTAACTTTAGAGATTCACAACTATGTAATATCAGTTAGCAAAACACAACAGTTTGTCATAACTTGCCACCACAGCGCAGTAAAGACATTAGATGTTCTTGAAGCTAGAAAATGTCCAGTGTCTTTAAGATCTTGAATAAGTCTCCTACAAGAAACAGGCACCTTACACTATTTCTTACTGAACTACATAAGCTTGAAAAAACAGTTATTAAATCTATTTATGTATATTAAATCTATGTATACAGCTATGAAAACCTCTCATAGCGCGTGTCTAGTGATCTTGCACACAAAGGACAAGCTCTTACATACAGATAATTCTATCAGAATGCCAAGAAAACCATATCAAGCATTCAAATTTAAGGCCCCAAAATCAAGACTGAACAATTTTTGAAATTGAAATTTATCCTTTGTATCTAAATCTCAATGTAATCTTCATATTTTAATACAGAACATACTTTTCCCATAATTGTCTTAACTTGTCCAGCAGACTGAATGGACTTGGTTCTAAAGCACACCTGTCTCACAAGTCAAAAGTGCTAAGCATGTCAGCAGTACCACAGAAGACAGCGTGCTTGCACACCTGGCTTTGTGATTGCAAAAGCACTCTTGTAACATTATTTGTGTTTGGACTAACATGATTTCAGCGTGCCTTTATTACAATGATGACATGCATTAAGCAATACAAAACCGTGTCCCATCCTAAGTGTGCTATTACACTCTGAGAGAGCACCTTGCAACAGGAATAAGATATTCCTTGGACCTAAAGATGGCATAATTGTAAGCACCGTGCTTGTTTCTAAAGCATACAGTCTACATCAAAGAGAACTGTTTGAGGCATTTTGCCAAGAATGAACAACCCTTTAAGTTTCTTTGTAAAATCTGGGATCTTACTAATAAAAGTAAATCATGTTAAAATTCTAGAAGTGCACAAATTCTTAGCAGGAGTTTTCACTTTACTCCTAGTTATTTCCTCTTCTTGATCTGCAGAGGTAACGTGGTGTGGAAGGTAGCCAAAGGAGCTCAAATTGGATAGACTATGCAGTAATATAAAAAATAACACTTTTAAAGGTTATTTCTCCTTTTAGACAGCTACAGAAGGTATCTGAAGACAGAGACGGAATTAAGGGAGATAATGAGAGTCCTGAAAAAGCAGACACAGGGATTCAAAGTGATGTGTAAAATATAAGGACAAAGAAAGAAAATACCAGTAAGAAACACTCAGGACAGAGTAAGAAAAGCAAATGGAAAAGGTTACGTTCTGTATAAGAGGTTACCATCCAGATAATAAAGATACTAAGCCTGAGAGTAACAAAGCAGTATCTGAAAATGGATTAACTACAACAATGAAAAACGAGACTGATCATATGGGGTGGAAAGAATAGACTAAGACGACCAAGTCAAATAAAACTACTAAAAAGACATGAAAAAAACCTGGACAAGCAACAACCAGGATGAGGGGTTGTAAGGCCAGAAACTAAGACAGCTAGATACTGAGAAGCTGGTGTCTAACTTCAGCATGGAAGCACTTCATTACATAACCACAGATCAACTTACAGAAGAGATAACCTACCTAAATCTTCTAATACAATTAAAAGACTGAAACAGGTGGAAAACATATCAAGAGAACATAGTTTTCCCCTAACACTGGGTAATACTATCTTCTACATCCCTCGAAATTGCCACTTCTTTCTAATTTCAATTTTTTCCTTAATTACAGCACTCTGTGTCTCATCCGTGTTGCAACACATTTATGAAGACCAGTATTATGAGGAGAAAACTCTAAACCAGAAAGCACAAAGAAAATTACTGACAGAACCACAAGTAGCACTTCATTCTCCTTTTATTATTAGAGAAGATTAATCACTTTAAATATTGCTAACTAATTAAAAAACCTCCAACCAAATCACATATTATTATTATTGTCTCTTCAAATTCTTAGAGACCAAAAACCAGAAACCACTTTCAGAATGCTTAATGTATTTCACCAGCAAATACAAATGCTAGAATATGTCAAATAAATGGACAAAATCATAGTTATACACTACTATCAGCGACACAATTATTTATTCTCACCGGCTGCAATTCTTGCTGCTTTGGCATAGTTTCCATTCTCAATGCATGATATCAATTCACTTCGGTCTTCCAGTGTGTGTCTTCGTATAAGTGCAGGTTTACCCTTACCACACTTTGGCAGGTTGAAACTACAAAAGTATTAATATTAAAACCATTACTTGGTAATTATCATTGTTCATTACAGATGAAGACTTTGAAAGGGAATTTAAAATTCATCAGCAGGTAGTAAAACCGGAGCAGAAATCTCTCACAGATTTTATATAACAAATACTACTAACACCAGAAAAGCCAAAAGCCCAGGTTATTTACATGCACAGAATTGCCTCGTTATCAGCAAAAGACAATCAGTAAGTAACTGCACCTCAACTGCAGTACAAGTTATACGTGTACAAACAAGAGGAGCTGCTTTGTCTCCAGTATTACAGTGGGTACTGGAAAACAAGCTCACTCTGCTCCAATAGTTCCACTACATGGGAAACAATTGTGTTCCCTTGCATTTTTCACTTGAAATTCACATCCTTTGGCTCTGGAACATTTAAACATAAAATGGGAAATGTGTTCTCTGCACACTTGAGTTTTGTTTAAGAGACCACAGAATCTGAACAGCAATTATTCTAGATTGAATTCTCAGTAAATGACATTTACAAGAGATAAAAATAATAAATTCTCTTTGTTTGACCTGGGTGCATTACTACCATTTCCTTAAACAGCTTAATAGCAATCTTGAACACATGAACAAAATCTTCTTTTCTCCAAAAGATTTACCCTATACTCCTTTATGCCTGAAAGGTGTCTAAGATTTGACACACAACTGAAAAAAATTGTAAAATTTATGCAATCCTCCAATGTAGGTCACAAGGAGTACAGAAAACTGACATATTTAGTCTCAATTTTCTATTTCACATTTACAGTTTTACCTTGAGTTGCACAAGAGACTGTTACTAGATGAAATACTAGATTCTGATGCACAGCGGCGACGAGGTTCAACTTTTCTTCCTGGAGTATCATCTAATGCTCTCTCTTTACTTCCATCTCCAAAACCATTTGTCAGACCTACAGCGTAACACAAAAGTATACTGCATCAAACTGGAAACAACATCATTTTCATTAATAATTTTTTGTATTCACACACTCTGTCATTACTGCTCTGTACTTCGAGCATTCTGATATAATGAAAAAGAAGGAATGTGGAAGATTAAGAAAATATTTCATTTTAAAACACAGAATCAGAGGCTCCTGTAGCCTGGATATTACAGATAGAATGGAAATTTAGGTAATATACAAAAGAAAGCAAAGATTATAATATGGGAAATGCCTAACGGAATGTGTCAAATTGGTCACTGTATGTAATGTTTTCAGCTATTAAGTCAGTCAGGCTACAAAAGCCATGCAGGAAATCCAAGGAAAGAACTCCAAATGTTACACACCAGGCAAAATTGTCAAGTCAATACAAGGCTCATTTTAATACAATTCGAATACAATCATAAGTCATGCAATAGTGAAAATCCTCTTCAAACACTGATGTAAAGAGTGGTAACAATTCCTTCCTGATGCTACCTAACAATTCTTGAACATCCTTCCATTTTGGTTAATTCAGTCTGACATTGTCATGTCTGTTCTCTGTGATCAACAATCAGTAATATTCACATTACTAGTTTTAAATATCTTCTCCTGGCACAAGTTTATATATGTCAAGATTCCTTTAGTTTCATAATTGTGATGAAAATGTGGAAAAAGCTTTTATATCACAAGCTACTGTTTTGATGGGCTGCCAGCAATTCTGCCCTCAGCTAATTCACAAACAATATAGTTCTTATCAAACTACTTCAAAACTAGATTCAAGAGATGAATGAAAATGTTTAAGATAGCATTCTGAAGCCTTCCCAACAGCCTGCAATCAGTTCCTGAAAACTGTAGACTGCAAAGAGAACAACATTTTAATACAAATTCAATTCTGAACACACTTACTTCGTTACAATGAAGTTTTTAATTAAGATATATGACCAGCATACTTCTCATAATGCAAGAAGGAACTATCCATTTCCACCATCCTACTATCAGATCATGACAGGTCATTACCATGATCTTCATTCATTCAGACACAGATCAGCTTATGTAACTTCAGGTGCCTCCCCACATAGCATTGTGCTAGAAGGCAATTACAGTGGAACTCGTTTTGCTAAGTTCTAACTCTTCCAATCTTTTTGATACAAAGACCCCCTCAAAGAGTGAAAACTAAGGAATCTGAATTTATCAAGTTACTTTGTATGATCCAGTTGCACCTGAAGGGGGGCTACAAGAAGGGTGGAAAGGTATTGTTTACAAAGATCTGTAGTGATGGGGGCAACAGTTTTAGAGAAGACTAGATTTAGATCGGATGTTAGGAGGAAGTTCTCTACCATGACTGTAGTGGCACACTGTAACAGGTTGCCCAGGGAGGTAGCTGAGGCCCCACCCTTGAAGATATTCCAGGTCAGGTTCAGCAGGGCTCTGGAAAACCTATCTAATGAAGGATGACCCTGCTTACTGTAGGGGGGTTGGGCCAGACGACCTTTGGAGATCCCTTCCAACCCAAGCCATTCTATGATTTAATGGATTTCCTCTTTCTTCTCTAGGGGACACCTTTAATTTGGATTATCAAGACAATTTAAAAGATACAAAGGTGACCTTATTCAATGGCCTGAGTTACATTTAAGAATTATCTTTTATTTTCATGCAGTTGACACTCAAATATTAATTTGTCTTTTTTTAATGCCTGTATTTACCATTGATTTCCTGTATAAGAAAAAAAAAAAGAGAAAAAAAGAGAAAGGGAGCATTGTCTTAAGCATTCAAGTACCAAACTCCAGGCTATTGATTAATCTTATTCTCAGTAATTCAGTACAAATAGCTGAAGAGTAAGGAGTTCAGACCTGGACTAGCTGTCAAAAGAGAGTATGCTTTGTGAGAAAGCATACATACCCCTATAAAATATCACAGCACACTTCATTCTGAAATGAGAAGCTTAAAAGTCTACAAAGATAAAAGGAGGTCTTTTAGGTCTCTGCAAATAACAATTTTTCATAGTTAGATACCCTGTCAGACCTATTTTTCAAGTGAGCTGTAAAAATGGCTTTGTTTTCATCCTGCCACAAGCCAGAAACACATTTCTCAACTTACCATTCAGGCATCTAGCTAATATAGATCAGCTGTCAGCAGAAACATGCTAGATCATAGATTTAATTTTAAATTTAAAGACAGAGCCAAACAATTATTGCTACTAGAACCAGAGCACTGAGAAAGTGGAAGCAAGTATCTGTTTATTCTTATAAAAGTATGCATCAAAATGTTTAAGAATACATATGTCAAACATGACTTGGCTGTTGTTTCCCTATGCATGCCAGTTGCATGGGCAAGGAAAAAAAAAATAGGAAGTAGCTTCACATTTTGATTGCTTACATCAGTTTACGATTGTGCTGCTGTTGCAATGGATATTTTGGCTCTCAGTACCTTTCAATGGTTTCCTCTCACTGTCATGTCAGTACCAAACAATAGACGGCCTCAGTGGTGAACTTGTTTTCAGTGATGCACTGGACAAAGCAACCATGTGACTGCCTGAATGCTGACGTTGAGAAACAAGGGATAAACCAGAAACTAGCAGCTACAGCAATGAAGACAGTTCTTTGCTGTGTTAGTTCAGTCTTCAATACTGAACATACCCTTCATTACAAGTTCACTAACATACATGTCAGGATGTCAGTAAGCAAAGATGTTGCAATCTGTAAGAATGGAAAATAACAGTGGGAAACACCTCCCACCCCAACTTTTCTGATAAACAAGGAATATTAAACTCAAAAGAATTTAGAGCATGTCGGACATACTTCTCTTGCTTGTGGAAGTATGAAAAACAAAGAACAGGCAGGCTATAAACAGCAGTAATCTTCCTGAATATGAAGCCCTGAATGACATGAGCTTATGCAATCCATAAGACTTAAGTTTATACAGTCCACTTTTCAAAAATTTTAAGGAATAGGCATTACTTTAAGAAAGGAAGACCTCCACACTTATTATAAGCAAAATACACTCCTATCCCATCACAGATGCAGCAGTTCACAAGTGATGCTGCAACTTGCAAGAAAAATCAATGCAACAAAACCCAAATAGTTTATGGTACCACTGATGTGCAGAAAAAAACCCAGATACACTACATTTATATGCTATAAATGGGAATTTGTGTTTTTAAACTTTACAAAACTCTTTCTCCCATGAATCAAGAAACATCCACTCTCCTGTAGCTACCAGAGTAAGTGAGAAGATCCTCATTTGCAATTTACTGGCTCAAAAGTTATTACTAAGAAGGTGAAATAAAGAACATCCATGGCAGGAGTAATCCATTCCACTCTTGCAGATTAGTAGCCTGACTAATCTTGCAACAAACCTCTATGAGCCACTTACATTTTCCAAAATGGAATGATTTCTGTTAAGCAAGCTTTCTCTACAGTCATAAAGAGAAATTTCATTAGGTCAGGTACTAAACTTCTTATACATAACCCACTCACCAACATCCTTGATTGAGAATAATCCCCCTTGAAGAAAAATACCAAACATCAAAGAAAAACTTCTTAATAATGGATATTTCTTCCCTTCACCCCACCTCTTTTCTGCTCTTCAGTTGCAACAAAAAAGTAGTCCATGCTCTGAGGCAGAACACACTAAAAAAAAGAACTCACAAAAAGTCTACTATCAATCTGAAATGTAGGGTGACTGCCATTTCAAATCTTGAGCTCTAGACTCCAGTTTATATAGAAGGCTTATGGCCATGTTAATATGACATAACACATAAATTTAAAAATAAAGAAACACTACTGAATAACTGTAAACTAGAAAAAAAAACTAGTAAGCCAAAGATTATCAGCTTGATATATTTTTCACAGATTTCTTGCTACCCTGGAAATTATATTTAGCAGGGAATTATTCAACTTTTTCTCAATCCACAATTAACTTTCACTGACTCCATACATTAAGCAAGTTAAAATCTTGTTGCCCACACCATGTCACTGAAAGCAGGAAAAGAAAGCAGGGAAAGGTAACTCTTGAATACAAGACAGTAGAAGTTCAGAGCAATGATACAGAAACAAACTCAGGATAGTCCAAGAAGCAGCAGCAGCCCTGAAGGCATAAAACACTGCCACAGAACACAGAATTTTGCATCTCAGACTGTAAATGCAGCTTGCAGTTCTGCTGAAACAAAAATAAAGAAGCAGAACTGATATAAAATTATTCAAAAGCACTAAAACTACAGGTGAAAAGCTGAGAAACCATGAAAAACATTAAATAATTTCAACCACTAAGAAAGTGGGAGCATTAAAAAAAAAAATTACTGCACACAGAGCACCAGCACTTCTATGAGACTATTTAGGTTCATTTTACCAAGCAAGGACTAATCAAGTCCTGACTTGTGCACTTACCGCAATAGCGACGTTAAGCCTTTATTAATGTAAAGAAAAATGTGTAATTTATTAAAACTACATAAATGCACAAAAATCACCAAAGTATTTTTTGTATGCTTTACTTCTCCCAAGGAAGATTAGACTGGTTTGGAGGGGAAGGGGAGAGGATGGATACTGAACATTCTTAACTGATCTGCTCTGACAGAGCATGTTCTGGGAATAAGAATGCTGGGACTGGTAAAAATCTGCGACAAATTTGTGTCACATATACTACAACATGTACAACTTTATAACTTACGGAAATGGGGCAATATAGTGAATGAAGAGCATAGTTTCATATATGTCAAAGACTTCCTCCAACAGTGTTCTTTATTTTTTTGTTTGTTTGTTTTAAGGATGGCTGGTGTCTCCAACATGATCCAAAATAATTACTTCAAATGCAATTGTCTTTCTGTGTTCCAAAATGATCATTTAATTGAATTCCATTCCATGTTGAGGATAACAGAAAATAATTAGGATCCAAAGAGATAAATACCCAGCATGATATTAGTTAATATGAGAACCTGGAAGACAGTGAAAAAGCCATTAAGTCTCTCTGAAAAGAAATAGAGCTTTCAAATAAATAAGCCATCCTTACAGCAGTGTTCAGAGACAGTGAGAATAATACAAGTGTTCAATGTATTCTAACACTAATACTCAGCTAATGGCTCAAAAGGGGCAAAACTAGATGAAAAGTTCCATTTTGATTCAGTCCTCTCTCAAAAAAGAAAAAATATGCAAGCAACTGAAAGCATAGAGTACAATCTTCTCATGCATGATATGCATGAAGAACATGGCCTTAAAACATATCTAAAAATCCCTTCAGTAAGATTAAGAAAGGGGATGATACTAATTTAAGAGAATTTACATATACAGGTATGCAGAGAAGGGATAAAATAACACTAGAATAAATTTTAAAATATTGAAACCTTGAAAATGGGCATACTGCAGCAATAGGATGGCATCCACAAAGTTTTAATAAAGTGAATCCATACAACTGCTAAACGGCTACTTCTAACAGTAAATTCTAGAGTCCAGTAAGATATATTAGACACAAACCTTTTCAGAATACAGAGATGAGTATCTGAATATATCAGTGTTTACAAGTCTTAAAATAGTCTCCCATATGCAGAAAAAGTGGGAGCCAGTTACTCACAAAGATGATAAAAATTCGTTCTGAAGAGTCCCCTGGAGATAATGCTTTAAAGACTGGCTTAAGATTTGGTCGTGGCCAAAGATAGCAAAGCAAGATCAGTGTTAGTCCACCAAATGGCATCTATACACTAAACAGCAGAAACTTTCAAAATCCTAAAGAGAAAATATAATCTTTGTAATTTTAAACAACAGGTAACAGTTTGGTGGCTCACCCAATAGTCAAAGCTTTCTATGTTTCTATGCTTAAGAATTCATCCTGTAACTATTAGCTTTTAAGTCTGAGAATAAGAAGTGTTTCTGGCTAACCAGATGAGAGACTGCTAAAACAGCTGGATCTGAATTGCCCAACAGAAAGGAAAATTAATCAACATTTAGTAATTTCAGCTTCCACAAGATGAAGATTGTCCCTTGATCTGTGTACTACAATAGAATCACAGTACCATAGGACAACTAAGACGTTTTAATACATACAAGTGGAAGGCAACTCTAATAGAGGAGTTTGAAAACATTCCAGAAAGATTTGAAAGGAATAAAAGAGCACACAAGCAAGAATGCTTCTTAAAAAAACAAAACTAAACAAAACAAACAAAAAAACCCCAAACAAACCATTTTACCACTTCTAGAGGGCATATCTGTTCCAGTGCTATACGAAAGACTGATGACAGTAGTAGTATTGGGAAAAATGCCATTTTAAGTGTAAGTACAGAACTTGAAGAATCTAAAAACTAACTTCACAAACTGCATTTTTACTCAGTCTAGTTTATAGAATTGATGACAAGAAAATCATACACAGACACTACAAGATTTAAGTGCCTGAATCACACATCGATCATGTCATCTAGGATCCAAGAAATACATGAGCATAAAAAGTCAGCAATTTTTCGGACTGTTTACTTCTAATAATCTTGGCAAAGACTACTTAGGAGGATTTAAGATCAGAACCTTTTTTCCAAATACTTTTTCTGCATTATGTAGGAATGCAAACAGTAAAGATTCTTTAGGAAAAATATCTTTCTTACACATTTTCCATTTGAAGAGTTCTATTTTCTCACATACCAAATCTTGCTATAAATTAATGATTGTTTTAATTCTCAATTTATATAATGAAAAAGCATGGCAATTACCTATAAATATATTGCATCAAAGCCCCAGTGCCTAGCAGTCTTTCAGAGCAGCACAGCAGGACTATTCAGTTTCCTAAACAGAACTAGCTCTCTTAAATTATTATATTCAAGCTTTTATACAGAGCTTTTACTAAGACTTCTGCTCTGAAAGTAAATGTTTCCCTGTAATTGTGAGAATACAATTGCTGGGCAGGGTATCCAAAGAAAAGAAAACTAGCAGGTGAACTCTCTTATATAAGCACATCCATCAGTCCTGCTCTGCTAAAAGTGAAACAAATAATTTAGCATTTATTTGCCCTCTAGATCCATTTGGGGAAAAAAAAAAAAAAAGAAAGAAAAGGTGCCTCAGTCTAGGACAGGGAAACTGAAGTTGCCACCTGAAAGAAAGATAAAGGCAGATAAATATTTACCAGGTATCTCCCACTCCCAAGATGACACACAGGACAACACTGTAAACTTCAAGTTTCTGAATTAGCCAGTTATTTTAAGTCACACAGCTGCATTTTTGCAGCCACATTTCCAGGCCTTTTGTACCTTGAGAGGTATTTCACACAGGAAGATGAAAACTTCAAGTGATTCAGCATGAAAAATCCACTGCTTACTATAGGCAGTGAACAACCCCCTTTCTATGATAGCTTGCACTGTACTAGAGAAAGTGTATGATCTGAATCCTTGCAGAGACTGTAATATCACAATAAAAATTCATTCCAGCCTTGTAGAAGTTAACAGTGCTTGCAGTTCTAAAACTGCCTCAGGCTTCAGTAAAAGGAATCGCAAAGAGAAAACAAGATGTTTCACTGCTCAGCACAGTCAATCTAATAATGCTTGAAGTGTCATGAAGATAATCAAGGGCTATTTAAGCATCAACCCAGCTTTGCTATTTTTAGGCAGCAGTGAACCCAGTGCTATAATAAGGCTGACATGCAAATTCATGTTGTACCTGATCAGATGAATCTATAGTATAGGTTTCACTCCCAGGCTCTCAAGTCTAAATTTTTTATCTTCAAAAAAAAGTATCTTTATAGACCTCAGTACTATACAAACATAGCCATTCTTACCAGCTAAAGGTTAGTTGGCAACATCTGCTTTCATTTCTATTTTCTTCCACTGACATGTTGGTAGAAAGTAATTTCTGAGTGACAGTTGTATTGTTACAGCTTTGTAAGAGGTAAGAAGTACAGCAAGAAAAAAAAGAGGAAGGAGAAAAGAAAGTGAAAGCAGGAGTGTTACTATGTTAGGATTGTATGGCCTGAAAAAGTCCAAGTGACAGCATGAATAATGAACATTATTTTTTGTTACCAACAAAATAAAAGCACCTTTGTTTCAAGTATTTTGTCTATTCTTGAGTAATATACATTTCATTGTGTGGGAAACTCTTTTAATGTGTACACTTCCTCCACCCACAGAAACTATGTCTGGGTACTACCACGGTAAACAGAAGAGAATTATCAATTAAAAATATCCCAAAATCTTGAACTGCATGTATGATACAGTAAAAGGGTACATATACTACCAGATTTACTCCTTATGGAGTAAATGATGTCCTTCAATTCATGTACCAATATAACCTATTTTTAAATGGAGGGGGGAGGAAGGGAAGAAAGCTTAAACTCACACACAACTCTTTCCAAAAGACATTCATCTTGCAGTCAGCCCTAATGTAGGAACTGTCTCATTCACTCTCCATTCATAGTGGTATGAGCCTAACTCACCTGTACTTTTAACTGCCAGGTTCAGTGCCCAAAGCTAGTGTTGGAGACAGCAGGTTCATTTTTATGATCATTCATCTGTTAAATCAGACCTGTAGATAAGTACGTGGGAATTGGACTAGATGACCTTTAGAAGTCCCTTCCAAACCAAACTTTTCTATGATATTCCAAACAGGTCAAACAATGGTGATCTGATCAACTCTGGAACCTTATGTGCCTGATATAAGGGACTTTAAGATATTCAGATCTGTAAATTTGAAGCTAGGCCACGTATACTGAATCTCAAACACCATGGCAAGTGTGTTCTTACTTTATAGGTATAGTGTAGGTCTCCAAATTCACTGTGTTTTAAAATACCTTCAATAAATACCACACTTCTCTGTTTACCATCTGCACCACACAGAAAAATTGGTGTTAAATATCACAGAAGAAGCACATAGGGCATGATGACATTTTGGGTTTTTTTTTAAATACCAAAGCTGTGCCAAGCAATGAACTAAGCATTCAAAAGAAAATAGAATGTCAGAAGAGAGTAAAAGGCTTCACAGTTTTTATAAAGAAGAGCATCTAGTTGTTTTGGGGTTTTTTTTGTTACAGAAGATTCAATTATACTCATCTTGGAAAACACAGCAATTGTAACTTGGACACTGGTAATAAATGTATTAAACATAACCCAAAAGACAGGACTGTCAAAGAAATTAATGAGTGTAAGACTCAATTAAAAAATTCTGAAATATTAATTCATATTGTAACTCATGCATGCAAACACTTCACAAGCCTTGGAAAAGGAGAATCCTCCCCATTTCCCTTGTTGTTCAAGCACTACTGTTCTTGACTATGTTGTTCAAAATTTCAACAACATAAATCAAGAAACACTCAAATGAACATCAAATTTGAGAAATACAATAATTCTTTAAATGAAAAAAAACAACCAAAAATCCAAAAGGAACACTCATTCTCTTAATTGCTACTGAAATTGACATGTTTCATCCCCCTCTTTCTTCTTTATGCACTTACTCTTTTCTACATGTATTATTAAACAACTCCTCTTTTGTTTCTTAATTTGTTTCCAGAACTTATATTAGCAGGAAACGTAGCACAGCTGTCAGAATTCCTATCTAAAGCTTGAGATGTCCAGACACAAATAAAGAAACAGAATTTGTGGTGTTTTTCCAAATTTCTTTTCTTAATTTCTCTGATTTTTCTGGCAAACAATTGGTTTCTCAGTGGTTTTATCATGACACTAAAAAAAACAAACCAAATCAAAACCACCAAAGCCCCACACAACATGCTATATTCAAAATCCCAACTAAAGTTACAAAAAAACTTGTCAAAATCAAGGAAATACACACTAACATCCTCCCCAATAATTTTGGTAATATTCTGGTCAAACTTCACTATCTCAGCCTCTTAGGTACTTACGGGCTGTTGTGCAGCCTGGGTTTATCCTGACAACTTGGTAAATGAACTTCCATAGTCCATGTATCTCTACGCTGACAAATTTAACAAGCCAGAGAGATATTCTTTTTAGGTCTTGACAATCTCAGGTGCTTTTTGTACATATACACACTGAAGCATTTTATGTTTTGAAACTTCCTGAAGGCACTCATGTGAAGTTTTTGGACATCACTAAATGCTTAGACAAAAATTTTACATCTGATTTTATAGCAAACAATCACTATGTATCTAATGAAAAAAAAAAACACAAAACCAAAACCAATAATCATTTCAATTCCAAGTACAAAGAATCTGAATATCTCAGCAGATTTAGTCAAATTACTGCATTATACTCACTAATATACATATATAGTATCATTCCATTCTATGTTAATCAGATTTGTAATTATGTTAATTTGTTTTGAGCAACTTCCAGTTTAGTTTGTTATTTACTTAGATGAAATAAGCTAGGTTCTTAGAAATGCATGTTCTACTTTCATTTCCTCCATTTAGAGAACGGTCACTGAATGATGCATATGAAGCCTGACTTTTAATCAAATCTGATTGTGCTCCAGAGAGCAAGAAGATTTATTAGAAATCAAGTACTGAAGTATTAAAACACCTCTCTGTGTTCCATTTTATCTTACTCCTAACACATGAAATAAAATTAAAGAGGTCAGTGCTATTAAATTATAGCAAATGCAAGTGGAGTCTGCTTGGCAGTTACTTGCCAAAAGCTCTTAAATGTCAAATATTCTGTAGCCATTGGGTAGAAATAAAGTCAGCCCAACATTTACTGACAGATTTAATAAGGTATAATTGTCTTTGTTGTATACTGAGAGCTGCATGAAATATATATATTAAGATAACAAAAAAGTCCTGGTCCTGCAAAAAAATCCTGTGGTTTTTATTATGTTACATACTCTAACTCAGTAATCCCTGTTAAAATATTTGTTTGCATCTGTTTCAGGGTCTGAAGAAACACTGTATCTGGAAGTAGGAATGATATCAAGTAAATGATGTTTCACTGAAAAACAAAATTCTATTACTGCTATGTAGCCAAGAATAGAAAACTGAAATACTGCAGTATGCTGACCACTACTTGCAATTCTAATTCAATGATACATTTAGGACTGTATGTTCCAAATACTTAGTTTACAGTTAAAACATAGGGTACCAACATAGTGACTGTGAATTACTGCCTCACATTTAGGAAAGTTTAGAGGTGACTGATTAAAATCAAGAAAATGAAAATTTAATCTGGATCTAATCTAGCATTTTACATTGATTAAAAGTATCTTAAAAGAGTCATTTGTTACAGGAGTTTATATTACCTACACGTAACTGATAGAGACAAGTTCTTGAATGGCTGGTATAATCTATCTTCTGTCTATTAACCAGCTTTAGTTTCTCAAGTGTAATAACTGAATTAATTTCCTTATAAAAGATAAGGTAAATACACAGTGGGTATTTTGAAAAGGTCACTGAACTTACTGCAGTTAAAACTCAACATTCCTGAACTTCAAGAACCAAACTTTGATGGGACAAATAGTTCCTAAACAAAAATAACTTCTCTTTGAAATTGCTAGATAGCATAAGAAGAAAACCCAAGACACATCAAGTCCATAAATGACATTTTTAAACAAATCTCTCCACTATGTAGTTTCCAGTTACCACACAGCAACTATGGAGAGAGTGATAATGCTGTAATAGAACACTATGAAATTAAAATTTAAGGTTACATTATACTATTCATATCTTTGCAAAGATTCAAATATAAAGGGAGGTCTGAGTATTAAAACTAATTGCTTTCAGGTCTCTTTGAAGGTTAAGTCATAATGTTGTGCAATAGTTCCCCACCTATGGGAATAGGGGAAACAAAAAAAGCACCAGTATGGCAGTAATTCTTTCACATGTGATTTCTGTATGAAAACCTACAACATACGGGACACCATACTTACATAATACAGGTGCCAATGCATCCCGTACGTATCTTTCCTGAAACTAAGTGTATACCAACTTCAAATGTAATTCAAGAGAGCATAATAAAAGGCTGTCTATGAAAATATGTGTGGTTTTACTGAATTAGGGAAGCTTTAGAGTCTTTGGTTGAACTTCTTCATATACAGAACTGACATTAAAGGGGGGAAACACCGAAGAGACTGAGTATGGTGAGGAAGAAAACAAAACATCCTTAAGTTACATCAAAAAAGCCCATATTCATTACGATGCAAACAGTCGTGACAGTGCAGTTTCCAACCACTAAAACCATCAGTGATTTGTATAGCGAGCAAAGTCCTTTTTAATGACTTAGTTCCTATATCCACAGCAAAGAAAACTATAAAATAGTAACACATTTTCAAGAGCAGTAAATTCTCATGAAGTTTCTAACTCAGAAGAATGCATTTAATAGGCTTGAAACAGGGTATGGCTCTGAAGGGAAGAGTTGAAGTCTGATGAAATATTTAGAATAAAAATTATTTTACTATCAGCATGGAATTAGTAGTTCATAAACTAATAACCAAGTAGAAAAAAAAAATGTGTACATAAGCTTATTTATTATTATCAGAACACAGAGATCTGCATGAAGTGACACCTGTCTGCATATGGAAAAATAAAACAATTCAAGTGCCTTTAAATCTTGGAAAGCACCTGAGGTTTGTGCAGGTTTAGCTCAAAATGGCTGCAAACTACAAAAGTCTGAAAATAACACAAGGAGTAAAATCTCCAACATGAAGGTAAAACATGTGGCTGCTAATGAAAGAAGAATCATAGGAATAAGATGCAGTAAGCTTGCACATTTGTATGAACAATATATGCACAAAAAACACATACAATTAAAGAACTAGAACACCTTCAGGTGAATGTAACTTGGCTAAAACATTCCAGTTCACATACACAATTTCTTCTTGAACAAAGTTTACATACAAATGTCCCTTAGCTGTTTGACATGAATTTAATTCCATGCATATTTTCATTAGCTTCATGAAGAAGCTACTGAGTTTTATTAAAAAAAAATAAAATAAAAAGAAACCCAAAATCCCAAAACTAAACAAACAACAACAAACCCACCCACAATTGTTTGGATGTTTTTTCCTGTTACTAGTCAACACATATATCACATTAAACTCCACCAAAGTAGATAGTCTCAAAATGGGAAGAGTACTAAAATTAGAAGAAACTTTTCCCAATTGTTTGGGTTGTGGCTTTGTTTTGTTTTTATCAGATAATCAAAAGATTTTTTGCATTCTCTTCCTTTAAGAAATAATTCACAATATTCATGATAAAAATTTCAAGGAATTAGTCATAATCCTCGGTGTGATCTAGCACAAAATGATTCACTGCTCATGTGATAAAATGTAATCTATGTAAGGGTACACAATGAAATAAGCTAAAGACTGATAATTGGAATATTTGAAAACAAAAGATTTTTATATTATCAGTTGAGATTAACTCATTTCTGTCATTACAGTACCTTCATATGATTCTTAACTTTAGAACTGAAGTACCAGATCTAACCTATGTGCTATTTCCAAGCTATTATGAAAAGAAATGGCAACCGGGACTTTCCAAAGAGGAAAGAAAAAAAACAAACAAGCCAACCAAACAAAAAACCAGCTCCGCTCCTCATACCAAATATTACCTACCATTTTCTTGTGCTACAATTCCAGCATTAGAATAATGCACCTCCTCGCTTGGTTGCTCAAATGATAGAAACCCAACAAAATCCTCAAGAAAACCGTAAGGAACAAAAAACTTCCCAACCCACAAAAAAACAAAGACATTTGGGCACATCTTCACAATAATCATTCAAATTAAATTCCCACGTATTTCATTCAAAGACATAAAAAAATGCATGCTGTTTTCAAACCTGCATATGGGTTATCAAGATGACAACGAAACAGAGCACTTATTTCAAAGGTAATATAAAAGTCAAAGCAATGGCAATGAATAATGTTAAAGAAATATACTTAAATTTCCTCATGCTGATCTTTCTCAAAAAAAATGTTTTATTCAAATTTCTCAAATAAACAGAGCTATAATTTGCTAAGGTATAATTATGTATTTAACTGTACTCATTAGAAGTGTCACTAACAGTGTAATCTTACAGTTTGATTCTTCAACTTTTAAATAAATGAAGTGCACAGACTCAAAAGAAAAACAACACAGGAAATGTCTGTGGGATTTCAACACTATAAAAAACATATGGGGTATACAAAACTTCATACACAGTCATCATATTCACAATGTGAAAATATGCTTGGAGTAACACTGCAGCAAAATGAAGTCATACACAGAAAATGTTATTTTCCGTATTTCTTATAAGAGTTCTGGTTTTGACACTACATATGAAGGAACTTCAAAAAAGCAGCTGATTCACCCTTCCTATCAGTTACAACAAAAGGAAATAGAAACAACTTAAAAAAAACCCCAAACACCTATACATGAAAACTTGAAGGTTCCATCACTTAAGTAAGAACTGGGAAAAATAAGAAATTGTTTCACTGAGTCTAATGGTATGGGGCCAACACAAAAATGAGTAAGTTGTCCTCTGAACTGCAACTATTTAACTATGAGTAAAGACTGTCCAAATGCTAAATCTGATGATGAACAGTTATATGTATGTAAAACATTTAACAGTTATGTTAACTTTCAAGATGCAGCCATTCAAATAAGTTTTGTAACATTTACCTGTGTCCAAGCGCTTTACAGGGGACTCATCATCAACCTCAGAATCTCCACATGCACTCCTTGATCTTTTCCTTGGGTGCAGAAGTGTCTCCAACCTTGGAAGGACTACAGACAAAAAGGTTTTGGTCCCTAGCTGTGGAGAAGTTGGCTGGGTTTCAGTGTTCTTTGCAGACTTTTGGGGGCTTATACTTTTCGATTTGCAGAAGAGAATGGATGTACGTCTGTTTACATCAGTTGATGACTCAGCTACAGCAGAAACAGTCGACTCATTGAGATTACTGTCAAGTAAGTGTTCTGGAGTGTGTCCATTTATTTCTTTCTGAATGGAAGTGCTATATAATTCATTATCAAATTTTACTCTTTTGTAAAGCTTACTCTGCTCTGGATTGAGTTCTACTGGTTTGAGGGTTGGTGGTTCTGAATTAGTCTCCAAGTTTGAAGGAAGAGGTAATGCATCTGATGGTTCAAGTTTAGGGGGAGATTTATCTCCTGAAAAAATTATAAATAAAGTGTGATTTTTGAAAACCTGTAGTTATAAAGTCTATTATAAAACTCACTATAAATGTGCAGCCCACCAAATAAATTGTTGTTTGGAAACAAAGCATAACATTTAAAAAACAAACCTTGTTCTAGCAACAAACTGTCCTAGTTAGTAGTTTCTGCTTTTATACTGGGAATGTAACAGGGATATAAAAGTAGGCGTTTATAGTTGGTGTTAATTTTCACCTGGATAAATACTGTTTTCTTCTCATGCAATTATGTTAGTTTCATTAACTATAAGCTAAGAAATGTATTTTTAAAAATAAAAAGCTGGGCTGGTGGATGATTTTCCATAAAAAGCAATTACACTGCCATTCAAGTAAAATTTCTGATAATACACATTTTCATTTGTTTCACCTTATCACTATTGAACGTAACTGCCTAAGACAATTTTTATCAGAGAAGCATTAAAAAAAAGTATTTGTAGACTGATCTACTAAAATGTGCTATAAAATTTACAGAAAGGCACAACATGTAAAGTTGCTTTACAGTTGCAGCTTCAAGTTTTGTCTACCAAAAAGAAATAAAAAAGGAAAAAAAAAAGAAAAGTAATCGACCCTCCATCCTCCTCCAAAGCCTTGTGGCTTGATTAGCTACTACTTGGCAAATACATATTTGACAATGCGGACTTGATAGGAGAGATCAGAAAAACCACCCTCTACCATTTCTTCTTCCTTCCCCCTTTAAAAAAATAAAACACCTCCCATGAATATGTCTTTGTTAATTCCACTAATTTCACGATTTCAATGGAAATACATGTGTGAGTATAAACCTAGTTTCCGTTTTCCATCCCAAGTGATGCAAAGTAAATAAATTTAATTATAAATATTCTGCTGTTGCAGCACTGCCAATACCAATATCCTGATCTTACTCAAAATTACTAACTCAAAAATGTCAAAACCTTCTTTCTAGCTAGCAAAGGAATCTTTCAAAATATAAATTAATAAGAAAGAAGATGCTTATTCTAGAGTAACTATATGGGTCAACAGAATACATACGCTAACATCTGAAATTTTGTATTTAGCTAATTCTTCTATCTCACCTGAACAAAAGGTATAAACCCCAAAGATTTAAGCTCTGTATCAGTAGTGGATTAAATATTATCTCTATGTTTTGGTTTTGTCTCAGCAATGCTTACTTGGAAATCAATTAGTTCTAAGGGCAGACAAATTTCTGCCCCATTGTTAAAGGTTCGACCAAACAAGAGCGTAGTTCATATTAAAAATATATTGTTTGAATAAAGTGTGACTACGCTCACATTCTTTGAAGGCAGGCAAATATCACAACGGGTAAATTTACAGTCAGAGAAGCATGCTTAATGTACCACCAATTAAAAAAGCCTGTAGTTTAGAATGTCCAATGGGACTGTTCTTTGTGAACAAATTCTTATTTTCTTATAATAAAGATAGAAAATGTTCACAAAAATATTTAAGCACAGAAAACCACTTGGTAACTATTTAGACACTAATATCTAAATGTCATAGGGTTGTTCTGGTATATTCCACATGATCAAAACTGAAAACAGAACTGCAGGAGGCAATTCACAGCTCTTCAAAATTCATCTCTTAGGCACAGTGTTCTACTATCTTCCTCATCTTTCTTTTTCATAATTTGTTTTCTTTACTCCTTTAACTACCTCCCATTTCCAAATCAAAATTTGAACAAATGACCATTACTCTTCACTAGAATTGTAAGACCAATGCCAATTAAATCTAGATCATGTCCCTCGTTATGATTTTTTTTTAAAGAAGGTGTACTGTAAATATAAGAAAATAGCTACTGCTCACTTTTGGACTGTATTTTTTACACAACAGCTGCAGTGAATGGCTGTGTCATAGACATGTTTAGTTACAAAAAAAAGTTAGTGTATTCATTACTGGCCAGAAACTATGTTCCTGAAGAACAACTCAGTAGCATCACCAGTTGAAGATTATAAAAAAAAAAAGCACCAAATATTTTTAAAATACTTAATGGCCTCACAGGAAGGTAACCACGTTGATTCATGTACACTTTTCCTACTGTTACTTAAATCTCAAGCAAGATGTACGCTTGAAAAGCATTCTCCTAGTCACACTATGAATTAAACATCGAGTTGTAATTTGAATGGCAGTTTAGGACAGTCTTTTTTATTGACTTCCACCTTCCAAAATATTTGATAAAATCAAGCTGCACCAGATAGACAGCTTTATTTATTACTATACTTCCACTTTCCCTTGAGCTTTATCCTCCTCCATCTCAGTGAATTTACTCTAAATGAAACACATTTCCAACTCTCTCTAAAAAAGTTAGCTTTTGAAAGAGTCGATTGTGATACAAACTCAACAGAATTGGGGTTTTTTTTTGTGAGATTAGATTTTCCTTGCATTATTTAAAAAGTAGAAATAATGATTTCAGCAACTGATTTACAAGCTAAAAACAGGTACAACCGTCAACTGAAATATAAAGTTGGGTCTTTCTACTATATTGCCTCACTGTAATCAATACGAGTTAGCCAAGAGTAGATACAGTTCTGTGACCAACGTTTTGAGGAGGAAGAGAAGCACAAGGGGAAGGGCTGGTTAAGACAGTTTGTTAAGTCCTACCAATATTTAGCTTTATTTAAAAATGCAAAACAAACCAAAAATTAAACTCAAACATACCCTCCACCAACCCCCCTGTCTGGAGTAAAGAATAAAAAAAGATACAAGACAATACAATGGGCAGTTTTCAGCACCCTTGATCTAGGCTTACATGATCTCTACATCATTTAGATTTCCCAAAATACAAAGATGTTTTCCACTCAAGCATTTCAGATTCCTTCTTATATGAGATTGTTTGTACTTTCATTTTTTAACACCTAAACTTTTTAAAAATCTTGTGTTGTCAAAAATAATGGAAGGGTTTTGTTTAAAAAGATCACTCTCGTATTTTTAAAATATTTGTTGTGATTAGGCAGCTACTTAGCCATTTAAAAAAAAATATACATTTCTTACACTTTCTAATTCACAATTAAAGTACCTGACTGAAGAGGTTCAAATATGGTTTGAAATCTTACCTTCTTCTTCTCCATCTTGTTCTAATGTTGTATTTTCTTCTTCAAAACTTCCAATACCTGATTCTATTTGAGGAGCTTGGTTGTGTTGCTGACTTAGCTTGTTGCGAATAACGCTGATTTCTTTCTTTAACAGCTTTGCTCTTTTGCTCCTCGACCCACTGGATTTCATTGCACAGGTGAGATCAAGTTTCTCTAGCAACTCTCTCAGCTGTTCTTCCAAGGACATATGTGCTCTGTTTGCAGGATTCAGTAACCTATCCACTAAAGTCAAAATACATGTAATTGAAAACATTAGTGTTTCCCAGAATATTTCCTGGATGAATATTACCAATAGGAGGGAAAAAAACTCTTGCCAGAATGAAAAAATGTCATCAAAAAGCTACTCAAAAATGCATTCACTATTCTCATTTACTGCCAAAACCTCAGAAAAATTATGAGCATTTCAAAAGAATAGATTTTAATTCATAGTATTACATAGAATCATAGAATCAACCAGGTTGGAAGAGATCTCCAAGATCATCCATTCCAATCTATCACCTAACTCTGTCCAATCAACTAGAATATGGCACTAAGTGCCTCATCCAGTCTTTTTTTGTACACCTTCAGGGAAGGCAACTCCACCACCTCCCTGGGCAGCCCATTCCAATGGCAAATCACTCTCTCTGGGAAGAACTTCTTCATAACATCCAGCCTATACCTCCCCCGGCACAACTTGAGACTGTGTCCCCTTGTTCTCTTGCTGCCTGCCTGGGAGAAGAGACTGACCCCCACCTGGCTACAACCTCCCTTCAGGTAGTTGTACACAGCAATGAGGTCATCTCTGAGCCTCCTCTGTTCCAGGCTAAACACCCCCAGCTCCCTCAGCCTCTCCTCACAGGGCTGTGTTCCAGGTCTCTCACCAGCTTTGTTGCCCTTCTCTGGACACCTTCCAGTATCTCAATACCTCTCTTGAATTGAGAAGCCCGGAACTGACACAGTACTCAAAATGTGGCCTGAACAGTGCTGAGTACAGAGGAAGAATAACCTCCCTCGTCCTGCTGGCCACACTGTTCCTGATATAGGCCAGCAGGTTGTTTAAGAATGTGTTCATGTTTATGTGTACTGGCAGTCATTTTCTCGTGACTTACAAGCATATGCTATTGTGTGAAAGAAAGTTCAACTTAAAAATGTCTTTCATCTATCACGTTATATTAGGCTCCAGCACTGTCAAAATCAGAATTTGAATAACACTATTTTCTAATAACAGATCCAGTTAAATCTTTCAAGCAACAGTTTTTATGGCATTAGAGTGGGGCAATCTAGTCATAAACTGAACAGCAGCCATCTTTATGGAATATTCATGGTGTGCATAATAAAAAATGCAACTTTTAAAAAGTAATCAAAAAGTATCTTACCATCTTCCCAAGAGAAAGGCTGGGGTGATTCAAGTTTCGGCCGTTCAGCTAAGTGCATTCCAGTTTCATTATTGTAACCGATTCCTTCAGCATCTCTCCTGGCTTGCCTGAGAACTACACCTCCTTGATCTCTCAACCGCACTGCAGCTCTATAGAATATTGTATCTTTTGCATTGTATTTCATACAGTTATCTATGATAAGATTGAAGTCTTCTTCAAACTCACTGAGGTTTTTATAGCCTTGAGCATCTAACCGTTTTCTCATGGTAGAGAAATCCATAGGATGTTTAATATGATCCAAATAGTCTGGAACCTTTGAATAAATATTTAAAACATGAATAAGTAAAATTGTCTTATTACAGAGAAAGAAACATTAGCTATTACTTCATTCATTTTTTTTAACACCTTAAATAAAGAACTTCAAAATGCAGACTAGAATTGAACACCTCGATGTTGCAAACATTAGCATGCTAACAGAAGTTTACACATCACAAAATTATGCATCTTAGGTAACAGTCTCGATCTCTACCAAACAATGTGGAAGCTATACATTTTTCTAATTCTGTGGCTTTATGTACATATAACATGTGTATTTATGCACATGCCATCTAATAAATGTATGCATTGATAAGCCTACCATATAAGGAAAAGCTGATAGAATTTGGTTTATCCAACACAGTAAAAGAAGGCTATGGGGAGACCTTATCACCACATTCCAGTATTTAAAAGGTGGCTACAAAGAGGATGGATACTCTCTTTTCACAAGCAGTCACATGAGAAAGATGAACGGTCATGGGTGCAAGTTACACCTGGGGAGGTTCTGATTGAATACACAAGGAAATTTTTTCATGAGAGCCATCAGCCACTGCAATAACCCCCCACCCCCCCAGGAACTGACAGATTCCCAACACTGAATGCTTGTAAAATTGAGCTGGACAGGATGGTGGATCACCTTGTCTAGACTAGATGATTCTTGAGAACCCTCCAATTTGGTTTTCTCTGATATTTAGAGTATATAGGTGTATATGTACACACATATATGTATAATCTACGGCATGTATACGTGTCTACATGTTCTTTATACCCATGTATAGATGTGTTATATACGTACATATGTATATATACACATACATATATTCTACCTAGACTCCCAGTGAAAAGGAATCACATCTGCAAGTAAGAACATAGTATTCAGATGGAAATTTAACACCTCTTTTGAGTTTGCTTTGTCAAATAATGTTGCAAAAGATAAACATGTACTCACACTATTCCATACAAGTACTTCCCAGAATTTTCCCCCTATTATTTTGGTATTTAAGCACAAATAGATTTTCATAGCAGTAAGCCACAATATACATTATCAGAGAGAAACTAAAAGGTAATATTACTCCCAAAGCTGCATGTAATAATTTCTATTTTAAGTGCCACCAAGTCATATCTAAATCTAAGGCAATAAAGCTTAAAACATACCTCTTTAAGGTTCACTGGCTGAGCAAATATACGAGCAGAATCCTTTTCCTGCAGTTGATCCAGAACTGATCGCAGAAGCACAGTGAATGGAGTAAGCTGAAGTTCCATAGCAACCTGCTCAATCTTGACCTAAAGAAATAATTATCTAATTGAGCATTTTTAATTATGAATTTTAAGTGGCATTGTAGCAGTAGTACTTTAGATATGAGACACAACAGAAATATGTTTAACATGTTCAAAGCTAGTTTTGTATAATCGGTTGGCATTTGTCTAACATGCACCTTTTAAAAACTCATGTTTCTATTTTATCTAGAAGTACATTATGTTCCATTTTTAAGCTGTATTTATTTTATTTGAAAGGATATTATATAAGAACAGCTTCATATATTGCCAACAAAGTGAAAATAGGAATATAAACTTAAAGGCACCATTTAAATTTAATATCAGTTGTAGCACCATGTCCAAAGTGTAAAAAAAAAAAAAAGTCATGTGCATTCACAGGCTACATTAAATTAAATATTCTGGGTATATTCCAAGAAAATAATTAAAAAACCCAGAATTATCATCATCTTTAAATACTTGACCATTCATCAGATTTTTCATTATAGTTGAAAATGTTACATACTCCTCTATAGTTTTATTTTCAGGCCATTTAAAGAGTTATAAACATTGAAGCAGTCTTGTTATGACAAATCTAAACTCTTAATAACACAGAAATGGAGTGTACATATATATATATATAAACAAGTATACAAACACACAACACATAAAATGTGTATAAAGTGACATGTAAACCTACAGAAATGATGTATGGAAATCCAGAAAGCACTCAAGAATTACAAACTGTATTAGCTTGCAATCTATGTTCACAGTTGCAAAAAGTAAAAACAGAATAGTGTTTTTATAAATTATGGCAATTAAAGAATCCTAACTGCAAACATTTTGCTTTACTTTTCACATGAAAAATTCTGTATTATCACTTCCTCAAGTCTCTTCTCCCAGTAGTATTAATTCTAGAATATCATAGGACATAGATGCAGCTTTTTGGGTTTGTTTTTGTTTTTTTTGTTTTTTTTTTTTTTGTTTTTTTTTTTTTTTTGGGCGAAAAAGAATAGGCTGCTAGCCAATGCAGGTCACCAGTGCAAGTGACAATTGGTCATTTGCCAATTGCTCAATTGCCAATTGCTTATGCCAAGACTGAAGACAGCCTGGGCTGCAGGGATCACACATTGGTGGAATTCAGAGTCCTGAGGGATATGAATCAGGCGAAGACAGAAAAAAAAGGCAAAGTGGTAAAAACTCATGAGCAGAAGGTTGAAGATACATAACAAGTTCTTTGCCTCAGTCTTCGCTAGTAACCTCTCTCCTCACACTTCTGCTCTGGCAGCGGGGCTGTACCAGATGATTTTTTGAGATCCCTTCCAGCCCCTGACATTCTATGATTCACACCTCTCAAGTGTGGATCTTAAGGCTTGTCTTGGGACTGGAGGAGCGAATTCCTTCCCAAAGTAAGAGAAGACAAGGTTTGTAACCACCTGAGGAACCTGAACATACTAAGTCTATAAGACTTCCCAGAGTCTGGAGTGAATTGGCTGATGCAGTTGCCAAACCACTGTCCATGACAGTTGAAAAGTCATGTTAATCAGGTGAAATCCCTGGTGACTGGAAGGGAACCTTTACACCCATTTTAAAAAAGGATAGAAAGGAGGACCTCAGGATCCATGATCTTCCCATGCACAGAGGTAAGGCTGACAGATGAATTCCTGTCCACCTAGAAGATCTTATAAGGCATGTGGTGAACCAGAAGGTAATCAAGACAGGCAGCGTGCCTTTACTAAGGGCAAGTTCTGCCTGACCCAATGGAGTGACTACATCAGTGGATAAGAGAAGGGCAATGAATGTCATCTACCTGTACTTCTATAAGGACTTTGACACAGTTTCCAACAGCACACACCTCTCTAAAATTGAGAGATATGTATTAGAAGGTGTATTGTTTGGTGGATAAGGAATTGGCTGGCTGGTCACATCAGAGGGTAGTGGTCAATAGGTCAGTACCCGGATAGAAATTAGTGACAAGTGCTGAGTCCTCAGCGTTCTGTACTGGGACCACTGCTATTCAGTATCTTCATCAATGACACAGGATGGTGTGATTGAGTGCACATTCAGCAAATCTGCAGATGGCATCAAGCTGAGCAGTGGGGGTGACACACCTGAAAGACCTGGACAAGCTGGAGAAGTAAAGCCATGTGAACTTCATGAGGTTCAACAAGACGAAGTACAAGGTCCTGCACTTGGATCACGGCAATGCCAGTGTCAAAACAGGCTGGGAGATGAAGAGATTGAATGAGAGCAGCCTGGCAGAGAAGGACTTAGTGGTACTGGTGGATGAAAAGCTCGATATGAGCCAATAATGCATGCTTGCAGCTCACAAAGCCAACCATATCCTGAGCTGCATTAAAAGAAGCACAGTCAGGTCAAGGGAAGCAATTCTGTCCCTCTACTCCACTCTGGTGAAAATCCATCTGGAGTACTCTGTCTTGTTCTGGAGAGTCCTCAGTGCAGGAAAGGCAAGAACCTGCTGGAATGGGTCCAGAGGAGGGCCACAATAAGAGCTGGAGTACCCCTCCTATGAGGAAAGGTTGAGAGCTGGGGATTTTCAGCCTGAAGAAGACAAGACTCCAAGGAGACCTTACTGGGACCTTTTTGTGTAAGACAGGCTTATAGCAAAGATGGGGACAGACTTTAGCAAGGATTGCTGCAACAGGACACGGGACCTAGATTTAGACTACGTACAAGGAAGAAATTTTTTTTATGATGAGGGTAGTGAGATACAGGAACAGGTTGACAAGAGACACAGAAAAAGCCTCATCCCTGGAAACAGTCAAGATCAGCTTTAATGAGGCACTGGGCAACCTGATCTAGTTGAAGATGCTTCTGCTTATTGCAGTGGTGTTGTACTAGATGACTGCTAGAAGTTCTTCCAACTTAAGTCATTCTATGATTTTGTACAAAATTTGTGTACTTTAAACAGTTTGCATATGTGCATGCATGCATGTTTCCTGATCCTGCATGAAGATTAAAAGAAACACTGTGGTCTTTCTAGTGCCTGTCTTCAGAAGTTTCCACAAATATTCCATTTACCTGTTCCCTTTTTAATTTTTCACGCTTACGTATAAGTTCAATCAACAAACGCGCTCTTTCAAGATCATGACGCAGCCTTTGCCAGTACTTCAACTTTTCTTTCAAGGCTTGCATTTCTTCATCATCTTCTCTCTAAGAAAATAATTGAAAAGTTTTCATTAAATGAAATATGCTATCCTCTTTCTATAAGCTACTTTTATGTATTTACAAAACATATTCACAGGAAAGAAGAAACTACCGTCTTCTACTGTCTTACAGTTACAGCACTTAGTCATAAGCTTCATATTGCGGCAGAAGAAAGTATCTGGTCAGGACATCATCCACAGTTTCTCAATCATCTAGCTGAAAACAAAATATATGAACCATAAAGCAATCCTATGGTGAAGCCTATTTACAGCAGAAAAAGCAAGATAGCAAACAACAAGTCAACAGTACAGCAAACTGTAAAATAAGATTCAGTATTTTCACATCAAAATCCAAACCAAGCAAAGATCATCAGCTTCTTTGGAAGCTCAAGCCTAGTAGGAACAGAGTCTGGTTGTGCTCAACACTGCCTACCTCCCTCACAACACCCAGCAGAATTAAGACACACTTGTAACAGAACAAAATCATCATGACTTCTGAGGACAGGAAATGAAAAGCAGTTATTAAATACTATAGTAACTTCAAATGGTATTGCAAATGGGTACTGCAAAAGTACAACCTCTCAGTTAATGGATGAAAGAATGGTATTCACACATATTTAGGAAGAAGTAGTGTTTAAACACTCACACTATTTAGCTTGATTTGTACACGCAGAATGTAGTGTTTCCTGTTTGTCAATATTGGGAAGAACAGCAATCCAAAGCTTTGCATGCTTCCCTGTAACTACCATAACGCTGTATACACTTGAATTACTGTCATGTGGAGTTTTTTGTTGTTTTGGTGGTTTGTTTTTTTTTTTTTTTAGGAAACAATAAATTCCATAAATTATGAAAAATAAGACAGAGGGATAATGAAAATTGTCTAAGCATATGAACAATAACCAACATTACAAATTGTCACATTCAAAGTAAAAAACTCCTTAACAGAAGGATAATATAGAAATCATAGGTCCTCTAAAAGGAAGCTTGTGCAATTTTTCAGACAGAAAGTTCTAAAATTACAATTGCAAACGCTGACAGTTAGAAAATTGAATAGATTCATGAGTGCTAATTCTATGATCTGTATCTTACTGCTTTATGCACTTTGTAAAAGTAAAGCAAGTATCTGTGGTAGCTAGTTTTACTAAAATCTCTGACTTCATTATAGGTGCAAATCCTTATCTATCAACTGTATCTGAGCTAGAATATAGGAATCTGGAAATAACAGTTTGCTTCTCCTTAAAAAAACACCAAAATACTACACACAAAAAACAAACAGGAAAAAACACACAAACGAGAAAAAAAAAACCAAACAGAAAAAATCCAACCAAAACACAAGCACAAAGAAACAAAAGAACCCAAAGAACAAACAACTTCCTTCAACTCCCAAATCAAAGCAAACCCCCAAAAATTCTAAATAGAAGCTTCTAGTTCCCCTTTCAAATGACTGTAACTTACCGTTATTTTTTAAAGAAATCTTGCATTAGACACATTATTTAATTGCTGAGTCAGAATAGTCCAAGCAAATTTTGACTAAATAAATATTAGTATACACATTTCTAATTTCTTAAAATTCGCAGACTCACTGAATCAGAAATCCTACACTGACATTAATTGTTCTGTAAAATTTCCATCTTCAAGTACTGTTCCCATATGTGAAACAAAAAATGTACTATCAATTGACATAGTTATACAGATTTTTTCATGGTTTTACTGCTTTTCAGGGCCAAAACTAAGATGTGGCTATTGCAAAACATGGAAGGTTTGTCCTCCATTCACTTGCAGCAATTCAGAGTCTGCCCTTTTGCTCTGTGTAACTGCATAGTTCATGAAATTGGGGAACTGATCCTGCTGAAAGCTGTCCTCGAAACTGTACTAGCTTTAGGGTGGGTCAGGAAACTGAAATACAGCAAATCTTGGAGTGGTTTATTACAGACCAACATATTTGGCTAAATCCAAAGGTGCAGTAGTTTGTCTGCGGGTTTTTTTAATGTTATTATTTTAGTTTGGTCAGTTGTTTGACTTAACGCATTTCATAAAATATCTGGGTGTAAAATTTGCAGATGTGACCCAAAGTATCAAGAGCATCTCATTTGCTTGTTTTTTGTTTCTGTGTGTACATATACTTCCCCTTCTTGAATGCCACTCTAGCTTGAGGATTAATGGCAAGCTTCCAATTTTTTGACCCTTCTATCAAAGCAATAGTGGCCCCTATACTCCAATATTTTTATTATCTGGCATACAATGTATATTTTAATTAGATTAAAATATGCAGGCAAGTGAAAAAGAACATGATGCACTAGTTTCCATCTAACTAGTACAAATTTGGATTAAAAAAAATAAGAGTTCGTTTTTAGTTTTCAAATGCTTTCTGACAAGAGAAGTTTCTGTTAAGTTTCTACTAGAGTTCTTTTTCTGGATGGTAACAGAAGAAAAATTCAAAATGAAACTCTGTGATATTTTCTGATGGACTTATTCTTGCTGAACACCAAATATGACTTACAAAAGCCCAAACTGACTCAGTTATTAATACTGAAGGAGGAGGAAAACACTTCTAAATCTATACACAAAACATGCATCAACTGAGAACTGGCCTTCAGCTCCAATTCCCATCACATGTATGCTATCAGTCTGTATACTAGTAGGAATACAGTCAGCATACCAACAGATCACTCACAATACTAGATGTAAATATACAGGGACAGTCTAAGTGTTATAGTTCCCTACAAAAGCTGTAACTTAGTATGAGGCAAACAAAAACATAATTACAGTAGTGAGACTGGATCTTGATCCCTACAATTGGTTTTATGAAGAACCTCTGCTGGTACTTGTGTGGCAGTCAATACTGTTTAGTGGTTGTAACTTGTGTTCTTATGAAATCTTCAGTTGCAGATACAACCTCAGTCACCAGCACCCTCTACTTTGTTTCTCCTTGCTAGAGCAGCAAACAAATTTCACACATTTTTATTCAGACATTTTTTTAAGCACAGAAAAAAAATCTAAAAACCACAAATAAGCAAATTTATTTGACTATTCCAATGCCCTTCCTGAATTTCTAGGTGGAAAGAGAAGTGACAGTATAAACCATTCTGTCAGAGGATTCCTTGTTCCTGCAGATGCTGAGGAAAAGCACATCAAAACTGAGCTCTGAAACACATTAGCTAGAAAGTAATTCTACATCACTAATGCTTCACTTCCTGTCAAATTTGTTCTAGTAAACAAACATTAGAGAGGGATTAAACCCACCTTCCATGAGGCATCTTGAAACCATTTTCAAGGTTTTGGTTCCTCATCTTAACATTTCCTTTCAGTTTTCATAATAGTAACAAAAATCTCTGAATCTGCACTACGTCAGTGTCAACGTCCCTTTGACTGAAATTCTATTTAGGTTTCTTGACATTTTGACTTCTCACATAAATAAGGCAAAAATAATTTTCTCATCTACACTGCAATGAGCAAAATAACAACCTATACTTCACAAATGTTTAAGCATTCTCACAACAGCTATGTCACAGCTGTTTATTATTCTTCATTATGGTTTGTCTTATACGTGGGAGAAACATAGATGACTAACATATTGAATGCTTTGCAGTTATGACTATTTCAATAGATATCTTAAACACATATTGAAGATGCTATGGAGAAGACACATAGTCATACATAGGACACTTACTACTCATTGAAAAGCACTACCTACAAATTTTTTATCAACAGAATCACTAATACTCAGCTTTACTTGAAACTTGTTTTTTCTTTTTAAAAGATAATTTCAATTACAAGTATTTAAGGATAAAATCTCAGAAGTGTCCCATTTTTTAATAAACCAGTTCTCAATTACTTTAGAAGGTATTTGCATTATTTTCTTACTTAGGAATAGCGCACAGTTCTGAAATAACAAAAATAAAGAAATAGGTTTTGTACAGGGGTGCAAACAGGCAAAGGGATTTTAAACAAAACTTAAGGCTCACTCTATGATCATCAAATATAATTTGTAAAAATATTGCTATTTTTGGAGCTACTATTTAAATATTTAGAAATGTTGCAGTCTGACCACATCATCTGAATAGGAAAAGTACTTTCCAACTACCAAGTATATTTTTCAGACATTAATTTTAGTGTGTGTCTATACTGCCAGATATTAAGGAATCAGACATAAAAAATACCAGAAGTTCACTATCTAAATAATGTATTGTCAGCTGTCATTAGGTAACTGCCCGGCATCACGCATTGGAATTGAAATTTCTCATACAGAATTAAAATATAATCAAAGGTTGAAAGCAGAACACAAAACCATTTTAGGAGAAATTACAACACAAATCCCACTATTAAAATTGAGAACTAGAGAAGCACTGAAAAACAAAGAAGTTACCAATTTATGTTTGAAGTACATTTCACTTACAAGGAATTCACCTAAATTCCATCTGAAAGGGATATTAACATCTGAGCTATGAGGAAAGGCAAAGAGCCTATCATAACTATACTGGAAGTTGTGTAAGGCACAGTCAGAAAAACAACAAAAAAACAAACAGGGTAGGGACCTATAGATAGACTTGAGAAAAGAAATTTTAATTATATGAAGCTACCCAGTGACTTGAAATCAAAACAGCAAAAGACTGCCAAAGCTTCCAATGTCACTGATTAGCTGTTTGTTAATAAAAATGGGAAGCAGAACAGTACTACTTTCTGATTCTGATACACATGTGAATTGTTTTTCAGTAATTCTGACTTGTAAGTGCAGACAGCTTTAACCACTCTAGATGCATCTTAGCTAGGATGAGTTTTATTTGAACTCAATGTCAGCATAAATATCTGCTTGCCTACAAAAGTACTGGCAAAAGTAAAAACAGAAGTTTAAACAGCTCTCTGAACTTCACCAATAATTTTCTTTATTACCAAACAAGGGGCAACAGTAAGGATTTGAATTTGAAAGCTGTAAAAATCCCCATTTTTCTCAGTTTTAATTGCCAAAGATGGCATGTGCCTTGCAACTTGAGTAAACTAACTAAATAAATAAATAAACCCACCAAAGTTTATCTAACTCACTAGCAAACTGAGGAATGAGTTCCAGAAAACCACAGTGCTCCTCAATGAGAAGTGGTATTAGTATAGTTTTGGTGACAGTATTTTTACGAAACAGTTAAGCAGAACAAAATAAAAACCTGCAATTTTTTTTCTTGTATTCAGAAAGTATGAGGATTAGATAATGCTCCATTTCCAATATTGGTCATATTACCTAAGAATAAGGTAAATAATTTATTCAGTCCTGAATAGGAAAGTTTTTACTTTATGCTATTTCACCTAGTTAATTTTTTACTCTATAAAATGAAGGTTTTCTTATTTTTTCTTATAAGTAAAAAGTGTGTCACATACCTGTTGTGTATTTCTTTGTGACTGTAAACTGGACTGCAGCCTTCTCAACAGAGGAACACCATTCCTAGACAGTCTTTTAAGCAACCAGTAACTGTGCACTCGTTCAACAAACTGCTTCTTCCGCTGAATGGCCACCTGATTCATAATCTTATTTAATCTAAAATATGGAAAAACTGATATTGTATTTTTCATATCAAAGCATAAAACATATTTGTCTATGGAAGTTAAACATAAATATGTGTGTGTGTATATATATATGAATATATAATCTAATAACAGCAGTGATAACCATATTACTAATTTCTTTCAATGACAACCCTTTCAGTGGAATGATTACTGAGCAGTAGATTACAATGGAGTACATCTGCTTGACACTGCAGTTTCTCCCAAATATATTAAAGTACTTTATAAAGCTGAAAGTAATAATTTTTTGCATTAAAATTATCTCAAGAGCAACCCCAGAACTAAACAGAGAATAAAGTTTTATAAGCATTTCAGAATAACTTCCCTACTGAAAGCAAAATCAGAAATAAAGTTCTAAATTCCTGCAAATTTTTTCAGATAATTTGTGGCCATCTTCACAAGGAGTTATCAGTTTAAAGACAATGTATATTCAAACTTTATACTTAATAGACTGAAAAAAAGCCTGTATTATTCATCGACCAATATTAAATTTCTGGCAAATAAAGCAAACAAAAAACATAAAACAAAAGTACATATGATTTTACCGCACATACACAATGGAAATGTCACCACAGAAAGATTGAAGAGAAGGTGATACAAACAGTTAAGCAAAATATCTTGATTCTATGAACAGTATTATCTCCAAACGTTTTTTTCAAATGCAGATACAAATATTGTTTACATAAACTCTACTTACAAATTCTCTAGGAAATTGCTACCTGAACATCACATGCAACAAACTTGACTCCTATCTTTTACATGACATTAAAATGCCCAGGCCTCACACACAGCACTAACCTCTCAAACCTTAAATTCAAAACAAAGTTTATCTGAAACTGATCTTCAAATGTGTGGCTACACTATCTCATAATCACGGGGAAAAAATTACTAATTAATGTTTGTGCAATGAAAATGTTTTATTCTGTATGATATCTGTCACTTCTTGCAGCCCTTGCAAAATCAACACAAAGCATGAATCCTAAAGCATGAACTACTTGTGTATTTGGGGTGATTGTTCATTTTTTGGACGCATGGGTGAGCTGCAGAGAGAGAAAATTATTTCCCTGAGATAGATGTAAAATAGTTAGAGAAAGGATAATATCAGTGAACAGAAACACATTAATTCTTTACTTGGTGTATTACTATCCACTGCAAAGTTCTACAGTGGATATTAGTAACCTTATCAGACATGCTGTAATAAAATGTAATACCAAACTAGGCAAAATTAAAATTCAGTAAGTGTCTGATTCATAAAGCAGTACACTACAACCCATTTAATTATAAATCCCAAGCATACACACATATAGTAGTTTCCTGCTTGTCTTTTAATTTCATGAATAAAATGATTTCTCTAGTAAGTAACAGAAGAAAAGTAGTGAAATACCCAAACAAAATATAAAGCCATTAAGTAAATCTTGGCTTGAATGATTTTTAAGAACAGCTGGGAAAATTCAATGGTATTTTTCAGCCAGATATAAAAGTCTACCCCAAGTTCACCAAACATCACTTATTCCTTCTTGTTTTCTCTGGACTGCATATAAGGTAAGGTGCAAAAAGTTTACTCAGTGCTATGCTAACTGTAGCTGTAGCTAGCTCTAACTGACAGCTTTCAGTCACCATGGCTTTTCTTCCATACATAGTGCCATTGTGCCCTTCAATTCTTCAGTGACATTGTTTTTCAATTAATAACTAAGCCACCTAGACATACTTGGAAAATTTTAGCTTAACTAAAAGCTGACAAAGTCTGCCGATGGACTTAGGATTGCCTTGCAAGTCTTCCACTACTTAGTGCAGAACAGACCTTGATGTGACCATATTAAACTTCAAACACAACAGAATTACAATTATAAACCACAATCAAAACAAATTTATTTAACATACCTTGGAAACAACAAAACATACTGAATCAAGTAAAAAAAAGCACAGCCAAATATATATATCTACTTGGAAAGATCAGAGAATCGTAACTTATGAAAAAAGGTGTCTAGGCTTCAGGCCCATCAGATGTGGCAAGACTCAGCAAGAACTTTTAATTAAGTACATTTGCCCATTCACAAAACAAACTGTTCTATTCATAGATAATTATAATAATAAAGTGCTAGACTAAGCTTAGGAAAGATGTTCACAGAAGATACTCTCCAACTTTCAAAATGTAAGTAAACAGAAGATAACTGGAGTACAGAAGGTACCTAACAAGGGGTAGGTATTTACTCCTTTCTGCCTTTCCTCCAAAACAACCCAGGCTGTTTATCTTCATAACCAGTCTGGATGACGGGATCAAGTGTACCCTGATGAAGTTTATCAATAGCAAACTGAGTGGGGAAGTGGACCCTTTGGAAGAACCATGCTGCAGACCTAGATAGGCTGGAAGAGTGGGCTAACAAAATTTTATTATAAAGTTCAACAAGTACAACTGTTAATGTGTTGTATCTGGGAAAACGAAAGAATACAGAACAGGCTGGGGAGCAGCTCTGTGGAAAGAGACCTGCAGGTCCTGACTGACAGCAAGCTCTACATGAACTAGCATTTTGCTGCTGCAGTAAAGAAAGCTAACTGGATACTGGGTTGCATCAAGGTCACCAGCAGAGATGAAGTCATTAGTCAACTCTGTGCTTGTCAGGCCACAGCTGGAATACTGTGTTCAGTATTGGTCACTGAAATAAAAAAAACATGTGGACAAGCTGGACAGGGTGCAGAAAATGACTAAGACAAGCAAAGGGCTGAGAAGCCTGCCATAAGAGGAAAGGCTGAGAGGACAGCATTTCTGTCTGCTACCTTAGTTTGAACTAATTTACACAGGTTGAAACTCCATTTTCAAACTAGAATTCTGAAATTCTGTGGGGTCTTAAACAAGATGCTGGAGAATGCATTTCCTTTTTTTTTTCTCCAACACAGATGCAATAAAAAAAAAACCAACCCAAAACCACCACCACCACCACCAAAAAAAAAAAAAAAAAAACCCACCCAAAAAAAATTAAAAAAAGATAATAAGGCTTACAGAAATTATCTAATTTTTTTGAACTGCACAAACGACCACACAGTCTCCCCTATCACAACTGACTTTAGACATGTGAAAGTAAAAAACTGACGTAACTATAGCGACTACAGAAAACAAAGCTGGGAAATAGGGAATGTTCTTGCTGTCCAGGTTTCACATGGAACAGAATTTGTTAAGACAAAGTTCATGAAGAGTATCCTGAAATGGACCATGTTAAATGCTAACCACTTTTTTCTCAAAACATTTAACAGTAGACACAGCTCAACTAAATGCAGAGCAGAAGAGTTCTTATACTGTAACTTGCTGCAGTTGAAACCACTGTTTTGAGGCCTTATGAACAGCTGTGTGGCTGACAGTATGCTGTTTCTCCCTTCAACTTATCAGTTATTTAAAATAAAGTACATAGAAGATTTTGAAAAATCACTGAAGAGTAGATGTTCCCATGAAATTCAGTAGCTGCTGTTATGTAACAGGTCTCATAAAACAAGCATTAGGTTTCAGTGTGATGATCACTGCAGCTTTTTGATGTTTTGGCACTATCAGTCATACTCCATCTTGGTTTTCCTTTTTTTTTTTTTTTTTCCTTCCCTACATTCCAATGCTACATAATGTAATTTTTTTTTTTCAAAACTGTTTTATTTGTGCCACATGTAACTGAGAAAGTCACTACAACTTCCCAGCCCTACTTGTATCCATCTGTAAAACATTGTGACACACATTACAAACGTGATACAGAGGTATTATTGCCCTACTTCTCTCACGGGAAAAGTCCCTTTTCTCCCTTTTCAACTGAACCTTTCAAACAGCACCTGCAGCCCCCAAACCTAAACGACTGCTCAGGATGAAGTGTAAATTAAGATATTAAAAAAATACTGCATTTAAAAAAGCAATAGAAGGATGAGAAAACTGGTTTGTCTTGAAAGGGTAAGAGACATAACTTAAAATTAAATTTATTATACAACAGCTTTGATGAGAAACTAATTTATCATTTGCTCTACGCTAACACTCTCCCCAAACAGAGACACATAATGGATAATCTATCCTGCAAAGACTGATACTCATAAAACACTGGTCAAAGCATTCAGAGGAAGTCAAGGGTTACTAATTTCTGTGTTTCCTGATCTTTTAGATAAATGCACAACAGTATAACTAGCAGTTTAACGTAAAAGTAAGAAGCCGATGAGAGATAATCAGTCACTTTTCCATTAATCATCACTAACTGCTTCACAGACAACACATGCTTTTTAACCCTACTGATACCATTTTGGTGTTGCAATATATGAAGACTTCTGTGGCATTTCTCCATTCTCAAGTTTTCAAAATATGTACAGAAAACTCCCTTAAACACATATGTGATTTTACTAGTATTAATATAGTAACTTAGGCACAGAAGGAATTTAAATATGAAAATCTGTAAGATTAAGATCACATAACAGCAAGAAAAAAAAACCATGAACTAAATTCATGAGCTTGTCCTGATCTTCCCATGTCATCAATTTGTTATTTTGCATCTTCCTTTATCCAGCATAGCTGTATTAAAGGTACATGCAAAAGACTAAGAAAATGTAATTACATTCTCTAAAGTTTTATTTAGTATAACTAAAATACCAGTTTCTCTTGACCCATGTCCATAACAGTCAAATGATATTCTACTTTCCTGTCGAAAGAAAACAAAAAATCTAAATACAATGAATTGTAACAAAGTAAGAGCATTCGAATCTTCAAGCCTTGCCCAGTGAATTTGCACAAAACATACCAGGAGTCAAAAGAAGAAGGAAGCACACAAAAATTTCCAACAATTACAGTAACTCCAGTGACTTACTGGAGGAGAACTGGCAGAAAAACAGAATGAAAACTTTTGGAAGTGCCTAGTTTAGCAACTGGAATTGACTCTGGAGCCTTGCCAGCTACTCCTCCTAGCTCCTTATCCAAAAGCTTCAGCTTTTGAAGATGAGAAAGCCTGTCTGGATAGATGAAATCCTACTCTTCCCACAAAGAACCTTTGGCAACAGTTACTTATCAAACACTGTTTGAAAAGTCACCTTCGAATACACTTCTAAAAACAAACAAAACTAGTGGAGATAGTTTTGTTGCTGTGTCTGTATTTGTTACCCTCTTCCTCGGTAAAAAAAAATTCAACTTAGTCTATGATTTCTTAAATAAACAGAATTCCATTTATCCACTTCAAAAATAACACAGGAATAACTGTATAAAAATGTGGAGTCTATTTGCAGGATTTCACTTCCTTTTGAAAAGGATAAGGTAACTAGCAGAAGCCAGATATGTGTCAGAGAGTGTACATACCAAATCCTGGACACTGACAACAAACTTCTGTACAACACAGGTCTGCAGAATGCCCATGCAATGAACGCATTCTTCCCTAATTATGACGCCTTTCCAGATTTTGTATCTAAGATCTGAACAAATGGGAATACCCTGTTGCCAAATAACTTCCATCCCTGGTCTAAATCAGTGTTTCAATCACCTTCAGCGTTATTTCTTTTTGTCTGTATGTTTTAAAATTTTAACTATACAGAACATGTAGAAGATACTTTTTCTAATTTCATATGACGGTGAAACCATTTTTCTCCTAAAGCAAATGACTTGTAAATTTTGTCTTGGTCAAGAAAGCAGGACTTTGAAGTTAAGGAATTTCTATGTTTTAATGGGTAAATTCTTAGACTAGGAACAAAGTAAGCTGGTGATCTTCCAAATCTATGGATAAGGAAGAAACAAAAACAATAAAACAAACACTCAGAAACCACACACACAACCAAACCAAACCAAACAAAAAAAAAACACCCCCAAAAAAACCCCAACCCCCCCCAAACATTCAGTCACATTGGAAAATCTCCTTAGTCTTCTCAGAAAATCCACATACATAGAATTATTTATGAAACTTCATATACATAATACTGAGCCACAATTTTCCCTTGAAGTTATTAAAACTATTTTTCTGTGCTTCTCTGTAGTACTTATAACAATGCCATATACAATTTTGAAATCTAATCTCAAAAGGCCAAATTAACATGAGCAGAATATAAAGTATTAATCTAAAATTGCCTTATCTGCAATAAAAGAAATCTCACTATTTATCCACTAATTTTTGTCCACTCTGTAATTTGGCCGTTGAGTAAAACAATTGTCAGGAGACAGTTCTTCAGACAATACGTTCTGAAAAACATGGGGGTTTGTTCCACCAAAAAGAAAAAAAATAAAAAGGAAGTTCATGTAACTGGTGAGACCCAGAAATACTGAAAAATAAAAGCATTAGTTTTGATTTTCATAACTGCATTATCATATATAATCATTGTGGACTGAATCTTTAGAGGATCCAAAGAACACTAATTATGTACCTTATAGATATATCTAATGTGATTACATTACTGGTTTAAGCTTCTTTGCTCTGTACATGAAAAATAACCAAAGCCAGGGGAAAATAATTACACGTACAGCATATATTTATATCCCTTTTGCTAAAGGGATATAATATCTGTAATGTTGAAAATCTTAAAGATTATATATTTTATAACCCATGCAATTTCCCCTCACATTTACAGACTAGTTTCACAAAATTTTTAGAGAATGTGAATACGGACACTGGCTTTGCTTCCATCAAACAAATAAATTTTAAATGCCTCTTTAAGCACACAATATTCAAGAGACTACATTAAAAAAATGGGTACTAAGGAATTCAGTACTCAAAAATATCTGAAATCAAGACAGTTCCCACAGCTCACACTGTAACACTTCTTTTTTGTGTATCCATCGTATTCACTGGATAAGGCAGCTGTTATAAGGGACAAGAACAAGCAGCAACAAGGGGGAAAAAAAAGTATCCACAAGAAATGGAGCACAGAGCCAGTACTATGTAATTAACATGGACAAGAAGTTTGATTTAGATTTGTCAGGTTAGCCCTGAAAGTTGTGGGTTCCTAACCTGGAAATTATGGAGTTGCAATATAATAAATAAAAGATAATATATAAATTATTTTAGCAGGAAAACAAAAATAATTTATCTATTACGCAAAATTCAACAACCACACACCATCAGTGGAGTATGGATACCCCAAGAGGAAATCTGTCACTGTCTTTTCAGACAAACTAGCTAGTGACAGCAGAAAGCCATTTTTCTGATGATCATTTGCCTAACAGGTGCTGGCACTGTCTGTTTCTCTCCCCATGTAGAGGTACATTTTGAGTGACCTTTTCCCCTCACACTCTCATAACATAGCTGCTCTGGTGCTTTCCTGAAACATATGGCTTTTAGACTAAACTCATTTTTATCTTTTCAAATGAGAAAATAAAAAAAGTCAGCTAAAATCTTCAGTAGTTTCCTGTTTCAAGAAAAAATGAATGGAATTTCCTATTAAAGAGGTAACACCGCTCTGCAGCCAGAAAGCCTGATGCAAATCATATATGAGTGAGAGACTCATAGATTATGCCAATTGCTAAGCAAGCTGAGAAATCAGCACAGACAGCACTGAAGTCATAAGGTTCTGATATGGCCTACAGCACCTTTGAAACCAAACTCTTAGTTACCGACATTCTAAAATGCAAAGCCAAAAGGGAAGAGACAGAGAATTCAACTGGTCACCTCCTATTATCAATGGTTAAACACTTCTGATCCTACACCCTTTAAACAGTAGTTCACAGACTATTGCCATACAATTAGATTATAAGTGACTTACAGAATTACACTATCTATGTAATTTAACAGTAAAAAGCTTGCAGTATGACACCTGTGTAAGAAATTCTGGTAACTGAAAATGTACAGCGCTCAAAATCATTCAAGGCAGCAGTATAGAAACCTGACATACAGATAAGCTGATGCATTCATGAGCTACAGAAGCTGTACCGAAATGATGAAGCATATTGCTCTACACCAGACTTTTTCGTATATCCTGAAAGTTAATTTAGATGTTTCAAAAAAAAAAAAATTATCACAAATTATGCGTTTTTAAAATGTCCATTTTTCTAATATAGACTCACTATCCAGGTAGGGAAATAGCATTTAAACAGTTTAAACAGTGAGCACGTATGTTTCTTCTCTGATAACTTAAATACAGCTTAGTTACTCTTCCTCAAGATCTCTGGAAAGGTAATCATGTTTCAGCTCCGAAGGAAAAGAAGTGCATTAAAAAACAAGAGAGAAAAGGGATCATTTAAATTAAAACGGCTGTGAAATGATCCACATCATTATTAGTTTATCAGTATGTACTTAACTCACACACATGAGAGTTTTTCTAAAGGAAAATAAAAAATACCAATTAGGCAACTGATATTTGAGTCTGCAGTATAACCACTCTTCCTTTCAGTATGTCCATTTATGTTTCGCTTTTAACTCATGACTATCTTTCTAGAACTAAGCACATTGACATAAGAAAGAATACTTAAGCAAGAATCTCAGATGAAGAGAAGCCACTGATAATAAATTTCAACTTTAAAATAGCTTTAAATTGTGTCCATTTTTTACATTTCTGACATATGTCTTTATATTTCTGTTCCTGCTTTTAATGACACTTGAAAAAACCCTAAACTTGATTATAATGTCCTTTTAGGGCCTGGCTTCTATGAGTGTTACCAACAGAAAGAATAGCCAGGGGTACAACTGAGAACATACATCCTAATCCTCAACTCTTGCTCAGCTCATGTTCTTCATTACTCTTTAACAAAACAAAATAAAAAAACACTACACTACCAACCAGGATTGTCCTAATTAAGACAAAGTCAGATTCCTTCATACAAACTCCCCCATTCCTGACAACAGTACCAGTTTAAGTAATAGCTGTTTACAGTCAACTTAAGCTTCTCTGCAGTGCCTCACTAAAGCACCATTTTGCCAAGCAAATCATAAACAGAGAACTCTGCAATCTATCTGATATTTGTCAACACCATGCAGGAGCCATAGGCTTTTTGTCAAAGCAGTTATTTATATTACCAAAACTTACTATGGGAAAGCACTACCATCTCAAAACATGTATTTATTTAGATTAACTTAGCCAGCTTTTACTGTCCACCATCTGATACTTTCAAAAACACAAGGCTTTTCTGTCTTATTTTTAAGAGCCAGCACTCTGTGAGTATTCAGAATCTTGTCAAGTACAAATAATGAATCTGCAAATGGAAGTAGTGCCTCTTTTGAGAAACTTTCTAAACCCCTCTTATTAAATCAGCAAGAACTCAATTCAGGGAGTAAACAAAGAGTGATGCTGCACGCGTTAGGGAGCAAAAAAACACCTCAATAAAGGCTGTGGTAGTTTAAGGCTGATTGGAATATTCTAATAAGAGAAACTGGTACTTTCCTGAAAATATCAATGCAGAATTTAATAAATTAGATCATTTGTTGTGAAAGAATAATAATGACAAAGTCTATACTGTTCATTCATTTGCTAAGAATTATGAAAAAGCCAATATATAAAACATTTTTTTCTTCTCGTCTTTTGGGGACATGAGCTTTGCCATTTTTTTTTCTATCCATCTGTGGAGAGAGATGGTGGCATTGGCCCCTTCTAGGACCTTCTTTGTCCAGGGGGGGAAGACTGGATTTTTATATAATTTCTAAATTGTATATAACTGTAAATACATGTAAAAATACTTTGTATACATGCTTGTAAATTTAGCTTTGCAGTAAAATACAGCTTTATCTTATTTCCGAGCCATCTGAGCTGGTCTGGAACTTGAGGGGGCAAGTTCCTGACCCACCACACAAAGGCGAACATGTTTTTAGTCCCAATAGTCCAATTTAGGAAAAACTTACTGAAAAGTTACTCTGCCCCACAAGGAAAATACTTCCTGGAGAGTTTTTTAAACTATTTATGTTGATCTTACAGTACAAGTTTATACTTAATTTATGTATGCAAATGTAATTTAAATTTTTGGGCTCTTAATATTAGAAAAAGAAGTTCAGATTCCCAAACAATGTTACCCTGAATTCAGTAGTTAATTCTCAAAAGCACAGTGAATGACAACAACTGAAACACAACATGATTTGGTCTGACAAAAAAAAATTCTGAGAACAAGATAGACCACTTGACAACTTGTAATTTCTCTGGAAAAGTCGCTGCATTTCTAATGCAACTTCACAGAGTTACAGTACACATAATTGCCCTTAATCCTCCAGGTACGGCCCTATGTATGAAATGCACAAAAACTTCCAACCAGTGTCTAAAAGTATTAGTTGAAAATGAACAGATAATTTAAATAAAAGCTTCTTTCACTTGGACAGTTTGCTTACCTCTGAGGGGGTATATAAGGAGCAGATATTGTTGGCATAACTGTACAGGGTTCAACCACTGTTTTCTTGGCTTTTTTTGTCTTTTTTCTGACTTTTGATGTTGACCTAGCAGTTCTGACTGATCCCTCTTTTCTACAAACACCGTTTTTGATTTCAGTTTCTCCATAAATATTTAGAGGTCTCCGTGTGCAACCTGGTGGAGTATGTACATCGCAATAGGCAGTCTTTTTTACAGAGAATGTCGTCCCACTGCCAGTTAGCTCTTTCACAGGTTCCATTTTCATATATAGTCCAGCTTTTTGAGCACACGTCACATGGAATGCAGTATAGCAGTTTGCTTTGTGGCACTGGATGCAGGCACCAACACCTTTCTGTTTACAGAGGTAGCATGTTAACTTCCATCTGGCTGGGGGAATGTTCCTGACACCATCAATTGGCTCAATAAAAACTGTATTGGCAAATCCAACTTCTGGAATCCACAAAGCACACACAACGTGTCCCCAACGATCATCATCAGTCTTTTTAAAGGCACCTCCCTTGTTTGGGCACAGCACACAGTCTACAGGCCGAGAACGAGACTGCAGACAGTGTCTGCAGAGCCACTGGCCCTCAGGTATATATGGCACCCCATAGCATTCCTGATGTACTGCTAAATTACACATATCACAAAATAGAATTACATTGCTGTTCTGACATTCACCATCCATGCATATACAACACACTGCATCTTCATCAATTAAAGACTGATGATCACCCTGTTTTTGGTTCTCACAATAAGACTCTTTTTCAAACCTATCCATAAGGAATTCAAACATATTTTGAGAAACAACTGACACTCCATCACTTTTCCGCTTCTCATTTATTATTTCTAACCATGCATAATCTTCTTCATCCATGTCATATTCAACTTCATTGTCAAGTTCTTCTGCTGACTTCTCAATGAACTTGTAATAAACTGGGGGTCTCCGAGGAGCTGAAGGGGGACTGTACTCAACAATCCGTACTTTTGGTTCTGGAAGAGGAGTTGTTGTAGCAGGTATACCATGTGAGCTCGGAAGAGCTTCATTTTTCTTTTTCACTTTGTTATTTTTATGCCGTTTACTTCTTAGACAAACCGGTGGTCTTTCACTATTCTCCTTATTGCTGTTGCATTCACTCATCTCCTGGGCTGTAAGATCATCTTCTAATATAATCTCTAAAGGATCAAAGATACTGATCCTATGCAGACGACCTTCAATTTCTATTTCAACCATTCTTTGAGCCTGAGCATACGTCAATGTTTCTCGTGTTGGAGAGTGTTTAATACTGCATGGGGAAGAAGAATGCCTTGTTGCCGATACTCGATGACATCTTCCTTTTCTCCTCATTTGGTAATGTTTACCTAAAATTAGAGCAACAGTTAATATTATGAACCCCAAAAAAGTATTTTTAAAAATTAATTTTATCATAGCAAGAAAAAAACCCAAACCTTCAGTTCTATAGCCATCAAGACACACAACATTTTCTAGTATCTTAAGGCTGTGCACAGTTCAATACTATTTCAACTATGGTCCACTTTCTCCAGATCTCCCCTTGAATTGATTAAATAAATGTGAAAGAAAAACAAGTTTTCCCAGCAACTTCTTCCAGTACAATTTGAAATAGCCATGTTAACAACTCAATTACTACAGCTATACTTAAAAGCTGGAAAAGCACACTTACTTACAAACTTGGCAAATAGGTGGTTTGACAGACCTTTATTTGTTTTTCTGCTTTTCCCTTCTCAATTGTTAATGAGTCTATTATTTTCTACATAATGACAAAAACACAGCTGAAGTTCCCAATACAGTATGAACTGCAGTTAGGAAATATTCCACTTGTAAAAAACCTTTGACTTCAAGCAAAAACATGCTCTGTGCATGTACACACACCCTTCTCCCTCAACTGATCCTTCAAGAGTCTTTCTTAGAACAACAGGGTTAGACAAAAGTCTTCCCATTTTCAAATCTGATTTCAAGCTCTTTACTACAAAAAATGTGAAAAGATCATTCCACAAGAAACAAGCCTTCTTTTCACACACCAAAGAACCACATCTAGGACAGGTATGCGTTTAGATTACAAAATTTCTGGCTAAAAGCTTCTATACTTATGTTTTTGAATATTTCAATTATGTTAGTGTTGTGGGGTTCTTTTCTTGTTTTGGTTTTCCCACGACAGTTGAAAAATATAAAAGCAACCGCTAAGGTCAGTTTGAAAAGCTCTCCTCCTTCCTTCTTCCTAACAAGTTATTAATAAACAGCAAAATTTAACCTCAGCAACAGAATAAACTCCTTATATCACTGCCTTAAAGTATTATTAGAGACTCACCACTCCAATTCTGCACTTCAAGTCAGTGTCGTGCAACAGCTAAAATAATGCAACTAGTGTTAGAATGCCCTGCCAGAACAGCAGAGAAATACAAAGATCAAAACACAATGATAAAGACTTAATAGATGCATTTCAGGAAGAAAACAGCAAGGATTGGAACAATCACTCAAACTCCTCCATAAGCATGCCTTTTGTTTAGTCTAGGATGCCTATTTCTAAAGGTGCACCTTCAAAGTACTAAAGGAACTCCTTTTACAGGAAGACTAAATAATTTATGCAGCTAGTGTTAAAACTTGTTCATGAGAAGGTCTGATCTATCTGCTTTCACAAACTGACCTTGTTTTTCCAATCTAAGCTGGTTTTATTATTCATGCGAGAACTGTGCTGTCCATAGATCTGACTTTTACACAAATAATCCTTACATGTTTTTACTTTTTATAGCACAAACACAAAATCAGGTAACAGTCAGTGTATAATTGCGACAGACCTCTGATCTGCTCTTTATAAATAACAAATAAATACAAAAGGTGTCATCTCTTCAAATAAGCTTGGAAGAAATATGTAGTAACTTAATTCTGAAAACAAAAAAAAAAGAGGATTTAACCATATCAATTTCTTAACTATTTAAAGTTTAAATCACTAACACTGCTACAGAAGGTCCATAACCAGAAACAAAGGCATATTGATAATTAACTGAAAGTAGAAGTTAGTTCCTAGTTTCCTGATAGATTTTTATAATCCAGAGGCCAAAGATAACACAATGGCCCTGACTTCAGTTTATTATTGTGAATGAATAATGTAGGATTCCTCTGGTAAAACGCACTGATGTGTCACTGTACAGCAACCTACTACAGATCAGGGTGGTAATTTTAACTTTTCTTTTTATATGTCACTAATTAAGTCATCAGCAAAGAAAAACAGACCATTTACACTACGCTTACCTCATATAATTGCACTTACTTCCATCTAGACGTGGAAGTCTGAACTTTTTTTTTTTAATGTCACTTCTTGTATCTTAGCTGGTTGTGTATCTATTTATAGTGGTTTGTGAGGATAGTGAGAGTTTTGAACAAAACAGAAGTGGTCTTCAGAAATTAAAAAAAAAACAACAACAAAACAAACAAGTGTTACTTGTCCACACTTTAGTATGTAATTTAATGCAGCAGCACAGAAAAATACATTAATAGGATGCAACAAACACCCAGCTGAACTAGAAGTACTCTAGCCAAATTTCACAGAAACTTTTTTATGTGAATAATGTAAGTGCTCTGGAAGACAAAGTAGCATTTTGTTTGGTTTCTCCAGCTTTCTCTTCTTTGAAAATATCCTACAAATATTCCATCTGAAGACCAGATTTCTGCATATCAAATTAATTACTAACAATTAGCTTGTTTCTTCTAGTTACTTATCAGGTATCTTTTTTTCTCTCCCCTCCTACCCCTCAGCATTCTGTAGATCGACAGGTGTGAAGACCGTGGATGTGAGTTTGAAAAAAAATAAACTAAGACAGTTTCTATTCACTATCAACAGCAAAGTTGAATTATTTTAATATAACCCCGCTAGCACTTTTCTGCCTCCTACAACAACTCAAAGACTGCAGGAGATAAAACAGGACAGCTATCCACAGCTTTTATCTTTTGGAATTACACCAAGCTGCTTGGGAAGTCACAACAAAAGTTCGTGAAGGCAACTGCTTGGGTGGAATGCACGGTATGAAGCAAAACGTTTTATCAAGGGGGAAAGTAGCTAAAACCAACAGGAAAAGTTCATGAACGTGTATTTTTTTATTATAAATTTCTTTTACAATTTCTGTCCTAGTTACCTTCCTTCTCTCCAAATAAACTGCCTGTAGTCCCTGGATCCCCTGTTCAATGGAAAAGGGAATTCCACTCCCAATGGACATTTTCATGCAGACCATTAAAGGGAGAGAAGCACAGGAATGCTTTTTAGTCCTGGACAATGAGGGACGGTAAGCAACAGTGCTTACAAGGACACGGGGCAGACACCACCCACAACTTCAGCTACGGAGCAGGAGCTATCCCCTGTGCCGAATGCAAAGAAACAGGGTTCACTACATCGGATCGCCAGAGCTGCTCCCTCCGAGACGGCGGAAAACCTCCGACGTCGTCGGCAGCGCGTTCCCTCCCCCACGCCCCCGGAATTGCGCGGTCGTCCCGGTTACCGGCGTGCTTCCCGCCGCCCCCTCGCCGGCACCGTGGCCCCGCACGCGGGTCCCGCCCACGCCCACGGGCCCGCCCTCGTCGGTTCTGCGCGAACACTTCCTGCCCACGCCCAGGGAGCCTCCAGCGCCTGCACACCCCTTCGCGCCGATGGTTCCTGCCTGGCCACAGCATTCCCCCTCCCGGCCCCCGGGAGGATGGTTCCTGCCCAGGCCCATCATCTCCAGCCCTTCCCAACAGTCACCTCCCTCCCCTCCGCGAAAATACTCGGCCCACAAATATGGCGGCTGACAAAACAGCTCGAGCGGCGCCCTCCCCCAGACCGCTGCGCTCGGCTTCCCCCCCGCACAGCATTCCCGCCCGCCCAGCCTCGCCCCCGGCTGCCTCTCTCGCCCGCGCCCTCCGCTGTTGCCATGTCCAGCCCGTCCTGCCCTTCTCCCTACCGATCTCCCGTCTCGCTGCGGCGGAACTCGGCGCGGCAGAACCCACCGGCCCCCGGCCCAGCAGCCCACACCCGCCGCCCCACACCACCCGCCCGGCTTCACTTACACTGTGGGAGCCGCCGAAGCGCGGCTGACAGACCTCCCGTTTCGCCTCTGCGGCCGACGCTGCGGCCGGTTTAATGGCGGAGGTCCCGCCGGTGCTGCCGCCGGGCCCCGCGACCAACAGTCGCGGGCGGGCTAGCAGTCGCTGAGAGGGCCGCGCTGCTTGCGTCGGCGACCCGGCGCTGGGTGCGGGGCTGCTGCTGCAGCCGGGCGCGGCGCATTCGTGAGGCGCGTAGCAGGTCTCCGTCCGGCTGCGGGCTGGGCGCTCGGCTCCCGGGGCTGAGAAACTCCCCTCCCCCCTCGGCACAAACAATGCGGCTTCACCACAGCGCTGCGCCGACGGGGGGGTTGGGGGGGTGGGGGGGGAGGAGAGGCAGGGAAGGGACGTGAGGGCGCCAGGCACCGCCCAGCCCCGCCGCTGCCGCCACGGCGGGGCGGGGCTTACTCTCCGCTTCTTTACCCGCCTCCGGACGGCAGGCAACTGCGCGGGCCCAGGCGGCCTGGCATCGGATGTCCCGGCACGCAGAGGCGCAGAGGGCCGGGACGAGCCGCGCCTCGGGGGTCACCGCGGAAACAGTCGCCCAGGACGCTGCATTCCAGCCCAGGCCGTTCGGGCCCGGCCCAGAAGCAGACAGAAGTCGGAGCCTCTTCGGGGCGCCCCCTTTGAGGACATTTAAAAGCCCCAGCTCAGTGTGAACGAAACGAGGGAGGAGGGGGAACCAGGGCGGGCCGCGGCTTGTTGCAAAACCAAGGCTTGGAACTACAAGCGAGTGGTATTTATTATTTCTCTGGGGGAAGTCCAAACTTAAGCTTCACACGCAGAAAATTTGCTTGAAAGTTAGCTCTTGCTGGTTTCCGGGTCAGGCTGCTGCTTGTAAATTAACTGGAAATAACCTTGGGTTTGCTTTGTCAAAATAAAAGTTATTTCTGGCTCTCCCAACGAAGGACACCTTTTGTTACATTTTTTTTAGCCAGCCATTACAGCCTTTTTGGAGAGCTAGAGGATTTTGCTGGAATAGGAGGCAGCTGCACTCGGGCTTAAAAATCAACTTTTAACTGTCCCAGACCACGAACACAGTTGCCTTTGCTTATCACACAGAATAAGTCTTGTGTGTGGTAAAAAGTAAATGTTCAAGAGGAAGTATGACTCCCTTCACCCATCTAAAACAACCATCTACTAAGTAAAGCTTTCTTCAAAATGACTTACCAATTAGTCTTTTACCTTTTTTCTATAGTACAACTATGTTTGCCTCAAACAGCAATAAATTTATGACTAAGAAATCATAAATAGATACATGTGTCATCACTTGTAGAAAGCAAATTATCAGGGAGCTTAAGGAACTTTGTTAAGGAAACCCTGTAGAACAGGTAAAGTACTTTCCAACTTTTACACCCACCAGGGACCACCCAGCATCCTGATCTCTTAAGACAGAAGCCATTCAACCAGGTAGCATTTGTACAGCACATGCAGTGCTAGAAATAGATCTCCTGGCTTAGATATGCCCAGTAACTTAATTTTGATAATAAAAAAAATAATAAAGGAGGAAAAAAAAGAAAATATTGTATGAAATGTAGAGGCCATTTGGTCATTGGTGTACTTGTCTATGACAAGTTACTTTCTGGCTGTATTTCTTAAGTGATCCTACCATCAGTGTCAGTCTCAGAACATGCTGATTTAAATTAACATTGCTCTGATGGAATTCTGCATTATGATGGAGATGTTAAGGAGGGAACAGCATACTAAATTACATGTGTCAGTGTGCAAACTATTAAAAAAAAAATTATAAATGCCAAGAAGCTAATAATGACAAAATGCAACTTGTAACAGAAAAGCATGTTGTTTTATCTAAGTGATAATCCACATGTGTACCTGTCCTGCAGCTGTGCAAATGCTTTAGAATTGGACACAAGATTTCCAGAGAACTTGCCAGCGTCCATACTCTCACATATCTGATACATAAGTCTGTCACTTTTCCAGTTTTCTTTTATTCTGTTGAGTGGACTACAGTACTCCATAGCTGGACACCAATAATGCAGTGAACCTTATTGGCATTTGCATCATTTTAACCATCCTTTTATAGTTCAAACTCATGCTTTATTTTCTCTAGGAAGCTCTACTTACATGACTTTTGAGATTCATTTTCTAGGTCTGTCTTGTGCATAGGACATGTTTATTAAAACACTCCATCCATAACAAGTATGGTCCTAAACTTCATGCTGATAAAACCAGGGAGTGGCAGTTCCAAAACTATTTAATTAAAAAGACAATGGTCACATCATTGATTCTCACAACCTACTGACCAAGGACTCAGCACAGTCTGGATCAATCACAACAGTGTGTGACGGTTGCTGGAACCTGATCTCCTAACAGATTTGAAATTAAAAGTGTCTGATCCACATTTGCCTAATGTAGAATGGCTTCCCTACTCCTTGTATTCTCTGCAGGATTTCAGAGAGCCACTGAGTTTCAGGTCCTAGTTCTCATACTCAAAACAGTATCTCCACCTCAAATTACCAACATACAGGCAATGCTCATCAGTGCTCTAGATCCTCTCAATAATTCTCATTAAGAAGGTAGGAGGAATTTTCACTACTGACTGTCCAGGCTGTGGCACAGAATGCATGTCATTGCTCAATATGGTACTTCAGAGTAACAGCACATAGATGAGAGCAGGCTCAACACATAGTTTAGTATTGGGAGCCTTACACTTATGAATAATTTCTTTTTGACCTTGTGACAGGCTACCAGATCAGGAACTTCCACCCTTCCATGTTAAATATTAGTATGTTAGCCCATATTGCTTCAAAATGCAACGGTATGTAGTATCGTCTGGGGCACTTGACCAATCTTCAGCATACACTTCTGTCATCTCACAGATCTGTTTCCTTTGCCTTTTCCATCTCAAAAGTGAGATTTGGTACCTCAAATCAGTATTCTTGTTTTGGAAGGAAGAAACAATTCTACTGTGATGCTGTACAATTTCAAGCAAGTTTGACAGCAAACAGGACCTCTGTCACCTTTTTAGTCACTAGTTCAACATGCATGTGGTGCTTCAGTCTTAGTCCGTCAAAATCTTCACATCTCCACATGGCAGCATCAAGTATTTACTCAAATTGCCATTGCTGATCCATTCTGCTTGGGAGATTTCCACAGAAGAAATGCCTTCTTAGCTGTCAACCAGCTTTTACCTGCACTCGTTATCAAACTCTCAAGGTAAACACTTAGAATGGTTTAGGTTGGAAGGAACCTCAAAGATCATCTAGTTCCAACCCCCATCCCTAGGCAGGAACACCTCCCACTAGAACAGGTCACTCAAGGTCTCATCCAACCGAACCTTGAACACCTCCAGGGAGGGAGCATGCGTAACCTCCCTGGGCAACCTGTTCCAATGTTTCACCACCCTCACTGTAAAGAACTTCTTCCTAACATCTAGTTTAAATCTTTTGTCTTACAGTTTAAATCCATAAGCTCTCAGCCTGTCATTATGAGACCTTGTAAATAGTCTCTACCCAGCCTTCCTGTAGGGCCCCTTCAGATACTGAAAGGTTACTACAAGGTCTTCTCAAAGCCTTCTCTTTTCCAGGCTTAAGAGCCCCAAATCTTGTAGCCTGTCCTCATAGGAGAGGCACTCCAGCCCTCTGATCATCTTCAATAAGTAAGGATCATGTAAACAAGCCCAAAAGCTATTTATCTGCTTTGGCATCCATCTCCTTTTCATTGAAGGATGGAGACACATTTCTTCCCTGCTAAGGTGTATCATCTACATAGTATCATATTTGTTTTTAAAGATTAATAAGATCAACTCAGGATTGCTGCAGCATTTAAGTGTCAACATCAGAGCTGAACTTCTCTGGAGAGAATTCAGTATCCTTCTCTTGAACAGCAGGCTGGTGAAGGAACAAGAGTCATAACGCATGCTATACGTTCCTTAGAAACTGCAATGATCTTTCCATTTCACAATAGGTTTTGTAGCACCATAACATGCATACGTGGGTCTTCTATCGCAATGACAAATCTGCCTAACTGTGCTAAGTCACATGATGCCTCTATATGATGCCTAAGCAAACCTATTCCTATAAAGTTTTTAAGTCTGGTTTTTGCAGTATACCATTTACAACTTCAGATTCATCTGTGCACAACTAATTGTTTACCATGGTCCTCTCATCCTGTAAGGGTGTGCTAGTTTGAGGCTAATGCTTTTTAATCTCACCTCATCATTCATGGTATACGGCACTGGTAAACTACTTGTGGGCTTGACTGTGCAGTGCCACCAGTTGTTCTCAAAAGAAAGGTATCTCCACAACCTCAAAGAAGCCAGAAACAGAAAAGATGCTGCAAACTTACCAAAACACATGGTTTGGTGGTATGCTGAGAAACAAAACCACAACTGTTTATCTTCATTTTGTGAAGTGATGTAGTATCCATCTACCTCTTCTGGTCAGTCTTCACAAACTACTGTATTTAAAGACAAATTTATACTCACTTTGGCAGAAAGAACTTGGTTTGCACACTAGACTGAATGGGATATATGGTTCAAAGTCCTAGACAACAGTTCTAGAAGGAGGATCAACCTTGTAGCTTCAAATATGAAAGCACTGTCTCTTTTTACCCCTACATGTTTACTGAGTATATTCCTTTTTCTCTGGTTATGAAGAATTGTCTTCATTTTCATTCCTCTGATCCTGAAGTTTTAGCTGTATTATGACAAAAGGGTGAGTAAAGATGTAATAATATTGGTGTTCATCCATATTCACCAACTGATAGGCAATCAAAGACTTTTGCTTATGGCCTCACTAGCTCTTGCTTTTTGCACGTACCATCTTTTTCATCCTCAGGATCAGAATATCTATTTATAAAACCAGCAAGAAAAGCCTTTAGGTCTCAAGTAGTTCATGTTCATCCAAATGAGTGTTCACTAAAAGAAAAGTTTTAAAACAGACAGGGAGCTATGTCAATGCCTTTTATAGTACTGATAAACACAAAGTCATTTATCCTGCAGAACTCAAGCTAAATCACTGTGCTTGCTAAGAGATACCTGTGAGTTGCATTTGCTAAGCAATCCTACAGAACGTTATTTATGGGTAATACTTAAAGACCATTTGACAGTGGTGTCTTTAAGCTGTACAGCTGCTATGCAAAGGCCCTCACCCCATTACCATTTGTGGGAACTACTGCTTGAAGCCAGCTACTGCAAGAAGACTGTCACTTGCATACAGAAAGATATATGTTAAGCACCTTACTGAGACATGCAATTGGCAGCAATGCCTACTTCCTGCCTTAGTTACTGATCCTCTGTCTAGCTTGAATCCTTTAATATTGTGAGCTCTTGGGATTTTGCAGTCATAAGATGCTTTCTACCATACGTGCTCATAACAATTTCATGATGGAAGGTGGGGTTTGAGGACACTACAAAGATTTTAAACAAATTAAAAGAAAATCTTTGTTGTTAGAGTAAGAATGAAAGTATATGTAAATTACACTTCAAAAGAATAACAGGGAAAAAAATCCCCAAATTACAAAATGCTGCAGCAAACCCACAAAGCTTGCCTATCTACTCACCTGTAGGTCTCCTAAATAGCAAAACTATCTACTAAACACTATTTTATCAAGTACAAACCTCTGGAAGCAGAGCTATTTGCACTGCTATGTATAATGATATAATGCCTGAAAAAAAGCAGATAGAATCATAACCTGCCCATCATTGCCTCTTTGACATTATTAATCTCCTAGTGTTTAGTTTGGCACCTTTATTATGTTCTTCATAGTAACTCCACTCACAAATGTCTTTATGCAAAGTTCTTCTTGCCATATGACAACTGCCATCAGAATAACCCTTCATGAACAAGCCACTAATTTTCTGGTCAACTCCCAGAATTTCTCCCTGCAACCAGATAAAAATGACTGCTAGTGCAAGAGAGGCAGCAGAAAAGTAAATCCAGGGTTTGGGAGTGGCCCTGGTTATGTGGCATTATTACCTTAGCTGACAAGAGAATCTGCATGTTTAGAATTGGATTGTCAATTCATTTAACTAACTAAGCAAAGATGAAATGTCAGTGGTAAATTGTAGGAATCTAAAAGCAAAACAATAACAGCTACGTGTAAAGTTCTAAAAATATCATACTTGCATAGCAAGAAAATATAAAACACTGTGGGCTAAACAATTTACATTGGATTTTAACCTTTTTTTTTCCCAACACATGCTGAGGAAACCTCAGTAGTAGATAAAGACAGAGTCTAGAAAAGCTAATGCAACAACAACAAAAAAAGCACCCATTTGAACTGAATTTTGTCAAAGGCAGCCACAGTGAAGGAAGAAGGAAGTGTCCTCCACAGAAATCTCTGACACAACATCAATTCAAACATCAGTTTCCATATTTCTAATTTCTCCACAAATACATGATTACTTTCTCTGATAACTCCCCAGTTCTTTCCACTGCACTGGAAAGGATGCTCTACACAGCCTTCATCCAAGCGAAGTTACTCACTGCCTTCCATAAAGTTTCATAATGTAGATTTATTAAATTCCTTAGAGGAACCTCTTTATTCTCAATTCCTTTTGGCAGTATCAAAACTTGCAGGTGTAATGAAATAAAGTATAAACTCCAAGTGAAGTTATTTTCTTAATCAGGCCACCCACAAATGTGGATCTCAGAGAAACAATCTCCAACGTTTTCAGTGACTTAATACTTCAGCTTCAGTGCAACTAAAATTCAATCACCAATGAGACATGAATCAGTTTTAATTACTTTACTACCTCTTCTTCATTTATTCTAGAGGACAAACCTGGTCTGCAGATGATTTAGATGGTATGCAATGGAGGAAGCTTTGTTGTTAGAATCTCTACCATTATACTGCAGAAGAAATCCCAAAACAAACGGGCTCATTTATAATTAAAAACTTTTCTCCTCATTTACACATGGAAGGAGTACAAAGCAAAGCATGGTGACATCAAAATCTGAAGAGGAAAAATAGAAGTGAAAAATGTAACTCAGAAGCAAGACCGAATACACAATATCCACACACAAAAAAAAACCCAAAACAACACCACAAAACAAAAAAATCCTCAACAATCAACTAACAAAAAAAACCCAAACAAACAAAAAAAACCACACAAATAGGACAATCAGACATGGCTCATAGCTTCTTCTCTTGAGAGAAACCTGACTGTTATGTATCATTTAACAAATAAGTAATGAGTCCTACAGAAGTTTGCTTTGCTTTGTCTTAGGTACGTCTATGACCTCAGCCAGTGCCTGATGCTGGCTAAGGAAGAGATCTTCCAGATTTACAGATATATAAATCAGCTTTGATAAATAACATAGCTTTATAATACAGACAGAAACCCAGTAGACTCAAAAAAGGATGCCTAGGACAGGAACTTCGAATGGAGTACTCCTGAAAGATGTATGCCTGTTCCTCTCTTATGCTGTATCAAAGGCAAGTATGACTAAATCCTGAGAACATGCTGTCATATATGACCCTGTAGGTTGGAAAAGGTCTTTAAGATCGCCAAGTACAAGTCAAAAATCACCGAGATGTACGCTTCCTATGTGCTATAAATTCAGTATGATAAAGGGATTAGACAGTTGTGTTGGTAAAAAATAAGGTAACTAATATGAAAACACAAAGCTATCATGGTTTTGGCAGTGAATGGTCCTTAAATCACAATCACCACACAATTGCTCATTTTTCAGTTTCTGAGCATCCAACCTGACATCTTGGATCTGATGAACAGAGCCAAGTGCCCACTGAAATTTATGGGTTGTGTATGCTAAATATGCAAGTCCTCTCCTATATTAAGTGTTCTTAGAAACTGTACCCTTATTAAACTAAATTGGACATCCAATTGGACAGAAGTACTTCTGATCTCTATTTTAAGGTTTTGATCACCAAGTTGACACTGTGTAAGACAGGGTTCTCAAAAGAGGCTAGAGTCTATATAAATAGGAAAAGAGATTGTTTTATTAAATGTATTACCTCAGTGGATGCAAAAGGCAGCAATTCTTTGTGCTTGACTTAAGAACTACTGTTTCTTGACATAGTTTTAATCTTCATTATTTCATATGTAAAATGCACCATTGATGGAGCAGTTGCTAGAGGTGAAGCCAAAGGTTTGAGTGATTCAGTAAAGAAAATAATCTTAACAGAACAAATATATTTATCTGCCAAATTCTGCTAAAGAAGGTAGCAGCAGCAAAGTGGTTAATATTCCCAACACTGGTATTACCAATATACCACTATAATATTTAATGTTTTCATAGGTATACAAATTCAGAAAGACAGAACTACAATTTATCATTGCAGTATAAATGTTGTTTTTACTACTGAGAAAGAACTGGATGGAAGGAGGTAAAAAGCAGATTAAAAGTAACTCCTCAGTGACTGGAAAGACTGGCCATAGAACCAAAAGTTTTGTCTGCAGCAACTTGGCACCGAGGATTGTCTAACAGCACAATATTGACAGAGAAACAGATACATTTAAGGCATATTTTAAGTTCTGTTACAGTAGGAAGGGATATAAAGATTTCACCTAATTTCCAAATGGTTTTAGGCTTTATTATATCCCCCTTGGTAGCTTTCTGAGTTCAGTGTGCACTCCTGTATTGAGAATAACATAGAGCTGGTTACTTACGGTTACTACAGGGCTACTTCCTTCTTCTCTGAACCTGCAACATTTACTCTCCAGACAACCTAAACACTGTCTTTGGAAGCATGCTCTCTGCGGTTTCCGATTTTCTACAAAACACAACAGGGAGCCAGGTACTTGCTGTCTGCTCCAGGAACTGGAGCGAGAAATTTTTTTTTAATATTCATTTACTATCAGATCACTTTTAATTCGTGCCATGTTCAGTGAAACACAAAAAAAAAAAAAAAAAAAAAAAAAGATGATTATTCTCAATATCTGAAACAGATAACAGGTTTATAAAGACAAACAAGAGAAAGCAAAGAAAAAAAATCTTGCAAAGTTAAATAAGGAAGGTCTTGATTTCTTCATGGAGAATCTGTTATTTTTAGACTATTGCTACACTAGTGCTGCTGCATTCGCCACAAGCTGGCAGTCTGGAGCATTCTCTGGGAACCGTGGTTAGTTACTCTTTCCTTTGCTTGTCACCACACCACTGCAATTTCTTCGTTTTATTCTTCATATTCTTTGATTGCTTGTGAGAGGACTTTCCCACCTCAGCTTTGCTTGGATTTGTAATATCTACTTTCTTAAGTTTCTGTTGCATTTTGAAAACCAGAAAAAAAGTTCAGCTATAACACCTGATGTGTGATATGCATCTATAAATTAGATAACAAATCCGGATTGCTTCTCAAGTCACTTAGAAGATAATTGAAAGAAACAATCAACTTTCATTAATTGAAACGCTCACTAACTCTTAAAGAAATTTTCAGAATAGAATGCACGAAAAAAATGAAGAGGTACATAGAGCTGCATACAGAAAGTGCAATATGCAAGCAGTGGGAAGTACAAAGTAAGTTGTTTTGAAATTTACTGTAAAATTTTTAACTATAAATTGGGAAGCTCTTAAAAGTTGTAACTGTCAAAGATGAAGAAAATAAGTTGTTAGAGGCAACAATTCTAATACTAGCAGCCTTTCTGTGGTGTGGTAAGCGTAACTACGCAATTCCAAATAAAATTCAATGTAACTGCTACAATTTTATAGCTCTATAAGAGATGCTTCAGAAGATTATATGTTTCCATTTATTATTATTTTTATTGCACATTATTTAATCACCACATTTTCTTGTCAACAAGCTGGTGATAAAGGCTTCTTAACTAAGCTCTCACAACTCAAACTCTAGCTGGCAGACCTAACCAAGATTAGACTTAATTTTTAAGCTGTCATATTCATATAAATATACTCATAACAGTGAGAATTGGGCAAATCCAAGTATCTTCACCTTAAAAATCACTTTGGCTTCAGTTACTGGTCTCAATTATCCATAGCAGCATTTTAACTGTATCAGTAAAAACATACTGCAAGTTAAAAAGTTACAATATGGAACAAAGAAGAGCTGCCAGGCATAATAGCTACTTTGTTGGGATTCTGAATAGTGTGTGAACTGAAAAACACCTCAATATCAGACTTCCAAAGGAAGCATTAATTACAACGGATTACTTACTTTATGTTGACTGGCGCCACCCATTTAGAATTATAGTAGTATAAACACACAAATACTATACAAGAATGTTCAAGAGCTCGACTATTTCAAATTGAAAAGTAATCAACTGATTTCTTCATATAGTGCCATATATCCACCAAAATGTTACTTTCTCTAACTTTGCTCAATTAAAAGAAATCACTGATGAAAATAACTCAGATAAAACCCCACTATTTGCATAAGCACTCTTTCTCTCTCTAAAGCATCTTAAGCTAAAACTTACTATTGAACCCAAACCAGCGATGTAATTTTTTCCTGTTTCCACTCCCAAAGGCAAAATGCAAGTTATTATAAATAGTGACACTAAAGTCAAAGAAGCAGGGATTCACGACTGCTACTGGGAATTTGACAAGAAAAGTCAAAGTTGCACCAGATCATATTGCTGGCTCTGTAGTAACGACACACATTTAAAAACAACTAAACAAAAAACTCCCAACGAATTAGATCAGTTCGGCCATTTGATGGTCTTGGCTAATCTTTCTCAAAGAATTCAACCACTGACCCACAGCAGAACACCAAAGTGGAAAGTTTTATCCAGAAAAAGTCCAGGATCTCAAGCATATAGTGGGCCACTGCTTTCTTGAAACTACGCAATGCATATCCTTCATCTCTGAACAGCCTTTCCCATGACATACGTAGATCAGGCTAACGTGTTTAAGTGCCCTTCCGAAGCAAACAGCGGCTGCAGGTACAGCCCGGAATCAAATCTAACGCGTGGGAGACCACGTATGTGTATCAAGGTGCTCTTTATAAAGAATAAAAAACAAACAAACAAACAGATTTGTGATTGAACTCCTGAAAAGGCGAGGGCTGTGTTTAGAGTAGCGGTGTACCCGCACTCCAGCGAAGCGATACCCACGAAGACCTCTCCTCAGAGACCTCTTCTTTAAGCAGGCGCGCTGCTCCGTCCGTCAGCCCGATGAGAGGGTGCCGTACATTCAGGCACCAGCTGCCCTGTGCTGCTCGATCGCCAGCCCCAGGCTGCGAGGACAGGAACGGCCACTCCGACAGAGTCGGCCCACAGGGAGTTCGCGCTTCCCACTCCTGGCCTTACGTGAAAAGCGGTGCCAGCTAGGCAGAGACCCTAGCAGTCCCCCGAAGCCTGCCGCGCTGCTGAAAACCCCAGGCCGGTGTCGTCCTGGCACCACTGCCCTTAGAGCCTGGCCACTGCCTCGTTCTGCCATCTCAGAAACGGAGAGAGGTCAGACAAGAGGCCGCACCTTTACAGAATCCGCTTACATCTCATCCCAGCCCCACCTCGGGGACGACGCTGCGGAATAACCCACGACTATAGCCGCCCAGGTTCCAAGCGCGGAGCTACCTCACCACCCCCTGAGCGTCACAGGTCAGGTGGCGGCCATTTTGCGGCCGCAGCCTGGATGACATGATGCGCACCGTGCGTGCCACCGCTCGGCGGTAGTGCCGCCCCCCGCGCTCGGCGCCTGCGCACCGCGCCCCGTGGCGGCCAAGCCGGGGCAGCTTGCTCAGTGCCGCGGCGGCGGCAGCGGCCGAAGACAAAGCGCCCGGCTAATGAATGGGACGGTCCCGCCCGGCCTTTCCTTTTAACTCCTTCGGGCTCGGCCGAGCGGCGGCGACGACCTCTGTCTTTCCCGACGGCGGTCGCTCCAGGAGGTGAGTGGCACCGTTCGGGCACCAAGACGGGGTCGGTTAAGGCGGTCACGCTCGCAGTCCCCGGGACTTAGCGGCCCTCCCCTGCCAGCTTTTGCCTCAGCAGTGTCGGTACCTGCTCGGCCGCGTCTCCGCGTCCTGGGCCCGGCGGCTCCCCGTCCCGCTTGGGAGCGTCCGCAGGACAGCGCCGCCAGGCCGGGGAGGGGGCGTGTGGCGGCGGAGCGGCGCAGGAAGCCGGGGACTAGGCCCGCGGTACTGGCTCCATTGTCTGCGAGGCCCTGGGAGGGGGGCCAGCCAGCCCGGCGAGCGAAGGTCTTTGGTCTCCAGGGGAGCTCGACGCTGGCTCGATTCGCCCTGCAGGCTGTTGCTCCTCACCAGGAGAGGGGTGCTTGCCTGACCGCGCCCCGAGCTCCTTTGGCATTGTGTGCGGGCCGGGCCGGGCCGAGCCGGTGGGACCCGTCAGGACTCCATGCCTGCTCCCACCTGGTGGGGCCGCGCTGCCGGGAGGCTTCGGGAGCCGGGCCTGTGGAGGGAGTGGGTGACCACGTGGCCGCTGCCATCCTGAGCTAAGATGGCCTTAGTAGCTCCGGGGGTGGAGAGCTTGCTGCCCCCAGTAACGGGCAACTGAGACCTGTGACCCGCGAAGGGCGCACGCTGTGGGCCGAGGCTGCGTGGGGACCGGCAGGCGAGCGACCTCCCTTGGGTACAAGCTTCATAGTGGAGTGCTGGGGCCGAAAAGCCTAGGAAATCCTCACAAGCGTTTTCCACTGGGAACGCGGGACACGAGAGGGTCAGGCGCCCGCCAGCGGCTTTGGCGTAAACGCAACTCTTCCTGTGTGAGATGAAGTTCCCAGTCCTGTCGCTGAAGAGATATGCATATGGATAAACTGCAAAATTTAACTGTCATGTACTGCTTTTCTTGTTTTCTGCTTGGGACACAACAATTTTGGTTAAAAATGTCTTCTGTAACTTCTAGGTCTGCACTGAAACGGCTGCCGATGATAGAAACTGTCGGTGTTCTTATGTTTGCCGGATTTCACAGGGTGTCTATCTGATAGAGGTGCCTGCTGCACGTGCAGTCTACTGAAAGCGTAAAAACATACATTAATGCAAAGAAAGGTAAAAGGCCTCTTTTGCGTTAACGTTGATTCTGATTATCTACTAGCGGTTGGCTTTGCAATGTAGAAAAAAAGTCTTCTTTCCCAGTTCTTCTCACTTACGGTTATGTTAGAAGCAGTCTTGTTTCTGGAGGGTATCTTTGAAATTTTACTAATTTGATTTGAGCTGTCATCCTATTCCTAGCATGCCAAACAAAGTCTTTCAAGGTGCCACAACATAAACATACTTTTAAGACTTTCCTTATGTATTGTCTGTATGGCTCACTTTATGTTCAAGTATCTTGCTTTTTCAAGAAAGTAAGCACAGTTCTTCTAAATATTATCTTCAGGAATGAAATATTTCATTTAAAGCACAAGTGTGCACCCTTGTGAGAATGTTCATGGAGTACATACCAGGGGAGGTAGTGAAGTCTAGAGGACTTGACCAGATATCCCCAGGATACCACACTGCTACTAGAAAACCTGTATTCGTACAAATGTTAGACACTATAGTTATTATTTATTATGGAAAAAGCTATCTTACATCTCTTAATTATACATTAAAAGCAGGAAAAAATCCTTTGTGAACTCTTAGACATTTGACTGCCGTCTGCTAGGTTGAAGACAGACAGACAAGGTGCTGAAAGGTTTTGTACATCTAGATGTCTGCCTACTTTGGTAGTTACAGTGTTGTTAGTATCTTTCATCTTCAACAGGTTTTTATTCATGCAATAGAGGTTTTTCATAGCAGCCAAATAGAAGAATTAATTGAGAATAAGTAAAATGAAATACCTGCACTAAGCATCTCAGAGAAAAGTTTTCCAAACATTTGTGTATTTGAATAGCTGTAACTGGTACTCCCTATAGAGCAAAATTGTGTACGATATCCTCAATGATAACATGAGAAGCAAAGTATATAGTCATGTCAGACTAGAGAGGTGGTGTGTTAAGAGTGATGCTTACTGTATTTCTGTTACCTTGTTTACTATGGCCTCTTGCTGGTGTTTCCTCCTATCCGGGCACATTTTAAACCTAGACTGCAAACACCCTGAGCAAGAATTGTGTTTACAGAACAATTAGTGTCATGCAGTCACGGGTGGTTAGTGTGGAGGGGGTCTACTTCAGTACATGTAATACATCACTAAGGTTTATAACAGGTCCTTTGGCAAGACAGAATAATGAATGAATTTTGCACATTTATTTAAAATTACCTGTTTGTGCTATCAAAGATTCTTAGGAACTAGGTGTTACAAAAGGAGTTGCTAGCAAGCTTGTGGGTAATACTTGCTAAATGATCTGACCTTTGAGCCTGTTGTATCTTTTTCTTCACCGTTTTCTTGGAATTTGTTTTCTTCTAATTTTCCATAACCCTGAATACAATAGCTTCTTAAAGGTTTTCTTGTGGAACTGAGAAAGTATGAATTAAAGAATGAAGATATTTGGGGTCATATTGCAAAACACCTTGTTCCATTATACAGAGCCTTTACTGTGAATGGCAGTAAAAGAGATTTTCTTTAAATCCTGTCTTTTAAAGTTTACTTAATTTATAAGAGTTTTCATCTTCAGAAGGAATATGTCACTACTGTAGAGTCACTACTGTAATGTACAATTTAATCAGCTTTATGCACACAGGTGTGATTAGACAGGTAAATTAGCTTATGTTTAGTTAGAAAAAGGTGCTATCGATAGTTTAGTTGAGGATTTTACACAATGTAGACTATACCTTGCAACCCATCATCATAACTGATCTTTTTTTCTTAAGTAGAGACAGTCTTAAGTGTTTGACTAGTACTGACAGAAATTAATGTAATTTTACCTGTTGTAGTGCACAAAAAAGGCTTTTCTAAAGATGTTCTCTGGTGTGTGTCAAATGTACATTGTTTTCTGTACAACTTTGGCTGTTTATTTTCAGTGTACTGTTGGCATTAATGTCTGTCAATTGACAACCAGTTAGTGAGGAAAAAAGTAGTTTCTTGGCCTAAAGGTAGTTTTCAGGTGAAGTCTAGAGTTTAAAGCATACACAACAAGAAATGAGAACAGCTACAGCTTTTGCCATTTTTTCATGAATTTCCACTCCCTGAAAGTGGAGGAACTTTTATCCTAGATTATCTAGTGTGGTACATAGCTTAACCATGGTGGTACTGTTTTTGTTTTGGTGGGTTTGGGGTGCTTTGTTGTGATGAGACAGGATCGTCTGTGAAAGCAACATCGAGGAAATAGCTTAATTTTTAAGGCCTTTATTTTAATTATGTTAACTCAGAACAAACTGTGAATTTTTGATGTTGAACAACATATTGGAAAGTGAAGTATCAGTCTTTCCCATAAGCTAAGTCTGGTTTTCAGTGGATGTTGACACAAGAAATATTACGATATTAACAGTCTTTATTTAAACTTGCAACTTGTCTGTTTAGCTATTACTGCACACTGGCCTTCCTTCCACCTCTTAACTCTTTCTTTTCCCTCTTTGCTTCATGGTGCTATGTAGGTTGAAAGATCTCTGATAGTTCGGAGGATTACTACTTCACTGTTACAGCTTTCTGAAAGCTTGTTGGATTCAGGGTTTTTTTAAAATTATATTTGCTAGTTTGTATGCACTAGAATCACATAGATATGTATTTGCCCTTGGTGTGTGAATTTTTGCACAGAGTGCTCAAATGTTCTGTACATTTGATACAAAAGCCATCTTGAAAATTACAGATGAAAATAGGTGTGGTTTAACAGATAGGACATTTCAGCAATACTCTCATTTTTTAAAAATGTGGAAAAAAAGGTGTTTAAAATCAGTAATGTATTTATCTCATGTGACAATGATCAAAGAGTATGTACTATTTTCCCCCAGATTGGTTCATTTAATTAGTGCTTCAATAATAATACTGCTTACCTGTTGCTGTAATTCTGTATGCTATTTTTCTGAATCAGTGTTTACCTCAACAGAAAATAAGCTCAGATTCAGATAAGATTGCTTTTTTACCAATAAAACAAACAATCAAGCAAACTCAAACATTAATTTGAATTGAATTACATATTTGAAACTATTTAATGATAATCTCTAACATGAAAGACTGGGGAAAAGGAATGGAAAGGTTGTGGGATTTGGGTGTTTTTTTTAAAGGTGTCAGTGAGGATAAAGATGCGTTATTTGTACTCTCTTTTGCCTGTAGTTGAATGGCTCTGGCACTTGGAAGGAATGTGGAAGAGTCAGGTTTGCTTCCCTGTTTTGCCTGAGGAGCTTAATCCACGTCTCAGGAGAACTCTCTGACTGCTGCTGCTGCCGCTGGAGCACTCTATGTTGAGTGAGTCCCTGTCTCCTTGGCTGACACCCTCTATCTGTATTCATTATTTAAATGTTCATGGTAGTAGGGACAGATGAGGTGTCTCATCTTCACAATCAAATTAATCAGCCGCGCAGCTCTGGAGTTGTTTTCACTTAAGAAGGAGTATGGAAGTATTTTTAAGTGGATATGTCAGTAAAAGTTACATAAAATTCCATAATGCATGGTAAGCCAGCAGTCAGGACTTCCACCCTCAAAGTGGTGTTCTCCTCAAGAAACAAAAAAAGGTATTAAAAAAAAAATATATATATGTATCAATTTTCATCTCACAATCTGAATAAGAGCAGTAAGCATTGAGTGGTAGGGAGAATGCTTTGTTGATTTAACCCCTTGCTGATGCTTAATCTATAAGAAGTTTAGATCATAGAACAGAACACCATCCTGGCCACTAAGAGTTGTGGAGTTCAGTGTTTTGTGCGTTTAGATTTTGAGTCAGTGTTTACTTTCCAGATGTTCTGTGTCAGCAAAAGAAGATTTCTTGGTTGGGGTTTTTTAGTGTACTGTGGCAGTGAAGCAGCTGGGGGTCTCTGCGCACTGACACTTAAGCCTGTGTAATGGTCAGTGGAACTGAAGTTGCAAAACTCCAGGAGTATGTCCTGTGATACACTATTTCAGTCTGTTTTGTTGCTAAATCAAAATATCCAACGTAATATGCTCTGCTTGTCATCATTCCTTTCTCATACATAGGGAATGATAATCTTGTGTTGATCCTATGCTATTACATGTTGATTAATGCGTATGCTAGGTGCAGTAGTATGCTTAGCTCGCAAAGAGGTGTGACAAACTGCCAGATGAATTCTGTAGTGCACTGAAAGGTGTCAGCAAGCTCCTTTGCTATCTTGCATGTAGTGTGTAGACTTGATTTCTTTTGTCATGCAGTCAACCCCTAAGCATGAAAAAAAATGGAAGAGCATCTAGACAAGTACAAAAATTTCAGTTTTAAATCTTGTTAATATTCAGTGCATTGAAATTCTAGACTTGAAAATGTCTTAATTTTTCTTCACAGTTATGAAGGATAGGGATCTTGAAAAGAGGCGAGAGCTAGTCAAGGAAGTACAACTCCTGGAGCCATTGCCCAAAGAGAGACTTGAAACATCCCATGACTTACCACTCTGACAGTTTTCATGACTAAAAATGTATAAATTATTGAAGTGAATTACTTTCTTCTTTTCCTTAGATACAGTTATCATCGTTAAGTTTGAATAGCACATATTTAACTTCAAATGAAGCCACCTGCATGCACTGGAACAGATGTGTAAGTTGTTTTTTGATTGGTTTGGTTGGTTTGTGGGCTTTTTGTTTGGGGTTTTTTGTTTGCTTTTCTCAAAGTAGTGGGCAGCTTGTTTATTTTGGGTCTTGAATCATTCTTGAACCATTATTAATTTAGAGTGAGCCAATGGATAAAGATAACGAATAGTTGTATGCCTGTGCGGTGACTTGTGTGGAGCTTTATCATTTAGCAGGAGGTTTGTATAAGTGTATCAGATTTAAGAACTAAGTTTGGAAACCTGAGTATCTTCACAGTGTTACAGTATTAGTATATGATTTGTGAAGCACCTCTTACTCTGTGGTAACAGCCGGCATATATAGATCTATATCCTGCAGTTTACCTCTTGAAATAGGAAAGCTAATTTACATACTACATTCATCTCATACTCAGATTGCACTAATCCAACTTAGAATTTCATGTCCTCACTGATAAATTTTAATATCTTGTAGAGTTTTTGTCTAAAAGTTTCTTTCCATATATATTCAGTTTGAGCTGTTGAGTACAGATTTTTTTTTAGAAGCCTGAGATTTTTAACTAAGATGCAGTAGAAAAAAAATTCTTCATATGTGGTCCAGCATGTGTATGTAGATAATAAAAAAATGCCATTCTTGGATAGTGTTTCAGAGCTTTCTGCTTATGTTTTTATTTCCTGACTTTCCCTGCCCCAAATCGTGTCGTTCAACTTTTAAGATGTTTGTATTGTTGGTTAATATTCATGTTAGCAACAGATGGACACAATGTTTAGGTAGGGTTTTAAACAAGGAAGTCGTGGTGTGATCATAGAATAGTTTGGGTTGGAGGGGACCTTTTAAAAGTTATCAAGTCCAACCTCCCCACAGTGAGCAGGGACACCTTCCAACTAGATGAAGTTGCTGAGAGTCATGTCCAACCTGATCTTGCATGTTTCCAGGGTTGGGACTTCTACTATCTCTCTAGGCTACAATCCCTACTACAAAGTCTGCCCCAGTCTTTGTTATAAATCCCCTTTAAGTATTGAAAGGTCACATTGGACTCTGATCAGAGCCTTCTTTTCTCTAGGCTTAACTCCAGCTCTCTCACCCTTTCCTCGTAAGGCTCTGGCCTCTGTAGGAAAAGAAAGGAAAACGTGGTTCAGATTGATTTCTTGAAGGAAAGTTTTCCAAGGTGAGACATACAGAAGATGTAGTGGATTTTGTTACATACTAAAGCAGCTTTTGGGTCATTCTTCATCAAAATCTAAGTGACAATAAGCTGCTAGTGCTTTCTAAATCCATAGCACAGTCAAAGAGCAGTCATGTGCAGTAGCCTTTTAAGTAAGTTCTAGACTTGTAAAGAAATCTAGTAAGGTGGACAACACTGCTTTTGCCATAAGATCAATAATTTCACTGTCATGTGTTTAAGTTCTGGTATACTAGTTGCATTTTATAATTGTCTAAGGTGCATTTCTAATGTGACTCTCGTGGTTAAAAATTCAGTGAAAATGAGTATCTGGTCTTACTATCTTCAAAAGCTATTTCTTGAATTATAATCCTAGAATAAATAACTTGCAGCAAATTTGGTTATGATGGATAATAATGTAAGTGGTTAGTCATAAGAAAATTAAATGTCAATATGAGCTTCATCGGAAAAGTGCATACATTTTATCACCTGTTTTCTTTCTCATGTTAATGTACCTTGTTGCAATTAAGATTCTGGAATAGAGCTCAGGTAATTTATTTCAATATATGTGAAGAATGTATCAAATACATAATCTTTTAAGTAATCTCATGCTACTTCTTCCTGCTGGGATATTATTTTTTCATGGCATGGTAGTTGAAGACTGACTTTGTTTTTCTCTGTTTCAGTATATCGGTATGCAATATGTGATGTATTCACCAGTACAAATGGCACTGTACAGTTTGTTATGATCAAATTATTTCATACTGGCTCATGGAATTGAGTAGTGTGGCCCAGAGAATTAGCATATTGCATATGTTCCTTCTGTTGATGATGCTTTCTTCATTTATGATTAATAAGACATATTTTTGTTGAAAATGTGTGCTTATATAGAACTGAAATCTTCTGTGAGCAAATATCCAAATATTCTTCTGTCCATATATCTTTTCTGTTAAAATCTAAAGTCTCAGCAAGTCAAAAATGTTGTAGGTCTACATCCTTACATCCACTGAAATCTTCTAGTGCATATGCTATGCAGTAGCTTTTATGTGCAGTTTAGATAATGGAAGAAAATCTGGTTTCTGATTAAAGGGAAAAACAGTGTTATACATGCCATGAGGAAGTGGGAAAGAGCAGTGTGGAAACTGCTCCCTGTTTATAACTCCCACCCAACTACAGGCTCCCAGCTCAAGAACTTATCTAATATTTGGGATTACAAATCCTTGGTAAAATGTGGCCTAGATAGTACCAGTCACATAATATTTTCTGGGTTTAATCTGTGCTTTTCCTTTTTTCTGAATTAACTGTGGGAATATGATATTCTAATAACTGTGGGAGCATGTCCACAGAAGAGGTAAAAAGAAAAAAACAAATACTAAGACAACAGGGTAGTAATCATTACATGAGAGGTTTTGACTTGTTGCAACTTGCATTAGTAGCCACTGAAATAGTAGAAAGTGTGGGTCAGCTTTCAAGGAGCCAGACAGTGTGCAGATCATTCTGTCAGCAGCACCTTCACTTTTGACACTGGGAAGTAGAAGGAATTGAGGTTCGTGTTCTTTCCTAGTGATTTGAAGTTGCCTCCTCTGGCAACTGCACTGTGAACAGACCGTAATCTATTTATGATGGGAAATAAGGAATAGGAAGATTCCTGATCCTCCTTCTTTCTGTAAATGTTTTTATTTTCTCTTACTATGCTTCACAAATTATTAGGTGTATTAAAATAATTATTATGGCTCCTGTAAAGTAATAGAAAACCGAGCAAATGAGATCAGTAAGGGTTATTGTTTTCTTTACCTGTCATGCATCTTGCTCTGAATAAAGCACCTGTATAACCTTATTCTGTAAATGTATTTAATTAAAGGTTTCATTAGATGAGTTACATCTCATGAACTGCACTGATTCTAAAAAGTACTTCAGAAAGCTTTATTCCTAATTAAAATTCTTGTATTTTTGGTTAGATCCTTGAGCAAAACCTTATTTGTTCAAATTAAAGTCAGCATCTCTGGCAGTAGGATGGTTCTCCTATAAACCATTTCTTCTGGGAGAAGACGACTTACCTTTTTGTTTGCCAGGGACAGGAGTGTCTCTTTGGATTTCCTGCTACTGCTCAATATAGTGCTAGTGGAAACTGCTGGTTTTCCTGGCCTGGTTGTCCATCATAGCTAGATCTCAGCTGCAAAGTCTCACCTTGCCTTGAAGGCAAAGAAAATATATTCCTAGAAGAGATTGAGAGGGGAAGGACCCCTCATTATGGTAGCTAGGGACAGGCTGGCTGATAAGTACATAGGGAGAACTGCACACATATTTCTCCTTCCCTTATTTTTTGTGAATAGGAATGTTTGTTCTGAGAGGAGCAGAGATGAAGTACTTGTTTTTTAAACTGAGACATCAGGTAAAAATGTCAGATGTTACTGATGAACGTACAAGTTCCTTAGGAAATACTGAATGACAAAAAAAAAAACTTGAAAGGGGCATATGAAGTTCACCCCTGTCATGGGCAAAATGGATTATGCCAGCATGTGGCATGGAAGCTTGGCTTTGAAGTTACCTGGTTGGTTTTGTTGCAGTTCTTCTTTCTTCATTATCTGAGCTATTCAGTAACAGCCTTCTCTTTAAAGTTTCTCGTTTTTAACTGTTTGAAACTATCCTTTAAAGTTTCACTCTTGCGGAGTTTTAAGATATTCTGCCCCTGTACTCAGCATTGGTTAGACTGCACGTTGAGTACTGTGTCCACTTCTGGGCCCCTCAATTTAAGAGAGATGTTGAGGTGCTTAAACGTGTTCCAGAGAAGGGCAACAAGTCTGGTGAGGGGCCTGGAGCACAAGCCGTACGAGGAGCCGCTGAGAGGACTGGCATTGTTTAGCCTGGAGGAGGCTCAGGGGGGACCTTATTGCTCTCTACAGCTACCTGAAAGGAGGTTGTAGCCAGGCAGAGATGTCAGGGTTGTAGCCAGGCACCTAGTGACAGAACAAGAGGACACAGTCGCAAACTGCGCCAGGGCAAGTTTAAGATGGACACTAGGAAGAAGTTCTATGCGGAAAGAGTGATTGCCCATTGGAATGGGCTGCCTGGGGAGGTGGTGGAGTTGCCATCCTTGGAGGTGTTTAGGAGGAGGCTGAGTGAAGCACTTAGTGCCACGGTTTAGTTAACAACCTGTTTGATTCTGTGATTTAGTAAAAAAATAAAATTGTATGTTTTCTAGTACACTGTAAACTAGGAAGGTGGACTACTCAGGGAAGGAATCTCCTGCCCTAATCCTATCCCATTTATTTTTGCAGATGTGGTACTGCACTTAGAGAAGTGTAATGGGTTGGGAATTGATTACTTGGGGAAAAGAACTGTCAGAGGAGTCGTGCTTTGAGTTTTTTGATACTTATCAGAAAGCATGCTGCTGTTCTCTAGCAATATGGAACTAATGTTTTATCTTTGGTTATTTTGGAACTTAACCTGTTGTGTGTTGTTTCCTGTTCTGTGATAGTACTGATGCATCTTCCCTGTTCTGTTCTTATTTTTATCTTCTGCATTGTGTTACTGCAACCTTCATTCATCTCTCCTCAGTCCCAGATTGTACAGCATGAGATACTAAAAGCAGTTTTGATATCCTGCCCCAAAAATACTTAAGTCAAAGAATGTATGCTTCAACTGTGTAAAAGGAAATGGATTTTTTTTTTCTGAAGAAAACTTCCTTATCTCTTGCTCCATCTTATTAGCATACAATATTTGTTCAAAATTGTGAATGATACAAATACAAAAAAAGAGTATAAACTCCTGTAGCTTTCATTTGGAGCAACATTGGAACTAATGTGTAAGACATAGAAAAAGCCTAGAAATTTTAATAAGATTGTTACTTAAAATGTTCGCCTGCTAACAAATGACAGGCAGATCTGACACTTGGTAGGTGTAAACAATAGCATTCTAGAAGCATTGCTTCAGTAATATCATAACAGATAATGAGAAGAAACACTTCAACACTTAAGAGACAGTTTGGATCCTTAGACAGATGTTGAGATAACCTGCTTATTGTGACAGTTCCATTTTTTTATGAGCAATCACTTTCTAAAAGCTGGGGCAGAATGATTACTCTGCCTTTTTTTTTTCCCCTCCTTTCTTAATGTGCTGCTGTGGGAACTTAGCAAAGGACATGTGAAGGAAGATAGCTCCATTGGAGATCTGATGGCATTTTTAGTGCACTAAGGGGGGGAGAAATAGCAACAATTAAAGGTTTATCTGGTGGTTGTAGGTATGAGTAGTGTTACTATTTGTGGTGATATGTAATATTATGTATGGTGGCACATGCAACACAGTGATACTGAATAATTTTGTATAAAACTCAAAGTGACATTGTTTTGTCTGAGGTGATTTTTTTGGTTGGTTTTTTCCCTTGCATTTTTGTTTTCCTGCTGGGATAAATGCTGCTTGAAGTTGTGTGGAATGGAGATTTCTCTGCTTTGGGCTTTGTAATGTTCAGCAATGCTGATTTAAGCTTAGGTGGTGGAGTATGATGTTTAAAATAGATACATGCCTAATAATTTGTCAAATAAATTAGTACAGCTGCTTTTTGCAGAAATAAGTTTCAGTTCTGATTCCCTACCCTGTAGGAGCCACGTGTTTTCACTGAGGTCTGATGAAATGTTTTGGTACTGAGCACATTTAGCAAATCTGGTTGGGCACTAAACGGGGATGCCAGAACTAAACATTAGCCAGATGTGAGTAACACACATGCTAACACAAACGTCATTATATCAGATTTCAAAATTAATGAATATGGAATATGTAATAGTTAATAAGCATTATCTCAAAGTTTTAAAGAAGTTTTATTGTTGAGGGTATACTGGTGTGAGAACTGAATTAAGAACCAAATCTAAAAAGCAAACAAACAAAAAACTCCTAATAAACTCCCCAAACCAAAACCAAGCAAGAACTGGAAAAAAACCCCACCAGAAACCAACAAACCAAAACCACTCACACAAAAGAAACAAGTTTAAATACCACAATTGTTAAAGTGAAATAATTCTTTATTTCTTCTTTATGTTTATTTAAGGTATGGGGGTCTTTTATAATTATGCTCATCTGGAAACCATAGCATTTCACTTGGTTTTGCCATCGTCATAATTTTCAATTCTTTTACACATCACTATAGGAGGCAATCAATGTAGTCTTGTGTAGGGGGAGCTAGTACACACACTTTCTTCCATACACCATGATGCAGGTGTTTTGGGTTTGAGGTGAAGATATTTTTGCAAAGCCAGGGCGTTTAGTTTTTGAATGTTTACTGGAGTTTCAAGGAACACCTGAAAATTATCAGTAAGTGAAGTCCCATAGTTTTGTGGTTTTGTTTTTTTTAATGTTTGCAACAGTAGAAGACCAATAAACAAAATAAACTAGATTTTAAAACACTGAGGGGCTCACTTTGAGTGTGCAGTGTTAGATGTTTCCTGTATACTGGTAGGATTTTAACTTGACACTGGTCTTTTAGCAAGAGTCCAAGACTAAAATTACCACTTCTGAGCTTCCTGTGTTATTGTTAATTTAGTGGTGGTAGAGAAAGGAAAACAGAAGACTCCAGAGACCACTAAACCAAAGAAGTGTAGTCTGGCAGTAGCAAGGCTGCTTTCCAGCTTTATGTAAAATAGCTTGTGTTCACAGTAAAATTATTTTATGATTTTGAAGGACAGGAGTCAAGAAATGTCAGAATATTTACATTTAGTTGGTAGGTTTTAACTTTTCAGTCTGTAGCTAAATTCTTGCATTTGTAACTGTGGTTGAGTACCCAGAGTCCAATGATGACAGTTATGAGCTATAATACTCAGGTCTCCATACCTTGGATTTTGTGTCTGGAATGACCGATTTAGGCCTCAGTTTAGAAGAGAAAGCTTTTCAGCAATATGAAGAGGTGTGTATGATCTTTATACTTGGATAAATTGGAGTCTCTGTATCATGTCCCAGTAAGTAACACAACCACACTAGGGAGCTAACTTACCTTCATTGGAGAGCTCTTGTTCTTACTGTCTTACCTTCCAGACCTCTGAACGTGTGCCTTTGTCCCATCACTTTCCAAAGCACTTTATTGCTTCCTTTCTTATGGATATGTGATCTTCTCATTGTAGTTTTTGTTTGTTTTTCCTTCTTACCAGCACCCCTAGTCTGGGAGCTGAATTAGTCTCTTCTTGTTGGCACAAACATATAAAACCATTCATTGATGTTCCTTATGTGTAAACTAAGATTTTGTAAATGTTTGTCTCACTCCAAAATGAAACTGTAGAAATAACTGTAAAGTTTTTCTGTCCATTCTAAGTGTTTTCAGGAGCAGCGAGGGAACCTGAGTGAGACCTTGGATAAGTCACATAGTAAGATGACCCAGTAAACTCATGATGGAATAGATGGTGTAAAAGCAGAAGATGAAAGATAAAAGATTACATCCCTCTTGATTTGCAGGGGATCATGGATGGAGAAAATTAGGCTCCTGCAAGACCAGTAGTTTGTGGTGGAACAAGATATACAAGTTTTATATCAATATTAAAAAGTGTTGCATTTTTGTTACTTCCATGTATCTTTTTTAAAAAAAAAGTGGAAGTAAGGACAAAAGTACATTAAATAGTTGTAATTTTAAATACTTCCACTTTCTAACATCAGAGATTTTCTCTGCATTAAAACAAAGAACTTATAATGTAATGTTTTCTGTCTTTTTTTAATTCTCCTTTTATGTCCTTTTGGGTTGTTTTTTTTGTTAGTTTGGGATTTTTTGGGGGTGGAGGGGTGTTTTATGTTTTTCCAATTGACTTAAACGCAATTTTGGTTATGACTTTTTTCCTTCCACTAACATATGCTTCTGTGATGTATTTTGTGTTTTTAAAATTAAAAAAACAAAAACATTTTCAGTTAGTTAGTTCTTACATACTTCAGCTCTTTCATACAAGATTAATAAAAGTATCTAATGTTACTTGTTTTATATGTTATACCCTGTTCCAGTATTTGGTGAGGCTGAAGATTATTCCTGTCAGCAAGGAGCAATGTACAGTATTAGTGGTGCTGTTTCCACGCTTTATTCTTTTGTGTCCAGATGGAGTGTTTGAGCTGGTGGACCTGAGAGGTGATTTTACAAGTCAGAAAGATTACTTTTGTAAGACCAGAACAGCATAAAATCTGACTTTTAAGCTGTCTGGTGAAGTAATGGAATAGTAAGAGTGACTTTACCTTTCTCTATTGTTCTATTGTAAAAGCTCACTGCAAATCATACCTCCCATGAGGTTCAAAACAGGTTATTTCTTTTTTCAGCCTAGTTTTCCCAAGCTTGACTTTGATCCCAGTTACACTGGGATCCACTACCTTGTGCTTGTACCTTTGGGGGATCCCGCCTTGTTTCAGAGTGTGACTAACATGCTTATCTTGCCATCTCCTCTAAATACCACGTTTTAATCGTTAAGTGTCTTGCAAACTGCAGTACTTTACGGGTCAGCTAGTACTAATATTTTGCCATAGGAAACTAGTACAGAAAAAATGTCACTTTTTTTGGTTTTGTTATTTGTTTGGGGTTTGTGTTGTGTTTTTTGTTTTGTTTTTCCATTTTTGGTTGTCGTTGGGTGTTTTTTAGGTTGGTTGGTTGTTCTACTGTAGATATTCCTTAATTAACACAGCACCTGCCATTGAAGTGGAACTTTTGTAATAGTTTCTTAAAATGTCTACTTCTTACTGCTAGTGTTGCTTTTTTTTAAGGATGTTCTTTTTACTTGATGTTCTTACAGATGCCTGTAAATGTCCAAAAATACACAAGATTACCACTGTTTATTTTAAAACTAAGATCTGTTTGTGCAAATTGTTTAAACTGTGCTTTTATATACCTCCCGTGCTCAATATCTGTTGTTACTTTTGAAAATATTTTATACCTAGTAAATAATTTTCTTTAATTTTGTCTCTGCATTTTGCATCTTTGTTGCAGCAACTACTCCTGTATTTTGCAGGGTAGGTGAGAGCAGCTTTGCTTGTGCTTGACCTATCGTGCACTTACATAATAGCTTAAAGGTTTTTCATTTTAAACAAGTTTATACAACTATTAGTCCTGAAAATCTGTAGTATAATCAAGTTCATTATTATTACCTGGCTGCTTAACTTAAAATTGAAAACGGTTTAATGTTTCCAAACATTTTGCTCATGCTTTAGTGACATGGTCTTGCATACTTGTCATACCTTGCTGTATGTTAATCTATGGCCCTGTAGTCCCAAGACACCAGTGTTTCTCTTGTTTCATCCCTTTCCTTCAGCTGTGATTTCTTCTGGTCATGACAGTTTCTTGTGGCTCTCTTTGGATCAGTGACATTCTCCTGACATTTCTTGTCAACTAGTCTGTGCTTCATAATCTCATTTTGAATGGAAAAATCCTATAAAATGTTACTGCAGGCTTATTACCGCAGCAAACCACCGGCTGTCTACAGCTACTCAGAAGCTAGTAGTCTAGGGTAGTCCATTTCAGTAGGTAATTGTTCTCTACTTCCATTTATTTTCTTTGAAAATTTTTGTTGCAAGGTGACTCTTAATTCGCTTTGTTTTGCTGCTCTTCTGCATCTAGTTGAGGAGATTTCAAAGGCATATGTCATTTTAATCTCGAGATGACTGCCTGTAGCCTTTTGTACCTTGTCTTTTTCAAGAATGAAAATGTTTTACTTCTTGAACATCCTGTTTGTTTAGCAGTAGTCCTTAACTTCAAGTAGCTTGTGTCCAAGGGTAAATAAGTATGTAAAGGTGGTCATAACCAAATTCATACTTTGTTCTAGGTTGCTGTAGAATTTTTAAATTGTAATGGTTTTTTTTTTCATATTGATGGCGTGGGAAAGTGTGATGAAAAACATACCTATCTTTCTAATCTTGAGCCTTTTGGAGATTGTGTTCTAAAGAAACTTTGACTTCATGTTACTGTGTGCTGTAACACTTAAACAACAAAGATGATTCCTATGTGCTTGAAAGAAAATGGGAGGGGGTGGAGGAAGGCAGAGGAAAATCTAAGGGACATTAAACCTCGGGGATTTCCCAGGAAGTGATCTAGCAGCCCTAGCTAGTCTCCTCCACGCTATTCTGCGTTCCTAGCAGGCAGTAACAATGCCTAGAAAAATACGGACTATGTACTCAGAGACCTATAATTTGTATTTTCTTGTCTTAAACTTAGTCATAAATATAATCAAATATTGTAACTGGGCACAGTATGTGAAGTGTTTTGCCACACTGCTAGTAGCCTGTCCCTCCTAACAGAAAGTATTTTTTATATCAGCTAAGCATAAGTATAGAAATAATATGTAGTTTCAAAGGGAGACCTATATTTAATGTCACAAATAGGAGATAGAAAAACACTTGAATCAACAATTTGAGTAGTAAAATCTGTAAGCAAAAAGACCCTAAGATTACAGAATAAGCAGGAAATGTTTCTGTTGGAACAAGAACAGTTTCTGGTCCTAAAGAAAAGAAGATAAACAGTGTCAGAAGCAGGTAAGATAGCTTTCCATACTGCTTTTTGGTGGAGGAGATTGTAAGCATTTAAAACACCCAGCGACAAAAAGAAGAAAGAGGCAAGAGAAGTCTCCCACCTGTATTCCCTTTAGAGTCCAAATGGCATTCTTTCCTATTACCTCACCTTCAAGGACTATAGCCATCAGTATTTAACTATGTAGGGTCAACTCAGTGGTATTGTGCACTCAAAGCTAATTTAGGATAAGACGATTAGGGCCTAACTGTTTGAATAGGTAGTGCTAATGACTGGTAATGATTAGGAATTTAACCATTGGCAATGTGAACGAATGTCAATTTAGCTGAGTATTGTTAGGAAGTTTGCAACTGGTCTCATTTACAAGTTTCCAAATCTTCCTCTCACTGCTACCTTACACTTAGCTGAGTTAAGCTAACTGCTTATCTGGACAGAGACAAGTGAAACATCTACATGGGAATGTGTGTCTGGTTTGTTTGTTTGTCTGTTTTCCTTGTTCGTTTGGGGTTTTTTTCTTCTTCCAGAAATCTGGAACTGTTCTGGCATAATTAAGAAATGATGGGCGTTTCAGGCTAGAGGTGTGATTACCTGTTTTGAGGCAAAAAAATTGCATACAACTTGATCAGAACCCGATGACAAAGGTTCATCAAAAACATAAATTATGCATGCATGTATTTTGGTTGGAATCTGTAATGTGCTTACTGTAACTTGGCACTTACATGCATAATTTATGTTTTATAAGCTCAGCATAGAGTGCTTCTGAGCCTTTCTATTCTGTGATCTTAAGTCACCGCAGCTTATTAAGTGTTTTTGCTTCTGTTTGTAGTACAAGCTCTGAAATCACAAATACAGATGAAAATAAAGATTGAGGGGAAAAAATGCTTGGATTGGTGTCTATTAAAAATGTTGACTCTCTTAAAATCTCCTCTCCCATCTGCATATGCTTTCATATCAGTATTTTTGTGACCACTAATTTGTATTTCATTGACTTTTATACTGTGATGTAAGCTTAGGCTCTGATGTCAGAGCTGTTCTTGGGTGAGATTTCACAAACCTGTGGAAAATACTATGTGTCAAATTTATTCTAGAAACTTAAGATTTTTTTTCCTCTCTGCCCATTCTCTAGAACTGATGTTCTTCATTCTCAACCTTTTTATCTTTTGGTGTCTGAAACTTTTTTTCTCTTCTTCTTTGTCTCTTATTAAACAGAACAGAAATAATAGAACTCTTACAGAAAGAAAAACAGTTATTGCCTTCCCTTTTTGCAGCTCTGACTGCACCATCTCCATTTTCTTAAAATAGCTGCAATAAGCTGATTGCCCCTCCTTGCCACTTCCCCTGCACTGGAAAAGAAAGTTCTCACCTTGATAGGCTTCCCAGAAATCTGAAATGCACAGAAAAGACCTGTTTCTGATCTCTTTTGTAAACAGGCTTTCTAGTATAACTCTTGTGTTCATGAGGAGCTTGATCTGGCAGTGCTGCACTAGGCACCCACACATGCAACTGTATATATCTTTATTTCTGAGTGATGTTATGTTTTTGAGAGACCTAAGTGTGTATGTGGCATTTGCACAACCCAGTTATCCCAAATTAAGCATTTCATGTTTTAATTGTGGAACTCAAAAAAACCCCAATTTATTTCTATGGTGTGGTGTTTTCTGAGAGTGTTATGGCATGAATAGAACCAGGTGAAAACATGGTCAGAGGAAGAGAGATTTGTATGACAACACTGGACACCCTTACAGAATTTTCTTACTAAAAAGAAATAATTTTTAAACACTGCTGTCAGTAATGAAGGGCTTGCATCTATAGGAGGATACTTAACATTTGCTTTTGAGTATCTGTTTCTCGTGCTAACATGATTAACTGCTGGCTTGTACTCCTATATATCTCTGGATAGAGACACCTATGTATTATATGTTTGTTTATATGTGTGTGTGTATGTATCATTATGCAGTGCTTGAAGATACAAAAGTGATGCTTGGACTCCAGATTCCGACAAAGCTACACATGTAGATGTGCATTCACTCACATGTGTCGTAGAGGGGATTTCTCTGTTCCTCCCTTGTTAGGGGGAGGTGAGAAATTAATTTGAGGCGGTTTTGATTTTTTTATAAAATTATTTATTAAAATTAATATTTACAAATTTACACCACCCCTAACCACTATGAAATCTGGTTTGTTGCAAGTTTATGAAAATAGCTTGGGATATATATATTTACAGGGATTGATTATTAAGTGGAAATATCAAATTACTAACAATTATTGACAGAGAGAAATATTTTCTTAGGCTTAATGCCTCTTAACCACTCTAGTGTTTGCCCAGCAAAGGCTGAAGCTGTGTGTGCTCTTCAGATAGAGATAACTTATATTACAAAAGTATTAAAGCTTACTTAGGTGTGATGCTCTTGAGTATTAATCATTAATCACCCTCCCAGGAATCTGTCTCAGCGTGTGCCCAGTATTGGGGTCTTGAAGCTGGAGATCTGTCCCGGCTTGCAAGGGGAATTGATAAGGGTTCTCCCAGTCTCTGGGGTAACAGTATTTCTCTAACCTTCTCTCCTGGGGTGATCTCTGCCTTGGAGCTGCGACTTCTGGATGCTGTGAATGTCCAGGGATGATCAGCTGGCAGGAATTTCCCAATGCAGGAGAAGGATTGGTCCGTGTAGAGCTTCTGACACGGTCACGCAGTTACCAGGCTGCGTTTGCAGGTTTGCAGACAGTCTGAGGGTCTGCTGGGCCTTGGTCTTTCCAGACCTACAGGATAGCTGGCAAGTAGTATTTATGCCGGGCAAGCAGGGTCTATGCCGTGCTGCATGGAGATTTAACTCCGTAGATGAATCAAGATAGCTCTAGGCTTTAGGCAGGGGGTCTCGGCTCCCCATACATGTATGGTGCAGGCATGAATGTGCTCTGCTTCTCAAAGGTCTTGCAGGTAGCGTGACTGCACCTTGAGATCAATGCATGAGGTCTGGGCCTCGGTAATGCTTGCAGGTGAGTGAGGCCTGATCCTTTGTCTAGGCCAATGCAAGCAGGTCAGTGCAGCAAGGTGCTGCTGTGGATCAGAGCTGAGTCTAAATGCTCTAAGCGTCTGAACTGGTAAACAGTCTGGACTGTCTGAACAGACTGAACACGTGGTGCTGCTATGCACCCCCGTTTATAGGCTCTGGGGCCGAGATTCGTGGCTCGTTGGACATTTAAAATGACCAATCAGGTTGGCCATAAGCCAAACCTTGCCCCAATAGGCAGTAGAGACATGCCTGGACCCTCCCAATGGGGATTACCTGGGCGGACGCCAGGGGCACACGGGCTAGGTGTGTGTGTGATACACAACTTGTTTGCTGCCTCATGGGTCCTGGCAGAAGAACATGTCTGGGCATGTAGAGGCATAGGAAAGCCTCAGTTTTGGGGCTGCTGCCCCTCCACCACAACATGACATGTATTGAGGAAAATATTGGTTTGGGTTTTTTCCCCCCAATAGTAAACATTGAGTGCATTTTAAAAATTTTGCCTTTACTATAGTTGATCAAAGTGTGTTAGTCAGCTTTGTTTTCTCATTTATTTACTTACTTGTTTTTTATTTGTAGATGGTGCAGATGAACCACAGTCATCCAAGCGAGATGAACAGAATGGCTTCCTTCAACAAGAAAACAGAACATTCATTTTTTAGGATTATGTCTACAACATGAAGCATTTAGCAGTAGCTGTCTTTGAGAACATTCATCTATGACCTGAAATGTCCTGATCCTGGGGAAAAAATGAGATTCCATTAATTAAGTCCATAATTTTAAATGCATTTTTATGACTAATCCTTATTAGTTATGCACAAATGGATACAGAAATGATAAACTAGATCTTACTTTAACACATGCGCACATTGGAGTTTGTGCATTCAGTATACAAGATACATCATTTAAATCAAATTTTAATTGCTCTTTTAAATTATCTATATTTATTAATAAGTGAAGACTTGGCAAGAAGAATTTGCCATCCGTGGACAAGAGTAGAACAGATTTCCCCAGAGTGGATGGTAATTTTGTGTTGGGTAAAATCAGTAATTTAAAAGTGGAGCAAAAGGAAGACTGCATTAACTGTGCTCTAGAAAGAATGGATATAAAAACAGAACAAGATGATTTTAAACATGAAGAGAGCAGTGATGAACAGGAAGACAAAGAAAAAAACTTCATTACCAACAACTCTAGCAAATATTTATCTACTGAAAATGAAGATAATTATGGATCTCTTTTTTCTCAGTATAGTAGTACTCTGTATGATGTAGCAATGGAGGCTGTGACACAAAGCCTCCTTTCTAGCAGAAACATAAGCTCCAGAAAAAAGTCACCTGCTTGGAACCATTTCTCTATATCTCCTAGAGATAGCACTAAAGCAATATGCATGTACTGTATGAAAGAATTTAGCAGGGGTAAAAATGAAAAGGACCTGAGTACCAGTTGTCTAATGAGACATGTGAGGAGAGCCCATCCCACTGTATTAGTTCAAAGAAATCGAAGTATGCCAGGTATATCCCATCCCACTGTACTAGTGCAAAGCAATCTAAGTATGCCAGGTATATCCTCCTTTTCTTCACCTACATTGCTACTGCCACCTCAGTCAGCAGATGTTGGAGATCTGAGTTCTATGTTATCCCCCATAAAACTGGTCAAGAAAGTGGCTTCTAAAATACCATCTCCAGATCGAATAATTGAGGAATCTGTTTCTATTGCTTCTTCTGAAGAAATATCAGATCTTTCAGTTTCTGAGAAGTGCATCAAAGAAGAAGTCATGGTTGAGTCATCTCCACAGCTACCCAACAACCAGTATGATGATGCTGTGGAGAATGTAGCAGAAAAAACTGCTGCAACTCCAAAGAGCACATCAGGTTCCAGAAGGAGATCTGCTGTCTGGAAACACTTTTACTTGTCACCTCTAGATAATTCTAAAGCTGTTTGCATCCACTGCATGAATGAATTCAGTAGAGGAAAAAATGGAAAAGATCTGGGAACGAGTTGTTTGATAAGACACATGTGGAGAGCCCATCGTTCCATAGTCTTACAAGAGAATGGGGGTGGTACTAGCATACCACCTCTCTACACTGCACCTCCAACTCTGTTGCCTTCTTTACTGCCTTCAGATAGTGATCTGAATTCCATGTCATCCTCTCCTGAAAAACTAATGAAAGAATCAACTTCTGTTTCTTCTTCTCCAGAGAGAATCTCTGAGGAGATCCATACTAATCTCTCTTCTGGAGATGCTCTAGTAGATGACTCAGTGCTGTCATCGTCTGATGATATAGGTGAAGTCTCTTTTGTTTCGTCTCCAGAGAAACAGTGTGAGGGATTAGGTCCACTAATATTTGAACCTACTGCTGTATTTCAGCAAAATAAAAGGATTATGAAAAGGCTTAAATCAGAAGTTTGGCACCACTTTTCACTGTCGCCTGCAGACAGTCTGAAAGCAGTATGTAGATACTGTAGTTGTACGATAAGTCGTGGTAAGAAAGGTGATGTGGGCACAAGCTGCTTGATGAGACATCTATATAGACGCCATCCCGATGTAATTGGAAACCAAAAAAGTTTTCTTGATATGAGTTTGGCAAATTCTCCTTATGCCACTTTGGCTTCTGCAGAGTGTTCATCCTCCAAGTTGACTGACTTGCCTACAATGGTTACACATGATAATCCAATTATATTTCCTGTTAATAGTAAGAAGACCTCAAAACTGTGGAATCACTTTTCAATTTGTTCTGCAGATTCAACAAAAGTAATATGTATGCACTGTGGTCGTACAATAAGTAGAGGGAAAAAGCCAACAAATCTAGGCACAAGTTGCCTTCTAAGACATTTGCAGCGGTTTCATAACAATGTATTGAAGACTGATGTCTCAGAGACAGTATTATCCTCATCTACGGATAATCACGTGCCCCTGAGCACAGAATTACTAGGATCTTCAAATTTTGATGAAACCAATGATAAGTTTTGTGACTCTCACCCAGTTGCCAAAAAAATCACAAGTCTTGTAGCTGAAATGATTGCACTTGACCTTCAGCCATATTCTTTTGTAGACAACATTGGCTTTAACAGGCTTCTTGAATATTTGCAACCTCAATATTCTTTACCTTCTCCATCTTACTTTTCTAGGACAGCAATTCCAGATATGTACAATAATGTAAAACAAATAATTATTTCACATCTTAAAGAAGCTGAAAGTGGAGTCATCCATTTTACATCAGGTATATGGATGAGCAACCAAACACGAGAGTATCTAACTCTGACAGCTCATTGGGTAACATTTGAATCTTCGTTTCGACCTCAGTGTGAGGATTACCATTGTTCAGCACTATTAAACGTATCACAGATTGATTGTGACTACAATGGAGTCAGCATTCAAAAGCAGTTAGAGTACTGGTGGGAAACGTGGATTACTTCCATTGGCCTTCAGATTGGGATTACTGTTACTGATAATCAGAGTATCGAGAAAACTTTAAATGAAGGTGATCATTCAAGTGTACAATGCTTTAGTCACACTGTCAACGTCATTGTAAATGAGGCTATTAAAAGCCAGAGGATGGTCCAAAATTTACTTAGTATTGCAAGAAAGATCTGTGAACGTGTCCATCGGTCATCAAAGGCAAAAGAGAAGTTAGCTGAGTTGCAAAAAGAGTATGAGTTGCCTCAACATCAACTAATACAAGATGTTCCATCCAAGTGGAATACATCATTTCATATGCTTGAACGCCTTATTGAACAGAAAAGAGCAATTGATGAAATGTCAATAGAGTGCAGCTTCCGGGAGTTAATAAGTTGTGATCAGTGGGAAGTAATGCAGTCAGTGTGCCATGCTCTCAAACCTTTTGAAGCTGCAAGCAGGGAAATGAGTACACACATGTCTACTCTAAGCCAAGTGATTCCAATGATTCATATACTTAACAGGAAAATAGAGATGCTATTTGAGGAGACAATGGGCATAGATACAATGCTGAAATCTTTGAAAGAAGCCATGGTGAGTAGATTGTCATCTACGCTTCACGATCCAAGGTACATTTTTGCTACACTTCTGGATCCCCGGTATAAGACATCCTTATTTACAGAAGAGGAAGCTGAACAATATAAACAAGACTTAATCAGGGAGCTGGAAATCATGAGTTCTACCTCAGATGATGATAAACCTGTTTCCAATGGATGTGATATAGGTTCACCATCAACAAATTCATGTGGGGAAGATAATCTTTGGTCACTCATGGGTGACATGAAGAAAACAAAAGACCTGAAAGACAGAGTAAAGTTACCAGAGGAAATGGTGCTTTCCTACTTGGAGGAAGAAGTGCTTGAGCATAACTGTGATCCTCTAACTTACTGGAACTTTAAGAAGTCATCTTGGCCAGTACTGTCAAAATTGGCTGTCAGGTTCTTGGGTTGTCCACCAAGCATTGTTCCTTCAGAGAGATTGTTCAATACATCCAATGAAAGCAACAACTTTAGTCAGTCAAGGGTTATGATTGAACACTTTGAAAAGCTTATCTTTTTGAAAGTGAATCTTCCTTTAATATACTTCCAGTATTGAAACTAATGAACAAACTGCTAGACTAAACCTGTTGTTGCTCACTGGATATTAACTATCAGATTTCTAAATTGCTCCAATGGGGGCCATGTATGACATCTAATCAGTGACTATAATTCCAAATTTTAATTTCCTTATTGTTTATTTCCAGCTTTCAATATGTCTACATGTGCCTTATTCATAGTACTTCAGGCCAGATATTGTATATATGTTTTTTAAAAGTTCATACTAGAGCTAGTCTGTCTTGACAAATGATACAAAATTAGATTTTAATCCATAATTGTAAATGAACTTTAAAAAAGCTCAGTCATTTGTTTTCATAGAATGGAAAAAAGAAAAAAAAAAGAAAAAAAGATGTAAACAGTTCTATTCTGTAGTTTTTTATTCAATTATTAGGTAAAAAAAACCATAAACCAGGTACTGTATTTTAGTTGAACATTGCTTTAATTGTAACAGCTTTTGTAGTTGTCAAAAGCAAGGTGTACATGAAAGATGGGGTTCAGTCCATCTTTTTATCATGTGATGTTTTTAACTGCAAGCCCTAGAAGTACTTAAAGGATTAAGAGTTATTGAGGAAGATGTGTTTACAGGAGGCTATTGATTTAGTTTCTGAAAATCTTAAATTTGAGATTATATGGAATGTCAGTTTTACAGCAATCAATAGTAAAACTTCCCATTCTGGGTTTTTCTGATCAGGTTTTACTTTTAACTGAACTACAGAAATATTCTGGGTATTTATAAAAGCTCTTCAGAAGTCTTATCAAAGTATGTGAATTAATGCTTGTTATTTAATGCTGGGTACAAAAAAGGCAAGAAATTTAACATGAAGACTTTTAATTAAGTCATTCTAGAGCCTTTTCTGATCTTCAGTGCGTCGAAACTGTAAGGTTCCTTATTGTAAAAATTGAGCCCTTGCTCTGAACATGGTTTCAATTGTATAGAACAGCCTGTCTTAAAGCTCCTAGTACAGAAATAAATGATCTTCTGATTTTCAATAATAGCCTTATGGATATGGAGCACTACTTAGAATTTTATGTAGTAGGTTGATTCTTAACTGTTGGTGTCCATCAGGCAAATGGGATATAGAGCCCTTAAAACTTCAGTGAGGAAAAAAATAGCATTTTAATTTGAAAGGAACATTTTCTATGTTTGTTTGTGGATTTTTTTTTTTTTTAACTCTGGAAAGATTAATCTTGTCATTTCAGTTTTCATTGAATACTTTTTGGGAAACAAGTCATCATTTGCCTATGACCTTTTAGAAAAGTTGTAGCTTTGTTAAAAATACTGTACCTATGCCTAATCTAATTTTGCATTTACTATGTTTTAGTGTATTTATAAATGGTGAATTCAGTTTCTGAAATTAAACATTTTATTTGCAATTTTCTAGTGGTAGTCAACACTGCCTTTTATTTTCAGATGGATATAAGACAGCTGTTGAATAAAAATTAAATTGATACAGTTGTAATGAACATACCACAGAACATGCTATGTGCAAAGACTGGTTTTCCGCTTAGCTTTTTGGACTTAAACCTGGATTCTGGTTCATTTTGCGCAAGCTACTTGACCTCAGGAAAACTTGTTGATTTCTTTCCCAGGTGGCTTTGGTTTTCATGTGATGTTCCTCTAAACATTTTATTGTTTCAAGTATTTAAATTGTTTTATTCCATCAGTTATGTTTACACCTGGATTATTTACAGAAATTATTATATAGTTTACATAGGAAAAAAGTAATACTGCATTTTGTCAGTATTTTAAAGATAGTTTTTTGTTCTATCAAGTCAGCATTTCTTTGTTGCTCTAGGGTTAAATGAGAACAGCAGATGAATTTTCTGTAGTAATGAAACAGTTTGTTCTACTTTTATGTATAGTTGCAAGTAGGTGAGTTTGAAGCAGCTTATTGAGAAACATTTAAATGGTTACTGGTTAATTATTATCCCAAATTTTTTTCCCCTTACCTTTTAACGGTGAATATAACCTTCACCTTTGTAAAGGAGATGCTTAATCTGTCCAGCCAGCAGAGAGAAAGGTAGAGGATGAAGAAACAACAAGTGACAAGAATTGTCACTCAAGGCTTGAATATAAACAGCCTTTGGCTTAGAGAGGTGTAGAGCCACCTGATACCTGTCGGAATGCTGGCAGTGGATGATTACCTAAAAATCCCAGTTCTCTGAAAAAAAAACATGATGGCTTCTCTGAAGGCAGTCTTTACTGTTACTCCTATGCAACTCGTGGAAAGCTGAATGATGGCATTTTATATCCCCCAATTTGCCCCTTATTTGTCTAGACAATTTTAAAGTCATGTGTTTTGTCAGAACTCCTGAAAGCATGAGAACTACTCACTTTTTAAAGGTAAAATTTTATCAGTTAAAGTTAGGAGAGACTTGAAGCACAAAGTTGCTATATTTGGTTGTAAACTGTTAATCCTAGAGGAGTTACAGGAGCCTTTCCTTGAAGTATTGAGGTAAGTTTTTGAGCAGGTGCGGTTCGTGTTTGCTTTGTTATTTCAAATGTAAATTGTTAGTAATTGCTAAAACTTCTGGTTTTCCAACCCTTATTTGTAACGTATAGGAAACTCCTGTTTTTACATTACGTTCCCTCAGACTGAGTAAAACACAAGCTGCTAACAATAGGCGTTTTCATCAAGCAGAGTTGCATCAATTCCTTGCTGCAGCAGACAGCTCCCTAATCCATAATGACATGGTGAACCTCCAGCAGTGATAGTTATTTAACAGTTAATTTTAGTACATTGGCAACTTCAGAAACAAATTTGGAAAAACTGTGTTTTCCCTTTTAGCTTTAAAAAAACCCTAGATTTTACAAAAGTGCCTTGTCTTTTTGTAAGAATGTTATGGCTTTTGCTTTTAAGAATAGGCAGGTGTAACTAACTACACACCAAAGCAAGAAACAATTTGTAGTACTACAAGTAGCAAAAGGAAGAAATTAAGTCTTGTGAAAGGTGTATAATGGAGAGTATCTATTCAGATCTGTATTATACTCTGGAAGCCTGTGATCATGCTCCCCCCTGTATTACCCCTCTCCATTTGGCCTTTTCTTCACCCACAGAATAAAAATGAAGGAAAATGATTTGCAGAATTTGGCCCGTGAGTACTAAGAATACTCAGTTTCTCCTTGCTCCCCAACACTGGCTTCTAAGCTTACAAGGAAGGTACATCTCAATACAGAGCAGTTTAAGGATTTGATTGATTAAATGCAGATGTAGAGGAAAAATCTCAGTGTACATAATGTTTACACTTCTTGAGAGATCTGTCTTTTAAAAATATCATTTGTTTTTCTGCCATTATATAGAGCTGACCCTAACAAACTTGGATTTCGGTGTTGTCAAAGACAGGAAAAATAAACCTATAAATAGCAGATAAGACTTTTTAATTACATTTCATTTAGAATTTAGAAATGAAGCATTTTAATTTTCCACAAATACATTCATCCTTTGCTTTATATTCTTAGTGAGAAGGAAGAGTGATTCTTTGATTTTGTTGCTGAACTAACCCAGAAGTGCTTAATTTCATAAAATGAGTATGTCAAGCAGAAATAGCCACAGTGGTGTGTCTCCAGCTCACGTATCAACTTGGGTTCCAAGACCTAGATTAATGACAAGCAATCCCTGACTTCTCCCCCAGTATGGATCCATTACATCTTCCAGTTTCTTGCTTTAAACTGTCTGCTTTAAAGGAGCAGATGGATTGTCTTTTGGACAGCGTTTTGAACGTTGCATTTAACTGGAGACAAATCAAGCTTTGGTGCAGAACCAGAGGCAATTGCAGCTGAAATGAAGCGGAATTCTACACCTTACTTATGACAGTAAGGTGTAGAATTTCAGGAAAAAAAAACACAGTCTGTCTTTGCTATCCTAAAGATGTGAAATGAACAACTGGATGTAGTTGCTTATGTTTATCCAAAGAGCAGATCTAAGATAACTAGTTGCATACAAAGGGGATTTATAAATGACACATTTAAATAATAGAAAAAAACCCTTTCATGGAAGTATTCATCGTTTAACTTAAGTGATCTTTGCAAACGATATTCTGTGTCCTACATTAAGCAGATAGCAACACATTTCCTTTAAGACATAGATGAGGTTAATTATGTAACCAACTAACAGAGAAGGCTGCGGCTAAAGTCTTGCTTACATTGGTGATAAATTCAGCTTGTGGTTTTGTTCTTTGCTTTCTATTTACAAGAAGTTTGTACAAGAAACTCTTTGATTAAGAAGTTACAAAGAAAGCTCTTGAGGGCAAGAGTAATGAACATGGGTAGTAAAGTGAGGAAAGCAATGCTTCTGTGAAAGTTCTGTTACATATGAAAAAGTGCTCTTGAATGCAAGGGAAATGCATACCTACGTGAAAATGGAGATAAACATATTTAAATATTTATCACCTTCAAAGTGTTATGGAAATAACTAGAAGTATTCAGAAAGACAGGAACAGTCCTAGAACAGTTTTAACTGCAGTAGGATAGGCATCACAGTCTCAGTCGTCTTTGCCTGATGGTGCAACTTGTCTCACCAAGAAGCAAGAAAAAGGGAGTGTGATCAGTGCATAACATGTTGTGAAGTTGCCTTGTGTTGAGGTTGTGGTCTGAGAGCTGAAGTGAAAGGAATGGCAAAGAGATGAGACCAAGGCATGGTCTGGCTTTTCTCAGTTGTTGTCAAATGGCTTTTTTCATATGTTGTCCAATCAGATACAATCATTCTGCAGGTGCCCTCACCCCCAGTTTGCTCTTGAGAGAAAAGACCAGTAAAAAGAACTTAGTGCAGGTACAAGGTAAATATATGGTCTGGTGTATTTTCCCAGCTTTCAATGCTCTGTTACTTAGAAATGAAAGTTTTTCCTCAGTCATGGGTCCTTTTAGTTCTCGATGGGAGAGTCATCTGTTTAACACTGTTCTGAAGCAGCTTTTACTTTAACTATTCAAAAACATCCTCTATCAGCATATCCCACAGCTTACTTTCATGCAATTACTAGTTTTACAATACAGGATCTCTTAGGCTCTAAGACAATGCTGGACCTTTGAGGAGTTCAACAAGATATATTAAAATAAATCACATTCTACAGCATTATACATCTTAAATGTATTTTATTTACAACTCCATTCTGTGTTTACACATTGTAGATGCAACACAATTTGTAGATGAACTGCACTATTTTTTTTCAGGTTGATTTAGTCCTCTGTTATTGGGGCTGCATTAACCGGAAATCAATGCTCACCCGATTTCTGTTTCTATTAAGAAACGTTCTACTGTATGGTAGAGTGATTTGTAATTGTAAAGAAAAACAAGGGTTTTTTTACTTTCTAAGAACCTGAAGAGTCATGAGAAATTTATTGAAGTCCCTTCAAAAATTGTAGCAAGTACACTTTCTGTGTCTCCTACCTGTACCATTCACTCAGTAATTTCAGGTTTCCCCTGAATTTGTAGTACCCCACTGCAAGTTTGTAAAAGGGGTGACAGACTTCCTTAATGCTCTCTTATAATCAAGAGAAGTAAAACACATGCTTGCTTCCATGCAAGTACAGTAAATCTTAAACTATATTAAAGGAGAAAACAACCTCTAGATTTCTTGTGGAGTGAGAAAGAAAACATCACAGGACCAAAATGAGGACATACCTTTAAGAGAGAGATGGCTGTACTTTCGAGTTCAAGGACTGTTTTTTGTAGTTTGTTTGGGTTTGCTTTGTGGTTTTATTTGCTTTCAATTGAAAGCAGCCTTTGGGGAAAAAACTGCAGTAATTTTCATCCCAGTTTGAGCTGTCCCTCCTTGTGACAGGTATGGGCTATTGTGATATTCACAGCCTATGCTGGAGGGGAATTACCAGTGTTGTCACAGAGGGTATAAAGCCAGTGGTGCTAGGGTGCTATATGCGCTGCATGGTATGGGCCTTTTGTCTACAAGCCCACACAGGTTCTACATCTTAGAGCACTTCTCAAGAACAACATATGAAGAGCTCAAAACTGAAATCCACTCCTTGTGTATTTTACCTTTCTCTACCCCAAATAAATACATTAACAGGACAACGACAGCTGACATCTATTTTCATTAGAGGCAAGGCTGAACAGCAGGACACCATGCCTGGTCTGAGTCCAACAGATTTTAACAGAAAGGGACTTGGAAAGCTGAAGTAACTACACACCTAACTTTGATCAATGCAGGCATTTATCTGTCCAGGACAAATTCTAGATTGAGTTTTTGAGTTGTGGGTTAGTGTGTGAGAAAATGACACCAGGCCAATGATTAGGCTTAACATAAGGACCAGCATCTTTACTCAAAACTTATCCTTAATATTGTTCCAAATTCTCAGCCATTTACACATCTACTTCCTTCTGTCCTGTGAACTGTTTGATGTTCAAATTGGATCTGAAGGAAGCTGAGTTTTCCAAAGACCAGCCAAACAGACACTACTTGAGTGATTTCAATATCAAGAGCAGCCAGAGACCAGACTAACAAGTTCTGCAAGGTGCATTTGCCAGATCTGCTTAGCATAAGGAAGCCTGTGCAACAGCCACCCACAAGGGAGCAGGCACCACCCCACTAGATCAATTCCTATGATACATAATCTAAAGAAAAAGAAAACATAGTCCTAAAAATTAAAGTGTACACAGGCAAGCACCTTTTCAGAGTATAAAACTGAAACAACAGTTCAGTCGCTATTTTTTTACTTGAGTTTTCAGTCAGCAAGGACTAGTTTTCTGGCTGTGTTTATTTTAGAACACTGAGTTTTACACTAATGGAGCTTGTCATACTACAATTTGCCCTAACCAAAACCATAACTTTCTTTTTACCCTCTTTGAGTTTATCCCTTAACTTACTCCATTCAGCAACTTAGGCAGATATCCTTAACAAAAATATCTAATAAAGATCTAGTAAAGACTACAGTATGCTGTCTTATTCTAGTTTAGAAAGTGCAACACATGGCACATCAGATTATTCCCTTCCAAAGGGACCACTAGAAAAAACGAAAACAGCACCTCTTTTCTTAGAATGTATTCAAGGGAGTATTTTTGTAGGTAAATTTTTGCACTGAAAATTAGGGCAATACCATTACAGCAGAAGGAGGAAATGTAAAAAAAATTTCTGTGAAATCTAATGCTTATTCATGAATTGTTGGAATGAAAGTCATCATCTAATACTCAAATCTATTATGAGACAGTGCTCGTCAAGAGGTTCAACTGCATTTTAAGTGAATATTTCACTTCAATTAGTTTGGTAGCCTACAGGGCATAGTTAGGTATTTTAATGAAGCTATAATGAATATGGCGTTCCTATGTTGATAGCATCATTAAGTTTCACACAGGCAATCTGGCAACTGAGGGGTTTAGTCCTGCAGCTACATCAGGCAATACATCTTTGCACACACAGATAACATATCAAATGATTGCTATACCACAAACCTGTTCCATTATGCATCTTATAAAGGACAATTGGGACATATCTGCACTATGTTATTAGACAGCTACCCAATCTAAGTAGACAGGTTTTAGTTAATACCACTAAGCTTGTAGGTAGCCTTGCTCAAACATAACTAACAATAACTCAGTATTTGAGCATATATGGACTAGGAATGTGTTGTAATACTCATGAGAGAAACAGGACAGAGCTAAGTACCAACTGGTACAAAGGTTTTCCACGCCTTTCCAAAGAAGCTGAATTGCAGTGCTGGAATGGCAATCTGCTGCTGTCTTTTATTCAGTCACCAGCAAAATTACATTGAAAGACTTACTTAAAATTCACAGTCAAGATGATACAGGAAGTTTTTCCAACAGTACTATTTTAGGTTTCAGGTTTAAAGTAAAAGGAGGTAGTGCAGTAAGGTTCAACCCAATTTTACTGATGGCAGGTATATTTGCCAGTGGTCTGTGGGTTGTCTTGTAATGTGATGTTTGAAGAGGGTTTGTTTCCATCAGTATGTGTGTATAAGAAAACATCAACTTGTCTCCTGGTTTAACATCTTCTCTTTTGTCATACCTGTAAAGAATAATAGAAAGTTAATTTACATTCTTCTCTTTACATATTAAACATGACCATTATTGCAAAGGCATGTAGCATCCAACATAAAAGGCGCAAAACTATTTTTGGAAGACTTTAGGGAGACAGTAATTTCATGCAAGTTTTTCTCTATTGTGATATTAAATCAGGACTCCCAGAAAATTTCTCATTAGTTCTCTATTTGAATTTTGAGGAGAAAGGACACAGAAGCCTAAGGCTGTAGAAAAGACTCAAGTTTAAGTTTTACTCTATAAAGAATTGTGATTTGGGTATGTGCGGCGTTGTGAGTTTGTTTGGCTTGTTTGGGGTATTTTCATTGTGTTGGCTTTGGGTTTTTTTGGGTGGCTAGTGTCTTGGGGTTTAATTAAAGAAAATTATGAAGTACTTTAGCAGAAGAAACCTTTGTTTTTCGGTTGTCACACATTAAAGCAGAAGCTTCGAACAACAGCAGGGAGAATAATTCCTTAAATGTAAGAAAGCACAGGCTGGTAATTATATTAACTTGGCACTTTATTTCTGGGTTCAGTTCTACATATTTGGGCAGGGCACTTCAGGTCAGCTTTTAGAAACCTACTTAGGTACATATAAAACAGATGGTGAATTTTAAAGTGATTTAAAAGTAATACAGTTATGTTATTACTTTATTAAAAGGAGTTCTACTCAATCTAGCCTTAGAGAGAATTTACAGAAAGAGAAAACAAGTGGCTTAATTGTGTGGCAAGGATACATAAGACCCAGGTCTGACTTAAGCCCAGAAGTGAAATTCATTACCTCACAGGTTAGATACTGAGAAAATATCTCCCTCACTGTCTCATGGAGACACTGTTCTACTTCACAATAGCTACTGATTCACTGAAATGTTGCATGGAAATTTATAGCCCAAGCATTACAATACTCACAGCCTGATCATGCCCTCAGGTTACCAAAGGGGAAGAATAAGCTAAGTCCACTTTAAAACACTTCATAGACCACTGTTTGTGTTTCTGAAAGTAGAACACCTGGATTCAGATCTTTGCTCTACATTCCAGAAAAAGAGATTCTACACTAATACTGGGTACCATGTCCAAAAGACAGAGGTTAAGACAGGTTACTTACCTTTAGTTTGTAACAAAATAATATTGGTCATCTACCTATATAGGAGTGTCCATGCTCTGTAAGCCAAGTGAAGAGCTCAGTTCTTCACCCCTTCTGTTTCCCTTATCTGTGAACTGTTTTCCAGCAGCTTTTGAACCTCCTATTCCTGGATCCCCAACTCCTCCCCCACTTTTCCAAGCATCTTACTCAAAGCTGTGCTTTTTCATAGAGGCACAGACAGTGGTAGAGAAGTGGTACAAGCCCAACCCTACACATTCTTAAGCATATCTAGGCATAAATCCAGGTAGCAACTTTTGCCACATGTATATTTGCATGCTTGGCCTCTCATTTGCCCAAATTGTGAAAAAGTGAAAACAATCTCAGTTTGTATTTTTATGCTACCTGACAAAGCAGTTACTAACATTTAAGAGAGCGCAAATTAGAGGACTTGCATGGCTTGTTAACCGAAATTCTGACAAACCAGAGCAGACCCCAGGCTGCCAGACACTCAGGGTCACAAATGCAGAATTTCCCTGCACACTGGACAAGTGCTTGCTTCTTCTAAAAAACTGCACAGCTATTTCATCTGCTCTTTCTAAGGTCACAATATCACTTAAAACAGGAAAAGGAATGGCATAACTGCATTTTTTTCATCAGCAAGTAAAAGGCTTTTCATATGGCTACAAGCATTTTGAACTTCCTTATAATTTTCAAATACTTTAAGCTTAAACAGCATCCTTATTTCTGGTTCAACAAGATTGTGTTAATTGAAGACAAGATTGTAACACCTGTCCTGCATAAGAATCTGCATCAAGCTTTTCATCACTTTTAGCAGAAAAATAGATCACTTGCATTTTTCTGAAGGCAAATAGATGAGCACACCACTGAAAGCTGTTAACTTTAAGACACTAATGAACTGTAGTTATCCTGACAAATCATCAGGCTTCAGAGCCACACACCATTCATAAATCTGCTTCCACCTGACGCACATGAAGACAGGTAAATTAGTTTTCATGCACCTGAAAGGCTGTCACTTCCTTGTGTAAAGAGAAAATAAACAGCTGGTGCCACCAAACTTTGCAGTGCTGTGTGTGGAACTTTATGATGAATTATCCCTCTCTTAAGGCCCTTTTATGATGAATAAAGATAAAAGAGAGAAGCTGCTCTGTAGCTGCAATACTATGAAACATCCCATAGTATTATTTGTTCACCTTCTAATTCAAAAACTATAGTGTAGTGGAAGCCTGGAACAATCCCAACCCATGACATCCAACTCATGGAAATTAAGCACTCTATTTAACAGATACTAAAGTTCCATTCATCATAGTATGTGTACTTAAGTATATGCAAAACAATATTAAAACATGTTGGTTATCATGAGTGCTTTTCTAGTTTTAACAGTTTAATGTCTCCTGACTGTTCATGATCTTCTCTGGATTCAACATGCAAAAAACAATTTGAAACAGAATCATAGAACTGTTTTGGTTGGAAGAGACCAAGTCAGTTATTACAGGTCATCACTAAATCACAACCCTGAGCACCATATCTATGTACTATAGGAACAGTGTCCTGGGCAGCCTTATTCCAGTGCTTTTCAACCATTTCTGTGAAGAAATTATTGTCAATATCCAGTGAAAACCAACCTTCCCTGGTGCAACTTCAGGCCAATTGCTTTTGTCCTACTGCTTGTTACTTGGGAGATCAGACCGATCCCCTCCTTGCTGTGGTCTCCTTTCAGATAGTTGTAGGGTGCAGTAAGGCCTTGAGCATCCTTTTCTCCAAGCTACACAATCCCAGTTCCTTCAACCGCCCCTCATTAAGACTTCTGCTCTAGACCATTCACCAGCTTCACTGCCCTTAGATTGGTAACTGTGCAGGGGATTCAGCTTTGAAACTTCCATACCATCACAGTACCACGAGAGAGCACAGAAATAAAATAAGGAATAGCAAGCTTGATGATTTTTAAAATTCATTCAGAATCATACTTTTCCTTTCCATACTTTCCCTTCTTTGCTTCCAAAATACCTTTATCTCTCAACATACCAGTAATTAAATTGTTCATCTTATTCTGAAGACTGAGTAAAAAGGAACACCATGGTCAGAGTACTTCTTAAACCAAAATCCACTTGTGTTGCTTTTTACCACACACGCAAAGTGAGGCTTTGTGTCACTTTCTAGTTAATCATTTTCAACAAGATGATATTTTAAATTAGATGCCTACTTTTCAACTGAAGAGGTACAGGAAACAAACAATGCCATCCAACAAATGTCTTCCACTATTTATTTCAATACTCTGATTCATAGACCTGTACATCACTGGCTGATTATGGCAACAAAGCACTCAACTGCTTTCTCCTACAGCCAATGAATGCGACTGATTATCCACAACAGCAGCTTCAATGCTATCTATGGAAACATGTTCCACATGAAAATAGACTTTGAATATTAATATGCAGGCAAGTTTAGCATTGCTGCACAGCATTCAGAAAGGAACAAAATGAGAGGATATCCCCACAATTACATATACTGTTTTGCAAAGAGCATAACAGTATTCTTCTACAGCTGTACTTCACAAGATCTAGTGAAATACCAAACATATCTGCTTTTAAGATATGGGTATTTTAGTAAGCTAAGTAATTTTTGCATTGTTTCTGGTATCTTTAAAAGACACTACACTATTTAGGCAAACCAGAACAATTAAATATGTTACAGTGCTCTATTTCAGAAATGGTAGCACACAAACAAAATTCTTTGAATATTCACATTGTTCTTGACCTGGCTTAATAAACATACTACACCAGAAACCACATCTGTGATACTTGCCCCTGTGCATATACAAAGTAGAAAGAAGTAGGCTCCTCTCTTCAGATCAAAGCACTTAATTCATAACATACCTCCAATCTGAATTGATTTCTAGAAACCGAGACACTCCCGTTTGTGCTGCAGCCACATCAATGTGAACAGAAACATCTACATAAACAAAGAAAACAAAATAGAATTTCAAATCTCTAACAACGCTCTGATTAATACACAGAAAAGATGCACGTAAATAGCATAAGGAATATCTAAAACAAATAAAAGACATACTAGCAGAACAGAAGCTGCAACTGACGTTAGCCAGCTTTACATACCTGTTGTTGAAGGTACCAACTCATGCAACTTCTGAATTGCCACTCCTCCAGGATAATTGAAATGTGAAACATACAGAGATGTTCCTGAATAAGCAGCATTAACTAGAAGATGCATTACAACGAAGAAAGATCCAAGTTTGTACAGCCAGGATTTCCGGTAGTTATTCAAACTGTTGAGGTGGGGAAAAACTGAGTAAGAATAAATTGGTACTTTCATTTCATACTTCATGACTGGTATGAAATGTATTGTGATAGAACTTTTACGAAAACTCCATTATTAGATTACTGCAAACTTTATTACAATTATGGAACGCATTTATTCTGAAAATATAAATGACTAGATTCTAGTAACATTTCAATAAGAATATTCTCATTAATAAAGCGAAGACAAGGTCAGCAATAAAGCCAGGTATTTCTCTGTCTAAAACCTTTAGCTACAGATGCATTCTCTTTCAAAGAAGTTCAGAGTTTGTTTCCTCAGTACACCCAAGTTTAACTGTTTAACACAACCACCATTTCATGAGCCCCACCTGTATATTACATTATCTCCCAAAGCAAGTAGTGCACCTGAATGAGACTTTTCCTTGGGTGAATAAAGATATTGAATTGTAACAGCCTAACAGTAAAATCAGGACTCTACTCTTTACTCTGCCCCAAACTTGCCAAAGTGTCCTGTCAAATCACTTAACTTTTGTCTCCATTTCCCTCATTAGTGAAAAGGGTACAGTGATATAGGCCCACTAAAGCACATAAAAACCTCAAGACGATCCAGATTTTGAGATGGAAAGAAGTACATAAAAAGAGTAATAATAATTTTGTTTTTCTTTTGCATTTTCAAATTAAATAAAACCAAACAATAGAATTTTGAACTTACATTCGTGAGCACACTTTGGCAGCCACTATGTTGAAGACAGGGAAAGTATATATGATAAAGCGGAGCTCTTTGTGTGGGAGAAATGAATATAAGAATATGAAACCCAGTGCTGGCAAAAGTAATATCCGAGTTCTCTTCTCTGATACACCCAAAGGTACAAATACAATGCTGCATCCCAAAGCACGAGGCAGGGCTGAATAGAAGTACCACAAGAATGGGGAGGTCTTCAAGGTGAAAAGGAGAGTTAAAGATGCTTTCACGAGTAACAAGTGAAGTAACTACACTTTACAGCAGCACACACTACTTCTGCAAATATGCAATTTACTTTTTCATATTAGTGGACTCACATCACCTGGCATGTCAAAAATCACTAATGATGGGCAACATGATAAGCAAGGGGACAAAACCTGGGTTTATGTTGGTAGAACACAAAAGCAAGAAGGAACAGTCCTACGAGGAAAGTTAAAATGTATGGAAATATAACAAACATCATCTCATAAGCTTCAAATAACGACATTTGAGATTAAAAGGAGGATTAAACATCATAACCAAGTCCCAGGAAGAGGTAACATCAAGTCTTTACTTCAGCTGGTAATAGCATTCAACAGGTATTTTACTCTGGACATTTCAAAGGATACTCCCCAGTTGGAACTTCTGTTTAAAACTGCGTTATACCAGAACACCTTCCCCTCAGGCCACACAAGTTGCCTCCAAAATAAAGAATCCACAGCAACTGTTAGCCCTGAAAGAATTAAAGAAGTACCAATCTCTGATTAAGAAGCAGAGAAAAGTAAAACTAGCACATCTGAATTGCATTATTTACTGATGAGAACAACAAGCTGAACATGCATTGTAAGCCAGAGAAAGTCACACAAAAGCAAAAACACAGAGGTGGTTGCATCTGTCTGTCTTACAGTGAAAATGCAGGGAAGAGAGGCACTTCCTAAGTGGGAGGCACAAATAGAACTCTTAACAGAAGCATGTTAGGCAGGAATCTGATTGAGATGTGCCCCACTCCAACCCTGGGCAAGAAAAGCAGTAGTTTAATTGAGTTTGTTTTAAAAGAATAGTATTAATGAATGGTAAGAAACCCAAGTTAACTTCAGATGGTACTAAATGGATTTTTATTGTAAAGCTGGTAAGAAAAACAGTCTGTACAGCTTTGCTACTATTTATTAAGTGGGAGGGAAGGAGGAGAGTAAGGAATGAATGGCAAAAAGACAGGAAGAACAGATCTTAGCCCCATGTCCTCCACTCAACTATATGAAAACTGATCCAGTATTTAAGAAACTTGCCCAGCGTGGCAACGGGAGTAAACAGTGACCAATTTCTGTCAGACTTCCTAACTCTTACAACACTGTGAAATGCCTTCAAATGCACATAGTGTGATATTTTACTGTTTCCATTGTCCATGCTGTGGAAGGGAACACACACTAACAGAAGTCATTATCCGACATCATCATTTTTAATTAGGTAGGCTGAAAGAGAACCCTAAGAGTATTTATGTGCATATGAATGAGTGTTCCATGGATAGGAGACAAGGGAATTTTTCAACCTCTCTAGCACAGATAATCACTTAAGTAGTTAAAATTAACATAATAAAAAAACAGAGATGAACTGTGACTCTCCCCACAGCCCTCTTGCTCTATATCCCTGTCATGTTGTTTTCTCCTGGGATTCAGCACATCACATTGGCAACAGATAGTACAACCAGTCATGCACATGTACCAACAGCCAGGTACTAATTATACTGAAGTCAACTTGCACATTTAAGTCTTCAAGATTAGAATATTGTAAGCATCTAAACACCTGTGTCACAGCATCTTTCTACTGCTCTGTGCATGCTTATTTCCTTATATGAGAATGTTCAAACTAAAATTAAACAACCGTGTTGTATTAGTAGCAGATGGAATCAGACGGGAAAAAAAAAAGGGCCAAAGAACAAAACAAACCCTAAAACAAAGCACAAACAAAACCAAATAAACAACACTTCCCCAAAAAAAAACACAATCCACACCAACCAACAACAACCCTATGGGGCAGGTCACCAGAGAAATCAGTCAGAATTCCAGGCTTCTGTTGAACATGTGGCATTTATTTTTTTCAAGCAAACACTTACCCAAACAAAAAAATCCAGCAGGAACAGCATGGGAAAGCACCTTGAAAATGGAGATTCTTTTAGTTAATAATGTCACCAGGAGCATGAGACCTAAGAATATGCAGAGTTCTGATCTGAAGACTATAATTGCCAAAGCTGAAAACCAGATGAATGGCCTTTGCTTTTGCTGTATCCAAAATGTCAATGCCAGAAGCACTGAAAAAAATAAGTAAAACACACCATCCAACATGCTGAAGTATTTCATAATGGTAACAGTTTTCTCAATGCTAACATCTTCTTCTTTAACTTCCCACAATTCCCTTGGTCTTCCTATCATTTCTAGTCCAGATATTCTTCCTCAGTTAAAGAAAGGCAATTTGAAACACGACTTTCTACTGTTGAGGACTAAGTAATCAGGAAAATTATAATCACATAGGGAAAGCATGGGAAATCTACCTTGACAGCATGAATAGCTTTCTTGGGATTTAAACAAATAAAAAGATAAACAGACCTTAAGGGAATACTAAAACCCTTTTATAAGAGGACTTACTATTTCTCAGAGGAGTTAGTTTATTCTGTTGACTGAAAATATCTGGCATTTACGATAACAGCAACCCATTTAAAATATGAAGTTGAGAAGGTAAGACTACTGCTCAGGAAAAAGAGCAACGTATAAATCCATTTGCATCTCCTTTAAGTGGATAAAATGATACCATTTGTACCATCACAAAATGATACTCCAGAAGGTGGAGATGTTTAAGTGGGAGCTCTTTCCAGCCTCATAAGAAGACTGTTTCCTGTGTAGACTAAGTCCACAGATATTTTTATTCTTTAAACTCCATTTGTACCTATTGCTTTCTCAATAGCTAAGTGTCTTTTGCATGAGATACGTATACTAAAACTTCTCAAGTATTAGTAGCAGATGGAATCAGATGGAAAAACTTGACAAACTCCACACATACTCAGATTTGACAAACTTCAATCAACAATCATTGTAAGCATACGCGGTTAAACAAAAAGAAATCATGAGTGCTTAACTTTTCATATCACACAATTCAATCAATCATATATATTAATTTGGCCTGACCACACACCTCCTGTGCTTTTAACTACTGATATATTTAGGAATAATTTTAAAACATAAGAATTTTTATGTGAATGCTTACCAAAAGGAAGTGCAAACACATTAGGTAGGGTTCTTGTACAGTAAAACATCAAATGAAACTGAGTAACAGTGATGAGACAGAAGATCACTGATGTAGTTGCTCCGAACTGCTTTCTAACTTCCTTCTGCAACTTCCACAATGTGTAAATCACACTGAGACCCAAGCTCCCCCTGACTTTTAAAAGAATAAAAATGGTAAATAAGAGTAATGTTAGACAGATCACTGATGAACAACCACGTTATCTGACATAATGGGGAAAAGTTACAAAGAATAACAAAGATATAACAACATAACCCACATCAAAGAAAAACAAAACCAACCCAACAACAAAACTTCCCCATTATTTATCTGTATTAATCCACTTTTAACTTGTCTGATACTTCTCCACAAAGGTCAATGCCCAAGTTAAACAATGCTTTCTGAAGTACACATGGGTGTATATTCTCTGAAGATGTTCTTTTTCTATGCTGTCTGACACCTGTTAACACACTTTCTCTTGTTACACTAAAGAGAGGGTGGAATTACCATGTTGGCTTTAAGTATCTACACGGTTTTCAAAATCTGTTATTAAGAAAAAGAATATCACATTTTACCTACTGATACAAACACCGGGGGTTACAACAATGTCCCCCATTAGTTCAGTGTTAAAAATATCTCTGTAAAACTAACACTATTCTGATGATTTAAAGTTCTCATACCTATCAGCTGGGAGTAAAATTTAGACATCCTTAGCACAGAAAGAACATATATAGCTGGGCTGGAAAGAGCAGCAATAAAAATTGGTCCAAGGAACGTTCTTGGGACAACTCCAGGAAATTCATGATGATCATACTGAAAAAAGGAAAATCTAAGTAAGACAGGCAAAAGCAAAACAGAAGAAAACTGAGATGAATCATATTCATCACCCTGTATTTATCCTACTCCTACATACACCCTCTTCATTTACCTTTACAACTTACCTTATCCAAGTCCAGTTGGTGGTACACCACATCGTGGATAGCTTGTAGGTTAAAGCTTTCCTCCACTTTGGTAAAAGGACACACAGTCAGATGGACAAAGGCTACAACAATCAGTAGCAGCAATGGGAATAACTGCCCACTTGAGTTTCTCTTCTGAGCCATCTCAGGTTTGATATTCACATATATTCTATTATTATTAAAAATAAAGCACATTAGTAACATGGTATAAAGTGTACAAACAGAAAAAGAGATTGATAATACAAGAAAAACATACCATGGTACTGTGATTTAAAAAAAAAAATGAAAAAAAAAATAATCCATTCAAATTTTATATATATTCAATGAATTGAGTAGATTGCAATTAAAAAAAAAAAAAAAAAAAAGATTCAGGCAACATTCCAGGACTTAGGCCACCTTCAGCAAATGTAAAGGTTCCAGTTTTCACCTGAAAAGTCCTCAAACAACATAGACCCTACTTCCCTTTGCATGTCATACTGCCACCACTGCTGAAAGTACCACTATAATTATGTTTGTCCTTTGTTTGTTAGCTTAGTAAATTACTCTCACTTTAATCTCACACTGGATTTGCGTACGATCTTTAGAACACACTCTCATTTGTCTAGGACTCTGAAAACAAGTGGGAGAGGAACCACAAGGATAAGTAACTGCTCGGAACAAAGCACTTTGAACTTTTCAGTTTGACAGCAGCTAGGTCTGGTCTCAGTGAGCATCTATATCACATCATCATGGCATGAGATGATCCAAAACCCTTCTTTCTAGCTTCTACCTAGAAATCAAGGCCATCTCCCTATGTTTAGTTTTTAACACTGCTGAGCCATTCTTATTGATAGTATTTATGATGTATTTTATCATGATGATAAAATCAAGTGTCTCCAGGTGATGCCTGAGAAAATAATCTTAAGTATTGTCATGGGGTAAACAGCTCATCTTTTTACTGGTTTATAATGTGAAACCAGAAAAAACAAACACAAACAACACAAAATCAAATCTATGAAAAAACAAAAAACTCAACCAACAATAACAAAAACAAACACAGAAAACACAGACAAAAGAAACATAAACAAATAAAGACAAACAAAAAAAGCCCCAACCAAAGTTATTCTCCATGACTACTTCCAGCAAAAGCATGGCTATCTATTTCATGGTCTTTTAAGTTAAAATTCCCACTTGTTCTAAGTTTGTAATTTAATAAAAGAAATTTTGGCTATTACCACTTTTGTTCTGTTCTCACAGAAATAAAACTTAAAAGATAGCAGCTTTAATGTACAACTGGGGTTTTGGTTAGTTAAAGCTTTGTTCTAAAGAAGTCCAAAGCTACATGTAAGATAGCTGGTAGATTTGCTATAATCACATAGGAACTGGCTACTAGATTTAGTTTTTCCTTAACTGATGCTTGTCCTGTTCATTAGTAAAACTAAAGTTCGCTAACATTCCTTATTTTCATAGCCAACACCAATGAATTACACAATCTGTGCACTTTCTATAAATTGCCTATTATTTTACCTATCTCACTGATTGCATCTCTTTTTCTCATGACTGCCACTATTACAGACTGTAACTGAAGCTTTCACCCTGGGCTCAGAGTTCCTTGGCACATTCTTCAGACTTTCGACTTGTTTTGAAATAAGAGCCTAGTATTGCTTTTTTTACAAGGATAGGCAAAAATTCCTTCTGGTTCTACAAAATCCTTTTTCCACAGCAGTAGTAACAGAGGTATGAGACCGCTATCAAATCAGGAGCACTTCTTTGGCATCCATTAAGTCTCTGCACCAGGAAATTTATCTTGGACAAATTCCTGTCTCCAGAAAGCTCTCTTGATGATTTTTCACCTCCAGTACAGAGGCATTTCATGTTTTCAAATTTATCCAAGAGAAAAACAGACACTGAAGGATCAATCCACTTCATATAGCAACACGAGCACTGCAGCAGCTAGTGACACATGAAGCAGCACGTAATACGTTAGCACCATAGGTGTTCCTCACTCTTAATTTGCAGCCTCTCAATGCTTCGGGTATTTTAAGACTAAATAAATCCTTGTAAAAGGATGAAAGTGCCAAGAAGTTCTATCTTTTCCTTCTTAATCATATCAGTTGTCTAAGATGTTACCTTCACCCATAAATATTGCATTCATTTTGTTCTGACAGGCTACAATAGAGCCTGCTCCTGATATCTTCAGCTGATCATCACAGCTCAACTTCCTAAATCATCAGAATGACAATGAAGCTACATATCCCACACACAGATTCTTTTATCTTCTTGACTCCAACCCTTTTGTATGCCTGAAGAAAGCAAGCAGGCCAGAATACTCATACATTTCGGTGATAATCACATGTATTATACATATAGAAAATTCCCTCAAGGGGAATAGGGTAGAAGAAAGGGAAAAAATAATCAAAGCATGAAGTAGACAACACCCAGGTTTCTGAGATAGTCTGATGTAATTTAATGGTCTTGTCAAGACAACATGCTGTACTGAAAATTGAACTTAACAAACCTCAACATTCAATTGGACTTTATCAAAACAGGAATGAAGACAAAATACTTTAAAGCATAAATTCTATTTTTAATGCCAAACCCACAAAAAGAGATTTTCACTTAATTAAATATTTTAATAATGAAGTTTAGATGAATACTGTAAGCAAACATGAATTAATGCTGTAACAACTTAAGAAGAATCTTCCTCAGAGGTGTACAACACAACTATATTGGCCTCCCCCAGTGTCTACATAAAGACTGAACTTTCAATGTGAAGAATTAATCCCTTCCTGGCATTAAAGTGAGTGAAAAAAAGTTGTTTTCTTACATTAAAAAAAGGCTTCTTCTTCGATATTTTTTCTTGGAAGGATCATAAATTTCAGCAATGAGCTTTTTACTCTTCCCACAAAAAGTATACCACATTCAGCTTACTTGTTTTTCGGACACCCATCATAAGGTACTCCCTCTTCAGCTTGACTGTTTTATAAAACCTATGTTGGATTATCTTCAATTTTCATATCTGGTGTGTTTAGGTTTTTGGTGAGGTTTTTTCAGGTTTGTGTTTTTTTTTCTTCTCTCATACATTAAAGGCTATTCCAAATTTGTTCTAAATGCCTTGTAGCTTCTTTTCTAAGAAGGAATATGACAATTCCTCCCAAGTTTGGGGAATGGGTAAACAAAAGTACTAACGAAGACAAAAAAAAAAAAGGGAAGACAAAGTGAGGCTTGAAATAAAGTCTGGGACAGTAACAACAAGGAGCGCTCCTTGGGGTAACTACAAGTATAGAATGCCTCCGACCTAAAGCAATCAAACCGACTCTCCCCCCAGCCCCTCCACCTCACGGGCAACTCGACGCCCCACCGCCACCCTAAAGCGTGTGTCCGGTATCCCTCTAGCGGCAGACTCGAGGCATGACAGCCACCCACCACCAGCCGACGGGTCGCGTTGCCTCGTCGGAAGCTCGCCATCAGCCTTAGCTAAACAGACGTACAATGGTTGGACCCACCGAGCTCAGAATCAACGAAACGCCGAACTAAGGTCACCGCTAGCCCGCATGCCACAGCGTGCACCGGCCGATACGTGCACACCCAGGGCAGAGTTGAAGTCACTTCCCCTTAGGTGACTCCTACGTAGCCCTGTAGTGTTTCATGACAAGACCACATCATTCACCGCTTCTGAAGCCACCAGCCCTGAGGCCGTACAGACCCCGCGAGGCAGCGGCAGCCCGGCCCACCTACTGATAGGCACACTCTCTGAGGGCGACTGCCATACCATGCCATGCTCTGCCCTGTTCCCTCCCGCCATGCCCCAGCCGCAGCGCAAGTAAGACGGAGAACCAAGAGGGAGGCAGCCTGACTGCGCCCCTCCGCCTCCTGCGCGGCAGCAGCCGCGGCCTGGCTCCGAGCGAACGAAGGTGGGTCATGGGTAACCTCGCTGCTCCCTCCCCGCACGCGTGCACACCCTCACACAACCGTTACTTTCCGTCCCGCCCGCGGCACGGCTACGGACCTACCGGCCCCGTTCAGCCCGCACTCACCACCCCGGCGTCCACGTGGCCGCCCCCCAGAGGGCGCCGGCAGGTAGGGGCTGGCAGTGGGAGGCGGGAGAGAGACAGCCTTGCGGTCACATGACCACCTCTGCGGTCAGCCATGTTAAATGAGGGCAAGAGCACGCCCTAGGCAGCAAAGGGGCTGCCAAATACAAATGGCGAAGGGACCTGAAACCTCTGTCGAGATCTGCGCCTGCCCATTCCCATGATGGCGGTAACGCTGCATGGAGCCGATGGGCATCCCTCCCTCACACGGCTCTCTACCACGCCCCCTACTCATGTCTCCGTGCACGCGGGGGGCTCCAATTGGTCCGGAGCGTGGCGGGCGCTGATTGGGCCACGTCCCTCCGCTCCCTTGCCTCCGCCAATGAGCGCATGTGCTTGGAGCCTGCGTGGGGCTGACGCGGAAATCTGAATGAAGCTCGCGGGCCGGTTGCTACGGGGACTGGGGAGGGGGTGAGCGCGCTGCGCGCGGCCGGCGCTGCCGCGGCTGAGGCGGGCCTGCGCCGTCTTACCGGGGCCCCGTGCGCCCTCGCCATGCAGCGCAATCGCGTGTTTTGCCCGGGTCGGGCGCCGCTGGCTGTGGCTCTCTGCATTGCCTTGTTGATGCTGCCTGCTGCCCTCAGCGCTGGCGAGCGGCGGCGCCTGGCGTGCTCCACCTGTCGAGGCATCGTGGACAGGTTCAACCAGGTAGGGGTTGGGGCTGAGGGGCCGCGGGGCCGCTGGCGGCGTTGGATCTCGCTGTGAGGCTGCTAGTGGTAGACTGGGGGACCTTATCGAGAAACCGGCCGCAGTGTCCGGGCAGACAGCCTGAGGTGGGCTGGCATGAACGCAGGCCGCTCTGCGCTTGCTGCTCCGAAGGGCGGCTCTCGGTTTTTGTTACCGGTCAGCGACAGCGGGTGCGGAGGGGTGTGGGTTCACCAGGAAGTCGGTAACACCGCCCAACGCGGTGCGGTTCTGCTCGGCTCTTCACCCCGCAGTTCAGGACTCCCCTTGGGCAAACTCCGGGAACGTTTCTGCCGGACAGCGTCCAGTCAAGCTGATATGCGGCAGCAGTGTACTCCAACAGTTGTAGTTCTTGGGTCAGTAGTTTACAAAGCTCTTCGGGCCTTATTATCAAGGATGCTTTAGTGCAAAAAAAAAAGGTTAGCGATGCCGGCTATAGCATATCCGATTCCTCGAGGAGATCTGATGGAAGACATAACGGACTCAAATCCCTTGTCCATTTTTAACAGTCCTCCACAGTCCTGTGGCACAGTAAGTTCAGCGTAGGCAGTAAGGCTTGTGACATACTCAAAACTGTTTGTACATATGTTTGCTGTTGTAGGATTGATAGACCACTTCAGCTGTGGAGACATTTTGCAGGGTATGATTTGCTCGTGCCTCAGAGAAGTTGTGCTGGTCATGATGAATTACCTTGTTGTGTAATTTTGTGCTTATGTTACAGCATGTTGAAGATTGAGATAAGCACTATCAAAACTGAATGAAGTAGAGGTCTTGTTCAATTAATTAACAAAACATTTGAGAACGTAAAGGAGAAGGGTATAAAGTTTAAGATGTGTATGTTGAAGTAACTGAAGATTGTAACAAGGCATTATTAAAAAAATTGAGTCATATTCTGTTATAACCTACATTTGCTCACTTTTTATGTTGTTAGTAGGTATTTCATTCACTTAGCAATTTGATCCAGCAACTTCAGAGCTTTAATGAAGTTTCCACATAGCATTTTTCTTTATGTCCATATAAGCATTTACTGTTGCCCCTAGTTTTTATTAGAATCAGACTCTATGAATCTTACATTCTTTTGGTACTTTTTCATTTCTAGGGATTAGCAGATACAGCTAAGAAGAACTTCGGTGGTGGAAACACTGCTTGGGAAGAGAAGACGCTGTCAAAGTATGAGTCCAGGTAAGCTGTCTCAGTACTCTTTTTTCAGCTGTGTTTTATGTCCACTGCACAATAACAGCTTTTGTCTGGAGGTTAAATATTGAACATTGCAGCTAAAGCTGCGTGTGTCCAAGCCTTGAACTTTTGTTGATAAATTAGCATTACATTGTAAAGTAAAAATTACAGTAAAGGTTGAAACCCCTTATTAATATCTGTCTTGTTTCTGAAAAAAAATTAATGCAGCCATTAGTTGGAGTATGTTTTTCTGCATGCCTATTAAAGTCCTACAATAATGTTCTTAAATAATGATCATTAGTTAACTGATAGTGATAAAAAGTACGGACTTCTGAAATACTTGTTTTAGACTTAAAGCAGTATCACCTGCTGAGAGGTGCAGATTATTGTACTTATATATATGTTTGATTACTGAGCAAAGTGGTTTGATATCTTTCTTACAAATTTCAAATTGGCTTTTGAATCTTAGTTGGAGCATTGAGGTGTAAGGGTGGGATTGCTGAACCTCAATTGCTGACAGCTTTGTGGGCTTGTATCAGATATTAACAGTACATAAAACTTATTGTTTCAACTTTGGGGAAACATAAAACACTGAAAATTTGCTGGGAAGCTAAAAATCCATCAAATAAACAATCTGCAGGTATAATAGATGTAAGTAAGCCACAGTAATGCTTGTGGTCATCCTAATTATGTTGATTGAAACAACATTTTTAATTCTTGATTCTGATTTTTGCTTTGCTATGGAAGTAATTTGGAACACACCATAAATTGGTGAAGTATTCCAGGCTGAAGTCTAACTTCTCTGTTATGTCACAAGGGGTGTCAAATGTTTAGTTTAAACTTACAATTTTCTTTTTGTGCTTCTAGTGAAATTCGTCTTGTAGAGATCATAGAGAATCTGTGTGACAGTAGTAACTTTGAATGTAACAACATGGTAGAAGAGCATGAAGAACAAATAGAGAAATGGTGGTTCAAACTGTGAGTATGGGTATTTGTCTTTGTGCGGACAAGTTGTCTAAGAGAATGGACTGCTAATGTTACAACTTGTGCCTGAGCAACAGTAGTATCTTCCAAGAGCTGCCATTGGGTACAGCTTGATTCACACTGATGTTCAGTAGCGTGTACTGCTGTACCATGTTCCTTTTTCATTTTCAGTTCCTAAAGTGTTGCACCAAAACATCCAGTCTGGCTTTTTGTATGCTTTCTACTCAGTTTCCAGTGGGCTGTTAAAGTAAGCATAACATTGGAGAGCTTCAAAGTTTATTACTTGTTTTTGTGTCTCTTTGTCATGACATGGTTCTTGGGTTTTTTGTTTGCTTGTTTGTCTTTTTTTCTTTTTTCCTGAAACATTACTTTGTTCTTCTCACAATTGAAAAAATAGTTGATACTAAATCTAGAGGTTGGTTCTCTTGAGGATGGTAGTGTGGCAGCTGACCTTCTAAGCTAGCCTATGATCTCTGTTAGTCCAAGAGGAATTAAAAGACACTTTAGGGCCTTGGGACAAGTGGTGAAAGATTCTGGGGCACAGATCACCTTATCTCTGTTCTTCCAGACACAGGCAGTGACATTGGAGTTAACAATTAAGTCTAGTTCCTTAATACATGGCTCCAGGCCTTCAGCCTATTGTCCTGAAGCATGCTGGGCACACAGCAGCATGCCGAAGGTCTCATAGAGATGAGCCAAGGTCTCCTGATGTAGGAGCAGCAAACAGGGAAACACCTTAAGGGAATTAAGGGGTATTTCTCTCTAAAGGGGACATGGCCATTTTCAGGGAATTGGAAGCTACCTTGCTGCTTGAAGGCTATGACATAGTGGCCTTTACTGAAACCTGGTGTGACAAATCCTATGACTGGAGTGTGGCTCTTGTTAAATACAAGCTGTTCAGAAGGGACAAAAGGGGAATGAGGGGTGGAGGTGTTGCCCTTTATGTGTTAAAAAGTGGATTGAATGCAAAGGGATGTCTGTAAAGATATCTACAAGCAAGCTGAAAGTTTATGGGTGGGAATTAGAGATCAAGGCAACAAGAGGAACCTTGTCGTCAGAGTCTACTGCAGGTGTTCCAATCAAGAGAAGCCTGTTGATGAAGCATTCATACTCCAGCTACAGGAGGTGTCATGCTCACAAGCTCTTGTTCTGCTGTGGAATTTCAGTCAGCCTGACATTTTCTGGAAAAAATAACAGTGAGCTGTATGCAATCTGTGAGGCTTCTGGAGTGCCTCAGCAATAAATTCTTGAAACAAGAAATAGACATCCCTTCCCAAGGGTGATGTAATACTAGATCTATTAGTCACCAACGCAGGCGAGCTCATGGGGGATGTCAATACTGGAGGTGGCCTGGACTGTAGTGGTCATGCACTGGTGGAATTCACACTGCTGAGGGACACGGATCAGGAATCAGTCAAAGAGCACAATCAGGACCCTGGATTTACTAAAATAAAAAAAATCAAAATGCACTGGATTTTAGACAGTTTCACCATTTAACAGACATTTTAGTACAGTTGATGAACTAGACCTTTTGTCCTTTCACCTAAGATAGCCCAATGCCGTTCAGTTTCTGTGGTAGTTTCCAAAGACAGTTTCTTTGTTCATGAATACCTTAGACCTTTTTATTCCATAAGTCATTACATTTCATGTGGTACTTAGAAAGTTTACTTTTCAGTGCCTGAGACATGGAGGCAATATAGTCAGAGAGGCAATACATGACCAAGGAGTTGCTGAGGACTTCTGTCAGGCTACAGAATATATAAGCTATTTCTTTACTAAAGTTCTTTTGAGATTTCAGCATCAGTGTGATACTGAGATCTGTGAATTGCCATTCAGAACTGTAGTAGTCCTACTTGCTCGCAAAATAATATATAATAATTTAATTGTTAATTGGGGATGTAGGATAGTGCTGTAGTAGCACATCATTAACTTCTTAGTATTTATAGAAGTCCTTCTAAAATAATACTTAATTCATAGTAAAAAAAGGAGGACAAATTTAATGACCACCCTTTTGTCAATGTGGCAATAATGTAAGCAAATGTTAATATCTGTTCTGGGTTATCTTCTCCCTAGTTGAGATAAACAGCAGTTATCTTTAAGAGTAAGACTACCTGAAGGGAGGTTGTAGGCAGGTGGGGGTTGACCTCTTCTGCCAGGCAACCAGCAACAAAACAAGGGGACACAGTCTCAAGTTGTGCCAGGGGAAGTATAGGCTGGATGTTGGGAAGAAGTTCTTGCCAGAGAGTGATTTGCCATTAGAATGGGCTGCCCAGGGAGGTGGTGGAGTCCCCATCCCTGGAGGTGTTCAAGAGAAGAGTGGATGAAGCACTTAGTGCCATGGTCTAGTTGACTGGATAGGGCTGGGTGCTAGGTTAGACTGGATGATCTTGGAGGTCTCTTCCAACCTGGTTGATTCTATGATTCTAAGACATAAATAAAACTAACTAAACTATATATAAACCTTTCCCAAAAATAGAGTGTTTTTTAAAAAAGTGTTTGTTCCAGATGAACTGAGGTTTTTTGGTTGCTCTTATTTTACATTCTTCATAAATACAATCTATAAAATTTGAGTAGAATCTGTTAATAGTATTGTAATTAAAAGCTAAATTTATCTTGAGTTGGAAGACAACTTCTGGAAATTAGTTCATGAAATAACTTCAGAACCACAGAATGTTAGGGGTTTGGAAGGGACCTCAAAAGATCATCTAGTCCAACCCCCCTGGCAGAGCAGGATCACCTATACCAAATCACACAGGAATGCATCTAGGCGGGTTTGGGTATCTCCAGAGAGGGGGACTCCACAACCCCCCTGGGCAGCCTGTTCCAGTGTTTCATCATCCTCACGGTGAAAAAAAAAATATTTGTGTTTACATGGAATTTGCTATGGCTCAAATTCCTCCCATTACCCCTTGTCCTGTCATTGGGCATCATCACAAAGAGCCTGACTCCATTCTCCTGGCACTCACTCTTTACATATTCATAAACATTAATGAGGTCACTTCTCAGTCTCTTCCTCTCCAAACTAAAGAGTCCCAGTTCCCTCAGTCTCTCCTCCCAAGGAAGGTGTTCCACTCCCTTAATCATTATCATGGCTGTGTGCTGGACTCTTTCAAGCAATTTCCTGTTCTTCTTGAACTGAGGGGCCCAGAACTGGACACAATATTCCAGATGTGGCCTTATCAGGGCAGAGTAGAGAGGGAGGAGAACCTACTAACTGCAGCCCTTCTAATGCACCCCAGAATGGCATTAGCCTTCATGGCCACAAGAGCACATTGCTGGCTCATGGTCGTCCTTCCATCTGCAGGATCCCCAGGCGCTTTTCCTCTTCAGTGCTCTCTAACAGGTCAGTCTCCAGCCTATACTGATCCATGGGGTTGTTCTTTCCCTGGTGCAAGACTCTACATTTGCCCTTGTTGAATTTCATTAAATTTCTCCCTGCCCAGCTCTCCTGTCTAAGTCTCACTGAATGACAGCACAAGTCCCCAGTGTGTCAGACACTCCACTCAGTTTTGTGTTGTTGGCAAACTTGCTGACTCTGTGCCCTCATCCAGGTTGTTGGTGAATATATTGAATAGTACTGGTCTTAGTACCCACACCTGAGGAAACACCACTGGAGACAGGCCTCCAACTAGACTCCATTCCATTGACTACAACTCTCTGACTGCTTTCCTTCAATCAGTTCCCAATCCACCTCACTACCTGATCTCCAGACCACACTTTTCTCAGTTTAGCTGCAAGGATGCTGCAGGGGAACAGAAAACATCTGTTTCTAATTGTGATGTGCAATAAATTTCTCAGCTGTGTTGTGCAGGTTCACTTATGTGAGTTGTCCTAATGAATCTTCTTTGGAGTTTTGTGGTTTTTTTGGTGTTTAGTTTGTTTGGGTTTTTTTTGAATTAATGAATATCTTTCCCATACAGAAAGAAGAAATACCCTGATTTGTTTAAGTGGTTTTGCATAGAAACAGTAGAAGTTTGCTGCCCTGCTGGAACTTACGGACCAGATTGCCTTGGTAATTTTTCTTCTGAAGAATATGGTAGCAGAAATGTTCCTTTTACTTATTCATTTCATTTTGTCATAACAAGGAATGATATGTGAAGTGTGATGTTTTGCATGAGACACCACTACATGATAGTTAGGTAGCTGCCCTGTGAGCATCCTGCCTGAAGAAGGGTCTTTTGAGCATAAAATAGTGTACAAAGCTGTCAAGGGTACAGATGCACAGCATCCATCTGATCTGATGCTCACATCCAGACCTGACTCATGTTTAAAGGTTTTCTGTGACATCAAGTCTGTTGTTTAGGTGGTTCCTCAGAAGCAGTGTAGACAGCAGTCCTTGGCCAATTTGAAGAGTAAAATGGCTAAAACACTGCTAGGAATGAAATGAAGAAATTCACAACGGAGGATTGGTTAGAAAGGCAGCAGGAGAAATTGGATAAAAGTAAGTGGGAAGAAACATTTAGATTAAGGTCTGTATAGGGTTAACACTCCTGGGGGAGTGACCCTGAACCTGACCCTAGGGGTCTCGGCCCCTCCTCAGGGGTGGGCCACACTCCAGGTGATGGTTAGCCCACTCCCCCCACTTCCTGTGGTATAAAAGACAGGAGTTCTCCTGTCTCTTCCTCTTTTCGCCCTCTTGCTCACTACCTGCGTTCATGACCGCACACACACACTGATACTGCATACCAGCCACGAGGCAGAGACACCATCACACTACTCGGGTTGTATCCATCCCTGTTTTGTATTTTGCTGTTTTCCCTTCCTCATCCTTTGTAAACTCCCCTACCTCCAATCCCTTTTTTCTAAGTTATTGTTAAACTTTTCCTTTTTAACTTCCAAATCGAGTGAGATTGATTTATTGGGGTGTCCCTACCTTTTATCTCTCTCCCTGTCTTTTGGGGAAAGGAGGGGGAGGAGGGGAGGGCACTCTATAAACTCTATAAATTCTATAAATTGTCATTGGGTCTACCAAATTTATAAGAGTCTCTGGGAACTTGCATTTGAACCCAAAACAATTTATTTGGCGTCTCAACGTGGGGCTAGGTAGAAAGAATTCTTTCAGAGAAGATTTGGAAGTTAAAAAATGGATATTCTGAAAGTCTTAATCATTAACGCTTTTGCATGGCTGTTGTGGGGCTGGCTGTTAAAGTTTATAAGTTACCATGTCTTCTGGATTGTCATTGATATGCTCTGGGAATATTCTAAGCATTTGCCTGCCCGAGTCTATGCCTATTTCCTGAATTCTGTTAGTAATATCACTGTGTTTAGAAATGTTTCTGGAACATGGAATCAATCTGAGTATATGCATTGGAGCACAGAAGCTCCAGATATTTTGGGGGAAAAATGGTACTGGATAGCTGTTATTTCACTGTGTGTAAATTTGGGTTTGGGAATTAATAAGATAGCGGTGAACTGGGACACGTGGAAATATCGAGTGGGCGCCGCCATTAGGGTGCTTAGGGGGAGGGGTAGTCCTCACTGCCCGAGCTGCAGTTGCGGGGGTTGGGCGACAGGGCAGACCGGGCAGACCGCCCCTAGCGCGGCTCCGCCCCGAACTCCGCCTCCGGTCCCGCCCAGGGCAGCCCCCCGGACCCTGCCCCCTCAGCCCAGCCCCCTTCACCTGGCGCCAATTACGACGCGGCCAGCAAGATCAAATCAAAACCCTCCCGCAGATACCGATCCAGGGCAAGGGACCTCTTCGGGAACCAGCACCCCCCAGCAACAGCAACCAGCTGGAAATGGACCTGATAATGGAGTGATCCTTATCAGCTCCACGCCCAGAAAGGAAATCAGGCACATAAGGCAGGAGTATGCAAGGGCAAACGGACAGTCCCTTTTAGCCTGGCTTTTGAAATGCTGGGATGCAGGAGCAGAAACAGTGGACCTAGATCACAGGGAGGCGAAACAGCTGGGATCCTTGTCGAGGGATGGAGGTGTGGATAAGGAGCTGGGAAGGCTCGATGGTACCCACTCACTTTGGGCCAGGCTTCTGATAGCTGTGAGGTACAGGTACCCGACTAAGGATGACATGATTTTCCATCCCCTTAGATGGACAGATATGGAACAGGGGATCTCATACCTGAGGCAAATGGCGGTTCAAGAGATAATTTATGGAGCCGACCAGAGGCCCTCGGACCCTGATGATGTCCGCATGAAGCCAGCCCTCTTAAAGAAACTGACTCAGTGTGCCCCTTCCACATATGCCCCCACATTGGGAGCACTGCTGCTGGGCAGAGACCCCAACAACCTTCCCACAATCAGGGAGTTTGTGAATGACCTAAGACAGTTTGAAGACAGTTTGTCGAGGAAAACCTTAATTGCCACTGTAGAGACCCTCACCCAAGAAATGAACGAGCTGAAAGCCTCTTTCTCTGAAATGCAGAAGGCAGAGGATGACTGCTCCTCACCTTCAGAATGGGTGCAAGTCTCAGCTGTAAGGAACACACGCCGCCGTGCTCCTCCTCCTCCCCGCAGGAGACCAGCCCAGAGCAGACAGGGTACACACAGGGGGTCACTCTGGAGAACACTGTGTGACCATGGGGAAAACATGGATAGATGGCATGGCCAGCCCACCTCAGCTCTATCAGCCAGGGTAAGGGAACTGCAGGGGACAAACACAGGGAATAACTCCTCCAGAAGAGGGGTTGCCCCAGTGTCCCGCAGGCAGCGCTCTCGCTCAAGGGGTGGTGAAGCCAGTAACTCAGGTCCATGTGCCTCATGCAGTCACACTGCTCAGAATTAGAGGTGCCCTGTCTCCAGCCAGGCGGAGGCCAGGGATAACAGAGTATATTGGGACGTGTTTGTGAAATGGCCTGGCACTTCTGAAGCCGAGAAGTACAGAGCGTTGGTAGACACCGGTGCCCAATGCACTCTGATCCCCTCCAGCCACAGGGGGACAGATACTGTTACAATTGCAGGAGTCACAGGGGGGTCTCAGGAGTTGACTGTGCTGCAGGCTGAGATAAGCCTCACCGGGAATGTGTGGGAGAAGCACTCCATAGTAACTGGCCCTGATGCACCTTGCATCCTGGGGATTGACTTTCTCCGGGAAGGGTACTTTAAAGATCCGAAGGGGAACAAGTGGGCATTTGGCATAGCAGCTGTAGAGACTGCAGACAAAGAGCAGCTGTCTATCATGCCTGGCTTGTCAGATGACCCTTCCGTGGTTGGTACCCACAAGGTGGAAGATGTCAAGTTACCTATTGCTTCTCGTGTAGTTCATCGCAGGCAATACCGCACCAACAGAGACTCCCTGCTACCCATACAGCAGCTGATTCGCCGCCTGGAGCAGCAGCTTGTCATCAGCAAGAGCCACTCGCCCTTCAACAGCCCGATATGGCCAGTGCGAAAGGAGACAGGGGAGTGGAGACTCACGGTGGATTTCCGAGGCCTGAACGAAGTGACTCCTCCAATCAGCGCAGCCGTGCCTGACATGTTGGAGCTGCAGTATGAACTGGAAACGAAGGAGGCCAAATGGTATGCCACAATTGACATTGCTAATGCTTTCTTCTCCATCCCCATTGCAGAAGAATGTAGGCCGCAGTTTGCCTTCACCTGGAGAGGAGTCCAGTACCACTGGAACAGACTGCCTCAAGGGTGGAAGCACAGCCCTACAATCTGCCACAGCATCATCCAGACTGCACTGGAGAAGGGTGGAGCTCCGGAACATCTGCAGTACATCGATGACATCATTGTATGGGGTGAGACAGCAGAGGAGGTCTTCCAGAAGGGTGAGAAGATCATTAATATCCTGTTGGATGCTGGTTTTGCCATTAAGAGAAGCAAAGTGAAAGGTCCTGCCAGAGAGATCCAGTTCCTGGGAGTTCGATGGCAGGATGGCCGACGCCACATCCCTATGGATGTGGTGAATAAAGTGGCCACTATGGTGGAACCCACTAACCGGAAGGAGACACAATCCTTCCTGGGGTTTGTGGGCTTTTGGAAGATGCACATTCCCGGGTACAGTCAAATTGTGAAACCCCTTTTTGACGTTACAAGAAAGAGGAATAACTTTGAGTGGGGACCTGAGCAGCAGGTGGCATTTGACCAGATCAAACGAGAGGTGGTCCATGCCATGGCCTTGGGACCAGTTCGAACCGGCCCAGAGATTAAGAACATTCTCTATACAGCAGCCGGTGAGAATGGTCCTAGCTGGAGCCTATGGCAGAAAGCTCCTGATGAGACAAGAGGCCGCCCACTCGGGTTCTGGAGCAAGGCGTACAAAGGCTCAGAGAGCAACTATACCCCCACAGAGAAAGAAATCCTAGCTGCCTATGAGGGAGTCAGAGCTGCCTCTGAGGTGATTGGGACGGAGTCACCACTCCTTTTAGCTCCAAGGCTTCCGGTCCTGACTTGGATGTTTAAAGGGAAGGGTTCGACTCCGCACCATGCCACAGATGCCACTTGGAGTAAGTGGATGGCTCTGATAACTCAGAGGGCTAGGATGGGGACTCTCGAGCGTCCAGGCATTGTGGAGGTCATCACCAACTGGCCAGAGGGCACTGACTTTGGAAAGCCAGCAGAAGAGAAGGCAGTGACCCGTGCCGAGGAAGCCCCCCCATACAGTGACCTTCCTGAGGAGGAAAAGGCATATGCTCTCTTCACAGATGGATCCTGCCGCCTGGTAGGCAGCAAGCGGAGATGGAAGGCTGCCGTCTGGAACCCCACACGCAGGGTTGCAGAGGCAAGAGATGGAGAAGGCGAATCCAGCCAGTATGCTGAGGTGAAAGCCATCCAGCTGGCCCTGGACATTGCAGAACGAGAGCAGTGGCCAATGCTATACATCTACACCGACTCATGGATGGTAGCAAATGCCTTATGGGGGTGGCTGAAGGAGTGGAAGAGAAATGATTGGCAGAGAAAAGGGAAGCCTATTTGGGCTGCTGATCTCTGGCAAGACATTTCTGCACGCCTGGACAAACTGCCAGTTAAAATCCGACACATCAGTGCTCACATCCCAAAGAGTAGAGCCACTGAAGAACAGCAGCATAACCACCAAGCTGACCAGGCTGCCCACATCTGCCAGATTGACCTGGACTGGAAACACAAAGGTGAACTGTTCTTAGCTCGGTGGGCACATGACTCTTCTGGTCACCAAGGAAGAGATGCCACATACCAATGGGCCCGAGACAGGTCCGTGGACATATCCATGGAGGCCATAACTCAGGTTATCCATGAATGTGACATCTGTGCCACCATAAAGCAAGCCAAGCGCATGAAGCCTTTGTGGTACGGGGGAAGGTGGTCAAAGTACAGGTATGGGGAGGCCTGGCAGATTGATTACATCACTCTGCCTCGGTCTCGTAGTGGCAAGCAGTATGTGTTAACCATGGTGGAGGGAAGCACGGGGTGGCTGGAAACCTACCCAGTACCTCATGCTACTGCCCGTAACACCATTCTGGGCCTGCAGAGCCACATCCTGTGGAGACACGGAACCCCAGAGAGAATTGAGTCAGACAATGGGACCCATTTCAAGAACCACCTTGTAAGCAACTGGGCAAAAGAGCATGGGATAGAATGGGTTTATCACATCCCATACTACCCACAGGCTGCAGGAAAGATTGAGCGACACAATGGCCTGCTGAAAACCACCCTGAAGGCTATGGGAGGTGGAACTCTCAGAAACTGGGAGAAGCACCTTGCAGAAGCCACTTGGCTGGTGAACAGCAGGGGATCAGTTAACAGAGCTGGTCCTGCTCAGTCTGCCCTACTGCCCACAGTTGAGGGAGATGGAGTTCCTGTAGTCTGTGAAAGGAATCTACTGGGAAAGACTGTGTGGGTTGCTCCTGCCTCTGGTGGGGGAAAACCTATCAAAGGGGTGGTATCTGCAGAGGGTCCTGGTCACACATACTGGGTGATGATGGAAACTGGTGTTATCGAGTGTGTCCCTCAGAGAAACCTCTCTTTAGCTGAAAAGGTTTTGAAATCTCAGAGTTGATTCCATGTGTTCCAGATACTTTCAGGTGTTATCTTGTATTATAGTTGTATAATAGTTGTATCATAGTTGTGCAATACTTGCATCATAGTTCATAAGGGGTTACAAGTTGTTTTTGTAGTTATACCCTCACCACTACACGGCGTCCAACAGAACCTACATCACAGCAGCAGCTATCCAGAGTCCTACAGCATCGCATCACACCACGGCGTCCAACCAGAACCCTGCATCTGATTCGTCACTGATGCCCTGCAGTGAGAGACTGTTCCTGATTTCCCTCCAGAGGATGTCTACAGCCATCTCATCTACACCTGTTCCCCTGATGCCAGACATGAAGAGACTGTTCCTGATGTTTTTCTTCGCAGAGGGAAAAGACTCTTTTTCCTGAGTACCAACAAGAACTGTTCATGATTCACTGACTTTTCTTCCGTTCCTGCCCTGCTCACATCTCAGCAACCTGCACCGGACCAGAGGAACACATCGCCTTGAGATACAGCCGGGGACCAAGAAGGACTTCACAAACTCTTAACCCATGGACACTTTTCCCATCTTTGGAGAAGAAGACTGTTTCATAGGAAGGTGGAAGTGGTCTAACCAAGGGGTGGAATGTATAGGGTTAACACTCCTGGGGGAGTGACCCTGAACCTGACCCTAGGGGTCTCGGCCCCTCCTCAGGGGTGGGCCACACTCCAGGTGATGGTTAGCCCACTCCCCCCACTTCCTGTGGTATAAAAGACAGGAGTTCTCCTGTCTCTTCCTCTTTTCGCCCTCTTGCTCACTACCTGCGTTCATGACCGCACACACACACTGATACTGCATACCAGCCACGAGGCAGAGACACCATCACACTACTCGGGTTGTATCCATCCCTGTTTTGTATTTTGCTGTTTTCCCTTCCTCATCCTTTGTAAACTCCCCTACCTCCAATCCCTTTTTTCTAAGTTATTGTTAAACTTTTCCTTTTTAACTTCCAAATCGAGTGAGATTGATTTATTGGGGTGTCCCTACCTTTTATCTCTCTCCCTGTCTTTTGGGGAAAGGAGGGGGAGGAGGGGAGGGCACTCTATAAACTCTATAAATTCTATAAATTGTCATTGGGTCTACCAAATTTATAAGAGTCTCTGGGAACTTGCATTTGAACCCAAGACAAGGTCTTTGATGCAAAATTATTGAAAGAGGTATTTTGGTCCTTGAAGTTTAATTTATAAATTTCTGAAACTTTGCACCTTATTAGAGATCAGTGTTGTGAAGGCACCCACAAAAGAGCCAGCAGCAGCCACCTGAAAACTGAGGACTTACTGCAATTATTCTACACTCATTCCAACAGTAAAATTACAGATTTTGATGTCAGTTGTGAATGTACTGCTGCAGAACCTGTGAAGTTACCTAGAGAGAGCTGAAATAAAGTGTGCGCACACTCAGAAAATTAAAATCTCCCCATGGGTACCCCAAATACATACACTTGCCAAAGTGAGAGAGAGTACTCCTTGGAAGAGGTCCCAGTCTAAGGGGAGAGGGTCTGACTGCCAGGCTGGTGCCATGCAGAGAATGCCCAACCTCCATAACAGGACTCCATTTATACCCTATCCAGCTTGTGCTGTGGTCAATTTCTTAACTAGCTGTGGGACCAAATTGGAAGGTTGGAATTTCTGGTCCCAAAGGTACCAGATGATGTCTAAAGGTGTCATATTGATCTTTATGAGCTCCAAGCCCTTTGTCTGGTACCTGTCAGGAACTTTGTGCTTATTAGGGCAGTTGTACCTGCCACAATCAGCTTTGGCATACTGTTAGAAATTGCCAGTTCCCAGTATTGATCCCAAATGATTGCTAGGAGGCTTTTTTCAGCTACAGTATGAGCATTCTCAGAAATCCAGAATAAATAATGATACCAACTTCAGCCAGAAAGATGGGAAAACAGATAAAGTCCTAAGTTGTGGTCTTTACCCCAAATTAAATTTTATAACTGAAGTTTCCTAGAGATCAAATTTTCCCTAGAGATTGAATTCTTGAATCTATTACTGAGCATTCCTCATTGCAAGCCTTTTGGTTACTGTCAAGGGAAGAAAGATTTTGGAAATTATATCCTGCTTTAATGTGACCAATTTTTTTTGCTTCTTTTGTTTTTTACATTACATTGTCTGTGAAGAGAGAGGGACTCAGGTGCTTGTGGCTGAGAATAGGAAGTTATTACCTTTGACATCTGATGTAAAAGTATTTTTGATCTTTTTCAGCTTGTCGTGGTGGTTCAGAAAGACCTTGCCATGGAAATGGCCACTGCAATGGCGACGGTACCCGAAGTGGAGATGGCTCATGTAGCTGTAACAAGGAGTATACAGGAGATTTTTGTCTGGACTGTTCTAAAGGTTACTTCAGTACCTTGAGAAATGAGACACATTCTGTTTGTACAGGTAACCAAGTTTTTGATACACGTGCCTAGGTCTTTGTCTTCCTTTTTCAATGTTTTAAAACAACATTAAAAGCAATGTAAAGTGACAAAAGTAAGCCCCCAAAATAGTTATGGTTTGGTGCCAGTTTCAATTATAAACAACAGGTCAGTCAGTCTGGTGGAATTCTAAGCTTTCGTTAGGTCCTGACTTGCCTTTTCCCTTTTTTAAATTTTCTATTTCTTTTTCTGCTTTAAGTTAAAAACCAGAATTCATCTATGTCATGAGGGAGGCGGGAGGGAAGAGCAAGCTTTTCCTCCCCACCAAGCCCCAAGTACTTTATGAAAATCTTGAATCAAAATTGCCACATAGTGGACTACCTCAGAGGCCAGGTTTTCCTCCCGTCTTGGATAAGCTTAACTGAAGTAAATGTGCAAGCAAGCAGCTGATCTGTACTGTAGGCAGCACAGATTCCAACTGAGTGTGTCTAAACTTAATTTTGAAACAAAGGTCATAGGAATAGACTTTTCCAATTGGTCAAATTTTTGTCTGCTTTTACATGGTGAATGAGATTGTGCAGCAACTAAGCCCTGACTGTGACATCTAATAAGGTTATTTCTTTAACGTGATATATGTTGGGGTTTTTTATGTGTTAGTGTTCTAATTCTATATGATCTGATTTATTTTGAAATATATAGCATGCATGTGATACATAGGCATGTGATGTATGTACATTATATATGCCTCATGAAGTCCAATAAAGATGAATGCCGGGTCCTACATTTGGAGAGGAATAAAACCAAGCACCAGTGCAGATTAGGGGTCATCCTGCTGGAAAATAGCTTCATGGAGAAGCCCTACGGGATGGCAAGTTATCCATGGGACAGCAGTGTGCTTTTGTGGCCAAAAGGGTCACTGGCATCCCGGGGGTGCATTAGTGTAAGTGTGTCCAGCAGGTTTAGGGAGGTTCTCCTCCTCCTCTACTCTGCCATAGTGATACCACACCTGGACTACTGTGTCCGGTTTTGAGCTCTCCAATTCAGGAGAGACAGGCATCTGCTGGAGAGAGTCCAACAGAGAGCTACAAGGATGATGGTGGGACTTGAACATTTCCCCTATGGAGAGACTGAGAGAGCTGGGGCTGTTTAGTCTTGAGAAGACCGAGAGGGGATCTTATTGGCGTCTCTAAATATCTGAGGAGTGAGTGTCAAGATGAAGGTGATAGTCTCCTTTCAGTGGCGTCCAGTGATAGTACAAGGTAGAATGAGTACAAGTCTCCTTCTCTAAATACTTTTCAAAGCCTGTCTGGATGCATTCCTATGTGGACTGCTCTAGGTGATCCTGCTTTGGTAAGGGGGTTGGACTCAGTGATTCCTGGAAGTCTGTTCCAACCCCTAACATTCTGTGATAGTGTAATTCTGTGTGACATGACTGGATTTCTAGTATGTTTCCTTGTGGAGTTCTTCAGACTAGTATCACTTCACACATTGCTCTCACAGCTAGTTGCAAATATTCTGAGGACTCTTTAGGTGGGCATGCTAAATCTCGTGTTTAAACTGTTAACTCTAAATGCCTGAGCAAACTTTACTTCCTTGATCTCTTCTTCCCAAATACTTTGAAAATTACACCTGCCACTTCTAATCGGTAGGATTTCATGGCACAATTTTAAGTTGTGCAGATGAGTGTAATTGCTAGGTTTGGCTTCCTGAGTTTTTTGTGGTTGGCTTTTTTTTTTTTCTCTTTAATAGAGTAGAGTTGCATTTTTATATGTGATCATAGAATCAACCAGGATGGAAAAGACCTGCAAGATCATCTAGTCCAGCTTAGCACCGAGCCCTATCCAATCAACTAGACCATGCCACTAAGTGCCTCATCCAGTCTTTTCTTGAACGCCTCCAAGGATGATGCCTCCACCACCTCCCTGGGCAGCCCATTCCAATGGCAAATCACTCTCTCTTTGAAGAACTTCCTCTTAACATCCAGCCTATACCTCTCCCGGCACAACTTGAGACTGTGTTCCTTTGTCCTATTGCTGGTTGCCTGGGAGAGAGGCCAACCCCCACCTGCCTACAATCTCCCTTCAGGTAGTTGTAGACAGCAATGAGGTCACCCCTGATCCTCCTCTTCTCCATGCTAAACAACCCAAGCTCACTCAGCCTTTCCTCATAGGGCTGTGTTCCAGGCCCCTCACCAGCTTTCTCACCCTTCTCTGGACATGTTTCAGTATCTCAACATCTCTCTTGAATTGAGAGGCCCAGAACGGGACACAGGACTCAAGGTGTCCTGACATCATCTCCATAAGGTCAAGATTTAATACTAAGAATTGGAAAATCAAGCTACTAAAATTTGGTAGCTTCCAGCTAGCCCTAAATAAGGTTTCTTTGAGAATTTGTGGGCTGAAAATTGTCTTGGAATAACTCAAAAAAGCTCAAATTGTAGTTTTCTCTTATTACAGCTTGCCATACTTCCTGTAAAACTTGTACTGGTTCAAGTAACAAAGACTGCCAAGACTGTAAAGAAGGCTGGACTAAAAATGAAGAAGAAGCTTGTGTGGGTGAGTAATGCTTGGTAGGCTTTGTTAAAGTATTTGCTCTGTCTCTTTAGTGAAATACAAATAGCAGCAGGTGGGATGTTCTTTTTAAAACATGAATTTGGTCTTTATTTGATTGCTAAACTGCTCTGCTCTTGATTTAAACTGTTTTGTCAACTACTGAAATTTTCCTGTCAGCTTATCTGCGTATTTTGTAGTAATTGTACAATTGTCTTCAATTTATTGTTCTGTGTATAAATGCTCAACTCTAATATAGTTCAAACATTTCACAAAAAACAGACATTTTAATGTCTCCTATTATTGGAGAGAAATAGCAGGAGATGTCAAGCTCAGTGCTTCGTTAATCTCTCAAGTGTAAATCGAGTAAGCAGTAGGAATGATGTCTGAAGCAACAGGATGAGACAGCAAAGGAAACGAAGTAGCCTTTCTGTGCTCAAATGTTTTAGCTGTCATTTCAAGGAAGCGGCACAGCAGCACTTGGGAAGCTAGCATGTTTCCCAGGTAGAAGTGTTTTTTTGGATTGCCTAGTTCTAATGCTAACTTGGCTTTCTCCAATGTACTTTGCTTTGAAAAATAAGCAGTATATGTGTGTGCATTTTTGTAATGTTTTTTAATACTTTGAAAATTTTCATAGCTTGATAATAAAGGAGCAGAGAAATCAACTACATTCCAGAAGAGTAGTCTGTTGGTGTGACGGTTTAGGTGTTACCTGCCCCTCCCCGCCCCCCCCCCCTTAATGAAATCACCCAGACTAGACTCAGCCAAGATGGAGATTAGAATAAAGCTTTATATTTACAGCTTAGCACAATATACCAGCAGATATTTACAATATATACAGCTATATACCGAAATAAACGAGTTAAAAAGGTAATACAGAAACACAACAGCCCTCCCAGAAAGCAGAGTCCCCTGCATGCAGCCAGAGCCAGAGAGCAACTCTGTTACCTATATTGTGTTCTTGTTTTTATACATTTCAGCAAACCTACGAGGAAAGTAGGCATCACCACTGTTTCCTTTTCACATCTTATAATCTAATTCTTCTCACTAAAATATCCCAGCTAGCCTCAAACTAGCACAATCGGGTTGGTTGCAATGCTATTTGCATGCAAAGCATAAATGCAAGCCAGATGTGGACTTGAAAATTACAACAATGGCAGATACTCTGGAGGTTTCTGCATATCAGGTCATAAACTGGTTGTAACAGTTGCTCTCAAAGTTTAAGTTTATAGGTTGTATGGGACAGTTCTTACATAATCTCAAAGCACATAACAGTCAAGTGTTAACTTTGCTGTTTAATCATGGCTGATATTTGAGGTAACTTTTCACTTTTTTGTCTTCCAGATATAGATGAGTGTGCCACTTCTCCTTGCAAAGATCACCAATATTGTTTGAACACAGATGGATCTTTCTTATGCAAAGGTTTCTTTTTAATCTGTTGTACTTTATCACCTAGAATCTTAATCAAATGCTAGAAATAATGTTAGAAAGAGTATAATACCAGGCGTTTATTGCCATGTTGTCCAGTCCTGACTGGACAGGGAGAGGATGAGATTGCTGTGAGGAAAGCAATAGGTTTTTGGTTATTTCTATTCCACTCTTGTGAGACCCAGGCTGGAGTGTTGTGTTCAGCCCTGGAACTTCCAGTATAAAAAGGACGGGGACCTGTTCAAATGGGTCCAGAAGAGGGCCACAAAGATGATCAAGGGGCTAAAGCACGTGCCCTGGAAGGACAGGCTGAGTGTGTTGGGGTTGTTTAGATTAGAGAAAGTGCTAGGAGACATTGTAGCAGCCTCCCAGTATTTAAATGGGACCTCTAGGAAAGATTGAGAAGGTCTCTCTATCAGAGTGTGGTGATAGGATGAGGGTAACATTTTAAAACTGAAAGAGATTTAGATAACATATAAGGGAGAAATTCCTTACTGTGAGAGCAGTCACACTGAAACACATTGTCCAGCCAAGTTGTGGATGCCCCTTCCCTGGAAGTGTTCAAGGCCAGGCTGGATGGGGCTTTGAGCAACCTGGTCTAGTGGAAGGTGCCTCTGCCTTTAAGGTCCCTTCCAACTCAAACCATTCTGTGGTTTCTTGTGCGGGTAAGCTGACTAAGTATGTTACTTTCATCTGTGTGAATTTTTATGCTAAAAATACTTGTCTTTAGCCTGTGATGCCAGCTGTGTAGGTTGCACAGGGGAAGGTTCTGAGAAATGTAAGACATGCTCACCTGGATACGTGAAAGAAGATGACAAGTGCACAGGTTAGTGCATCTAGCAGTGCATGGCAGAACAGCAGTTAGCTCACTCTTAGCCATACTGAGCAGCTGTATCTGTATCTTCCTGCTTCATTTTTCAGGCCTGTCAAAATAAACGTAGTTGTTGCGGTATTAGCAGCACAGATATTCTTTATAACTTCTTTGATATTATTGAGCTAATATGCAAGACAAGTCTTAAAGGAACAAAATATTTTATAGTGGGTTCAGGAAACAATTATGTGAGTCTCTTGTCAGTTATTTACCACTTTGTTAGGAGTGTGTACCTGTATTCATTTTGTAAACAAGCAAGAATAGAATGTAGAATCTCATCCATCTGTTAAATGTCATAGTTCAATGGTGCTAATTCATAGTAAACTATAAGATATGAAATGGTAGTAAAAAGAGGGAAATTAGAGTTTCCCTTTGTATAAGAGAGGCTGTTAATTCATTGATGTAGTATTTAGAGGCTGCCTTCTATTTAGTTATGCTTTGGCATCAATGAAAAATTACTATGGGGAAATCTTCAGTAGGTTATTATAAGTGCTATTGCTTGCTTAATTTTTCTACATAGGAGCCTGTAAAATGTAAAAGATCCCAGTACTATCTGAACAAATTTGAAACACAGGCTCTAAATCATGAAGAACTGTAACATTATTTCAACAAAAGTTAAATGTGTTGCAGAAGCATTCTGCTGAACTTTTTTTTTTTTGTTTTATTTTGTTAATATCTGAATAAAATTTTGTTTATGTAACTGAGCACAATAAGTTTTATAACAAAAACATCACTGGACTCTCTGGCCAAGCTGGGTGAAGCTCTGGCCAGCCTGATCTAGGGTCGAGTGTCCCTGCCCATGGCAGGAGGGTTGGAACTAGGTGATCTATGTGGTCCCTTCCAACTCTGGCTGATTCTATGATTCTTTCCCTATTCTATCTCTAGATATAGATGAATGTAACCTTCCTGAAAGGGTCTGCTTGAAGGAGAATCAAGACTGTGTTAATACTTCGGGTAGTTACAAGTGTGTATGTTCAGAAGGGTTTGAAGATAAAGATGGAACATGTGTTCAAACTACAAAACCAGGCAAGTGGCTTGTTAATGACAGATTTTCTTAAAATATGGTATTTCAACAACTTGGCAGTGTATTTCTGCTGAAAGATCTAGTCATTTTTAAACTGGAATTTCTCATCATCATACAGCTGTGGTCTGTCTCAAATAGTTTGTGGTGTGGGCCACATTCTGGCATAAATGGTTTCTTCCTTAAATACTCTGGATTTAAAGGAAAAAACAAAAACGTTCTTGCATTAATTTTTTTTTTTTGTTTAACTCGAGGTCCTAAGTCACTTAATGTATCTGGCTCTCATAAAAGGAGACCTTCCTCCTTATCACTTTTCTTCCTGCATTGGTAATTATGACAATATAAAGATTTTTCTGTGAAAACTACTTTAGTTCACTGGAAGCTCAAAAAATTGATCATTTTTTTTTTTTTTTCACTGAAGGAATGAGCTGAATTCGTTTATTTTGTGATCACAAAAGTGTCAGAGCTGGTGTGAAGGTGAAAATGGAGAAGACATCTATCTTTCAGTAGTAGCGAAGTCTTTAGCTTGACTTAAACTGTTCCTTCAGTCAAGAAATTCAAGTATAATTTGTTCTAGGCTGTCTGACACATTATGAACATAATTACATTCATTAGTATTGATTAGGCTTTCTATACAATTCGAAATTGCAATAAAGGTTGAAGAAGAATAGATGAGACACAATTTTATACCTTTATTTTCTTTCTACTTCTTAGCTTGTTTGGAGGTTTGTTTTTTTAGAGTCCTCTCTTCCTGACTGCTTTTTTCATCTTATAAGTTGTAAAGATCTGTGTAAAGATCTTGTTACTCAAGGCAATTAAGCTCAGCCATTATACTCTCAGTACTCACTTTTATTAGTCCTTGAAACTCAGTTATGTACTTCTCCTCTGCAGATGCTCAGGATATCTGTTACCATGTCTTTTTAGTGTGGCCTGATATTTTATGAGAACAAAAGCAGAATTAGAAGTTGACAGACTGGCCTAGCTTTTTTCATAGATTAATTCTTTGACCAGTGTAATAAGATTGTTCTTCTTTGTAAAGGCTGTTGTAACTTCTGAACTTGGCACTTTACTTTTATTTATAGAAAATAATTCTGTTGTGGCTTCTGAACTTGGCACTTTAATTTTATTTATAGAAAATAATTCTGAGTAACACTTGCTTTTTGTTTTCAAGTGCCAGAATTTCATTTGACAGGTCACACAGAAAGGAGGAAATTCAGTGTGAATTGCTGAATACAAAAGCTTTGAACAGAAACAGCTGTGTTGCTTTTTTTCTTCCCCTGGCAGCATTATACCAGTTTGTTTGAAATGTTGATGAAAAAATCCCTCTAGCCATACACAAGGAGGATGATTCAAGTAGATTTTTTATAGGGATTTATTACTTTTATGGTCCTGATAAATACGTTGCTACGGGTTTCTCTTAAGAAAAATATCCTAATGTCAAAGATTATGTGGTGTAGTTAATAATACATTTGTATTCTAATTATGATGCTTAATTTCACAGGAGAGGAAATAGAGAGTAAAACAACGGAGCCCTCACCTACTGGACATGATGACTTATGATCTACGCTTAGAACCAAAAGACATTCCTATCTAAAGATTAAATTATTGGACTAGCCTCTGCTAGCTGAGAAACTGTGGAAACGGTATTAAATATGCAGGCTGACATGAAGATTTTTCTGGTTTTAAAAATGATCATAAATGGCTCTTTAAGCTGCATTTCTTTATTCCTAAATATCACTTTTTATATAATTCTTCAAGTGCAACACTGTAGGTTACTATAAAATTTGGATTAACATAACATTGCACCCAGCAATTGTAAACAATTTGCAAGTTTCTCATGCTAGTGCCTACTGAAAACTGTCATTGTTCGGAAGGACTTAGTTACACATCGTAATTCAAGAAAAAATTAGACTTAAGTTTTTCTTGACAAAAGAAAATATTTCTATAACTGAAGTACAGGTTTTAGAAACTGTCAAAGGGAATCTCTCTGGGTGGCACTGTTCCCTTAAAATAGAATGCCTATTGCTGCATTCAATAAAAGTTTATTTTCTGGATTGTGCCTTAATTTTTTTTCAGATGTTAATACCTTGCTGTGTTGTCATGTCTATTTCTCATTTAGGCAGTGAAAAAAACCCCAAACTTCAAACAAAACAAACGACAAAAAAACCCAACCTACAACTAAACCCAAGCACTATATTTCAGTTCATCACTGAATTCCAGCATTTAATTGTGCTGGAATGTATGTGGGAAAAGAATAAGAGAAACTCAACAAATACACCATACACACACTTGCATGTAAAAAAAGACTTATGTCAAACTTTGCAAAGGTAGGTAGACAAGTCTTTTTTTCTACTTGTATTAAGTATGTAAATTGGTTCATATGGTGGTGAAAAGTAATTTTGGTTAATACCTACACTAGGTGACTCACAATTGTTACAGGAGTACTCTAGAATTGATGACTTTTGCTACCTTCTATTGCTGCATATAGTGGCTTCTTGTATTTTTCAGAGCAAGCATGCTACAATCAACTTTTATTTTTTCAAATGGAAAGCTAATAATCATAGTGTAGACACAGCTTCCTATGTGTTGTTCTTAAGCTTAAAGTCAAGCATAAGAACTAAAATTGTTATATTCTGCAGGACCATCACTGCTGTAAATCAGTTAAGGACCATCCAAGTACAGTAAAGCTCTGATGGAAGTAAGTAGAGTTTGAAATACATTGCAGTGGTGGATACAGGTAGCATAAAAAGTGATTAGAGAATACTGCTAAAAAGAATGTATCTTCAGCTTGGCTATGAAGAAGTTATACACAGTACTCTGAGGCAGGTGGAAATAAAAGGGTGTGAGTAGGATTGATCTGCTGAACACTGAGGGCCAAACAACTTCTGTATAGTTCTGAAAACTTAGTTCAGATTAAGTCACTGTTGTGAACAGTGCATGTAGGATTTATATGTGCAGTAGATACTCATGTGAATATTGTACAAAATGAGATTTTGTTGGATTCTTATGTTAAATGCTGTGTAAGCTAATCTTGTGTTCTGTGGTTTAAATACCCAATAGTATTAATGTATATACAAGAGTTTTCTTTAAACTATTTCCCTCAGCTATTGTATCTAGATATTTACTGGTTTGAAAATGAAACCTTTAGTACTTTCTCAGTTATAGATGTCAGAGATGAGCCTATATTTTTCAAGTTACAGGATAAGTGTGGTATTTAGTAAATGCTAAATTAAAATGAAGAAAAAGTAGTCACTTTGGGAGCACAAGGTATACAACCCAGGGTTCTTTAAAGTTTTTTAGTACAGGAATTGCCAGTTACAATAATATTAGGCCTTCAGGCATGTGGCTTGTCTCTGTTGCTCATTCACTGATACTTAACTGCCAAGTGTTCCAGGTGGTGGTCTGAATTCTTCTTCATTGATAGTAACATGAAATGTCAGTTCTGTTTAGAAACTACCATCAAATTATGCTCAGTGGAATTGTCTTTTCAGTATAAACTCTTCCTATTAATGATTCAATCCTGAAATAACATGTTGTCATAAGCAGAAGACCTTGCTATTCTAAGTTCCCTTCAAGTTGTTTGGGATTCTAGGGGAATATGTGATGCGGTTCTTAACTATACCATCGAAGCATTTGCTTTCCATTTTGTGGTCCCACCTCCAAGCTCTGCACAAAAAGCACTAATTGAATCAGTCCTAGTGAAGCTCAGCTCCAGAGTGAAGTAATGAAAAACCGAAGCTTCAAGTTCTGTAGAAGAAACAAAGAGTCAGGCTTATTCAGGTCCTGGTTGGGGAAAGTAAGGGCATTATTTTTAAGTGTGCTTATCTAACTTGCTTGACTTTGGCTATCTAGAATGTACATGTCAAAGCCTGTCTGAGCTGTATAATCACTGCCTTTGTAACAGATTGCTTCTGTTGGTGGCACCCTGTTGCACTGAGTAGTTGCTGGGATCTAGGGTGTAATCAGAAGTCCCGATTTCAGTGAGTGTGGTTAGGTGAAAGCGCTAACTGTTTGACTCCTGGCACAGTGCAGTATCCTGGACAATGAACTGCAGGTCATTGGTTGTCTGTTAGTGTTGGACTCTTAAGGAAATTAGTGACCTTCTCCAAAGCATACCTGAGACAGGGTTAACTCTTCCACATTTCCACTTGCTGCAGACAGAGTTCGTCTTTGAGCTTTGTCACTGCCAGGAATATAAGCCAAATGAATTTCTGAGATGGCAAAATCACAGAATGATTGAGAGTAGAATATGCCTTCCGAGGTTGTCTACTCCACAACCCTGCTTAAAGCAGGGTCAGCTAATGCAGTACTTTTTTTCTGCTGAGGACCACATTTACCTACATTTTTAATATCACCAGGAATGGAGATTGGACAACCTTGCCTTCATCAGGAGCCTTTCCCAGTTGGTCTGACTTTTCAGAGATAATCAAGATTGGCTTTGTGATAACATTGACCAGTGTCTGAATTACTTCTTAAGTGCACTGCATCGGGCCCCATGGGCTTAACTATCCTTCCAGCTTATTTAAATGTTCCCTTACCTGATTCTCCTCCAGGTAAGCCTTCTTTGTTCCAGACATTCCTACAGGCCTAGGAATTCTGAAAGCAAATTTTACCAGTAAATAACAAAGAAGAGTAGGCATTTAGTGCCTTGGCCTCTTTTGTGGGCTTTGTCACCTGGTCTTATGTTTTCAGCAGAGGACTCATGCATTCTGTTGTCTTTGCCTGTAGTGGCCCTTGATCCTTTTCAAATCCCTTCCTGGTTTTAGTGCAGGTGGGCTTTGGCTTTCTTGACCTCATGCCTTCATGCCAAGATGATGTCTCTGTATTCCTTCTGGGTAACTTGTCCCTATTTCCACTTTGTGTGTTTTTTTATAACTTGGGTTTAGTCAGGAGCAACTTGTTCATTCTTGCTGGACTACTGCCAGCTTTTTATTTTCCACACGTGAGATTTGAAAAGGCAATCACTGAAAATCAGCCATCTCTTCTGGACCTGTGGTGGTTTGGCTTCTATCCCGCCCCCCCCCACACTTTTTAGAAACACCCAGCTAACTCAGACAGGCTCTGGGAATATAAATGAAGCTATTTATTTACAGCTAGCACAATATACAAGCAGCTATTTACAATATATACAGATATATACAGAAATATAAAAAGTAAAAAAAAAAAAATAATACAGAAACACAACTCCCCTCCCAGAAACTTGAGTCCCCAGGAGGGGCTCTCAACCACCCCTGCACCTCCCCCCTGCCCCTCTCAACCTTACCCCAGTTCTCAGGAAGAAAAGAGGTGCAGCCAAGAGGTTAAGGAGCAAGGTTAGTGGCAGTGAGATTAAGGAGCTGTGGCTCAGTCTGAAGCCAAAAGCAGAGTGAGAAAATGGGTAAAGTTACCTAATGTTTACCCTTCTTGTTCCTATAGCTCTCAGTGAGACTGAGGGAAGGAGACACAACCATTGTTTTCATTTCACAGTCTATCATCTAATTTTTTCTCACCAAAACATTCTAGCCTGCTTCAAACTAGCACAGGACCCTTCTGTCTAGGGCTCTACCTTTAGATTTCGTTCCAGCAGATACCTGAAAAAGGCCAAGGTGTACTCTTCTGACATCAAAAGTTACAATCCTGCTATTTTTTTATGGTAAAATGGTATTTGGTTACACTAGTTGGTCTGCTGTTTTACTTTCTTGTTGAATTTGACCTTCCACATTTAGACTTTTTGGGTAGATTCTGTAGAGTCTTTTATGCTGAGCATTGTCCTTTTAGTTTTCGTTGAACAGATCCAAGCCCTAATCCTCACCCATTTCCCAGTTCACATCATAGCATATCATTGTATCTTTCTTTGTATCCACTAGTGCAAAAAATGCTTGAGTAGTAGCTGGAAAGTTATGCAGCTATGAGAAACGTTCTTTTCTTGCTAAATTCTATATTTAGAGGGCACAGTATGTCCAAGACAGGGAAAAAATAAAGGAAAAAAGTTACATTTTATACTAGCTGCAAAATAAATGCTGAAGTTAAGCTTATTAATGTTGGCTGAAACATCTTCAAATGCATCTTAGGGTTGTTATGTCAGTATTTCTAAGCCTATTGAGAAGTTAATATGGATACTTTGGTGATGATGCTTCATGTTTGTAAATCTGTAGTGTCCATGTAGTCTAATCTGTCATGTTAGTAGACTATGTATACAATACCATTATAAACCTAGTATTTTCTGTCCTGTTTTTGACAGATATCATACCTGGACTAAAGGTGTTTGTATTCCTTGAGGAAAAAAAAAAAGGTGCCTTAAATCACTGCTGCTTCACAATAACTTTTTCAGTGTGTTTTCAAGGAATCTGAGCTGGATGCTGTTGGTTTTTACCTGTAAGAAGTTATTTCTAATTAAAAAAAAAACACCTGTAAGGTGACTTGCATGATGTATTTTGGGTGGCTTTGTTCTGGTTGTAAAGAGCTGCCCAAAAAAGAGATGTGTGAATCAATTATTCAAGATTCTAATAGGAGAGGCCTTGTGGGTAATATTATTCTTCCCTTGCCAGTATGGAATTCTCATTGTGCTATTTGGAAATGCAGTATCTAATTAGAAAATTGCTGAGGTAATGTCTTTGCCACCATTCCCTATTATTTTATGTATCAGAACACATTGCCAAGTATTCATTCGACAGTGATTCTTTTTAATGGCAAACACAATAAATGAGAACTCTGCATGTGCAGCTATGATCATGACCTCACCTCTTTGAGGTAATGTACAAACACAGGAGATAGTCCTATATGAGACCTTTGCCTTGCAAAACCTGGAAGAGGAACAGATTCAAGAAGTTGAGACTCATCTTTGACATTTAACAAATATGCAGGTTTTTAGTTTGCTTTCGATTTTTCTGGTTCTTGGAGTAGGCAGTGTCACATTTTGAGCACCGAAGCAAAGAAGGTCATAAATTGCAATTTAGAAAAGCATAACAACAGCTGACAATTTTATATGAAATTCAGTTGTGTGATGAAAATGGCTAACCATAACTAGGCAGCAAGGAAACATACTTTCAGTGCTAAGATCGAGTTTAACTTGCTCTTGGGAAATTCAGTGGTTTTATTCTAGGAGTGCATTCCTTTAGTGTCTTTGTAATATACTTTAAGAAACTTACTGGTTTATTTGTTTATGAAGTTACAGCAAAGTTAGCTGTGGCTGCTCAGCATTGGCAAAAGGAAAAATCACACATCACCAGGAATGAAGAGGGAATGTGAGAAGTTAACGGATGTATGAAGCAACCACCAGAAAGGGGTGGTGTGGTACCCACCTTTAATGGCAGTCTCTTGGAGCTCTTTAATAGATGTGTCCAAGAGCCTGACTGAAGCAGCATCTTGTCCTTAGTAATCAGGTTAGGAAATAAAGAATTAGGTCTCAGCTGCATTTTTACATTTACTCATCTATATATCTAAAAGCTTATGTTTATATCTACCTTAAAGTATTTCTTTATACATTGTCTCCTATCATACAATATCTCCTATCACACAGTATCCCCATTCCTGGAGATATTCCAAGTGAGGCTCGACAGGGCTCTGGGCAGCCTGATCTAGTTGAGTACGCCCCTGCTTGCTGCAGAGGAGGTTGAGCTATATGACCTTTGGAGGTCCCTTCCAACCCAGACCATTCTGTGATCCTATGATTATAATATATGCAAAGTTTAAAATAAATTCTTCCTACCTGATGACAACTTTGCAAGAAGAAATTTGCTTGCAGTGTGAGCTGTAGAAGGTGGATAAACTCTTCCCTTGAGCTGGCAGGCGAAGGAGAAAAATGAGTCATTAAGACACAAGCTGTTCCTTTTTTGAGGACATACTTCTGTTATCAATTCACTGCACACTGTTCCCGTTGAAAACAAACAGTGTACCCAGAATAAGCTTTATTTTATGTTAAAGCTCTTCATGCAAATGGCAGTTGACAGTCTATTTAACAAGACAAGCATCCTAATGATATGACAGCTCTGGAATTCCAGTTGCTTGGGAATGAAGACTCTCTGCAGGCATGGTGTGATGTTGCTTCAGGCATTCCCTTTGTAGATGATAAATGTTGCTGCACAGCTGTTTGCCCCATGCAAATGCACAGCTGTGCTAGACTGGGGAAGATGTGCTGCAGAATTTCACAACTTTCACGTTAAGCCACCAGAGGGTACTCTTAAGCTTCCAAGAAGTTGTTGGGTTGAGTGCTTTGGGAAGCGGCGATGTCAGACACAATTACTGTACTGACGGTGGGGGCCAAAATCCAGCTTTCTTTAACTATATGGGCCTGATTGTACTTAAGTAAAACTGATGAATAGGTCATATAACTCTTTAAACAAATCTACACTGTGTTCTTTTGAAAAGGACAAGCAACTGAGGGTGTCTTGATCATAAAAACAACGTTGTTATGGACACGACAAACATAATATTAGAAACAGGAAAATTCAGTTTGGAAGAGATTTCAGGATGCCCCTTACCCAACCATCTGCTGAAGCAGAGGCAGGCATAACCTTTGAGTAGCTGCCTTACTCCTGAAAAATCTCTTAAGGGTGGCAACCTCTTTTGGCACCTGTCCTCATCCAATATGGTTTTCTGTATACTTGGATTGAACTTACCTTCTTCCAATTTATGCCTGCTGTTTCTTGCCCTCATGTCACACCCTGCTGTGAATCCTTGATCTTCCAGCTCTGATGCTGCCAATGCAGCTTATGAGGCTGATGGCCCTCTCTGCTGCCAGGGCTTGTGGTCATATCGCTGCCCACCAGGACTCACAGGGCTTTCTTCACAGAGCTGCTGTTCAGTCACCAGCCTGTATCATTGCAAAGGCCTCTTCCTCCCAACTGCAGGGAGGAATTCATCCTTAATGAATTTCAGAAGGTTTCTGTTAGTCCATTCCTCCCTCTTGAATAGATCCTAGTTTTCTGGTAATTCTTAGATTTACATTTAATTTTCATTCAAATCAACAGTCTCATGCCTTTAATAGAATGAATTGTATGTATAAAACCTAAAAATTTGTAGACTTGTGGATTACAGATATATATGCATGAAGTTACTACAAGCAAAACTATACAAAACTATGTTATGAGTTTCTAACCTATTCAGCAAATAATAGAGGAAAAGATTTTTGTCTTGTCTTTGAAAACTAGTAATTTGAGGAGAAAAATAGTCTTTCTTACATAGCTTGCATATCTCTTGTGTGATGTCATAGTCAAAATACAAGGTACAGATGCACAATTCACTGTACTTGACAGGCTGATATAAAGATTGTGAGTAGGATCCTTAGAGGTTCATAATCTTTCTCTAAAAAATGTACAAACTCATGTCATTACTCATTTGTAAAATACAGTTTATCTAAGACACAACTGCTGTGAACTCACTGGTTTTCAGTCTTTACATCTGTGAACTCTGTCACCAGTTGTTCCTGTTGCCTACAGCTCTGTTTTCTGCAGATGAGAAAAGGAGCAATCAGGTAGTGAGAAACACCTGGAACTTCTTCAGGAGTCTTGCTGGCACATCTGGAACTCACAGATTTGTTAGAGCACTGAGTCTAATGGAACCACTTCCATGATCAGTTTGCAGTCTGGCACCACCTGAACCAGATGAGGTTTAAAGAAAGCTGGTGACTCATTAGGCACAGTATAGCAGTGTTGTATGCAAGACCCCTGACTCAACAGTACGGTCAATTAAATTCTACTTCTTTCTTCACAAAACCTTGTGGAAACATGCTGAAGTAGTGAAAATTTATGTCTTTATGAAAGTCATGGTCTAGTGTACTTTCCCTTTTATTGTTTGGGTTTTTTTTTTACTATTTGATAGTTAGAAAAAGTAATAGATTAGCAAAGAGAGAATTATGTACTAGAACATGTATAGGCCAGGCAGTTAACATTGTTGTTTCCTGAAGAAAGGTGAGGTCAGGCTTCTGCTGCTTAGAGTTCTTTTATGTTTCCAACCATCATCACCACTTTAAATATGCAATATTATTAAGTCTTATTTGTCACTGCAGTGGCATGTTTGCATGCAGTCCATGCAAAGAGTGTGATATAAATGCCAAATCTAACAGTTAGAAATGTCATTTCAATGTGGCATGAGGAACATACAATTTCAACTGTTGTGTTTGCATTTGTGTGTATATATACTGGGTTTGTTCCATATGGTTTAGGCACTCTTGGGAAGAAAGTAAATCTATGCATGTGATGGTTTGGGGGTTACCCCGCCCCCCCACACTTTTGAATTTGCCCCAGCTAACTCAGACGGACCCTGGGAATATAGATGAAGCAATTTATTTACAGCTAGCAGAATTTACAAGCAGCTATTTACAATATATACAGTTATATACAATTATATACAGAAATATACAAAGGATAAACAATACAAAAGCACAACTCCCCTCCCAGAAACCTGAGTCCCCAGGAGGGGCTCTCAAACCACCCCAACACCTCCCCCCAGCCCTCTCAACCTTACCCCAGTTCTCAGGAAGAAAAGAGGTGCAGCCAAAAGGTTAGGGAGCAAGGTTAGTAGGAGCAGGGTTAATGAGATGTGACCAGGTCTAAGGCAAAAGCAAGAGTGAGAAACAAAATGGAGAATGTTTTTTTCTTCTTCCCAGAGTTCTCAGCGTGACTGTGAGAGAAGTAGACACAATTGTTTTTCATTTCACTGCCTGTTATCTAGTTCTGTTACCAAAACATTCTAGCTTGCTTCAAACTAGCACAATCCACCCCTTGTCTACTTCGCTCAGAGTATCGCTGAGAATTATCCAATCTAATCTAAACCAATATTTACACTAAAACAATATATACAAGTTCAGTTCACACTTCAATCAGATGTAGGTGATTCAAAAGCTCAGAACAGGGACTCCCAGGTGATGTTGGGTTCGTGCTCACGTACTGTAGATTCTATCGTAGACTCTCTCAGTGTTGGGCACCGATGTTACCTAGAACAGAAAACTCCTAACAGCTTGAATTTAAACTCTCTCAGCTAAAGTTAGATTTCTCTGTGGAATACACTGGATTTCACCATTCTCCTGCATTACCCAGTATGTATGACCAGGACCTTCAGCAGAAACCACCCCTCGGACAGGTTTCCCTTTGCCCGAAGGAGAAAATACCCAAACAGTTTTCCCTAACAGATTCTTCTCATGTACAACAGGAACTTTATCACCGTCTACTGTTTGGACCAAATCTGATTGTGCAGGTCCTGCTCTGTTTACTGAACCTCTACTATTTACCAACCAGGTAGCTTCTGCTAAATGTTTGTCCCAGTTTTTCAGAGTTCCACCCCCCATGGCTTTTAGGGTGTTTTTCAGCAAACCATTGTAACGCTCAATCTTCCCTGAAGCTGGTGCATAGTAGGGTATGTGATAGATCCATTCAATACCATGCTCTTTGGCCCAGTTTTTCACAAGATTGTTCTTGAAATGAGTACCATTGTCTGACTCAATTCTTTCTGGAGTTCCATGTCTCCACAAGATCTGTCTCTCCAAACCAACAATGGTGTTACGTGCAGTAGCATGTGGAACTGGATAGGTTTCCAACCATCCAGTGCTGGCTTCTACCATTGTCAGCACATACTGCTTGCCAGAACGAGATCGAGGTAAAGTGATGTAGTCAATCTGCCAGGCTTCACCATACTTGTACTTTGACCATCTCTCACCATACCATAAGGGCTTGATTCGCTTAGCCTGCTTAATAGCAGCACAAATGTCACAGTCATAGATGACTTGGGTGATAGCGTCCATGGACAAGTCAATTGACCTATCGCGAGCCCATCGGTACGTTCCATCTCTGCCTTGATGTCCAGATGAGTCATGGGCCCACCGAGCTAAGAACAGCTCACCTCGGTGTTTCCAATCAAGGTCAATGTCAAGTTCAGAGTTAGTATCAACTTGAGCAATCTTAGCAGCTTGGTCTGCCTTCTGGTTATGTTGATGTTCCTCAGTTGCTCTGCTCTTAGGCATGTGTGCATCTACGTGCCGCACCTTCACTGGAATTTTCTCCAGCCGTGCATCAAGAGCAAGTTGAACAGCTTTTACCTCAGCGAACTGACTGGATTCTCCTTCGCCATCTTTCGTTTCGGTAACTCTCCTGGTTGGACTCCAGACTGCTGACTTCCATATTCGCTTGTTCCCAACAAGACGACAGGAACCATCTGTGAACAAAGCATAGTTCTTTTCCTGATCAGAGAGATCACCATAGGGAGGAGCTTCCTCAGCACGAGTTATTTTCTCCTCTGGAGGTTTGGAACAGTCTGTGCCTTCCGGCCAGTTGGTGATCACCTCCACCAGACCAGGTCGATCAAGATTACCCATTCGTGCTCGTTGGGTTATCAAAGCCATCCATTTAGACCAGGTTGCATCTGTGGCATGATGTGGTGATGAACCTTTGCCTTTGAACATCCAGTTAAGAACTGGCAGTCTAGGAGCTAAAAGCAATTGTGACTCAGTTCCAATCACTTCAGAAGCTGCTTTCACTCCCTCATAGGCTGCTAGAATCTCTTTCTCAGTTGCAGTGTAATTTGTCTCTTCCTAGGCTGGAATTGCCTTGCAGGAGGTGGGCGTCTGTTCCTGACCGCAGAAACATGCACCCATTCAGATGATGCAGGAACAGTATCCTTTACCAGATTGGTAATGTTTTTGAGATCCTCCTTCAGTTCTTTCATGGTATCTTTAAAACCATCTTTAAGCTCTGTAGTCATAGTCTTTATGGCACAGATTATACCAGAATGTGACAAGCTGTCCTCTATCTGCCTGAGCTGATCAGTGTATATATTGTTTTAGTGTAAATATTGGTTTAGATTAGATTGGATCTCTCTGAGTGGATCCTTGGAGCCTTGGATGTCATCTTCCTCCTCTTCCTCCTGTTGTTCTGGTGGTGCCGGGCCTAACACAATCTTCCTCATAGCATTCCTAAACTCATGGGAACCATCCTCTCTCTTGGCAGCTAACCTCACAGCACTCCTCTCACTTGAGTATTGTTGTCTCAGCACATCTACAAGGTCTCGCAGACTAACTATCTCCTCCTCCTCCTCTTTTCCTTGCTGCTGATCACCAGAGGTCCCCTGTCTTACATCCTCCTGCGAACCACTCTTTGTCCTTGCTTTTGCCTTAGCAGGTGCTAGAAGGGCCTGAGCAGCAACAGACTTGGATGTGTCTGCTGGAGGATTTGAATCTTTAGGAGTCTGACCCGAAGGGTTTGAATCCTTAGGAGTCTGACCTGGAGCATTTGAATTATTGGAGGTCTGACTTGGAGCATTTGTATCCTTAGGGGTCTGACCTGGAGCTTGTGAGTTCAAATCTGCCTTGCTTTTAACAGGAGGATTTTGGTTCTGGTCTGCTGGCTGGGGTTTCAAATTGGCTGAGCTGGTGTCATTAGGATTTGGACTGACTGGGCTAGCGTTACTAGCACTAGTAGGATTGTTTGCCTGTCCTCTTGGGATGCCTGCCAACCCTGAGGTGTTTTGATTTTTGCTAGGAACATTCTGATTTTGGGTATTTGCCTGTGCTCCTGAGGCTCCTGCTAAACTCTGTGGCTTGTTTTGGTTATCCTTATCATTGTTTACGTTAGTGGCGGGAACGCTGGCTGTGTTCCCAGAACCTACAGAGGAGGGTGGAGAGGCTGGCAAGGGGGAAGCCGATAACTGTGTTCCCTTGTTTTGCTGTGAAAGAGACTGCTTCTGAGACACAGAATTTTTCCTAGTCCTTACAGAAGCTGGTTTTGAATTTTTCACACATAATGCCAAAATTAATATGAATATTAAAATCATGAGGCAAATATTAAAAATTGTGAGAAGAAAAACAGTTTTACACGAGCATGTACCTAAACAAACAGTTGGAATTCCTGTCTTAGGCTGAATAACTCTCATTAGAGCCATATTTAAAGCAGAATTTCCATTGATTGTCACATTATTCACCAGAGCTCCTGTAATGTCCTTGGTAATATTCTCAGAGATATTAAAACCAGCATAACCAAGAATAAAATCACCCCAGCTCCAGAACATATCTGAAACCTTAGCTTTAGCCTTATTATAAGCCAAATCAATGAAATAAGCAACAATTTGACCTTTTATCCAATTAAATGCCAAGTAAACAAAACCAGACCAGAGCAATGCACCAACCAAATACAATAGCTGCTTGATTAGCTTCATCTTAATTCCCAGAGCTAATTTCCACTCACTGAAATATCTAGCCCCACGTTGGGAAAGCCAATTAAAAATGTGATGGTTTGGGGGTTACCCCGCCCCCCCACACTTTTGAATTTGCCCCAGCTAACTCAGACGGACCCTGGGAATATAGATGAAGCAATTTATTTACAGCTAGCAGAATTTACAAGCAGCTATTTACAATATATACAGTTATATACAATTATATACAGAAATATACAAAGGATAAACAATACAAAAGCACAACTCCCCTCCCAGAAACCTGAGTCCCCAGGAGGGGCTCTCAAACCACCCCAACACCTCCCCCCAGCCCTCTCAACCTTACCCCAGTTCTCAGGAAGAAAAGAGGTGCAGCCAAAAGGTTAGGGAGCAAGGTTAGTAGGAGCAGGGTTAATGAGATGTGACCAGGTCTAAGGCAAAAGCAAGAGTGAGAAACAAAATGGAGAATGTTTTTTTCTTCTTCCCAGAGTTCTCAGCGTGACTGTGAGAGAAGTAGACACAATTGTTTTTCATTTCACTGCCTGTTATCTAGTTCTTTTACCAAAACATTCTAGCTTGCTTCAAACTAGCACAATGCAAATACATACATGTACATCCCTCTTGAAAAAAAGTGTGTAAAGCTTAAATACTCAAAGCCAAACAGACACAAAACAGAGGTTGTAGCAAGGTGAGTGTCAGTCGCTTCTCTCTAGTAACAAGTGATATGACCAGAGGAAATGGCCTTAAGTTGCATCAGGGGAGGTTTACATTTAATACTAGAAGAAACTTGGTCACTGGCAGAGATACTAAACTCTGAAATAGACTGCCCAGGGAGCTGATTACATCCTTATCCCTGCAGGTGTTTTAAAGGATACATAGATGTGATGCTGAGGGATGTGGTTTAGTGCCATGTTTAGTAATTAGATAACGACTGGACTCAAAGGTGTTTTCCAACCAGAATGATTCTATGGTTTTATGATTCTCTAGTCTCTTCCTATAAAGTTAGTAGGCTATAAAAGCAAAGGTATAACCAATTTGCTAAATGAAGTGGGTTGTCATGGGGGTGTGCTCAGTGCTCTTCAAACAATAACAATGTCATAGATTGGGTTGAATGTGCTGATGATATTTATACCATTCTGTGACATGCTGGCTTCAAAATAAAAGTCCTGGCTGAAGCAAAGTATCATTTGACTTAGATTCAGGTTGTAACATGAGAGGCTTCCTGTTCCAGTCGCTGCTCTGGGTTTTGCAGGCTTGGGATGCTGGTGTTTTTCTGCTGGGCACGCTGTGAGTGGGGAGGTGGGGTAGGTTGCTGGCTTCTGCTGCTGCTTTTACATTTTGCTGTGCTTTTCTGCAAATAGGCCAAGGTAATTGTACATTTTATTATCTCATTTACAGTAAAATCTTTTTGTCTCAACTGGTAATCTCACCCTGAAGGTTGTTTTTTGGTTTTTTTTTGCGCTACTTTCCCTCACTTCTGTGGGGAGAGGGAGCTGTGTTAACCCAGCACAGTCCATACGTCCCATGACATATATAACCTTTGTTTTCAGGTTACGAATAATCTGTCTCCAGTGTGATTGGCATGATTAGAATTCATAGATGTGTAAGAGAATTCAACACTAGCCTGGAGAGTTCAGGCAGTACAATCTCCTTTTTAAGACAGAACTACATGATGGCTGAAATGCTTCAGTCTACAACAAGGGTCAACAACATATGGCCTAAGTGACAAGAGTAGGGAGAGGTAGGTCCTGAATGTCACTCAGGTATAAAAAACAAGGACTACTAAGTCCTGACAAGACATTTGATGGCTCTCCCAGCTCTTTCTAAGTTCAGGGCTCAGATATCCTTGTCTCACAGAGAGGAGAAGCAATTGGATGTGTCGTCACTTTCAGAGGCTGTATTTCCTAGCTCACACTGTGCCTTCTGGTACACTTCTTATTTCATGGAAAAAAAACACCTCTCTCTCATGGTGCATTTGAAAAGAAGCTGACCCCTGTTATGCATCTCATACTTCCATGGTAAACATCATGGTTGTTGAATTGAACTATATCAGAGCATGTATTCCAAATTCTGTGAACTTATATGTCTGTGAACAGCAATTTAAAAACCTGCCAGTTTTCATAGTATTCTATAAATAAGATTATGTAATACTTCTGAAAAGTTATCAACTAATATTCTCAAAACAGTTTGGTATTTGCCAGGGAAGTCATCACCAGTGGTGGTAGTCATTCCCTACTGGCTTTCGTTCTTCATTATAATAATATTTGTGCTTCCCACAACGTGAAGAACACAATGTTTACACGAGTTAGAAGCACAGAACTGGAAAGAAACAACCCTATGAGTTGATATTCTTTGAATAGCAGTTGAATAAACTTCCATGGGAAATGTGTTTATTTCTGAACTTAAAAAAGGGTTCCAGGAAATACTCATGCTGTGACAAAGTTTCACAGTTCTCAGGGGGAGGGAGGGATGTTATTACGCGATCACACCTTCTGAGTTTGCCAGTGAAAGAGTGGACATGCTATACTTTTTATTCTGAGTTCTTGCATTTACAAATAGAAGGGGAATGAATGAAAACAACAACAACAAACAAACCTGCAAAGTAAGCTTGACAGTTGTATTTAAGGTCCCAGCCAAGCCTTAAAACTTTAACAATTCTTAGCAAATTGACTGAGTTGATGTGGTTTCATAAAAATAAGCAGGTTTGAGAATCAGTCTCTGCTGAGCTTTGTGATTGCAAATATCACTTCCAGTGCTATTGTCCTCTATAGCAGTAAACATAAGATTTTTTACCCAAGTATCCAAAGGTGGGCTTCTCCTCAACAGTTCTTTGCTTTAAACCAATGAGACTACAATAAAAATAGATGTGATGACATGTAGAGTAAAACATAGAACTTTCTGAAAAGTACAATAATCCTGAATGTGTGGTGAAAATGATACTAGTGAAATGAAACAAGCAAGTCCTTGCCATAAGAGTCATTTCAATAGCACACAAACATTTTGCTTTGGTTCTTTCCCAGGAAAAGCTGTGAAACTTGATGCCAAAGCTTTTTGACTTATAGCTGTCAGCAAGATCAGATGACTTAAGATGTGTGTAATGGTAGCACATCAAAGTGTCAGTGAGTTTCATGCAGCAAGATAACAACAAAGATTGCTCTGAATTTTCCCAGGAACACCTCTGAGTTACCTGTTTGAAGGCACGGGAGATCCAGGTAGCATGTTCATAGACAGATCCATGGGAAAGGATAGCCTGTTGTAGTGAAGGCCCACACATAAGGTTCCAAGTTTTAGTTCTAGCATTGCTGTAAATTACCTGTATGATTTTTAGATGTTTTGCTTCATTGAGCTTTATTCTTTGGGCAGGTCTGTACTTGATAGGCTTGCTTGTGGAGTGTAGTCCTAGAGTGAGGTAGAAAAGCATCTCTTTCTATAGAAGGTGAAGTGACTCCAGTGCCTCTCATTGAATTTGGAGGCCAGACTTGGGAAGAGAAAGCTCTGATAACATGGAAATACAGAGGTCTTAGTGGCCACACATAGTAGCTGTTTTTCAGAGCATCCTCATGATTTCCTGACTTGCTCAGGAGAACTTGATAGGCCTATAGCAGCCTGGGCTTTGCATGAACACAGTGCGATCTGGTGCACACCGAACACCATTAGTGAACACAGAGATCAAAGCAATTTTTTTGCTTTCTGTTGCTGTGAAATTAATAGCACCACAGAATTGAGAGAAGTACTCAAATACCTCGATGAGAAGTGTCCAAATTTATGAAAAAACTACAGGCTGTGGAGTCTATCTCATACCAGTTCAAACAAACCTGAGAGTTAATGTAGATTTTGTAAGGACAGACAGCAGCATTTTTGGCAAGAACTCAAGCAAAAACAGACTAGAAGAAAAAGTAACTTTTGATTAGACAAGACTTGGTAGTATGATCATAAATGGAATTTACACAGCCTTTTGTTCTGGCCATCAGCACTTTGTTGCATTCCCACAGCAATAATAAAATAGATGTACAGAAAAAGTGGCAAAATGAAACATAACAAATACATACTATCCCTCAATCCTTCCAGTTTCCAGATCCCTTTGTTTCTTTTTTCCCCTAAGTAGTACAAGTGCTAATGAAAATAAAGATTGTTAGGGGGTGTCACTAATGACAGGACAAAATAGTCTTTATTCTTAGCAAACCAAGCTTTTCTTTTGAGGACATGTCAAGACATACTAAACTTCATGAAACTTCTTCGAGCTCTCGTTCTTTCATTGTGAGTGATGTGGTGACAAATGATGTGTGATTTTGTAGAATGAAAGTTTTGTTTCCGTGAGCAGGAGTCACAGCACCTTTTTCCAGGATAAAAGCTCTGAGGGACAGTGATTTCTCTTTAAAGCAGAAACTGATTTTCAGAATGAACTGTCATGGAAATCACTGAAAAACAGACAAAAGGCATTTTTAATTCTTTCCAGGTGCAAATGTAGATTATGTTATTTTACCTGGATGGCCTTCTCCAGCTTCAAAGTTATGTATAAAGATAACTAATCAGTAGAGTTCTGCACACAAGCAGGTAGGAGAGAAGTTGAAGAATGTTTTCCAACATCAAATAGATTCTGGAGGTGACTGTGAATACCAATTAAGCAATGCTGGGGATCATTTTCTCTGGCTCACTCCTTGGCTTTCTCTACCCCTCCATTCCTCAATTGCCACATTCCTCTCCACTCCCTCCTTGCTTTCATCTGCAACTTACCTCCTTCCTTAGACTATGTCTTTTGAAAACCCTCTGCTTTCTGCTTACGTTTTTTTCTTCTCTCAGTCAAGGCTTACCTCATTTCTGCCAGTATGTGAAGAGACATATCAACTGCTTTTTCTCACTGGTAAAATCCCAGATGATCCCCAGGGATTCAACACTGCAGAAAAGGTGGGAGTAATCAGCATACAACTTGCCCAAATTGTTCAGCGAATCCTGTTGTTTTAGGATATCACTGCAAGTAAGGTGTGACCATTTCTGTGATCAGCGTGAGATGGGCCCATAGCCTTTTAACTGGACCGTGACTGGGACCTTAGAACACTGAATGAGAAACAAAAACCTGTTTCCTAATGTTTAAAGAGGTCTGTTGCAAGGAAAACACGGCAGTCATTGGAGACACTGTATTGATGTGAATGAGCTTTCCAAAAGGAACAAAAGCAGGGGAAAAGAGCAATATTTGATTTAGAGTATTAAAAAATAGAATAATAGATAAAACACCAAATGACATATAAGAAAAAATCATAGTATCTTCATAGCCCAGCCCTCATACAGGAAATACTTGCAAATAAGGACTGAGTGGGTCTGGTGGTAGTAATTTGGCAGATACTAGTAACTGCATCTCTGGACCCACAGGTGCCAAATGCCTCTGAAAAACACTCTTTTCCCAAAGTGCCGGGCTGAGATGGGTCAAGATCTCTTGGTACTGACCATTAGGTGCTTCACAGAGATGCTATGAGCGGGTTATTACACCTGTAGACATTCTCCACAAGGCTTAAGCAGTACTGGGCAGAACTGGCAGCATGTTTATGCGTCTTAACCAAAGCCTTTTAGTTCGCTGAGTAAAATCACAAACAAAAATATTTATGAAACTGCTGTCCAAGTTAAAAATATGAGTTGTGCCTGTGTAATGACTTTTTTTTGAACACAAAGGCTGTTGCTCATCAGTGAATAAAATGCTTCTATCTCGATGACAATTTCTTGGTTTGGATATGTCAGACTATTATATCTCCAGTGAAGCTAAGAAAATAGAGTAGGTAGCACACAGCAAACAAAAGCAGTCCCTGTCATTTCAGAATTGTATAGATTTTTTATCTTGCAGGGAGGCACAATTTAGCTTGAATTAGCAGAAATGTCATTGTGATGGGTATGCAGTGATGGAAATTAGATTTTACTGTGGAATACTGCACCACTTTGAATGCAGATTATCACAGACTAAGGGTAAAAATGAGACTTGGGTACAAATGAGACTTAGGTGCAAAAGCACTAAGACTTCAGAGTCAGCAAGTATTTTTCAAGGCACACCTGCATTGCAGTTCTGCCACAGAAAAGAACAGAAAAAAACGTGTCTTTTTTTTTTTTAGTTGGAAATAGTTCTTCTCTGGCAGACTTAACATCCCTCAGTCAACAGACATATTTTATAAACTCTGCTTTATCACATTGGTAAGAATTTATGCCTGCAAGTGTTATGGGACAAAGCAATGGTAATTAATGCAACATTATGTCAGTAGTATAGTAGTTTCAGGGCTACACTATGTTACTAACAGGTAGCATGCCATTTCTTTAGGCTAAGGTTTCTCATGTAAGGAGTATATTTTCAATATAATTCTCTATTGTTATGCTGCTTGAGTATGTCTAGTAATGCAGTAAATTGTAATTCTCAGCTGTGCTGGTTTGGCCTTGGCTGGGGTCCAGACACTCACCAAAGCCACTCTATTACTCCCCTTCTTAGATGGACAGGGAAGAGGGGAAATATAACAAGAGGTCTGTGTGTCGATAGTGTCTCCAACCAAGATCTTGCCCACCCCTGAACCTACTGTTCAGGGCAGGAGGGAATGCTGGAAAAGCACAGCCTCGGTGCTATGTGAGCTCTCTGAACAGTAGCCAAAACATTGCTGTGTTACCAGTGCCCTTCCAGCTACCATCACATAACACAGCATTATGAAAGATGCTGTGGGAAGAACTAGGTCCATCTCAGCCAAACCCAATAGATCAATATTCAATAATCAGTAATCTGTGAAAGTCTGATCTTGATTTTATAGTTTCTCCAACAACAACGAAAAATATAACTACAGGATACAGTTTATCTTAAATCATCAGATGCCTTGGGCACCAATCAGGAACAGATCTGATACTTGCTTAGTATCATCCAAAAGAAGTAATGATTTTTCTGTGTGTCCAGCTTTGTGTGTAAGAAGTTTGTGGTGTCTAGCAGTGGTAGTTTATAGGGATGCTTAGAACTTCTCTGCCTCTTTATCAAGTGCCTCCAAAAAAACTTTTCAAGTGTTCATGAGATATAGTTTACAGTATCTAGGGTGCACTATGTGATAAGCTGTCCATGTGGAGCTAACCTTACTGCCAGGACTGCTTGAAAGAGTCAAGAGGTGTTGGGCATAGTGTGTTCAGGGTCTCCTCAGCGTAGATGTATTGACACTTGATCAGCACCCATGCCAACACTGACCTACCTGCATGCCATGTGGTGGATTCCCTTCAGAGCAGGACCATGGGGACTCCAAATCAGCTTTGTCTGTGGGTACCAGTAGAGTTTGAGAAATCTTCATCTGGACATTCAAGAACCTCATTAAAAAACAAAACTTCAAATTCTGAAGCTCTAAGCAGTTCTCAAGGTCTGGGTTACACTTAGCTCTGGGCTACATGGGTGTTGATTTA